>NC_044319.2:15574975-16185435 GCF_007474595.2 Lynx canadensis
GAAGACCAAAACTAAAGCTGGAGACATCACGCTTCTAGACTTTAGGTTATATTACAAAGCTGTACTGAACAGAACAGTATGGTACTGGCAACCAAAAACAACAAAAACACAGATGCAGAGACCAATAGAATGGAAACCCAGGCATGAACTCATGCATATATGGTCAATTAATTCTCAACAAAGCAGGAAAGGATATCCAATGGGGGAAAAAAGATACTCTTGTGACACATGTGTGGCTCCACAGCGTGTGACTGTGGATTCAGCTCCAATCATTATCTCAGGGCAGTGCAGAGTATGCGTGGGATTCTCTCTCTCCATTTCTCTCTGCCCCTCTTCTGCATGTTCTCTTTCTCTCTCTCTCAAAAATAAATACATAAACTTAAAAAAGTCTCTCAACATGGTTTTGGAAAAACTAGACAGCAACCTGCAAAACAAAACAAAAACACAAACGGACCACTTTCTTACAACATACACAAAAATAAATCCAACATGAATAAAGAACTATGTGTGAAACCTGAAACCATAAAAATCCCAGAGGATACCTAACACAGGCAGTATCTTATTTGACATTGGCTGTACAAACATCTTTGTAGATATATCTCCTGAGGTAAGGGAAACACAAGCAAAAATAATGGGACTTCCTAAAAATAAAAAGCTTCTGTCAAAGGAAATAATCAACAAAACTAAAACACCTACAGAATAATATTTGTAAACGACATCTGATAAAGGGTTACTGTCCAAAATATATAAAGTTATACAGCACCCAAAAAATGAGAAATCCAATTAAAAATGGGCAGATGACATGAATGGACATTTTCCCAAGGTGACATAAACATACCCAAGAGACACATGAAAAGATGCTCAGCATTACTCATCTTCAGGGAAATACAAAAGTACAATGAGATAACACGTCACATCTGTGAGAATGACTAAAATCAATGAATGATGAAACAGCAGGTGTTGGCAAGGATGTGGGAAAAGAGAAGCCCTCTTGCATTGTGGGAAGGAATGCAAACTGGTGCAGCCACTCCGGAAAACATCATGGAGATTCATCAAAAAAAAAAAAAATGGAAATAGAACTATGTTACGATCCAGCAATTTCACTACGAGGTATTTACAGAAAGAATACAAAAATAATTCTTCAAAGGGATACATGCACCATGAGTTTACAGCAGCATTTTCTACAAAAGCCAAATTACGGAAACTGACCAAGCATCCATCAACTGATGAATAAACTGAGATGTAGTATATGGAATGTAATATTATTCAGCCAAAAACATGAAATCTTGTCATTTTCCACGAGGTGGATGGAGTGAGAGAATGTTATGCTGGGTGAAATAAGCCTGTCAGAGAAACACAAATACCAGATGATTTCACTAACACATGAAATGAAACAAAACAAAGGGGGGGGGAGACAGTGACAAACACTCTTAACTAGAAAACAAACTGAGGGGTTCCACAGTGAGGGGGGAATGGATGAAAACAGCTGCTGGGGATTAAGAAGTGCACCTGGGATGAGCACCAGGTGACACATGGAAGTGTTGCTCTATATGTACGCCTGAAACTAATATTACACTGTAGGTTTCCTAAGTGCAATTTAAGGTAATAGATAACATAAGTTAAGACACCTACCTACCGGGTTTTCTGTAGTTTTCAATCACTTCATTGGGTTGGAAAAATAACCATAAATTTTTTAAAAAGCATGTATGATGTGGGGACAGTTTGTTGCCCTTACCTCGGTCACTGGTTCCAGCAGGACTCGGAAAGTGGGTCCCAGCTCATTCTTCTAGAAGGTCCTGAGACGAACATTTCGTGTATTCAAGTCCTAATGGAATGCAGCTCCCGTTCTTCTGAATTTCTGTCAGCGTTTCTTACCGGAAAGGAGCCTGAATCTGGAACAAACCATTGACTGCATCTATGAGGTTGAAGTCGTGGAACCCCGCAATCCACGAGTCCTTAGTAAAATACGACTTGTCAAATACTGTCCAGGAAGTGAGGAATGAAACACGGGAACAACCCAGAAATGCAAGGGTCTGTGCTGTTTAGCAACATCATGCCCAGGGAAGCCACCCAGGGCCCCCTCCTCAGTACTCAGTACAACAAGGCAGGCTCTCTCTGGCGGACTCAGGAGATGCCAAGTTGCTGCAAAGGCTCCCAAGGTCTCCCCTGGGGCGGGCGGCAGAACCCGCTGGAAACACAGCTCTGCTCTCTGTCCTGAGACAAGCGGTAGAGGCCCTGTGTCCCTCTGGGAGCAGCAGCAGCCCTTCCTGCTCTGAAGTGCCCTGGGTCAGAAAAGCCGATGGTGCGCCCTCTGCTGGCCATCACTGCCTAGGCAGAGGAGCCCGCCCCTCCGGGTCTGTGGTGCTTGAGCTCTCTCTGCTGGCTACCCTGGGAATTCCTGCAATGTTGAAGGCACTGGTCGCTCAGCTGAGGGACTGAAGGTGCTCTGGGCAACTCCGCCTGTTCTCCACAATGGGAAGGGTCTTAGTGACAGGGCCTGGGACACAAAGAAATCTTTTCCTTCTCCTTTTTTTGAGTGAAGAATGAAACAGATTTATTAACATAATGACATCATTTGTAATGTTTTAAGCAATGTCCACAGAAAAATAGACAGCCAATTTACACATGCTGAGCAAGTAATTGTGTTTACCACCAGAGTATTTAGGTTAGATAAAGAATTGACACCTTGGAGAGAGAGATAACTGATTCCAGCTATGGAACCAATGAGTCCTAGGGATACAAGAGACAGCCAATGGAATAGAGTCAATCCTGTAATAATATTGTTGCATGCTTTCACAGGATAGCTACACTTGTGCTGAAGTACAACATAATTTATAGACATATGGAATGACTACAATGTATGCCTAAAACTAATACAACAAATGTGTGAAGAATATTTCAATGAAAAGTTGACATCCTTTACGCTATCTTTATCTTTTTTTTTTTTTTTTTTGCCAATGAACTAGCATTCCTGGGGCGCTTGGGTGGCTTAGTCAGTTAAGCATCCGACTTCCCCTCAGGTCATGATCTTGCAGTTCATGAGATTGAGCCCTGCGTCAGGTTCTGTCCTGACAGCTCAGAGCCTGGAGCTTGCCCCAGATTCCGTGTCTCCTGCTCTCTCCCCCCTCCCTCCCTCAGGCTCTCTCCAAAATAGAAAAACAGAAACATTATAAATTAAAAAAAATCATTCCTAATTTAGAATCTGTGAAATTCCATTTATACTAGATTCTCTAACATCACCATCTTGATGTAGAGAGCTTATCTGAATAGTCACTAATAATATCTTTGATGACACATATGTGGCAGGGTCAGAATGCAACTTACAGGGAGCTACACATCTGTTATGAATTTACTGTATGTATCCTTGGCTAATATTTCCAATGAAATGTGCTTTAGTGATACAGATGTATGAAATAATGTCCATCAGTCATATAGGTCAAATTCCTATAGGACCATTCATTATGCCTTCAATTACTAATCGCCATCTCTTCAAAATTAAAAGAAAGCTGGGACAAGAAAATGTCTCTGAATTTGATGTAAGAGAAGACTATGGTGTTTTAAAAGGTTCACCTACCATCTGGCATCCTCAGTTTGGCAGTGGACAGGAGGATAAAAACCCACGATCTTGATGCACACCACTAGCTCCAGAGGGAGAATATGGACCTTCTTGTCAAATACTTTTTATCAATATCAGCAGTTCAACTCTGCCAGGTCCAGACTGCCGGATCTGGGGGCAACACGATGCCTGATGCCTGGGTTCAGAACATGAGGAAGACCAGCTGGTAGGGAGCGGCGGGGAAATCCAACAGGGCCTGGGGCAGTGAGGGAGATGGGTCCGGGTTCCCTCCCCACAGGGCGGCTCTAGTGTTTACCTGCCAAACAGCAGCACACTCTCCCTCAAGACATCCCTCTCCATGACAGAACATGAGGCTGTGCCCCCACAATTCCAGGAGAAATGAGGGATACCCATCTTTTCAAATGCAATAGCCTCTGCAAAGCTTGGCCCCAGGGATGTTGGAGT
This sequence comes from Lynx canadensis, assembly GCF_007474595.2. Taxonomy (NCBI): domain Eukaryota; kingdom Metazoa; phylum Chordata; class Mammalia; order Carnivora; family Felidae; genus Lynx; species Lynx canadensis. The sequence goes on from NC_044319.2 coordinate 15,578,997, forward strand.
CTTGGAGTCACACAACACTGATGCCCATGATACCTGCCATTTCTGCCCCAGCACTCAGAGACACTTCATACATCCCCTCTCCCCTGGCCCGTCTCACCCCATCCACATTCCTGGACCAGCTCTCTACTTTCTCCTTGTACTTCCTCTTTGTCTCTCTTTCTCTCTAACCACATCTCTCTCTATTTCTTCCTTTCACTCTCTAGGACTTGCCCAATTCCCCTATCACAAATTCAATGTCTCTCTCCCTGCCTGTCTCTTTCTCCACCTCTCCCCAGGCTTCAGGATATCTGCTTTGTGCATGCAGCCCTGTCCAGGAGCACAGGGCACTCCTGTCTCTCCCTCTCTCATGTCTTGTTTTGTCCCAGGCCCTGATCACAATGGAGGAGAATCCCCTGTCCATCAGCTGCTCATGTTGACATTTGCTAGAGCAATGCTGGCAGCATGTGGACAGCCAGACATTTACCCTTGGTGGCTAATCCATGACCCAAAAGCTTCTGGAGGGCTGGCTGCTTCCCTAAGCTGGGAGGAAAAAGGGGCTCAGAGGTTTCGGGGTGCCTGGGGCAAAGTAGATAGGCTTGGCCAATGTAGAAGGAGCCATATGCTTACCCACAACTCTCCTGGGTGGTGTCCAAGGAACCTATCTCAGACCATGGAGCTCTGCCCTCGCAATTCCTCAATAAGGCAACAGGGGAAACTTTGTGGGACATCATGTGGGACTCACCACAAAAGCTGCGCCATTTGCCCCCTTGAGGCCACCTAGATTGGTGCTATTGGGGGAAGCTGGAAAGGTGCACAAGGGCACAAGAGCTGAGTTAATGCAGGGCCTCCTTACCGGTCTCCTGAATCCATTCCTCACCATCGGAAGAGACCCTTTCCTGGAGACAGATACCTGCCCTCCTCATCAGCACGAACCCCATCAACTAGCACGCACGCCATGTGCTCATGAGTATCTATCTACAGATATAACAACCACCACCAGATCTCCCTAAAGGATGTATCCAACTCCTCAGATGGAACTATAGGTCCCTTCCAGGCATTACAACCCCAAAGAATGATCTGTCTTCTTCCACCAATCCTGTACATACTATGTGTTGGCTGACTGCATATACAGGAACCCCAAAGTGTACGCTTGATGGGGAATGAGTGTCGATTTTCCTGGAAGCTGACGCTGACACGGAAACACAACTGTGACAAGTGTATTAGGGGACATTAGGAAGGACAAAGTGGAGTGGACAGGGTGGGCAGGGAAAGCATTCAGACCAAGGGGCAGGTTAGACACCATCTCTAAATATATAATAACCATAGCTGGTTTGTAATGGTTCAGTGTCCTCTCCAAATTTCAAACGGATTGTCCTCTACGTCAAAGTGATTTTGACTTATTGCAAAGAGATCTTCTGTTCTCCTCTATGCATTTTGTCTTCTACAGTACATCTGTGGCCTTGGATGAGCACATATTTGTGTGGCTGCATTTGTATGTCTACCTCAGATCTTAGATGTAGATGCCTGAATATGCACATTCTCATACTTATCTTTTCCTTCTTTGTAAAGTAGGACCTGAATTTTAATAGAAAAAACACAGGGGTCTTTGTTGTATCTTTTGAAACAGGAATTGCCAATCTCCCAACCTCAGGCGTTATACCCTTAGTTTCATGAAACTGAATGAACATCTGTTGATGATCTTCTGTGTGCAGATACATTCATTTCCACCCTGAGAAGGGTGAATGCCCACTCATCCCATACATTTTACAAACTCCTTATGTGCTTAACCACCTCTTCATCGCACTGACCTCAGAGACCAACATTGTTCCTGCTTCTCAGATTACAATGCTGAGGCTCTGAGATGGCCCCACTGAGAGCTGGCATTAGGGCTGAGACAGCAGGATCACAGGCAGTGCCTCTGGAAATTGTGAGGGAAGTTTCAGAGATGTACACCTTCATGCAGGGTCATGACAGTAGGTTCAGGGGTGCGGTGACAAGATTCCAGCAGGGGCGTTTCCTGGTCAACCCTGATTTCCCTGCTAAGAGTCTGATACAGGCTGAAGGCCAAGGAAGCCACACAACTAATCTACAACCTTTCATCACATTTAGTCTCACAGAGGCACACAAACTTAGGCAGACAAGCATCCCATAAGAACCAAGGAAAACTACAAATCTCCAGGGCATTCTTTCACAGGGATCCAGAACCTTCAGGAGAACCTCCAAGAGAAACAACAGTCTTTATTTAGATAATGAACTAGGTGCACTTTGGCCACAATGACACTTCACAGATGATACCTGCATGAACTATCCTTGAACCCATACAGCAGCTCTGTGTGGATGCCACTCTGCGCTCACTATCCCTGCCCAGGTTGTGGGCCCTGCCACAAATGGCATCCAACTCCATCTCACTGAGTCCAACACCCTCCTCTCTGTACCATCTCAGCTCTCCCTTCTCATGCACAGTCTCCAATTCATTTCCATGAGTTTCATGTCTCCGTCTCTTGTACTTGAGGACCCATTACTGGAGCTGCCATTATTGTAGACCAGAAGCTCCATGTAATTTAACGCATGTGACTCTCTCCCCATTAGGACAGTTGAAGCCCCTGATGGTAAGGGTTTGCCTCATCTCTCACAGAGCCAGGGACATGGACTGTGTGCTGGGCACATCTGCAGAACTGATATGCCTGCTTTTCTATTAAAAGACTCTTTCCTTCTCCACAAAGGATATATGCAGCCCAGCTCAGTAAGGAAATGACACAGCCCAACATATGTATGCCCTGAGAAACTTGAGGAATCTTAACAGTGTCCTCATCCAGCAGCACCCTTGCATTACAAAGCGTGTGAGGCCATCTCTCCATCTTCTCAAAGACTCAACAACATAGAAGCTAAACATGCTGAACATGTCAACTCATACAGCTCAGTTCATCTCACAAATAGTCGAGGTGGAGGTGGTGGGTCCTGTCCCACCATCAAGGAGCTAGAGGCAGCCCATAGAGCCCATGAACAGTGATAAATTGTATCTGTGCAGGGTGGACCTGGGAAAGAAGGAGGTCCTCCTGCATCCATAGGGACCGACAGAATAGAAGTGACAGGTGTGTTGGTATGACAGACAGAAGCAGAACGCCCACAGGAGCTGAAACACAATGAAGCAGGTGTCAGCACCTGGCCCCTTGCTCATTCATGGGTTCTAGTAGAACAGAGCATCAGTGTCAGAAAACTCTACCCTTCCATGAGGTCCCACCTATATCCTGAAAATACCAGATGCCACAAGGAAAAACGACTGTCGCCACACGTCACTCCCCATGTTTAAAAATGCAGAAAGCCAAGGAGTCCTGTTCTAGAAGATTGATGGCAGTAATGCCAGTCTAATAAAGGAAAGTATTCCAGAGAGGCAGGCATCTGTGTCCAGGATCTCTCTGGTGTCCTCTTCCACTAGATCTGCAGACTTTTTCTTTGCACATTGAGAACAGACAGAACATGAAGGAATGAAAGAAATGACCAGAACCACACAGAGATCCAGGGCCACCCCAAGGTCAAAGCTCTACCTGCGATCCCATGCCTGTCCTCACTCTGCTTCCCTCTCTTACAAACACATCTTCTGTGCAAGGCCACAGAAACCTCTGAGGAGATGGGGATTCCTGGAGTCCAGCATTGGGGCCTGGATATGAGTTTTCTGAGGGAAACACATTACCTGTGCATATTCATTGGTCTCAAGTATCTTTATCTTAATTCACAGGTATTCAGCTTTTAAATACAATATGAGTTGCAGAGCTATTTTGTGCCATTGTAAAAGGGAGGTAGAAATTCTACGTAAAAGAATGAACACAACCATGTCTCAATTTCAGGTGAAAAACTCCCATAAGGTATCATGAGACAAAGTACCAATTACAACTGCTCCCGGGACACAAGAGAACCTACTCCTATAAACACAACTGAAGAACTCTGTGAGGTATTGGCCCTGCAAGTAATCACTGATTCTCTGCAGTTCCACGTACATTTTTTATTACACGTGCCACTTCTGAAAATTCAGAGTATTTCCACCTAGGGGACAACTGGAGAAATTCTCTATCGTACATTTACCAACACAGAAGGACCAGTAATGAATTCTGAAATTTTTCTAAGAACGCTCAGCACTGCACAAAGCACACAATATAATGTTGGAAAGAGTTTTTATATATTCCAGTCATGAGACTCATAGCAGACATTCTGAACACATTCATGGCATACACTGAAATAGGAAAAAATGAAAATAATGAGGATAATCCCGTGTAACGAAGGTGTGGAAGGAGTCAGACACTCCAGAAGACTTGAGGGTGCAGTGAAGTGTCATCCTCCTCAAGTTATTTCCACAAACACTAAGTGAGAGCCATGTGGTCCTCAGCCTCTATACACTTGTGGCGTCCAGAGGCACTAGCTAACATGATGATGTTACATTGGAGAAGCCTGGAGGCTTGTGAGGACGTAAATAAAACAGTAAAGATACCAGAGGACAAAAAAAAAAACAAAAAAACAAAAAACAGACAAGGCCAGATAAAAGTTTCCAGAAAGTATTGCAACTGAAACTGGCAACAGAATTTACCTTGTCTTTTTCTGCATCCTTGGTAGAGACACAACTGATATTTCCCATTGGAGCTGCATCACGTCTCAGGTCTCATAAAGGACGGAGGCGGATGGAGGTTGATTGTGACTTTCATAGACTGTGTGGAAGAAAAACAAACCATCCGCCACATGTTTCATTATATTCAACTCATTCACACTCTCGGGTCCCTTACCAGGGAAAGAACGTTTTCCACGTGCCTGGGGTGACCCTTGAGGACAAGAGGGGGATCTCATCCTGTCTCTTGAGGAAGGTTTACAGGGCCCTGGTTCAGGTGTTTTATAACTAATGAAGCAGCTGTGAACAGCTCAGGTCTCAACTCACTAGAAAGTATGTTATGGGTGTGTTTCATCCGTCAGAGAGCCCAGCACATGGTCTCTGTACAAGCTACGTCCTAGGGAATCCTATGTCTGTCAGCATGTATAAGGCCTCTTTCCTTCTCTATCAGAGACACGTGTTGCCCAGCTCACTATGTGGAAATGACTGCCTATTTCATGCATGTCCTGAGAAACTTGAAGAACATTACAACGTCCTCGCTCAGGCTAACCTGAAAGCCCTGTGGTGCCATCACTGCATCTCCTCCAAACACATAACAAGTAAAAGACACAACGTGTTTTATAAGTCAACTCGTACTGGTCATATCGTCTTTCCACATGGTGGAGGAAGAAGGTGAGGTCCCAGAGGACCCCAGTTTGGAGAAGGTGGAGGTGGTCCAAAGCCCATGGGTGGTGATAAATGTCAGCCCACGGGGTATGACGTGGAGGGCACTTCTGGGAAAGGAGGAAATATCCTGGAAACCACGTGGACCTGCAGGACAGAAATTAAACTTTTGAGATGTGTTAGGGTAAAAGGTGAAAAATCCAACACCAACACCAACACTAACATACCTGAACCCCAATGAAGCCGAATGGCACCTCTCTCCTTCCTCTCCACCTGGTTTCAACAGGGCAGCATCAGTGCTTCTAAACTCCACCCTTCCCACTGGGTCCCACCTAGAATTTCTAAGAGTTGGAGGAGGCAAAGCAGTGCATTGCTGGCAGCATGGTACTAGCTGTGTCTGTAAATTGGGGAAGGAAGTGGCTAGTCTTAAAGAATCAGAGGGATAATTCCAGACTACTAAAGAAAGTCTGTTCCACACACACAGTCTTCTATGTCCAGGACTACTCTCCACCCAGCCCTTCACCACCTCAACAGCTCCGTCTTGGCATAGTAAGAGCTGAAACGATGAGGAAGAATTTTGTTTCCGTACTATTCATTTACATCTTTAATCCATTTCAAGTTAATTCTTGGAGTGGTATAACATAAGGTGCTAAGCTTTATTCTTATGCACGTGTATATCCAATTTTCCCAGCCCCAGTTATTCAAGAGAATACCCTTCTCCACTATGTATTCTTGACTCCCTTGTCAAATACTAGTTGACTGTTCATGCAAGGGTTTAGTTTGGGCTCTCAATTTCCGTTCCATTGTCTTGTGTGTGTGCTTATGCCAGTGACATAACTGATTTCTTTGTGTTAGAATGCAGCTTGAAATCGAGAAGTGTAATGCCTCCTATTTTGTTCTTTCTTGCGTTGGCTACTTGGGGTCTTTTTGTGGTTCCAAATACATTTTAGGATATGTTTTTCTAATTGCATAAAAATTGCATTGGAGTCTTGATAAAGATTGCACTGAATCTCTAGATGGCTTTGGGTAATATGGACATTGTGTCTATATTAAATCCTCTGAAAGACAGACGTGGGATGGCTTTTCACTGACTTGTGTGTTCTCCTGTTTCTTTCATCCAAATTGAATTTCTTCCATTTCAGTACACGGGTGTGATAGTTTTCTGTAGAGAGATCTTTCACTTCCTTGGCTAAATTTATTCCTATACAGTTTATTGTGTTTGATTCTATTGTAAATGGATTGTTTTCTTTTCTTCTTAGATAATTTGGTTAGTGTATAGGAAAGCTACAGAATTTGACATAGTGACTTTCTAGTTTGGAACTTTAATGTATTTCTTCATTAGATATTAACAAGTTCTTTTACACTGAAATTTATTTCATTTTTTTACCTTATTAAAAAAATCATGTTTTTTGGGAATAGCTGATACAGTATGTTACATTAGTTTCAGATGAACAACATAGTGATTGCACAAGTGTACACATTCTGATACGCTAACACAGGTGTAGCTACAATCTGTCACCATGCATCACTATTCCAGTACCATTCTCAATGTTCCCTATGCTATATCCTCTATCTGTAATTTATTATTCCATAACCAGAAGGCTGCATCACCCAATCCCCTTCACATATCTAGGGCATCCTTGTCTTGTGCCTGATCTTAGAGGACAATCTTTCACAATTTCACTATAGAGTATGATGTTAGATATGGGCTTCACATACATGGCCTTTCTTATGTTGAGATATGTTCCCTCTATGGGGAATTTTTAAAGAGATTTTAGCACAAATGGATACCAAATATTCTCAGAACTTTTTTTGTGTATCTATTGACATAGTCACAGCAGTTTTCTTTTTAATTTTTAAAAATGTATGGGGCGCCTGGGTGGCTCAGTTGTTTGAGCGTCCGACTTGATTCACGTCATGATCTCACGGTCTATGGGTTCGAGCCCCGCATCAGGCTCTGTGACAGCTCAGAGCCTGGAGTCTGCTTCGGATTCTGTGTCTCACACTCTCTCTGCCCCTCCCCTGATCATGCCCCCCCCCTCTCTCTGTCAAAAATAAATAAACATTAAGAACAATTTAAAAAATGTATTTATTTTGTTTACTTTAAATTTATTTATGTATTTCTTTAGTATATATATTTTTTCAAGTTTTTATTTAAATTCCAGTTGGTTAACATACAGTGTAATGTTAGTTTCAGGTATACAATGTAGTCATCCATCACTTACATACAACATCCAGTGTTCCTCACTACTAGCACTCTCCTTAGCTGATCACCCATTTAACCCATCCCCCTGCCCACCTCCCTTCTAGTAATCCTCCGTTTGCTATTTAGAGTTGAGTCTGGTTTCTGGATGGTTTTTCTTTCATTCAATTATGTGAGGGGTCATATTTATTGATTTGCATTTCTGAAGCATCCTTCCTTTACAGGGAAAAACCTACATCGTGGTCAATGATCCTTTTTATGTGATGGTTAATTTGGTTTGCCTGTATATCACTGGGAATTATTCATCTATATTCATCATGGGAATACTGGCCTATAGTTTCCTGTTCAGGTAATATCCTTTTCTGGCTTCCTACCAGGGTAATTCCAGTCTCATGAAATGAGTTTATGGTGTTCATTCCTTTTGAATCAGTGAGAGGACTGCTGTTATTTCTTCTACAAACGTTTGGTCACATTCACCAGTGAATCTACCTGGTCCTGGGATTTTCTTCCCTGAGAGAATTTCAATTACTGATTCAGTTTACTTACTTTGGTTATCTTCTTGTATTGATACAGTCTTCCTTTAATGGGTCTGTGCAAACCTTCTATTTCTTCCTGATACAGTCTTGGTAGGTTGTGTGTTTCTAAGAACCTATCCATTTCTTCTATGTAGGTGGTTTGCTGGCATCTAATTTAGCCATGGTCGCCTCTTTGTCTCCTTTATTTTTCTTTGGTATCAAGTGTAATGTCTACCCTTTTATTTATAATTATTTTGAGTTGGGTCCTCTCTCTGTCTTAGCATAGTCTATGTATAATCTTGAAATTTTCGTTTCACTCTTCAGAAAACCCAGTGTTGGCCTTCTTCATATTTTCCATTGATTTCATGGTCTCAGTTTCATTGGTTTCCACTCTCATATGCATTACTTCCTCCCTTTTGAGAACATTGGACATTGGTAGATTGTTGTTTTTTTCTAGTTCTTTTAAATTAGAGGTAGGTTGTTCATTTGAGTCCCAAATCTACCCTGCACACATGCAAAATCAGTGACTCATCAGAGAACCTTCAATAGGTCTCTTCTGCCCTATTTCTCATTCTCCAAACTCTGAGAAATGGAACCAGAAAATTTATTTGAAGACACAATAGATGAAAACTTCCTTAATGTGGGGAATGAAACAGATGCAGAAGTAGGAGGCACAAAGAACCCCCAAAATATTCAACAGAAGCAAATCCACATCAAGTCATATAGGAATTAAAATGCAAAATGTCGTGATAAAGAAAAAATTTAATAGCAGAAAAACAAAAAGATGACAATTACCTACAAGAGAAACCCCATAAGGTTATCACTGGATGTTTTTCAGAAGAAACTTTGAAACCGTAAGTGAGCAGCACGGTATGGTAAAGGTGCTGAATGGATAACATCTGCAGCCAGAGAGTCTATCCACAACACTATCATTCAGATGGAAGGAGAGATGAAGAGGTTCCCAAATAAATACTCAGCGAGTTCACAACCAACAAACCACCCCTGAAAGAAATGTTAAAGCGGACTCTTTAAGTGGAAAAGAAACACCTAAAGTGACACTATTAAAGTGCGAAACACAAAAGCAATAAAAATGAGTACATCTATAAAACATCAGCCAAAGTATTCGCGATATGAAAGGTTTTGAAATATGACACTACATATCTACAACACGGGGAGGAGAGGAGTAAAGAACAGGTTCAAACTTAAACAACTATCAACTAAATATAGACTTCTCTATGCACAAGTAGTTAGGTACAAACCTAATAACCACAAATCAAACACCACTAATACATATGCAGACTAGAAAGACAAGCAATTTCAACTGTGGTACTAAAGAAACCCAACAAACCATAAAAACGAGAAAGAGAAGAAAGGATCAGAAAGATTCAGAAACAACAATCATCAAGTAATAAAAGGACAAGTATATGTCTATCAATTACTTTGAAAGGAAACAGGATAAATGCTCAAATCAAAGGCACAGGGTGACAGGGGCGTCTGGATGGCTCAATCACTTGAGATTTGGACTCTTGACTTTGGATCAGGCTATGATGCCAGGGTCATCAGATTGAGTCCTAGTTGGGCTCTGCACTGAGCATGGAACTTACTTAAGATACATACTGAGTCTCATTCTCTCTCTTGCTCTCTCTCTACCCCCATTTCCCCCAACCAGCCCTCCCATACCCGAGCTCTCTCTCCTCATAATAAAAGGCACTGGGTGAGAGAAAGAATGAAATATAGGACCTATCTATTCTCTACCTACAAGAGAGTAATTACAGAAGTAAATTATCAAAAGAAAACAGCAGTAGCCATACCTATATCAGACAAATACATTTAAAAATAAAACTCTAAGAAGAGGGAAAGAAGGAAATTATAATGCAACGAAAGACACAACAATTGTAAACATATATGTGCTCAACCTGAGAGAATCCAATACACAAAACACTGAAAACCTAAAGTAAAGAATTGATACTCATACAATCATAGAAGGGCACTTTAACACCACAAAGACATCAAGGGAGATATCATTCCATCAGAAAATATACATTTGTATATTTTCTAATAACAGCATGCACATGGGTTCCAGAATTGATGAAGAAATACTCGACATGGAACGTGGAATATCACCATGTCATTTCCAAAGCAAGACGGCAGCTGCACAACAGGATTCCTGAAGCCTACAGTAAGGGTGGCACATACATATGTCTAGCCTTGAAACCCATAGAATAATCTTGACCGGCACACACCCTTGTGACTCCACTCAGCCCTTTGGGGATACACCTGCTCTGCTCTGGGGTAACAACCCGGAGCCTCCAGGGAGCTAACCCTAAACCTAATGGTAACCCTAACCAGAATGCTCACCCTACACCTAACCCTATATATCACACTAACTTTACAACAGATCCATGTCGGAGCATGTGCCCTCATTTCAGCCTTCCATGGAATTCAAAACACTGATGTCGCTTCGACCCTGTCGACTTCCCTGGGCCGAATCATAAACCTCTGACAACACCACGTGGCTGGGGTCCAGAAGCAGTAAAGGGTCACTTGGAATGGAACGTGGAACCTCACCATGTCGTTTCCCAGGCCCGGCTGCAGCTGCCTGAGAGGATTCCTGAGGCTTACCCTACAGGGGGCCATAGATTTGTGTGAAATTGGAAACCAAAGACTGGTCTTGATCGGCACCCTCCCTGTGCCCTCTATTCAGACCTTCGGGGAGACCACTGCACAACTGTGGGTTCAACGCCTGGAGAATCCTGGGACCTAACCCTAAGCCTAACGCAACCCCTAAACGGAAACCTCCATCGAAGTCTAAGCCGGCCTCGAACCCTGACCCTATACTTGAGACCCACCGTCATATAGGGACTCACTTCAGACCTCGAGGGAGATCATGAGTCTCGGGTCGCATCGGTCCTGGTGACGTCCCTGGACCAAAACCTAAACCTACGTAACGCTCTCTCACCATGGGGACCCTATACCACAGTCTGACAACACCACGCAACCGGGGTCCAGAAGCGATGCAGGCTAACTGGGCATGGAACCTGGAACCTCAACATGTCGTTTCCCAACCCGGATACAACAGCCCGAGAGGATTCCTGAGGCCTCCCAGAACAACGCACAGAGAGGTTGTAGCCTTGGAAGCCAAAGAGTGATCCTGACCGGCACCCTCCCTTGTGTCCTAAACTCAGATCTCCGTGGAGACAACTGGCTTCTGAGGGTTTGGCACCTGGAGACACCAGGGACCTAACACTAACCCTAACCCCACCCCAAAAGGGAACCCTCCAGCGAAAATAAAGGGGGCCTAGAACCCTACCCTACACTTGAGCAGCCCCATGTCATGGGCCCTCACTTCAGCCCTCAAGGGAGATCACGAGACCGGAGTCACTTTGGCCCTGGCGACGTCCCTGGACTGAATCCAAACCCTAGCTAAGGCTCTCTCCCCAAAGGGACCCAAAACCAAAGACTGACAACACCACACGCCTGTGGTTCACAAGCGGTGCAGTCTCATTCGGCATGGAACTTGGGAGCTCACTCTGTCGTTTCGCGGGTCTGGCTGCACCGGCCACAGAGGATTCCTGTGGCATCCACGACCAGGGGCCCAAGGATGTGTGTGGCCTTGGCAGCCAAAGACTGATACTGACCGGCACGTTCCCTTGTGCCCTCAACTCAGACTTTCGGGGAGACCACTGCCCTACTGTGGGTTCAGCGCCTGGAGTCTCCTGGGACCTAACCCTAACCCTACCCAAAACCAGGACCCTGCTCCGAAAACTAAGCTGGCCTCGAACCCTGACCCTACACTTGAGCCGTCCCGTTGCATGGGCCCTCACTTCAGGCCTCGAGGGAGAATACGAGACCGGAGTCGTTTCGACCCTGGCGACATCCCTGGAAAGAAACCTAACCCTAACTAAGGCACTCTCCCCATGGGGACCCAATACCAAAATCTGACAACACCACTTGCCTGGGGTCCAGAAGCGGTGGAGGCTCACTCGGCATGGAACCTGGAAGCTGTCCATGTCATTTCCCAGGCCGGGCTGCATCTGCCTGAGAGGATTCCTGAGGCCTCCCCGACAAGGGGCCCATTGACATGTGTGGCCTTGGCAGCCAAAGACTGACCCTGACCGGCACTCTCCCTTGTGCCCCCAACACAGCCCTTCGGGGAGACCACTGGCCTGCTATGGGTTCGGCGCCTGGAGCCTACTGAAAACTAACCCTAACCCTACCTCGAACCAGTTCCCTCCACCGAAAACAAAGCCGGCCTCGTAACCGAACCCTAAACTTGAGATGCCCCGTCGGATGGGCCCTCACTTCAGCCCTCGAGGGACATAACGAGAGTGTAGTCACTTCCGCCCTGGCAACGTCCCTGGACCAAACCCTAACCCTAGCTAAGGATCTCTCCCCATGGGGACGCAATACAACTTCTGACAACACCACGCGCCTGGCGTACACAAGCAGTGCAGACTCACTCGGCATGGAACCTGGAAATTCACCATGTCGTTTCCCAGGCCCGGCTGCAGGTGCCCGAGAGGATTCCAAAGGCCTCCCCGACCAGGGACCATCGACGTGTGTGGCCTTGGCAGCCAAAGACTGAATCTGACCGGCACCCTCACTTATGCCCTCAACTCTACCCTTTGGGGAGACCACTGCCCTGCTGTGGGTTCGGCACCTGGAGCCTCCTGGGACTTATCCTTAACGCTAAAACTACCTCGAACTGGGAACCTCCACTGAAACCTAAGCCGGCCTTGAACCCTAACACTCCACTTGTGTCGCCTTGTCGCATGGGCCCTCACTTCAGCCCTCGAGGTAGGTCACAAGACCGGAGTCACTTTGGCACTGGCGACGTCGCTGGACTGAACCCTAACCCTAGCTAAGGCTCTCTCCCCATGGGTACCCAATTCTACCGTCTGAAAACACCACGTGCTGGGGTCCGGAAGCGGTTCAGGCTCACTCTGCATGGAACCTGGAAGCTCAGCATGTCGTTTCCCAGACCGGGATGCAGCTGCCCCAGAGGATTCCGGAGGCCTCCTCGACAAGGGGCCCATTGAAATGTGTGGCCTTGGCAGCCAAAGAATGATCATGAGCGTCCCCGTCGCTTGTGTCCTCCAGCTCTGCGGGGAGACCACTGCCATGCTGTTGATTCGGCGCCTGGAGCCTCCTGGGACCTAACCCTAACACTAATGCTACCACAAACAGGGCCCCTCCAACAAGCCTAAGCCTGCCTTGAACCCTAACCCTGCACTTGAGCCGCTTGTGGCAAGGGCCCTCACTTCAGCCATCGAGGGAGACCATGAGACTGGAGTCGCTTCGGCCCTGGCGATGTCCCTGGACCAAACCCTAACCCTAGCAAAGGTTCACTACCCAAGGGGACCCAATTCCAATGTCTGACAACACCACGCGCCTGGGGTCCTGAAGCGGTGCAGGCTGACTCGGCATGGCCCTGGAAGCTCACTATGTCATTTCCCAGGCACGGCTGCAGCTGACCGAGAGGATTCGGAGGCGTCCTCGACCAGGGGCCCATCGACGTGTGTGGCCTTGGCAGCCAACCACTGTTTCTGATTGTCACCGTCCCTTGTGCCCTCAACTCAGCCCTTCAGGGAGACCACTGCCCTGGTATGGGTTCAGCGCCGTGAGCCCTCTGGGACCTAACCCTAACCCTAACCGTACCCTTAACCGGGACCCTCCACCGAAACCTAAGACTGTCTCGAACCTAATCCTGCACTTGAGCCGCCTTGTCGCATGGGCGCTCACTTCAGCCCTCGAGGGAGATCACGAGACCAGAGTCACTACGGCCCTAGCGACCTCCCTGGACCAAACCCTAACCCTAGCTAAGGCTCTCTCCCCCTGGGGACCCAATTCCAACATCTGTCAACACCACGCACCTAGGGTCCAGAAGTGGTGAGGGTCACTCTGCATGGAACCTGGAAGCTCAACAGGTTGTTTCCCTGTCCGGGCTGCATCTACCCGATATGATTCCGGAGGCCTTCAAGAACAGGGGCCCATCGAGGTGTGTGGGCTTGGAAGCCAACACTGATCCTGAAGTCACCGTCCCTTGTGTCCTCACCTCAGACCTTCGGGGAGACCACTGCCCTGCTGTGGGTTCGGCGCCTGGAGCCTCCTGGGGCCGAAACCTAACCCTAACTGGGACCCTCCACCGAAACCTAAGCCTGCCTCAACCCTAACTCTGCACTTGAGTCACCTTGTCGCATGGGCCCTCACTTCAGCCCTTGAGGGAGATCACGGGACCGGAGTCGCTTCGGACCAGGCGACGACCCTGGACTGAACCCTAACCCTAGCTAAGGCTCTGTGCCCATGGGCATCCAATTCCACCATCTGACAACAGCACAAGCCTGGCTTACAGAAGCGGTGGAAGCTCACTTGGCATGGAACCTGGAAGTACAACATGTCGTTTCCCAGGCTGGTTTGCATCTGCCAGAGAGGATTCCGGAGACCTCCTCGACCAGGGACCCATCAACGTGTGTGGCCTTGGCAGCCAAAGAATGATGCTGAACGTCACCGTCCCTTGTGCCCACAACTCAGCCCTTCGGGGAGACCACTGCCCTTCTGTTGATTCGGCGCCTGGAGCCTCCTGGGTCCTAACCCTAACCCTACACCTATCCCAGAACCTCCACTGAAACCTAAGCCTGCCTCGAACCCTAAACCTGCACTTGAGCCGCCTTGTCGCATGGGCCCTCATTTCAGGCCTCGAGGGAGATCACAAGACCGGAGGTGCTTCGACCCTGGCGACGTCCCTGGCCCGAACCCTACCCTACCTAAGGCTCTCTCCCCACGTGGACCCAATTCCACCGTCTGACCACACCACGTGCCTAGGTCTGGAAGCGGTTCAGGCTCACTCTGCATGGACCCTGGAAGCTCAGCATATCGTTTCCCACTCCAGGTTTCATTTGCCAGAGAGGATTCCGGAGGCCTCCTCGACCAGGGGCCCATCGACGTGTGTGGCCTTGGCAGCCAAAGACTAATGCTGACCGTCACCATCCCTTGTTCCCTCAATTCAGCCCTGCTGGGAGACCACTGCCCTTCTCTGGGTTCGGCGCCTAGAGCCACCTGGGACCTAACCCTAACCGTACCCCTAACCGGGACCCTCTACCAAAACCTAAGCCTGCCTCGAACCCTAACCATGCACTTGAGCTGCCTTTTCGTATGGGCCCTCACTTCGGGCCTCGCTGGAGATCAAGAGATGGAGTCGCTATGACCCTGGCTTCCTCCTTGGACCGAACCCTAACCCTAGAGAAGGCACTCACCCCATGGGGACCCAATTCCACCATTGGACAACACTAGGTGCCTGGGATCCAGAAGCGGTGGAGGCTCACTCGGCATGGAAACTGGAATCTCAGAATGTCGTTTCCCAGGCCTGGCTGCAGCTGCTCCAGAGGATTCCGGAGGCCTCCTCGAACAGGGGCCCATCGACTTGTGTGGCCTTTGTAGCCAAAGACTGATCCTACCGTCACCGTGCCTTGTGCCCTCAACTCAGCCCATCGGGGAGTCCACTGCCCTGCTGTGGATTCGGCGCCTGGAGAATCCTGGGACCTAACCTAACCCTAACCCTACCCCTAACCGGGAACCTCCACCAAAACATAAGCCTGCCTCGAACCCTAACCCTGCACTTGAGACGGCTTGCCGCATGGGCCGTCACTTCAGCCCTTGAGGGAGATCACAAGACCAGAGTCACGTCGGTCCTCGTGAAGTCCTTGGACCAAAACCTAACCCTTTCTAAGGCTCTCTCCCGTTAAGGACTCAATTCCACCGTCTGACAACACCACGCGCCTGGGGTCCAGAAGCGGTGCAGGCTCACTCGGAATGGAACATGGAAGCTCAGCATGTCATTTCTCAGACCGGGGTGCAGCTGCCCACAAGGATTCTGGAGGCCTCCTCGACCAGGGGCCCATCAACGTGTGTGGCCTTGGCAGCCAAAGACGGATCCTGACCGTCACCATCCCTTGTGTCCTCAATTCATCCCCTTGGGGCGACCACTGCCCTGCTGTGGTTTCGGCACCTGGAGCCTCCTGGGACCTAACCCTAGACCTACCCCTAACAGGGACCCTCCACCGAAACCTATCCCTGCCTCAAACCGTAACCCTGCACTTGAGCCGCCTTGTCACATGGGCCCTCACTTCAGACCTCGACGGAGATCACGAGACCGGAGTCGCTTCGGTCCTGGCGACGTCCCTGGACCGAACCCTAATCCTAGCTAAGGCTCTCTCCCCATGGGGACCCAAATCCACCGTCTGGCAACACCATGACCCTGGGGTCCAGAATCGTGCAGGCTCATTCGGAATGGAACATGGAATCTCAAGATGTCATTTCCCAGGCCGGTCTGCAGCTGACCGAGAGGAATCCGAGCCTTCCTCGAAAAGGGCCGATCGCCGTGTGTCGCCTTGGGAGCCAAACATTGATCCAGACCGTCACCGTCCCTTGTGCCCTCAACTCAGCCCTTCGGAGAGACCATTGCCCTTCTGTGGATTTGGCCCCTGGAGAATGCTGGGACCTAACCTAACCCTAACCGGGAACCTCCAATGAAACATAAGCCTGCCTTGAACCTCACCCTGCACTTGAGTCGCCTTGTCGCATGGCCAACACTACAGCCCTTGAGGGAGATCACGAGACTGGAGTCGCTTCGGCCCTTGCGACATCCCTGGACCAATCCCTAACCCTAGCTAAGGCTCTCTCCCCATGTGTCCCACTTCCAACATCTAAAAACACGACGCGCCTGGGGTCCAGAAGCGGTGTAGGCTAACTCGGCATGGAACCTGGACGCTCACCATGTCGTTTCCCAGGCCCGGCTGCAGCTGCCCGAGAGGATTCCTGAGGCCTCCTCGACCAGGGACCCATCGACGTGTGTGGCCTAGACAGCCAAAGAAGGATCCTAACTGGCACCCTCCTTTGTGCCCTCAACTCAGCCCTTCGGGGAGACCACTGCCCTGCTGTGGGTTCGGAGCCTGGAACCTCCAGGGACCTGAACATAACACTAACCCTACCCTGAACCGGGCCCCTCCACTGAAACCTAAGCCTGCCTTGAACCCTAACCCTGCACGTGAGCCGCCTTGCTGCATGGGCTCTCACGTCAGCCCTCGAGGGAGATCAGGAGACCGGAGTCGCTTCAGCCATGGCGACGTCTGTGAACCGAACCCTAACCCTACCTAAGGCTCTCTCCACATGTGACCCAATTACAACTTCTGACAACACCACATGCCTGGGGTCCAAAAGTGGTGCAGGCTGACTGGGCAGGGAACCTGGAAGCTCACCATGTCGTTTCCCAGGCCCGGCTGCAGCTGCCCAAGAGGATTCTGGGGTCCTCCTCGACCAGGGGCCCAATCACGTGTGTGGCCTTGGGAGAAAAAGACGGATCCTGACCGGCCCCATCCCATGTGCCCTCAACTCAGCCCCTCGGGGAGACCACTGCCCTGCTGTGGGTTCGGTGCCTGGAGCCTCCTGGGACCTAACCCTAACCCGAACCCTCCCCTGAAACGGGAACCTCCACCGAAACCTAAGCCTGCTTCGAACCCTAACTCTGCACTTGAGCCACCTTGTGGCATGGGCCCTCACTTCAGCCCTCGAGGGAGATCACGAGACGGGAGTCGCTTCGGCCATGGCGACGTCCCTGGAGCGAACCCGAACCCTAGCTAAGGCTCTCTCCCCATGAGGACCCAATTCCAACATCAGACAACACCATGTGCCTGGGGTCCAGAAGCGGTGCAGGCTGACTCGGCATGGAACCTGGAAGCTCACCATGTTGTTTCCCATCCCAGGCTGGCAGCTGCCCGAGAGGTTTCCAGAGGTCTCATCGACCGGAGACCGATCGACGTGTGTGGCCTTAGAAGCCAAAGACGGATCCTGAACGGCACCCTCCCTTCTGCCCTCAACTCAGCCCTACGGGAAGAATACTGCCCTGCTGTGGGTTCGGCACATGGATACTCGTGGGACCTAACCTTAACCCTAAGCCTACCCTGAACCGGGACCCACCACCGAAACCTAAGCCTGCCTCGAACCCTAACCCTGCACTTGAGCTGCCTTCTGGCATGGGCCCTCACTTCAACTCTCGAGGGAGATCACGAGACCAGAGTCGCTTCAGCCCTGGCGACGTTCCTGGAATGAACCCTAACCCTAGCTAAGGCTCTCTCCCCATGGGGACCCAATTCCAACGTCTGACAACACCACGCGCCTGGGGTCCAAAAGTGGTGCAGGCTGCCTTGGCATGGAACCTGGAAGCTCACCATGACGTTTCCCAGGCCCAGCTGCAGGTGTCAGAAAGGATTCCGGAGGCCTCCTCGAACAGATGCTGATCGACGTGTGTAGCCTTAGAAGCCAAAGACGGATCCTGACCGGCACCCTCACTTGTGCCCTCAACTCAGCCCTTTGGGGAGACCACTGTCCTGCTGTGGGTTCGGCGCCTGGAGCCTCCAGGGACTTAACCCTACCCCGAACCTGGCACCTCCACCGAATCCTAAGCTGCCTCAAACACTAATCCTGCTCTTGAGCAGCCTTGTAGCATGGGCCCTCATTTCAGCCCTCAAGGGAGATCAAGAGACCGGAGTCGCATCGGCCCTGGCGACGTCCCTGGACCGAAACCTAACCCTAGCTAAGGCTCTTTCCCCATGGGGACCCAATTCCAACGTCTGACAACACCACACGCCTGGGGTGCAGAAGCTATGCAGGCTAACTCGGCATGGAATCTGGAAGTTCAACATGTCATTTCCCAGGCCCGCCTGCAGCTGCCCGAAAGGATTCCAGAGGCCTCATCGACCAGGGGCCCATCGATGTGTGTGGCCTTGGCAGCCAAAGAACGATCCTGACAGGTACCCTCCCTTGTGCCCTCAACTCAGCCCTTCACGGAGACCACTGCCATGCTGTGGGTTCGGCGCTTGGAGCCTCCTGGAACCTAACCCTAACCCTAAACGTACCCTGAACTGGGCACCTCCACGGAATCCTAAGCCTTCCTTGAACCCTAACCCTGCACTTGAGCCGCCTTGCTGCATGGGCCCTCACTTCAGCACTCAAGGGAGATCACGAGACCTGAGTCGCTTCGGCCCTGGCGAAGTCCCTGGACCTAAACCTAACCATAGCTAGAGATCTCTCCCAATGGGGACCCATTTCCAACGTCTGAAAACACCACGAGACTGGGGTGCAGAAGTGGTGCAGGCTGACTCGGCATGGAACCTGGAAGCTCACCAATGTCATTTCCCATCCCCGGCTGCAGTTGCCTGAGAGGATCCCGGGAGCCTCTTCGAGCAGGTGCCCATCGACATGTGTGGCCTTGGCAGCCAAAAAAGGATCCTGACCGGCACCCTCCCTCGTGCCCTCAACTCAGCCCTTCGGGGAGACCACTGCCCTACTGTGGGTTTGCTGCCTGGAGACTCCAGGGACCTAACCCTACCCCGAACCGGGCTCTTCCACTGAAACCTAAGCCTGCCTCGAACCCTAACCCTCCACATGAGCTGCCTTGCTGCATGGGCCCTCACTTCTGTCCTCGAGGGAAATCACGAGACTGGAGTCGCTTCGGCCCTAGTGATGACCCTGGACCGAACCCTAAACTTAGCGAAGGCTCTATCCCCGTGGGGACCCAATTCCAACGTCTGACAACATCACGCGCCTGGGGGCCAGAAGCGGTGAAGGCTCATTTTGCAAGGAACCTGGAAGCTCACCATGTTGTTTCCCAAGCTCAGCTGCAGATGCCAGAGAGGATTCCGGAGGCCTCCTCGACCAGCGGCCAATCGACGTGTGTGGCCTTGTCACCCAAAGACTGATCCTGACCTGCACCCCCCCCTTGTACCCTCAATTCAGCCCTTCAGGCAGACCACTGCCCTGCTGTGCGTTCTGTGCCTGGAGGCTCCTGGGATCTAACCCTTACCCTACCCTGAACCGGGACCCTCCACCGAAACCTAAGCCTGCCTCCAACGATAACCCTGCACTTGAGCTGATTTGCGGCATGGGTCCTCACTTCAGCGCTCGAGAGAGTTCATGAGACCTGAGTTGCATCATCCCTGGCAACGTCCCTGGACCGAACCCTAACCCTAGCTAAGGCTCTCTCCCCATGGGGACCCAATTCCAACGTCTGCCAACACAGGTGCTTGGTGTCCAGAAGTGGTGCAGGCTGACTCAGCATGGAACCTGGAAGCTCACTATGTCGTTTCCCATCCCCGGCTGCAGCTGCCCAAGAGGATTCCGGAAGCCTCTCGACCAGAGGCCGATTGACGTGTGTGGCCTTGGCAGCGAAAGATGGATCCTGACCGGCACCCTCCATTGTGCTCTGAACTCAGCCCGTCGGGGAGACCACTGCCCTGCTGTGGGTTCAGCGCCTGGAGCCTCCAGGGACATAACCCTAACCCTAACCCGAACCAGGCCCCTCCACTGAAACCTAAGCCTGACACGAACCCTCGCCCCGCACCTGAGCCGACTTGCTGCATGGGCCCTCACTTCTGTCCTCGAGGGAAATCATGAGACTGGAGTCGCTTCAGCCCTAGCGACGTCCCTGGACTGAACACTAACCATAGCTAAGGCTCTCTCCTCTTGGGGACCCAATCCAACGTCTTACAACATCACGCGCCTGGGGGCCAGAAGAGTGCAGGCTCACTTTGCAGGGAACCTGGAAGCTCACCTTGTTGTTTCCCAGCCTCGGCTGCAGGTGCCCGAGAGGATTCCGGAGGCCTCCTCGACCAGGGACCCATCGACGTGTGTGGCCTTTTCACCAAAACACTGATCCTGACCGGCACCGTCCCTTGTGCCCTCAAGTGAGCCCTTCGTGGAGACCACTGCCCTTCTGTTGGCTCGGTGCCTGGAGCCGCGTGGGTCCTAAACCTAACCCTAACACTACACCTATCCCGGAACTCCACTGAAACCTAAGCCTGCCTCGAACCCTAAACCTGCACTTGAGCCGCCTTGTCGCATGGGCCCTCATTTCAGGCCTCGAGGGAGATCACGAGACTGGAGTCGCTTCGGCCCTGGCGACATCCCTGGCCCGAACCCTACCCTGGCTACGGCTCTCTCCCCATGGGGACCCAATTCCAACGTCTGACAACACCACGAACCTGGGGTCCAGAAGCATTGCAGGCTCAGCCACCATGGAACGTGGAAGCTCAGCATATCATTTCCCACTCCAGGTTTCATTTGCTGAGGGGATTCCGGAGGCCTCCTCGACCAGGGGCCCATCGACGTGTGTGTCCTTGGCAACCAAAGACTAATCCTGACCATCACCATCCCTTGTTCCCTCAATTCAGCCCTGCTGGGAGACCACTGCCCTTCTCTGGGTTCGGCGTCTAGAGCCACCTGGGACCTAACCCTAACCCTAACCGTACCCCTAACCGGGACCCTCTACCAAAACCTAAGCCTGCCTCGAACCCTAAGCATGCACTTGAGCTGCTTTTCGTATGGGCCCTCACTTCGGGCCTCGCTGGAGATCAAGAGATGGAGTCGCTATGACCCTGGCTTCCTCCTTGGACCAAACACTAACCCTAGAGAAGGCACTCGACCCATGGGGACCCAATTCCACCATTGGACAACACTAGGTGCCTGGGGTCCAGAAGCGGTGCAGGCTCACTCGGCATGGAACCTGGAAGCTCACCATGTCTTTTCCCAGGCCCGGCTCCAGCTGCCCGAGAGGATTCTGGAGGCCTCATCAACCAGGGCTCCTATGACATGTCTGGCCTTGGCAGACAAAGACTGTTCCTGACTGGCACCCTCCCTTGTTTCCTCTTCCTAGCCCTTCAGGGAGACCACTGCCTTTCGGTGGGTTCGTTGTCTGGAGCCTCCTGGTATCTAAACTTCACCCTAAACCTACCCTGTGTCAGAACCTTCCACCGAAATCTCAGCCGTCCTCGAAACCTAACCCTCCCCTTGAGCTGCCCCGGCTCATGTGCCCTCATTTCAGGCCTTGAGAGAGATTACGGGACCAGTGTGGCTTCGGCCCTGGCGACGTCCCTGGACCAAACCCTAATCCTAGCTAAGGCTCTCTCCCCGTGGGGACCCAATCCCTACGTCTGACAACACCATACACCTTGGGTCCTGAAGGGTTGCACGTTCACTTGGTATGGTATCTGGAAGCTCACCATATCGTTTCCCATGCCTGTTGCAGCTGCCAGAGAGGATTCCTGAGTCTTCCCCGACCAGGCGCTCATAGAGTTGTGTGGCCTTGGAAGAACAGAGTCTGATCCTGCCCAGCACTCTCCCTTGTGCCCTGAACTCAGTCCTTCGGGGAGACCACTGCACTGTTCTGGCTTCAGCACCTGGGGCTACGGAGACCTAACCCCAACCCTAACCTTAACCGGACCCTCCACCGAATCGTAAGCCGGCCTTGAACCCTATCCCTTCATTTTAACCTCACCTTCGCATGGGCTCTCACTTCATCTCTCGAGGGAGATCTCGAGACTGGAGTTGCTTCGATGCTGGCTACGTCCCTGGTCCAAACACTAACCGTAGCTAAGGCTCTCTCCCCTTGGGGACCCAATCGCAAGGTCTGGCAATACCACCGCCTGGGGTCCAGAAGCAGGGCAGTGTCCCTTGGCATGTTGCCTGGAACCTCACAATGTCATTCTGCAAGCCAGGCTGCAGTTGTCTGAGAGAATTCCTGAGGCCTACCCGACCAGTGGCCCATAGATTTGTGTGGCCAGGAAGCCAAAGACTGAACCTTACCGGCCCTCTCCCGTGTCCTCAACTTAGCCCATTCGGGTGACCACTGCCCTGCTGTGGGTTCAGTACCCGGAGCCTCTTGGGTCCTAACCCAAACCCTACCCCTAACCTGAAACCTCAACCGAATCCTAACCCGATCTTGAAACCTGATCAAACACTTGACCCCCGCTGTCTCCTGGTCCCTTTCTTCATTCCTCTGGGTAGATCACGAGACTGGAGTTGCTTTGGCCCTGGCAACGTCCTGGACCAAACCCTAACCCTAGCTCAGACTCTCTCCCAATGGGGATGTAAGGAGCAAACTATAAATCGTCTATGAGAAAACTTGAAGAAACCCAAAGAAATGGAAAACATTCCATGCTCACGTATTAGAAGAACAAACATTGTTAAGATGTCAATACTACCAAAGCAATCGACACACTCAATGCAATCCCTATCAAAATAACACGAGCTTTCTCCACAGAGCTAGAACGAACAACCCTAAAACGTGTAAGGATCCAGAAAAGATACCAAAAGCCAAAGTCATGTTGAAAAAGAAAACAAAGGTGGAAACATGACTATTTTGGATGTATGGTGTATTAGAAAGGTGCATTCATCAAGACAGTATGTACAGGCACAGAAACGGAGACAGACGTCAATGGAACAGAATATGGAACCCAGAAATATACCCTCAAACATATGGTGAGCAATCTTTGTTAACACAGAAAGAATATCCAATGGAATAAGAGTCTCTTCAGCAAATGGTACTAGGAATACTGGACAGTGAGAATGATGAACCTGGACTCTGTTCTTTTTTTAAAATTTTTTCAACGTTTATTTATTTTTGGGACAGAGAGAGAGACAGAGCATGAACGGGGGAGGGGCAGAGAGAGAGGGAGACACAGAATCGGAAACAGGCTCCAGGCTCTGAGCCATCAGCCCAGAGCCCGACGCGGGGCTCAAACCCACGGACCGCGAGATGGTGACCTGGCTGAAGTCGGACGCTTAACCGACTGCGCCACCCAGGCGCCCCTGGACTCTGTTCTTAAATGACACACACACACACACTCACACACACACACACACGCACACACACAAACACACACCTCAAAATGGATGAAGTATCTAAATGTAAGTCAGGAACCATGAAAATCCTAGAGGAGATAACAGGCAATGTACCTCCTTGATCCTAGCCGCAGCAACTTCTTGCTTGTCATGTCTCCAGAAGCAAGGGCAATAAAAACCACAATGAACTATTGGGTCCTGAAGATAAGAAGCTTCTGCACAGCAGGGGACAAAATCAGCCAAACTAAAAGGCAACTGAATGAAATGGGAGAAGATATTTGCAGGTGACATATCAGATAAAGGGTTAGCATCCAAAATCTATAAAAAACTGATCACACTCAACACCCAGAAACCAAATAATCCAGTGAAGAAATGGGCAAAAGACATGAAGAGACACTTTAAGAAAGATGACATCCAGATTGGTCACACATGAAAAGATGCTCAATCTCACTCGTCATCACTGAAATACAAATCAAACCCACAATGAGATATCTGCTCACACCTATCAGAATGGCTAAAATTAACATCTCTGGAAATGACAGATGTTGGCAAGGATGCAGGGACAGGGAACCCTTTTGCAATGCTGGTGGGAATGCAAAGTGGTGTAGCCATTCTGGGAAATAGTATGGAGATTCGTCACAAAAACAAAAAATAGAACTACACTAGGACCCAGCAATTGCACTACTAGGTATTTATCCAAAAGATACACTAACGCTGACTCGAAGTGGCACGTGTACTCCAATATTTATAGCAGCATTATCAACAATAGCTAAATTATGCAAAGAGCCCAAATGACCACTGACAGATGAATGGATAAAGAAGATGTGGTATATTGATACAATGGACTATTACTCAGCGATCAAAAAGAATGAGATCTCGCTCTTTGCAACAACGTGGATGGAACCGGACTTTATTAAGCTAAGCAAAATATGTCAGAGAACGACACACATCTTATGATTTCTCTCATCTGTCGAATTTAATAAAACTGATGAACAGAGTGCAAGGAAAGCAAAGATAAGATACACACAGAGAGGGAGTCAAATGATAAGAGACTGTTAAATAGAGGGAAGAATCTCAGGGTTCCTGGAGGGTTACTGAATAGGGGTATGGGCTAAATGGGTGATGGGCATTAGGGGTGGACCTTGGGATGAGTATTGGGTATATTTTGTACTTGATGGATCACTAAATTCTACTGCTGAAACTGTATTCCTCTATAAGGTAACTAACTTGGGCTTAAATTTTAAAAAGAAGAAATATTAAAAATAAGTAAAGAAATGTACCACCAGTCAAAAGAAAAGAATATTTAAATCGGGCTCTTGAGTGGAAAGGAAAGACTAAAAGTGTTACAGACAAGAAAGGATCAGAGAAAACATCAAGAAACAATGACAAAACAACTAGTAGAATGGGACTAAATATATAGCTATCAATAATCACTCTGAATATAAATGGACTAAAAACTCCAATCCAAAGATATTAGATAGGGCGTCAGAATGGACAAAACAAACAAACAAACAAACAAAAAACAATGTCTATCTAGATGCTGCCTACAAAGCCTTATTTGGACTTAAGTCTCCTGCAGATTTGAAGTGAGGGAATGAAGAAATATTTATCATGCCAATAATGTCAAAAGAAAGCCAGTAGCAATACTTATATCAGGCAAAATAAACTTTAAAACCGAGACTCTATTTTGGTACACTTTGGGTAAATATCTAATAGTGACATTGCATGCACCCAATATTTATAGCAGAATTATCAACAGTAGCCCAACTATGGAGAAAGCCCAAGTATCCATCAACTGATGAAGGTGTAAAGAAGTTGTGGTGTGTGTATGTATACGTATGTATATGCATATGTACATATGTGTATGTTCATATATACATGCATACGTATATACAATGAAATATAACTCAGCTTCAAGAAGAATGAAATCCTGCCATTTGCAACGATGTGGATGGAGCTCGAATGTATTGCTACGTGAAATATGTCAATCAGAGAAAGACACATATATGATTTCACTCATGTGGAAGTTAAGAAACAAAACACATGAAAACTAGGGTAGGAGCCAGGAAAAGAGAAGCGTGGTAACAAACCACATGAGTCTCTTGATGTTAGAGAAAAAAAAGTGAAAGTTGATGGAGGGAGATGGGTCAGCGCTGGGCTAGAGGGAGGACGAGTATTAAGGAGAGCACTTGTTGTGATGAGCACTGGGTGTTGTATGTAAAGGATGAATCACCGAATTCTACTCCTAAATCCGAGAATGCACTGTATGTCAACTAAGACTTAAATTAAAATACATACATACATACATACAGCTATAACAAGAGATGAAGACAGACACGATCTCATACTAAAGGGGACAGCCAAACAAGAAGATCCAATGATTGTAAAGTTTGATGCACCCAACATGCGATCACCAAGTATATAAAACATTTAGCAACAACCATAAAGGAACCCATTTATAATAATATGATGATAGTAGAGGACTTTAACACATCACTCACATCAATGGACAGAACCTATAAACAGAAAGTCAACAAGGAAACAACGGCTTTGAATGACACACTGGACCAGAAGGGTTTAACAGAAATATTCAGAACACTCCATACTAAAATGGCAGAGTACACATTCTTTTCAAGCATACCTGGGACGTTCTCCAGAATTGATCACATTCTAGATCACAAATCAGGCCTCAAGAGGTACCCAACGACAGAGACCAGACCAAGCATCTTTTCTAACCACAAAGCTAGGAAACTTGAAGTCAACCACAAAAAAAGTGCGGGGTGGGGGGAAGGCCACAAATAAAGGGTGGTTAAATAACATGCTACTAAATGAATGGGTCAAACAGGAAATCAATGAGAAAATACACTGAAACAAATGAAAATGAAAATGAAAATACACTGGTAAAACCCTTTGGAATGCGGCAAAAGCAGTCTATGATGGAAGTATATAGCAATACAAGCCTACCTTAAAGAGCAAGAAAAATCTCAAACAATCTTAACTTACACCTAAAGGAATGAGAAAAAGAGCAGCCGAAGGAAGGAAATAATAGAGTTTAGGGCAGAAATAAGGAATATAGAAACCAAAAAGACACTAGACCAAATCAATGAAACCAGGGGCTGGTTCATTGGAAGCAGTAATCAACTGGAAAACCTCCTAGGCAGACTCTTCACAAAGAAGACAGAAAGGACTCAAATAAATAAAATCACAAATAAGAAAGGAGAAATGACAGTCAACACCACAAAAATACAATTAGAAGATAATATTATGAACAACTATATGCAACAAATTGGACACTCTGAGAAAAATGGACAAATTCCTAGAAACACACACACTACCAAAACTGAAACAGGAAGATACCTAAAATCTGAAAACAGAGAGATACCCCATCAGTAATTAAAAAAATCTCCCCCCAACACAAGAGTTCATGGCCAGATGGCTTCATTGATGAATTCTACCATCCGTTTAAGGAAGAGGTAATATGTATTCTCCTCGAATTATTACAAAAAATAAAAAAAGAAGGAAAACTTACAAATTCATCGTATGAGGCCATCATTACCCTGATACCAAAACGAGATGAAGCCTCCACTAAAACCGAAAACTGCAGCGGCGCCTGTGTGGGTCGGCCGGTTTACTGTCCAACTCTTAATTTTGGATGAGGACATTATCTTGCGGTGCATGGGTTCGAGTCCCACATTGGGCCCTGCCATGACAGTGTGGGGCATGGCCAGGATTCTCTCTCTCCCTGTCTCTCGGCCCCTCCCTCACTTTTATGTACTCTATCTAAGGAAAGAAATAAGCATTTAAAAAGATGTTTAAAAAATTTTAAATAAAACTGCAGAGCAATAGCCTGATGACTATGTATGCCGAAATTCTCATTAAAATACCTTCAAATTAAAGTCAACAATACATTAATAGAATCATTTACCATAATCAAGTGGGATATATTCCTGGGCTGCAAGCGTGGTTCCACATTCACATATCAATCAACATCATGCACCACAGTAATAGAAGAAAGGATAAGAACAATACGATGCTTTCAACAGATGCAGGAAAACTATTTGATAAAATGTCACATCCACTCATGATAAAAACCCTCAGCAAAGTACATTGAGACTCAACCTACCTGCACATAATAAAGGTCATCTGTGAAAAACCCACAGCTCAGCTCATCCTCAATGGGTAAAAATTGAAAGTTTTTCTTCCAAAGTCAGGGACAAGATAGGAATGACCCCTCTCACCACTGTTATCCCACATAGTATGGGAAACCCTAACCACAGCACTCAGACGACAAAAAGAAATAAGAGGCATCCAAATCGGCAATGAAGAAGTAGCACTTTCACTGTTTTGAACTGACATGATATGTTCTATAAAAAACATGAAAGGCTCCCTTAAAAATTGCTAGAATTGGGGTGCCTGGGTGGCTCAGTCGGTTGAGCGTCTGACTTCGGCTCAGGTCACGATCTCATGTTCCAGGAGTTCAAGCCCCAGGTCGGGCTCTGGGCTAATGGCTCAGAGTCTGGAGCCTGCTTCCGATTCTGTGTCTCCCTCTCTCTCTGCCCTTCCCCAATCATGCTCTGTCTCTCTCTGTCTCAAAAATAAATAAATGCTAAAAAAAAAATTGCTAGAATTGATATATGAATTCGACAAGTCACAATATACAGAAATCAAGGAACATAGACGTATTGAATTTCTAACACAAATCATGAATTAACACAGAGAGAAAGTAAGGGATCAATCCCATTGATAGGCTCACAAATACCACAAGAAACCAGGAATAAACCTAGCCAAAGAGGTGAAGGACCTGTACTCTAAAGGCTATGAAACACTGATGAAATAAATGGAAGAGGACACAAAGAAATGGACATACATTTCATGTTCATGGATGGGAAGCACAAAATACTGTTAAAATGTCTACACTCCTCAAAACAATCTACACATATAATGAAATGAAGTGTGATAGGGATATCACACTAACAAAAACATTTGTCACAGAACAAGAACAAATAATCTCAAAATTTGTATGGAATTACAAAAGTCCCCAAACAGCCAACACAAACTTGTAGAAGAAAAGCAAAGCTGGAGACATCACAATTCCAGACTTTAGGTTATATTACAAAGCTATACCGATCAGAACAGTATGATCAGTATGTCCATACTGAACAGTATTGACAAAACAACAAAAAATAACAACAACAACAAACTCATACGCATAGATCAATAGCATGGAAACCCAGAAATAAACTCACACCTCTATGGTCAATTAATTCTCAACAAAGCAGGAAAGAATATCCAATGGAAAAAAAGATAGTCTTGGGACACATGGGTGGCCCAGTCACGAAAGCGTGTGATGGTGGATTCAGCTCAGGTCATGATCTCAGGGCAGTGCAGAGCATGCGTGGGATTCTCTCTCTCCATATCTCTCTGCCCCTCTTCTGCATGCTCACTCTCTCTCTCTCTCTCTCTCTCAAAAATAAATACATAAATTTTTAAAAAAGGCTCCTCCACATATGGTTTTGGAAAAACTGGACAATAATCTGCAAAACAAAACAAAAACAACGGACCACTTTCTTACAACATACACAAAAATAAATCCAACATGGACAAAGACCTATATGTGAAACCTGAAACCATAAAAATCCCAGAGGATAACACGGGTAGTATCTTACTTGACATTGCCTGTACAAACGTCTTTGTAGATATATCTCTAGAGGTAAGGGAAACGCAAGCAAAAATAATGAGACTTTATAAAAATTAAAACCTTCCGTCACCAGGGAAATAATCAACGAAACTAAAACATCAACAGAATGATATTTGCAAATGACATCAGATAAAGGGTTACTGTCCAAAATATATACAGTTATACAGCACCCAAAAAATGAGAAATCTGATTAAAAGTGGGCAGAAGACACGAGTGGACATTTCCCGAAGGAAGACATATACATGGCCAAGAGACACATGAAAAAATGCTCAATACTGATCTTCAGGGAAAGACAATTCAAAAGTACAATGAGATAACACATCACATCTGTCACAATGACTAAAATCAATGAAGGATGAAACAGCAGGTGTTGCCAAGGATGTGGGGAAAGAATAACCCTCTTGCACTGTGGGTAGGAATGCAAACTGGTGCAGCCACTCTGGAAAACCACGTGGAGATGTCAAAAAACAAAACCAAACTGGGAATAGAAGTACCTTACAATCCAGCAATTTCACTACAAAGTACTTCCACAAAGAATACAAAATCTTCAAAGGGATACATGCACTGTGATGTTTACAGCAGCATTTTCTACAAAAGCCAAATTACAGAAACTATCCAAGCACCCATCAACTGATGAATAAATTGAGATGTGGTATATGGAATGTAATAGTATTTAGCGGTAAAAACATGAAATCTTGCCATTTGCCACGAGGTGGATGGAGAGAGAGAATGTTATGCTGGGTGAAATAAGCCTGTCGGAGAAAGACAAATACCCAATGATTTCACTAACACATGGCAAGAAAACAAAACAAAGGGGTGGGGGGAGGAGACAAACGGACTCTTAATTAGGAAACAAACTGGGGAGTTCCACAGCGAGGTGAGGGAATGGGTGAAACAGCTGATGGGGATTAAGAAGTACACCTGGGATGTGACCGGGTGACGTGTGGAAGTGTTGCTCTATATTGAACACCGGAAACTAATATTACACTGTGTTCACTCACTGGAATTTAAATTAAAAGATAACATAAGGTTAATGAGACTTACCTACCAGGTTTTCTGTAGTTTTCAATCAGTTCACTAGGTTGGAAAAATAACCATGAAATTTTTTTTTTTAATTTTTTTTTCAACGTTTATTTATTTTTGGGACAGAGAGAGACAGAGCATGAACGGGGGAGGGGCAGAGAGAGAGGGAGACACAGAATCGGAAACAGGCTCCAGGCTCCGAGCCGTCAGCCCAGAGCCTGACGCGGGGCTCGAACTCACGGACCGCGAGATCGTGACCTGGCTGAAGTCCGACGCTCAACCGACTGCGCCACCCAGGCGCCCCACCATGAAATTTTTTAAAAAGCATTTATGATGTGCGGGACAGTTTGTGCCCTTACCTTGGTCTCTGGTTCCAGCAGGACTCGGAACATGGGTCCCAGCTCATTCTTCTAGAAGGTCGTGAGACGAGCATTTCATGTACCCACGTCCTAATTGAATGCAGCTCCCGTGCTTCTGAATTTCTGTTAGGGTTACTTCCCGGAAACAAGCCTGAATCTGGAACAAACCATCGACTGCATCTATGAGGTGATGTCGTGGGACCCCGCAATCCACAAGTCCTTTAGTAAAATACGTCTTGTTCCAAAACTGTCCGGGAAGGGGTGCAATGAAACACGGGAACAGCCCAGAAAATGCAAAGGCCTGTGCAGCTCAGCAACCAGCTTGACCAGGGAAGCCACCCGGCGCCCCCTCCTCAGCACTCAGTACAACAAGGCAGCCTCTCTCTGGCGACTCAGGAGATGCCAAGTTGCTGCTCAGCTCCCAAGGTCTCCCCTGGGGCGGGTGGCAGAACCTGCTGGAAATGCAGCTCTGCTCTCTGTACTGAGGCACCAGCAGAGGCCTGAGTCCTCTGAGAGCAATCTAAGCCCTTCCTGCTCTGAGGTGCCCTGGGTCAGAAAAGCAGATGGTGCGCCCTCTGCTGGCTATCACTGCCCAGCAGAGGAACCCGCCCCTCGGGGGTCTGTGGTTCTTGAGCTCTCTCTGCTGGCCACCATGGGAATTCCTTCAATGTTGAAGGCCCTGGTTGCTCAGCTGAGAGACCGAAGGTGCTCTGGGCAACTAAGCCTGTTCTCCTCGTTGGGAAGGTTTTAGTGACAGGGCCTGGGACACAAAATCTTTTCCTTCTCTTTCCTGTGAGTGAAGAATGAAACCGAATTTATTAACGTAACAACATCATTTGTAATGTTTTAAGTAATATTCACAGAAAAATAGACCACCGATTTACACATGCTGAACAAGAGGTAATTTTGCTTACCACCAAAATACTTAGGTGGTACACCTAAGAGAGACACCTTTGAGAGAGAGATACCGGCGTCCAGCTATGGAGTGAATGAGTCCTAGGGATACAAGGGACAGCCATGGAATGGAGTCAATCCTGTAACAATATTGTTGCATGCTTTCACAGGATAGCTACACTTGTGGTTGAGTACAACATAACGTATAGACATATGGAATGACGACAATGTATGCCTAAAACTAACACAACAAATGTGTGAACAATATTTCAATTAAAAATAGACATCCTTTACACTATCTTTAATTTCTTCTTCTTTGCCACTAAACTATCCTTCCTGGGGTGCTTGGGTGGCTTAGTCGGTTAAGCGTCCGACTTTGAGTCAAGTCAGGATTTTGTAGTCCATGAGTTTGAGCCCCGCATCAGGC
This sequence comes from Lynx canadensis, assembly GCF_007474595.2. Taxonomy (NCBI): domain Eukaryota; kingdom Metazoa; phylum Chordata; class Mammalia; order Carnivora; family Felidae; genus Lynx; species Lynx canadensis. The sequence goes on from NC_044319.2 coordinate 15,611,024, forward strand.
TCTGTCCTGAGAGCTCAGAGCCTCGAGCCTGCCTCATATTCGGTGTCTCCCACTCTATCCCCCTCCCCAGCTCGGGTTCTCTCAAAAAAAGAAACATTAAAAATGAAAAATCATTCCTCATTTAGAATCTGCGAATTTCCATTTATACCAGATTCTCTAACATCACCTTCTTGATGTTGAAAGCTTATCTGAAAAGTCACTAATATCTTTGATGACACATATGTGACAAGGTCAGAATGTAACTTACAGGGAGCTACACATCTGTTGTGAATTTACAGTGTGTATCCTTGGCTAATATTTCCAATGAAATGTGCTTTAGGGATACGGATGGATGAAATAATGTCCATCAGTCATATAGGTCAATTTCCTATAGGACTATTATGCCTTCAATTACTAATTGCCATCTCTTCAGAATTAAAAGAAAGCTGGGTCAAGAAAATGTCTTTGAATTTCATGTAAGAGAAGACTAGGGTGTTTGAAAGGGTCCACCTACCTTCTGGATTCCTCAGATTGGTTGTGGAGAGGAAGATAGCAACCTATGATTTGGATGCACACCGCTAGTCCCAGAGGGAGAATGTGTACCTTATTGTCAAATATATATATTTGACAAATACATATATATTGACAAAGATATATATATATATCTTTTTTTTATCAATATTACTAGTCCACCTCTGCCAGGTCCAGACTGCAGGACCTGGGGGCAACACAATGCCTGATGCCTGGGTTCAGAACTTGAGGAAGGCCAGCTGGTGGGGGAGGGGGGAAATCCAACAGAACCTGGGGCAGTGAGGGAGATGGCCCTGGGACACCTCCCCACAGGGCAGGCTATGGAGTTTACCTGCCAAAGAGCAGCACACTCTCCCTCAAGACATCCCTCTCCATGACAGAACGTGAGGCTGAACCTCACAATTCCAGAAGAAATGAGGGCTACCCATCTTTTCAATTCCAATGGCCTCTGCAGAACTTGGACCCAGGGATGTTGGAGTCTTGGGGCCATGGAACTCTGATGCCCATGATAGAAGCCCTTTCTGCCCCAGCACTCAGAGCCACTTCCTACATCCCCTCTCCCCTGGCCCATCTAACCGTGTCCACATACCCAGACCAGGTCTCTACTTTCCTTCTTGTACTTCCTCTTTGTCTCTGTTTCTCTCTAACCACATCTCTATTTCTTCCTTTCACTCTCTAGGGAGTGGTGTATTATGCGGTGCTAAACTTTGTTCTTATACATGTGAATATCCAATTTTCCTAGCACCAGTTATTCAAAAGACTACTCTTCTCCACTGTGTATTATTGACTCCCTTGTCGAATACTAGGTGACTGTGATGCATGGGTTTAGTTTGGGCTCTCAATTTCTGTCCCATTGTCTTTTGGCTGTGCTTATGCCAGTGACATAATTGATTTCTTTGTGTTAGAATGACGCTTGAAATCAAGAAGTGTGATGCCTCCTGTTTTGTTCTTTCTTGCGTTGGCTACTTGGGGTCTTTTTGTGGTTCCGAATAAATTTTAGGATATGATTTTCTAATTGCATAAAAATTGCATCGGAGTCTTGATAGAGATTGCACTGAATCTCTAGATGGCTTTGGGTAATATGGACATTGTATCTGTATTAATTCCTCCGGAAGTTGGACATGGGATGGCTTTTCACTGACTTGTGTGTTCTCCCCTTTCTTTCACCCAAATTGAATTTCTTCCATTCCTGCACACAGGTTTTATCGTTTTCTGTAGAGAGATTTTCATTTCCTTGGCTAACTGTATTGCTATAATTTTTATTGTTTTTGATGCTATTGTAAATGGGATTGTTTTATTTCTTCTTAGATAATTGGGTTAGTGTATAGGAATGATACAGAATTTGATATGGTGACTTTCTAGTTTGGAACTCCACTGCATTTCTTGATTAGATATTAACAGGTTCTTTTACATTAAACTTTTAATTTCAGTCCTTTACCTTGTTTAAAAAAAACATGTTATTTGGGAATAGCTGACACACTATGTTACATTAGTTTCAGATGAACAACATAGTCATTGGACAAATGTATACATTCTGCTACGCTAACACAGGTGTAGCTATCATCTGTCACCATGCATCACTACTCCAGTACCATTCTCTATGTCCCCTATGCTATATCTTCTATCTGTGATTCATTCATTGCATAACCAGAAGCATGCATCACCCAATCCCCTTCACATATCTAGGGCATCCTTGTCTTGTGCCTGATCTTAGTGTAAAATCTTTCACAATTTCACTACTGAGTATGACATTAGCTGTGGGCTTCACATACACGGCCTTTCTTATGTTGAGATTTGTACCTTCTACACAGAATTTTGAAGAGATTTTTAGCACAAATTGATATCAAATTTTCTTAGAACGATTTTTCTGTGTCTATTGACATCATCACGAGTTTTTTTTTTTTTTTTTTTTTTTTAATTTTTTTTTTCAACGTTTATTTACTTTTTGGGACAGAGAGAGACAGAGCATGAACGGGGGAGGGGCAGAGAGAGAGGGAGACACAGAATCGGAAGCAGGCTCCAGGCTCTGAGCCATCAGCCCAGAGCCTGACGCGGGGCTCGAACTCACGGAGCGTGAGATCGTGACCTGGCTGAAGTCGGACGCTTAACCGACTGCGCCACCCAGGCGCCCCTTCTTTTTTTTTTTAACATGTATTTATTTAGTTTAGTTTAAATGTATTTATGTATTTCTTTAGTTTTTATTTTTTCAAGTTTTTATTTAAATTCCAGTTGGTTAACATACAGTGTAATGTTAGCTTCAGGTATAGAATGTAGTCATCCATCAGTTACATACAACACCCAGTGATCCTCACTACTAGTGCCCTCCTTAGTCCATCACCCATTTAACCCACCCCCCTACACCACCTCCCTGGCGATGTCCCTAGACCGAACCCTAACCCTAGCTAAGGCTCTCGCCCCATGGGGACCCAATTCCAACGTCTGACAACACCAGGCGCCTGGGGTCCAGAAGCGGTGCAGGCTCACCTGGCATGGAACCTGGAAGCTCACCATGTCGTTTCCCAGGCCCGGCTGCAGCTGCCCGAGAGGATTGCGGAGGCCTCCTCGACCAGGGGCCCAATCACTTGTGTGGCCTTGGCAGACACAGACGGATCCTGACCGGCACCATCCCTTGTGCCCTCAACTTAGCACTTCGGGGAGACCACTGCCCTGCTGTGGAATTGGCGCCTGGAGCCTCCTGGGACCTACCCCTAACCCTAACGGTACCCCGAACCGGGACCCTCCACTGCAACCTAAGCCTGCCTCGAACCCTAACCCTGCACTTGAGCCGCCTTCTGGCATGGGCCCTCACTTCAGCCCTCGAGGGAGATCACGAGCCCGGATTCGCTTTGGCACTGGCGACGTACCTGCTCGCCCCGGGCCTCCAGGTCCTGAGTCATTTACCATGGCTCACCATGGCTGAAGCCGCTCCCTGTACCTGAGAGAAAGGGGTCACAGAATCCCATACAGCCTCCAGCACCTGGGGTCTCAGCAGAGAAACTTCCGGGGAAGGTCTGAGAAATGGGAGACACAGAATACCCAGCAGCCCCTCCAGGGGCTGTGCAGCAAACACAAAATCCCAAGCGAGACACATGCCTGAATCCCAAAAAGGCAACAACCCCTGTTGTCTCAGCTCAGAAACTCCAGGGATAGGTCTGAGGGATGCGAGACACAGAATCACAAGCAGCTGCCGCGAGCCCCGGCCTCCAGGCAATAAGTCAATTACCATGGCTCTCCATGGCTGAAGCCGCTCCCTGTACCTGAGAGGAAGGGGTCACAGAATCCCATACAGCCTCCAGACCCTGGGGTCTCACCAGAGAATTTTCCGGGGAAGGTCCGAGAAATGGGAGAAACAGAATCCCAAGCAGCCCCTCAAGGGGCTGTGCAGCAAGCACAAAATCTCAAGCGAGACACATGCCTGAATCCCAAAAAGCCAACAAACCCTGTGGTCTCAGCTCAGAAACTCCCGGGATAGGTCTGAGGGATGTGAGACACAGAGTCCCAAGCAGCCGCTGTGAGCCCCGGCTTCTAGGCCCTGAGTCACTTACCATGGCTCAGCATGGCTGAAGCCGCTCCATGTACCTGAGAGAAAGGGGTCACAGAACCCCAAACAGCCTCCAAACCCTGGGGTCTCAGCTCAGAAACCCCCCGGATAGGTCCGAGGGATGCGAGACACAGAATGGGTAGTGCCCCTGCTTGGCCTGGGCCTCCAGGCCCGGGGCTGCCCGGGCCGGGCCTCCAGGCCCTGAGTCACTTTCCATGGCTCACCTTGGCTGAAGCCGCTCCCTGTACCTGAGAGAAAGGGGACACAGAATCCCAAACAGCATCCAAAACCTGGGGTCTCAGCTCAGAATCTCCTGGGAATGGTCCGACAAATCGGAGGGACACAGAATCCCAAGCAGCCCCTCCAGGGGATGTGCAGTGAGCACAAAATCCCAAGGGAGACACAAGCTAGAATCACAAAACCCTGTGGTCTCAGCTCAGAAACTCCCAGGATAGCTCAGATGGATGCGAGACACACAATCCCAATCAGCTGCTGCTAGCCGGGGCCTCGAGGCCCTGACTCAATTACCATGCCTTACCGTGGCTGAAGCTGCTGACTGTACCCGAGAGAATGGGGTCACAGAATCCCAAACACCCGCCAGATCCTGGGTTCTCTACTCAGAAACTCTCAGGGAAGTTCCTAGGGATTGAAGACAAAGAATGGGTAGTGCCCCTGCTCACCCCGGGCCTCCTCGCCCGGGGCTGCTCGCCCCGGGTCTCCAGGCCCTGAGTCACCTACCATGGCTCACAATGGCTGAAGCCGCTCCCTGTACCTGAGAGAAAGGGTCACAGAATCCCAGACCCTTGGGTCTCAGCTCAGAAACTCCCAGGGAAGATCCGAGAAATGGGAGACACAGAATCCCAAGCAGCCCATCCAGGGTCTGTGCAGGGAGCACAAAATCCCAAGCGAGACACAAGCTAGAATTCCAAAATGACAACAAATCCTGTTGTCTCAGCTCAGAAACTCCCGGGATATGTCCGAGGGATAAGAGACACCAAATCCCAAGTAGCCCCTGCAAGCCCCGGCCTCCAGGCCCTGAGTCACTTACCTTGACTTACCTTCGCTGAAACCACTCCCTGTACCGGAGAGAATGGGGTCGCATAAGCCCAAACACCCGCCAGACCCTGGGTTCTCTGCTCAGAAACTCCCGGGGAAGGTCCGAGGGATTGTAGACACAGAATGGGTAGTGCCCCTGCTCACCCCGGGCCTCCAGGCCCGGGGCTGCTCGCCCCGGGCCTCCTCGCCTGGGCTTCTTGCCCCAGGCCTCCTGGCCCGGGTCTTCTCGCCCGGGCCTGCTCGCCCGGGTCTGCTCGCCCAGGGCCTCCTCCCCCGGGGCTGCTCGCCCCGGGCCGCCAGGCATGGGGCTGCTCCCCCCCCCCAGGCCTCCTCGCCCGGGGCTGCTCGCCCCGGGCCTCCTCGCCCCGGGCCTGCTCGCCCCAGGCCTCCTCGCCACGGGCCTCCTTGCCTGGGACTGCTCGCCCTGGGCCTCCACGCCCAGGGCTGCTTGCCCCGGGCCTCCAGGCCCTGAGTCACTTACCATGGCTCACCATGGCTGAAGCCGCTCCCTGTACCTGAGAGAAAGGGCTCACAGAATCCCTAACAGCCTCCAGAACCTGAGGTCTCAGCTCAGAATCTCCGGGGGATGGTCCAAAAAATCGGAAGGACACAGAACCACAAGCAGCCCTCCAGGGGCTGTGCAGCGAGCACAAAGTCCCAAGCGAGACATATGCCTGAATCCTAAAAAGCCAACAAACCCTGTGGTCTCAGCTCAGAAACTCCCGGGTTAGGACCGAGGGATGCGAGACACAGAATCCCAAACAGCCGCTACGAGCCCCAGCCTCCAGGCCCTGTGTCACTTACCATGGCTCACGATGGCTGAAGCCGCTCCCTGTACCTGAGAGAAAGGGGTCACAGTATTCTAAACAGCCTCCAGAACCTGGGGTCTCCACTCAGAAACTCCCGGGGAAGGTCTGAGAAATGGGAGACACAGAATCCCAAGCAGCCCATCCAGGGGCTCTGCAGAGACCACAAAATCCCAAGCAAGACACTAGCTAGAATCCCAGAAATCCAACAAACCCTATGGTCTCAGCTCAGAAACTCCTGGGAGAGGTCCGAGGGATGCGAGACACAGAATCCCAAGGAGCCGATGTGAGCCCCGGCTTCCAGGCCCTGAGTCAATTACCATGGCTCACCATGGCTGAAGCCGCTTCATATCCCTGAGAGAAAGGGGTCACAGAACCCCAAACAGCCTCCAGACCCTGGGGTCTCAGCTCAGAAACTCCCCGGATAGGTCCGAGGAATAGGAGACACAGAATGGTTAGTGCCCCTGCTCGCCCCGGGCCTCCTCACGTGGGGCCGCTCACCCCGGGCCTCCACGCCCGGGGCTGTCACTTACCATCGCTCATCATGGCTGAAGCCTCTCCCTGTACCTGAGAGAAAGGGCTCACAGAATCCCACACAGCCTCCACACCATGGGGTCTCAGCTGAGAAACTTCCAGGGAAGGTCTGAGAATTGGGAGACACAGAATCCCAAGCAGCCCTCCAGGGGCTGTGCAGCGAGCACAAAATCCCAAGTGAGACATATGCCTGAATCTTAAAAAGCCAACAAACCCTGTGGTCTCAGCTCAGAAACTCCCAGGTTAGGACCGAGGGATGCGAGACACAGAATCCCAAACAGCCGCTATGAGCCCCGGCCTCCAGGCCCTGAGTCACTTACCATGGCTCACCATGGCTGAAGCCACTCCCTGTACCTGAGAGAAAGGGGTCACAGAATCCCAAACCGCCTTCAGACCCTGGGCTCTCAACTCAGAAACTCCCGGGGAAGTTCCGAGAAATAGGAGACACAGAATCCCAAGCAGTCCCTCCAGGGGCTGTGCAGCGAGCACAAAATCCCAACCGAGACACAAGCTAGAATCACAAAATGACAACAAACCCTGTGGTCTCAGCTCAGAAACTCCCGGGATAGGTCCGAGGGATGCAAGACACACAATCCCAAGCAGCCGCTGTGAGCCCCGGCCTCCAGGCACTGAGTCACTTACCATGCCTTACCATGGCTGAAGCCGCTCCATGTACCTGAGAGAATGGGGTCACAGAATCCCAAACACCCGCCAGACCCTGGGTTCTCTGCTCAGAAACTCCCGGGGAAGGTCCGAGGGATTGGAGACAGAATCCCAAGCAGCCCCTCCAGGGGCTGTGCAGCGAGCACAAAATCCCAAGCGAGACACAAGCTAGAATGCGAAAAAGGCTCCAGACACTTGGGTCTCTCTCAGAATCTCCCGGGATAGGTCCGTGGTATGTGAGACACAGAATGGGTAGTGCCCCTGCCACCCCAGGCCTCCAGGCCCTGAGTCACTTACCATGGCTCACCATGGCTGAAGCCGCTCCCTGTACCTGAGAGAAAGGGGTCACAGATTCCCAAACAGTCTCCAGACCCTGGGGTCTCAGCTCAGAAACTCCTGGGGATGGTCCGAGAAATGGGAGACACAGAATCCCAAGCAGCCCCTCCAGGGGCTGTGCAGCGAGCCCAAAATCCCAAGCGAGACACACGCTAGAATCACAAAATGCCAACAAACCCTGTGGTCCAGGGCCTCCAGGCGCTGGGCTCCGAGCCCAGGGCCTCCATGCGCTGGGCTCGCTGCCCGGGGCCTCCTGTCGCTGGGCTCACAGACCAGCGCCACTAGGCGCAGGGCTCACAGCCCAGGCCCTCCATGCACTGGGCTCGCAGCCCAGGGCCTCCAGGTGCTGGGCTGAGAGCCCAGGGCCTCCAGGCGCTAGGCTGCGAGCCAGGGCCTCCAGGTCCTGAGTCACTTCCCATGGCTCACGGCACTTCCCGTGCCTGAAATGCACAGGCACACTCTGAGGATGCACGCCGTGTCTGAGGGTAGTCTCTCTGTCTCCTTGAGTTCCCTGTGCATGATGGGGCACCCCTTGTTGAAAGATACATGTACTTCCCTTTCCTGAATGGCACAGGAGCTCCCCGTCCTGAAGCTGTGCCCCATGCCTGGAAAAGCTCCCAGTGCCTGAAGGCAAGCCTCATGCCTCAAGGCGCTCCCCTTGACTCAAGGGCACAAGCACTCCCTGAAGACTTGCCCCATGCCTGACTGCGCACCCCTTGCCTGAGGGCGCCCTGTGCCTTGTGACGAGCACAGTGCCTGATTGCGCACCCTGTGCCTGAAGAACAGAGGCTCCCCTTGCCTGAAGTCGCGCCCTGTGCATGAAGCATCTCCCTGTACCTGAAGTTGCTCCAAGTGCCTGAAGACAAGCCCCATGGTTGAAGGTGAGCCCCGTTCCTCAAAACGCTCTGTGTGCCTGAAGCTGCTCCCTGTATCTGAGAGAAAGGTGTCATAGAATCCCAAACAGCCTCCAGACCCTGGGGTCGAAGCCTAGAAACTCCCAGGGAAGGTCCGAGGAATGGCAGACACAGAATCCCAAGCAGCCCCTCCAGGGGCTGTGCAGCGAGCACAAAATCCCAAGTGAGACACAAGCGAGAATCCCAAAAAGCCTCCAGACCCTATGGTCTCAGCTCAGAAAGCCCGGGATATGTCTGAGGATGCGAGACACAGAATCCCAAGCAGCCCCTCCAGGGGCTGTGCAGCGTGTACAAAATCCCAAGCGAGACACAAGCGAGAATCCCAAACAGCCTCCAGACACTGTGGTCTGAGCTCAGAAACTCCCGGGATAGGTCTGAGGGATGCGAGACACAGAATCCCAAGCAGCCCAGGGCCTCCAGGTCCTGAGTCCCTTACCATGGCTCACGGCACTCCCCGTGACTGGGTTCCCTGCAGGCTGCCATGCGGCGGGAACTGGGTTCACTGTATGGTGCATTGCTGCGGTCACTGCGTTAATGGGAGGGTGCAGTGCACTCAGGACTAGCTGCACTGGAAGCTACAGTGCCATGGGCACTGGGTTCACTGGAGGGTGCTGGCCCAGCGGTCAGGCTTCACTGGTGGCTGCAGTGCTGTGGGCACTGGGTTCACTGGGGGATGCAGTACCGCGGACACTGGGTTCACTGGAGGGTGCTGGCCCAGCGGTCAGGCTTCACTGGTGGCTGCAGTGCTGTGGGCACTGGGTTCACTGGGGGATGCAGTACCGCGGACACTGGGTTCACTGGAGGGTGCAGTGCACCGGTCACTGAGATGGGTGGAAGCTGCAGTGCTGTGGGCACTGGGGTCACTGGAGGATGCAGTGTGTTGGGCACGGGCTTCACGGGAGGCTGCAGTGCCGCAGACACTGGGTTCACTTGAGTCTGCAGTGCCGTGGGCACTGGGGTCACTGGAGGGTTCAGTGCCGCAGGCAGTGGGTTCACAACAGGCTGCAGTGCCATGGGAACTGGGTTCAGTGGCGGGTGCAGTGCCTCGGGCAGTGGGTTCACTGGAGGGTGCAGTGCCACAGGGTCAGGGTTCACTGGAGGCTGCAGTGCTGCGGGCACTGGGTTCACTGGGGGCTGCATTGCCTCGGGCTCTGGTTTCACTGCAGACTGCAGTGCCGCGGGCACTGTGTTCACTGGAGAGAGCAGTGTCGTGGGCAGTGGGTTCACTGGAGGCTGCAGTGCTGTGGGCACTGGGTTCACTGCATGCTGCAGTGCTGTGGACATGGGGTTCACTGCAGGCTGCATGCCGCGAGCACAGGGTTCACTGCAAACTGCCATGCCGCCTGCACTGGGTTCACTGGAGGCTGCAGTGCCACGGACACTGGGTTCACTGGAGGATGTAGTTCCTCAGGCATTGTTTTCACTGCAGGATGCAGTGCCTCCAGACTGGGTTCCCTGCAGGCTGCAGTGTGGCGGGAACTGGGTTCACTGGATGGTGCAGTGCTGCGGTCACTGCGTTAACAGGAGGGTGCAGTGCACTCAGGACTGGCTGCATTGGAGGCTGCAGTGCCGCGGGCACTGGGTTCACTGGAGGGTGCAGGGCCTGGCGGTCAGGCTTCACTGGAGGCTGCAGTGCTGCGGCACTGGGTTCACTGGGGGCTGCAGTACCGCAGGCACTGGGTTCACTGCAGGCTGCAGTGCGCCAGTCACTGAGATGATGGAAGCTGAAGTGATGTGGGCACTGGGGTCAATGGAGTATGCAGTGTGTTGGGCATTGGCTTCACTGGAGGCCTCAGTGCCACGGACACTGGGTTCACTTGAGCTTGTAGTGCCGCGGGCACTGGGTTCAAGGCTGGCTGCAGTGCCGTGGGCACTGGGGTCACTGGAGGGTGCAGTGCCACGGGCACTTGTTTCACTGGAGGGTGCAGTGTTGCGGGCAGTGGGTTCACTAGAGGCTGCAGATCCGCAGGCAGTGGGTTCACAGCAGCCTGCAGTGCCACGGGTACTGGGTTCACTGGAGGGTGCAGTGCTGCGGGCTCTAGGTTAACTGCAGGCTACATGGCTGCGGGCACTTTGTTCACTAGAGGCTGCAGTGCTGTGGGCACTGGGTTCACGGCACGCTGCAGTGCCAGGGGAACTGGGTTCACTGGAAGCTGCAGTGCTTATGGCACTTGGTTCACTGGGGGTGAAATGCCTCAGGCACTGCGTTCACTAAAGGTGCAGTGCAGCAGGCACTGCCTTCACTGGAAGCTGCAGTACCACGTGCAGTGGGTTCACTGGAGGCTGCAGTGCAGTGGGAACTGGGTTCACTGGAGGCTGCAGTGCCGCGGGCAGTGGGTTCACAGTAGGCTGCAGTGCCACAGGTACTGGGTTCACTGGAGGGTGAAGTGCCGCAGGAACTAGGTTCACTGTATTGTGCAGTGCCATGGGCTCTGGGTTCACTGCAGGATGCATTGCCACGGGCACTTTGTTCACTGGAGGCTGCAATGTTGTGGGCACCTGTTCACTGCACGGTTCAGTGCCAGGGGAACTGGGTTCACTGGAGGCTGCAGTGCTTAGGGCACTCGGTTCACTGGAGGGTGAAGTGCCCCATGCATTGCGTTCACTGGAGGGTGCAGTGCAGCAGGCGCTGCCTTCACTGGAAGCTGCAGTGCCATGGGCAGTGGGATCACTGGAGGCTGCAGTGCAGTGGGAACTGGGTTCACTGAAGGGTGCAGTGCTGCGGGCACTCGGTTCACTGCAGGCTGCAGTGCCTTGGGCACTGGGTTCACTGAAGGGTGCAGTGCGGCAGGCACTGCCTTCACTGGAGGGTGCAGTGCCGTGGGCAGTGGGTTCACTGGAGGCTGCAGTGCAGTGGGAACTGGCTTCACCTGAGGGTGCAGTGCCGCGGGCACTGGGTTCACTGCAGGCTGCATTGCACCGGTCACTGAGATAACTGGAAGCTGCAGTGCTGCGGGCACTGGGGTCACTGGAGGATGCAGTGCATCGGGCACTGGGTTCACTGCAGGCTGCATTGCCGCGGGCACTGGGTTCACTGCAGGCTGCATTGCACCGGTCACTGAGATAACTGGAAGCTGCAGTGCTGCGGGCACTGGGGTCACTGGAGGATGCAGTGCATCGGGCACTGGGTTCACTGCAGGCTGCATTGCCGCGGGCACTGGGTTCACTGGGGGCTGCAGTGCCGCAGGCACTGGGTTCACTGCATGCTGCAGTGCCTCAGGCACTGGGTTCACTGCAGACTGCAGTATGACGGGCACTCGGTTCGCTGAAGGGTGCAGTGCCTCGGGCACTGGGTTCACTGCAGACTGCAGTGCCGGAGGAACTGGGTTCACTGCAAACTGCCGTTCTGCCTGCACTGGGTTCACTTGAGGCTGCATTGCCGTGGGCACTGTCTTCACTGCAGGCTGCAGTGCCGTGGGAACTGTGTTCACTGGTGCCTGCAGTGCCACCGGATCTTTGTTCACTGGAGGCTGCAGTACTGCAGGCACTGGATTCACTGGAGGGTGCAGTGCGGCAGGCACTGCCTTCACTGGAGGGCGCAGTGCTGTGGGCAGTGGGTTCACTGGAGGCTGCAGTGCCGCGGACACTGTGTTCACTGGAGGCTGCTGTGCTGCGGGCACTGGGTTCACTGGAGACTGCGGTGCCGTTGGCACTGGGTTCACTGGAGGCTGTAGCTGTTGGCACTGGGTTCACTGCAGGTTGCAGTTCCACGGGCACAGGGTTCACTGGAGTGTGCAGTGCCGCGGGCTCAGGGTTCAATGGAGGCTGCAGTGCTGTGGGCACTGAGTTCACTGTGAAACGCCCAGAGTCTAAGAGACCCCAAAATCGAACCACCAGAGTCCAGAGTCAAAGCTAAGCAGCAAGGGTCATTTATTGCAGGTTCGAACCTGGACCTCTGCGCCCCTGTTGCCGGTGATGCTAAGAGGCCCCGAGAGAGGTTTTTACACCCCTTTTATAGACAGGTACAAACAAGTCATGGGGAAATCAGGGATTTTTCACAGTTACAGAGCTGCGATTGGTTGATGTTTAAAGTTGGACACTTAGCAGTATTCGATTGGTTCCTGCCTTTAGATCAGACCACAACCGGGGGTACGGGTATCTCAATGATTGATCAGGAATACACGGGCGTGCCAAGCAATTGTACAGAAGCGGAACAAGCTGGTTAGGCTTGGTTAGGTTTCAGTTTCCCGTAACTTTAGCTTTTAAGTTTCAGTTTTCTCAGGCCTCTCAACTGCATGCTGCACTGCCTCGGGAACTGGGTTCACTGGAGACTGCAGTGCCGTGGACACTGGGTTCACTGGAGGGTGCAGTGCCACGGGCACTGGGTTCACTGGAGGCTGCAGTGCTGCGGCCACTGAGTTAACTGGAGGGTGCAGTGCACCCAGAACTGGATTCACTGGATGGTGCAGTGCCACGGGCTCTGGGTTCACTGCAGGCTGCAGTGCCGTGGGCCCTGGGTTCATTAGAGGATGCAGTGTCGCGGGCACTGGGTTCACTGGAGGTTGCAGTGACACGGGCACGAGGTTCCCTGGAATCTGATTTACCACAGGAACTGGGTTCACTGGAGGGTGCAGTGCTGCAGGCACTCGCGCACTGGAGGCTGCCCTGCAGTGGGCAGACAGTTCACTCCAGACTGCAGTACCACGGGCACTTGGTTCACTGGAGGTTGCAGTGCCGCTGCACTGGCTTCACTGGAGGGTGCATTGTCGCGGGGTCTGGGTTTACTGGAGGCTGCAGTGCCATGGACACTGTGTTCACTGGAGGCTGCAGTGCCGTTGGCACTGGATTCACTGGAGGCTGCAGAGTGGCGGGCACTGGGTTCACTGGAGACTGCAGTGCCGTTGGCACTGGGTTCACTGCAGGATGCAGTGCCGCGGGCAGTGGGTTCACTGGAGTCTGCAGTGCCATGGGCAGTGGGTTCACTGGAGGCTGCAGTGCTTCAGGCACTGGGTTCACTGGAGATTGCATAGAAGCTGCAACTGGGTACACTGCATGGTGCAGTGCCGCGGGCCCTGGGTTCACTGGAGGGTGCAGTGCCGCGGGCAGTGGGTTCACTGGAGGCTGTAGTGCAGTGGAACTGGGTTCACTGCAGGCTGCAGTGCCCTGGGCACTGGGTTCACTGCAGGATGCAGTGCCGTGGACACTTTTTTCACTGGAGGGTGCAGTGCCCCGGGCATGGGTTCAGTAGAGTGTGCAGTGCCACGGGCTTGGGTTCACTGGAGGCTACAGTGCCGTGGGCACTGGGTTCACTGCAGGCTGCTCTGCCTCGTGCACTGGGTTCACTGCAGGCTGCAGTGCTGCGTGCAGTAGGTTCACTGGATCCTGCATTGCTGTGGGCAGTGGGTTCAATGTAGGCTGCAGTGCACTGGTCACTGGGATAACTGGAGGCTGTAGTGCTGCAGTCACTGGCTGCACTGGCTGCTGCAGTGCCGCGGACACTGTGTTCACTGGAGGCTGCTGTGCCGCGGACACTGGATTCATTGGAGGCTGCAGTGCCTAGGGCAGTTGGTTCAATGGAGGCTGCAGTGCCGCGGGCAGTGGGTTCAGGGGAGGCTGCAGTGCCACAGGAACTGGGTTCACTGCAGGGTGCAGTGTCACGGACACTGCATTCACTGGACGGTGCAGTGACGCAGGCACTCGCTTCACTGGAGGGTGCAGTGCAGCAGGCACTGGGTTCATTGCAAGCTGCACTGCCGCGGGCACTGGGTTCACTGCAGGCTGCAGTGCGGTGGGAACTGGGTTTACTGGATGGTGCAGTACTGCGGGCACTGTGTGAACTGGAGGGAGCAGTGCACCCAGGACTGGCTTTACTGGAGGGTGTAGTGCCACGGGCACTGGGTCAGTAGAGGATGCAGTGCCACAGGATCTGGATTCATTGGAGGCTGCAGTGCTGCGGGCACTGTGTTCATTTCAGGCTGCATTGCGGTGGGTACAAGGTTCACTGGAGGCTGCAGTGGCACGGGCACTGGTTTCACTGGAGGCTGCAGTGCCAAGGGCACTGGGTTCCGTGAAGCCTGCAGTGCCGCGGGCTCTGTGTTCACTGCAGGCTACAGTGCCGTGGGCACTGGGTTCACTGAGGCTGCAGTGCACCAGTCACTGAGACAACTGGATGCTGCAGTGCCGTGGGCATTGGGTTCACTGAGGCTGCATTGCACCGGTCACTGAGACAACTGGATGCTGCAGTGCCATGGGCATTGGGTTCACTGCAGGCTGCAGTGCCTCGGGCTCTGGTTTCAATGCAGACTGCAGTGCCACGGGCACTGGGTTCACTGGAGAGTGGAGTGCCCGGGCACTGGGTTCACTGGAGGGTGCAGTGTTGTGGGCAGTGGGTTCAATGTAGGCTGCACTGCTGCGGGCACCGGGCTCACTGGAGGCTGCATAGAACAGGGAACTGGTTTCACTACATGGTGCATTGTTGCGGCCACTGGGTTCACTGAAGTGTGCAGAATGGCAGGCACTGCCTTCACTGGAGGGGGCAATGCCGCAGACAGTGGGTTCAATAGAGGCTGCAGTGCAGTGGGAAGTGGGTTCACTGAAAGGCTGCAGTGAACCGGTCATTGAGATAACTGGAAGCTGCAATGCTGCGGGCACTGGGGTCACTGGAGGATGCAGTGCATCCGGCCCTGGCTTCACTGGAGGCTGCAGTGCCGCGGACACTGGGTTCACTTGAGGCTGCAGTGCCTTGGGCACTGGGTTCACTGCAGGCTGCAGTGCCTTGGGCACTGTGTTCACTGCAGACTGCGGTGCGCGGGCACTGGCGTCATGGGAGGGTGCAGTGCCACGGGTACTGGGTTCACTGGAAGGTGCAGTGCCGCGGGCTCTGGGTTCATTGCAGACTGCAGTGCCGCGGGCACTGGATTCACTGAAGGGTGCAGTGCGGCAGGCACTGCCTTCACTGGAGGGTGCAGTGCCTCGGGCAGTGGGTTCACTGGAGGCTGCAGTGCAGTGGGAACTGGGTTCACTGGAGGTTGCAGTGCTGCGGGCACTGGGTTCACTGCAGGCTGCAGTGCACCGGTCACTGAGATAACTGGAAGCTGACATGCTGCGGGCACTGGGGTCACTGGAGGATGCAGTGTGTCGGGCACTGGCTTCACTGGAGGCTGCAGTGCCTCGAACACTGGGTTCACTTGAGGTTGCCATGCTGCGGTCAGTGGGTTACTGCAGGCTGCAGTGCCTCGGCCACTGGGTTCACTGCAGGATGCAGTGACGCATGCACTGGGTTCACTGGATGCTGCAGTGTGGGGGGCACTGGGTTCACTGGAGGATGCAGTGCTGCGGGCACTGGGTTCATTGGAGGCTGCATAGAAGCGGGAACTGGGTTCACTGTGTGGTGCAGTGCCACGGGCACTGGGTTCACTGGAGGGTGCAGTGCAGCAGGAACTTCCTTCACTGGAGGGTGCAGTGTCGCGGGCAGTGGGTTCACTTGAGGCTGCAGTGCCGCAGGCTGTGGGTTCACAACAGGCTGCAGTGCCACAGGAACTGGGTTCACTGGAGGGTGCAGTGACTTGGGCACTGGGTTCACTGGAGTGTGCAGTGCCGCGGGTTCTGGGTTCACTGGAGGCTGCAGTGCTGCGGGCACTGGGTTCACTGCATGCTGCAGTGCTGCGGGCACAGGGTTCACTGCAGGCTGCATGCCGCGAGCACAGGGTTCACTGCAAACTGCCGTGCCGACTGCACTGGGTTCACTGGAGTCTGCAGTGCCGCGGACACTGGGTTCACTGGAGGATGTAGTGTATCAGACACTGTTTTCACTGCAGGATGCAGTGCCGCCGGGTCTGGGTTCCCTGCAGGCTGCAGTGCGGTGGGAACTGGGTTCACTGGATGGTGCAATGCTGCGGTCATTGCGTTAACAGGAGGGTGCAGTGCACTCAGGACTGGCTGCACTGGAGGCTGCAGTGCTGCGGGCACTGGGGTCACTGGAGGATGCAGTGCATCGGGCACTGGCTTCACTGGAGGCTGCAGTGCCGCGGACACTGGGTTCACTGGAGGCTGCAGTGCCACGGGCACTGGGTTCACTGCAGGCTGTAGTGCCTCGGGCACTGGGTTCACTTCAGACTGCAGTACCACGGGCACTGGGGTCACTGGAGGGTACAGCGCCACGGGCGCTTAGTTCACTGGAGGGTGCAGTGTCCCGGGCAGTGAGTTCACTGGAGGGTGCAGTTCTGCGGGCAGTGGGTTCAGAGCAGGCTGCAGTCCCACGGGTACTGGGTTCACTGCAGGTTGCATTGCCGCTGCACTTTGTTCACTAGAGGCTGCAGTGCTGTGGGCACTGGGTTCACTGCACGCTGCAGTGCCAGGGGAACTGGGTTCACTGGAGGCTGCAGTGCTTAGGGCACTTGGTTCACTGGAGGGTGAAGTGTCGCAGGCACTGCGTTCACTGGAGGGTGCAGTGCAGCGGGCGCTGCCTTCACTGGAAGTTGCAGTGATTCGGGCAGGGGGTTCACTGGAGGGTTCAGTGTCGTGGGCAGTGGGTTTCCTGGAGGCTGCATTGCCACTGGCAGTGGGTTCACAACAGGCTGCAGTGCCACGGGAACTGGGTTCACTGGAGGGTGCAGTGCCGCGGGGTCATGGTTCACTGGAGGCTGCAGTGCTGCGGGTGGGCACTGGGTTCACTGCAGGCTGCAGTGCACCTGTCACTGAGATAACTGGATGCTGCAGTGCTGTGGGCACTGGGTTCACTGAAGGGTGCATTTCCACGGGCACTGGGTTCACTGGAGGGTGCAGTGCAGTGGGAACTGGCTTCACTGGAGGGTGCAGTGCCGCGGGCACTAGGTTCACTGCAGGCTGCAGTGCACTGGTCACTCAGATAACTGGAACCTGCAGTGCTGCAGCCACTGCAGTCACTGGAGGATGCAGTGTGTCGGGCACTGGCTTCAGTGGAGGCTGCAGTGCCGCGGACACTGGGTTCACTGCAGGCTGCAGTGCACTGGTCACTCAGATAACTGGAAGCTGTTATGCTGCAGTCACTGGGTTCACTGGAGGGTGCAGTGCCTCGGGCACTGGGTTCACTGCAGACTGCAGTGCCGCGGGCACTGGGTTCACTGCAAACTGCCCTTCCGCCTACACTGGGTTCACTTGAGGCTGCAGTGCTGTGGTCACTGGGTTCACTGCAGGCTCCAGTTCCTCAGGCACTGGGTTCACTGCAGCATGTAGTGACGCGTGCACTGGGTTGAATGGAGGCTGCATTGTCGTGGGCAGTGGGTTCACTGGAGGCTGCAGTGCCACGGGCACTGGGTTCACTGGAGGTTGCATAGAAGCGGGAACTGGGTTCACAGCGTGGTGCAGTGCCACGGGCACTGGGTTCACTTGAGGGTGCAGTGCAGCAGGCACTGCCTTCACTGGAGGCTGCAGTGTTGCAGGCAGTGGGTTCACTGGAGGCTGCAGTGCCACAGGCACTGGCTTCACTGGAGGGTGCAGTGCCACTTGCACTGGTTTCAGTAGAGGGATCAGTGTTGCGGGCTATGGGTTCACTGGAGGCTGCAATGCCGTGGACACTGGGTTCACTGGAAAGTGCAGTGCCGTGGACACTGACTTCACTGGAGGGCGCAATGCTGTGGGCACTGGGTTCATTGCAGGCTGCAGTTCCCTGGCACTGGGTTCAATGCAGGATGCAGTGCCGTGGGCCCTGGTTTCACTGGAGGCTGCTGTGCCGCGAGCACTGTGTTCACTGGATGGTGCAGTGCTGCAGGCACTGCGTTAAATGAAGGGTGCAGCGCACCCAGCACTGGCTTCACTGGAGGGTGCAGTTCCGCGGGCTCTCGTTTCGCTGGAGGCTGCAGGGCCGCAGGCACTGGGCTCACTTGTGGCTGCAGGGCCGTGAGAACTGGGCTCACTGGAGGCTACAGTGCCACCATACTGTGCTCCCTGGAGGCTGCATTTCCACGGGCACTGGGCTCACTGGAGGCTGCAGTGCTGCAGGCACTGGGCTCACTGGAGGCTGCCATGACGTGAGCACTGGGCTCACTGGAGGCTGCGGTGCTGTGGGCACTAGGTTCACTGGAGGATGCAGTGCCGTGGGCTCTGGGTTCACTGGAGATTGCAGTGCTATGGGCACTGTGTTCATTGCAGGCTGCAGTGCCGGGAGTACTGGGTTCACTGGAGGCTGCAGTGCTGAGGGCCCTTGGTTCACTGGAGGGTGAAGTGCCGCAGGCACTGTGTTCACTGGAGGGTGCAGTCCCGCGAGCACTGGTTTCACAGGACAGTGCAGTGCCACGGGCACTGGGTTCACTGGAGGGTGCAGTGTGGCAGGCACTGCCTTCACTGGAGGGTGCAGTGCCGCGGGCAGTGGGTTCACTGGAGGCTGCAGTGCAGTGGAACTGGGTTTACTGCAGGCTGCAGTGCCCTGGGCACTGGGTTCACTGCAGGATGCAGTGCCGCAGACGCTTTTTTCACTGGAGGGTGCAGTGCCGCGGGCCCTGGGTTCAGTAGAGGTTGCAGTGCTGCGGGCTCTGCATTCACTGGAGGCTGCAGTGCCATGGGCACTGGGTTGACTGCAGGCTGCAGTGCCCCGTGCACTGGGTGCACTGCCGGATGCAGTGCCACGGGCACATTGTTCACTGCAGGGTGCTGTGCCGCGGGCACTGGGTTAAGTCGAGGGTGCAGTGCCGCAGACACTGGCTTCACTGGAGGCTGTAGTGCCGTGGGCACTGTCTTCACTGCAGGCTGCAGTGCCGTGGGCACTGGTTTCATTGGAGGGTGCAGTGCCGCGGGCCCTGGGTTCACTGGAGGCTGCAGTGCCGGGAGCACTGTGTTCACTGGATGGTGCAGTGCTGCGGGCACTACGTTAAACAAGGGTGCAGTGCACCCAGCACTGGCTTCACTGGAGGGGGCAGTTCCGCGGGCTCTGGTTTCACTGGAGGCTGCAGTGCCACGGACACTGGGTTCACTGGAGGGTGCAGTGTCGCGGGTACTGGCTTTCCTGGAAGGTGCGGTGCCGCGGGCACTGGGTTCACTGGAGGGTGCAGTGCCGCAGGCACTGGTTTCAGTAGAGGGTTCAGTGCCGTGGGCTCTGGGTTCACCAGGGGCTGCAATGCCGTGGACACTGGGTTCACTGGAAAGTGCAGTGACGGGGGCACTGACTTCACTGGAGGGTGCAGTGCCGCGGGCATTGTGTTCACTGCATGCTGCAGTGCCCTGGGCACTGGGTTCACTGCAGGCTGCACTGCCGTGGGACCTGGGTTTATTGGAGTCTGCAGTGCCGCGAGCACTGTGTTCACTGGATGGTGCAGTGCTGCGGGCACTGAGTTAACTGGAGGGTGCAGTGCACCCAGCACTGTCTTCACTTGAGGGTGCAGTTCCACGGGCTCTGGTTTCACTGGAGGGTGCAGTGCCGCAGGCACTGGTCTCCCTGGCGGCTGCAATTCCGTGAGCACCGGGCTCACTGGAGGCTGCAGTGCCATGGGCACTGGGATCACTGGAGGCTGCAGTATAGTTGGAACTGGGTTCACTGCAGGGTGCAGTGCCGTGCGCACTGGGTTCACTGCAGACTGCAGTGCACGGGTCACTGGGATAACTGGAGGCTGCAGTGCAGTGAGCACAGGTTTCACTGGATGCTGCAATGCTGCGGGCACTGGTTTCACTGGAGGATGCAGTGCGGCAGGCACTACCTTCACTGGAGGGTGCAGTGCCGCGGGCAGTGGGTTCACTGGAGGCTGCGGTGCAGTGGGAACCGGGTTCACTGCAGGCTGCAGTGCCCCGGGCACTGGGTTCACTGCAGGATGCAGTGCCGCGGATACTTTTTTCCCTGGATGGTGCTGTGCTGCGGGCCCTGGGTTCAGTAGAGCGTGCAGTGCCACGGGCTTTGGGTTCACTGGAGGCTGCTGTGCCTCGGGCACTGGATTCAGTGCAGGCTTCAGTGCTGCGTGCAATGGGTTCACAGGGGGCTGCAGTGCCACGGGAAGTAGGTTCACTGGATCCTTCATTGCTGTGGGCAATGGGTTCACTGCAGGCTTCAGTGCCGCCGGCACTGGGTTCACTGAAGGCTGCAGTGCCGCAGTACTGTGCTCCCTGGAGGCTGCAGTGCCGCGGGCACTGGTCTCACTGGAGGCTGCAGTGCTGCAGGCACTGGACTCAATGGCGGCTGCAATGCCGTGAACACGGGGCTCACTGGAGTCTGCAGTGCCGTGGGCACTGAGATCACTGGAGGCTGCAGTGAAGTCGGAACTGGGTTCACTGCAGGGTGCATTGCCCTGGGCATTGGGTTCACTGGAGTGTGCAGTGCCGCGGGCTCAGGGTTCAATGGAGGCTGCAGTGCTCTGGGAACTGAGTTCACTGCATGCTGCACTGCCACGGGAACTGGGTTCACTGGAGGCTCCAGTGCTGTGGACACTGGGTTCACTGGCGAGTGCAGTGCCGTGGTCACTGGGTTCACTGGAGGGTGCAGTGCCACGAGCACTGGTTTCAGTAGAGGGTTCAGTGCCGCGGGTTCTGGGTTCACTGGAGGCTGAAATGCTGTGGACACTGGGTTCACTGGAAAGTGCAGTGCCGGGGGCACTGACTTCACTGGAGGCCGCAGTGCTGTGGGCACTGTTGTCCCTGGAGGCTCCAGTGCTGCGGTCACTGAGGTCACTGGAGGCTCCACTTCCGCGGTCACTGGGGCCTCCTGTGCCCCAGTTCCGCTGGCACTGGAGCCTGGATAGGCTGCTTGGATTCTGTGTCTCCCTCTCTGTTTTTCCCCCGGAGGTCTCTGGTTTGAGCACAGACCTGGAGGCTGCATGGGATTGTGTGTCTCCCTCTGTCTCTGTCCTTCCCCAGGAGTTTCTGTGCTGAGACCACAGAGCCTGGAGGCTGCTTGGAATTTTGTGTCTCCCTCTCTCTGTCCTTCCCCTCCTGTTCCTTCAGGCACTGGGATTGCCAACTTCAGGCTCTGGGAGTGACTTTGACTTCAGTCACTGGGAGTGAGTTCGGGAGTGTCCCGTCAGTGGAGGTGACTTCGAGAGGGTCTTCCGTCACTGTGTGTGAATTCGCGAGGGACTTCCGTCACTGGGAGTGACTTCAGTCATTGGGGGTGACTGACTTCAGTCACTGGGCATGCCCTCAGGCCCTGGACATGACTCTGTCTTCATGCAGGGGGCTAGATTTCAGGCACAGGGTGAGAATTCAGGCATGGTGCAAGCCTTCAGGCATGGGGCGTGCCTGCAGGCACTGGGCGGGGCTTCATGCTTGTGGCAAGGCTTCAGGCATGGGGCTTTCCTTCAGGTACGGGCCTTGCCTGCAGGCAAGGGGCCTGAGTACAGGCACCTGGAGCTGTTTCAGGCAAGAGGCATGCCTTCAGGAACAGGGAGCGGCTTCAGGCACATGGAGCGTTTTCAAGCACGGGGCACACCTTCAACCATGGAGCTTGTCTTCAGGCCCTGGGAGCACCTTCAGGTACAGTGAGCGGCTTCATGCACAGGGTGCGACTTCAGGCACGGGGAGTCTCTGTGCTCTTCAGGCATAGGGCGCGCCCTCAGGCACAGGGCACACTCAGGAAAAGGGTGTGCCCTCACCCATGGGGTGCGAACTCAGAGAGTGCTTGTGCCTTCAGGCAAAGGGAATGCCTTCAGGAAAGGGGAGTGCATTCAGGCACGGGGAGTGCCTTCAGGCATGGCGAGTGGCTTCAGCAACTGGAGGCTCTGTTCTGCGAGCACTGGGGCCTGGAGGCTCGGTGTTGTGAGCACCAGCGCCTGGAGCCTCGGTATGAGAGCACCGGGGCCTGGAGGGGCTGCTTGGGATTCTGTGCCTCCCTCTCTGTCCTTCCCCAGGAGTCTCTGTGGTGAGAGCACAGAGCCTGTGGGCTGCATGGGGTTCTGTGTCTCCTTCTGTCTCTGTCCTTCCCCGGGAGTTTCCGTGCTGAGACCACAGAGCCTGGAGGCTGCTTGGAATTCTGTGTCTCGCTCTCTCTGTCCTTCCCCTGCAATTTCTTCAGGCACTGGGAGTGCCGACTTCAGGCACTGGCAGTGAAGACTTCAGGCACTGGTAGTGACGACTGCAGTCACTAGGAGTAACTTCAGACACTGAGTGTGACTTTGACTTCAGTCACTGTGAGTGACTATGACATCAGCCACTGGGAGTGGCTTTGACTTCAGTCCCTGGGAGTGACTTCAGTCCCTGGGAGTGACTTCGGGAGTGACTTCCATCACTGGGAGAGGGGCTTCGAGAGGGACTTCCATCACTGGGAGTGAATTCACAAATGACTTCCATCACTGGGAGTGACATCGGGAGTGACTTCTGTCACGGGGAATGACTTTGGAAGTGACTTCATGTACTGGGCATGACTCAGTCATTGGGGGTGACTGACTTCAGTCACTGGGCATGCCCTCAGGCACTGAGCATGCCTGTGCCATTCAGGCATGGGGCAAGCTTTCAGGCATGGGGCGTCCCTTCAGGCACTGGGCGGGGCTTCATGCACGGGGCTTGCCTTCAGGCAAGGGGCTTGATTACAGGCACATGGAGGTGTTTCAGGCAAGAGGCATGCATTCAGGCACAGGGAGCGGCTTCAGGCACATGGAGCGTTTTCAGGAACGCGGTGCACCTTCCACAATGGGGCTTGTCTTCAGGCACTGGGAGCCCCTTCAGGAACAGTGGGTGGTTTCATGCACAGGGCGCGACTTCAGGCACGGGGAGTTCTGTTCTCTTCAGGCACAGGGCGCGCCATCAGGCACTGGGCTCGCCATCAGGCACAGGGCACCCTCAGCACGGGGTGCACCGTCAGGCATGGGGCACGCCTTCAGGGAGTGCCGGTGCCCTTGAGTCAAGTGGAGTGTTTTCTGGCATGGGGCTTGCCTTCAGGCATGTGGAGCATCTTCAGGCATGGGGCACGTCTTCAGGCACAGGGAGCTCCTGTGCCATTCAGGTAAGGAGAGCACATGTGCTTTTCAACAAGGGATGCCCCATCATGCACAGGACGCTCATTGAGACTCACATCATGCCCTCAGGCATGGGGTGCACCCTCAGAGAGTACCTCTGCCTTTCAGGCAAAGAGAGTGCCTTCCGGCACTGGTAGTGCCTTCAGGCATGGTGAGTGGCTTCAGGAAGTGGAGGCTCTGTGCAGCGAGCACAGGGCCTGGAGGCTTCATGGGATTCTGTCTCCCTCTCTCTCTGTCCTTCCCCGGGAGGCTCTGTGCTGAGACCACAGAGCCTGGAGGCTGCTTGGAATTCTGTGTCTCCTTTTCTCTGTGTCCTTCCCCTGCAGTTCCTTCAGGCACTGGGAGTGCCGACTTCAGTCACTGGGAGCGACGACTGCAGTCACTAGGAGTAACTGCAGACACTGAGTGTGACTTTGACTTCAGTCACTGAGTGCTATGACATCAGCCACAGGGAGTGACTTTGACTTCAGTCACTGGGAGTGACGTCGGGAGTGACTTCGAGAGGGACTACTGTCACTGGGTGTGACTTCGCAAGGGACTTCCGTTCCTGGGAGTGACTTTGCCAGTGACTTCCTTCACGGGGAGTGACTTCGGGAGAGACTTCCCTCTCTGGGAGTGACTTTGGGAGTAACTTTATTTACTGGGAGTGACTTTGACTTTAGTCACTGGGAGTGACTTTGGGAGTGTCTTCATTCATTGGGCAAGACTTCAGTCATTGGGAGTGACTGACTTCAATCACTGGGCATGTCCACAGGCACTGGGCATGCCTGTGCCCTTCAGGCAGGGGGCTAGCCTTCAGGCACAGGGTGAGAATTCAGACATGGGGCAAGCCTTCAGTCATGGGGGGTGCCTTCAGGCAAGGGGCGTGCCTTCAGGCACTGGGCGGGGCTTCATGCATGGGGCAAGGCTTCAGGCACCGGGCTTGCCTTCAGGTAAGGGGCTTGAGTACAGGCACCTGGAGTTGTTTCAGGCAAGAGGCATGCCTTCAGGAACAGGGAGCAGCTTCAGGCACAGGGAGCATCTTTAGGCACGTGGCGCACCTTCAACCATGGGGCTTGTCATCAGGCACTGGGAGCACCTTTAGGTAAGGCGAGCGGCTTCAGGCACAGGGCTCAAATTAAGGCACTGAGGGGGCGGGGGGGTCTGTTTTCTACAGGCACGGGGCGCTCTCTGGCGAGGGGTGCGCTGTCAGGCATGGTATGCACCTTCAGGGAGTGCCTGTGCCCTTCATTCAAGGGTAGCGCCTTCAGGCATGGAACATGCCTTCAGGCACATGGTGTGCCTTCAGGCACTGGGCGAGGCATTATGCATGGGGCGCTGCTTCAGTCAAGGGGCTTGCTTTCAGGCAGTGGGCTTGCCTACAGGCATGTGGAGCTCTATCAGGCATGGGTCGTGGTTCAGGAACAGGGAGTGGCCTCAGGCACAGGAAGCATCTTCAGGCAAGGGGTGCACCTTCAGCCATGGGGCTTGTCTTCAGGCACAGGGAGCAGCTTCATGCAAGGGGCGCGCCTTCAGGCAAGGGGAGCATCTGTGCTCTTCAGGCATGGGGCACGCAGTCAGGCATGGGGCGAGCCATCAGGCATAGGGAGTGGCTTCAGGCATGGTGCATGGCTTCAGGCATGGGGCACGGCTTCAGGCAAGAGGAGGTCCTGTGCCATTCAGGCAAGGGGAGCGCCTGTGACTTTCAGGCATGGAATGCCCCATCCTGCACAGGGAGCTCAGTCAGACTCAGGGCATGCCTTCAGGCATGGGGTATGCCTTTAGAGAGTGCTGGTGCCTTTCAGGCAAGGGGAGTGCCTTCAGACAAGGGGAGTGCCTTCAGGCATTGGAGGCTCTGTCCTGTGAGCACAGAGCCTGGGGTTTCTGTGCTGGGAGTACAGAGCCTGGAGGGGCTTCTTGGGATTCTATGTCTCCCTCTCTGTCCTTCCCCAGGAAGCTCTGTGGTGAGAGCACAGAGCCTGGAGCCTGCTTGGGATTCTGTGTCTCCCTCTCACTCTGTCCTTCCCCTGGAGTGTCTTCAGGCACTGGGAGTGCCAATTTCAGGCACTGGGAGTGATGACTGCAGTCCCTGTGAGTGGAGACTCCAGTCACTGGGAGTAACTGCAGACACTGAGAGTGACTTTGACTTCAGTCTCTGGGAGTGACTATGACATCAGTCACTGGGAATGACTTTGACTTCAGTCACTGGGAGTGACTTCAGTCACTGGGAGTGATTTCGAGAGGGACTTTCCTCACTGGGAGTGACTTCGAGCGTGACTTCTGTCACTGGGAGTGACATCTGGAGTGACTTCTGTCACTGGCAGTCACTTCAGGAGTGACTTTCATCACTGGGAGTGACTTTGAGAGGGACTTCCCTCACTGGGAGTGACTTTGGGTGTGACTTCCTTCACTGGGAGTGACTTTGTCTTCAGTCATTGGGAGTGACTTTGACTTCATTCCCTGGGAGTGACTTTGGGAGTGACTTCATTCACTGGGCATGACTTCAGACATTGGGAGTGACTGACATCAGTCACTGGGTATGCCCTCAGGCACTGGGCATGCCTAACCCTTCAGGCAAGGGGCGAGCCTTCAGGCATGGGGCAGCCTTCAGGCAGGGGGAGCCTTCAGGCAAGGGGCGAGCCTTCAGGCAAGGGGCAAGCCTGCAGGCATTGGACCTGCCTTCAGGCATGGGACGTGGCTTCATGCTCAGGGCATGGCTTTAGGCAAGGGGCTTGCCTTCAGGCAAGGGGCTTGCCTTCAGGCACGGAACTTGTCTTCAGGCACAGGGAGCGTCTTCAGGCACGGGGTGTGCCTTCAGGTACTGGGAGCGTCTGTGCCCTTCAGGACACTTTCCATGGAAAGTAACGCTGCACCACTTCTGGCCCCACATGTGTGTGGTCATATCAGATTTAGGAATTTTGTCCTCATCGAGAGAGAGTCTTAGCTAGTGTTTGGGTTTGGGCCAGGGACTTAGATAGGGCTGAATGGACAGGAGACCCGTGATCACCCTGGAAGGCTGAAGTGAGGGCCCATGCACTAATGAGTGTAAGGTTTAGGATTATGGTAAGAGTTGGTATGAACTTTAGGTTGAGGGGTATGGTGCGGGTCAAGGTTACCGTTAGGTTTAGGTCCCAGGAGGTTCTAGGCGGTGAACCCCTAGCAGTGCAGTGGTCTCCACATAGGGTTGAATGGAGACTGCATGAAAGCCTCTAGTTCAGGCTTCGTCTTTCCATGCCAGAGCCAGCCTCCCGTGAGTGCCACTCTTCAGTTGGGCCTCAGCACCCTCCTTGTGCAACTCCATGCCGGCAGTGGAATTGACATGATGATGTTCCAATTCCATACCGAATAATACTTCAGGGGTCTGGGCCCTATGGGCGTGGTGTTCTCAGAATTCGGAACTCGATCCCCATTGGGAGAGAGCCATCACTAGTGTTAGGATATGTTCCAGCGACATAAGCACGGCTGAAGCGACACCAGTCCCTTGAGCTACATGGAGGGCTGAATAGGGCACATGCACAGGTGCAGGTCAGATGTAGGGTTACGGTTAGAGTTGGTGAGGTTGGTGTCTATAGTTATGTTCATTGTTATAGTTCTGTTCATAGTTATGTTCATGGTGAGGTTGGTGTGTATAGTTATGTTCATTATCGGGTTTGGGGTTAAGTCCTAGGTGGCTCCAAGCGATAAACCAACAGCAATGCAGTGAGCTTCCTGGAGGGCTCAGTGAAGGGCATATTGCAGGTTGTCCGTCATGCTTAGTCTTTGTTTGCCAGGGCAAGCCTCCATCGTGGGCCATTCTTTGATTGAGCCTCAGCAACCACTTCTGCAGCAATATCTGGGCTTTGGATATTACATGGTGATATTCCACATTCCACGCCAAGTAATACTCCTCCTCCTCTGGACTCCATATGTGTGGTATCCTCAGACTAAAGAATTGGGTCACCATCAGTAGAGAGCCTTAGTTTGAGTTAGGGTTTGCTTCAGGGCCATAAGCAGCACTGAAGCAACACTACTCACGTTATCTACATGGGGTGTTGGATGAGGGACCATGTGCACGTGAGGGTCTGGTGTAGGATTAGCGTTAGAGTTGGAGTGAGGTTTAGGTTGAGGAGTACTGCGAGGGTCACAGTTAGGGTTAGGGTCCAGGAGGCCCTAGGTGCTGAAACCCAAGCAGTGCAGTGATCTCCCTGGAGGGCTGAGGGAGGTCGCATTGGAGGGTGCCAGCCAGGCTTAGTCTTTAGGGGCTAGGGCCAGCCTCGGTTATGGACCACACTTTGGTTGAGCCTCAGCAACACCCTTGTGCAGCTCCCTCTGGGCTTTGGAAATTACCTGGTCATGTTCCACGTTCCATGCCGAGGAATCCGGCTCCTCTTCTGAACCCCACGTGTGTGGTTTGCACAGAAGTAAGTATTGGGTCACCATGGGGAGACAGCCTAAAATGGAGTTAGGGTTCGGTCCAGGGACGTAAGCAGGGCCGAAGTGGCAGCAGTCCCGTGATCTCCCTGGAGGGCTGAAGTGAGGGTCCCTGCGAGGGTGCGGGTCAGTTGTAGGCTATGTTTAGAATAAGGGTGATGTTTAGCTTGAGGGGTACTTTGAAGATCATGGTTATTGTTAGGTCTCACGAGGCTCTAGGTGCAACAACCCCAGGAAGGATGTGGTCTCCAAGAGGGGCTGAGTGTATCCCACATGGAATTGTGCTGATCAGGCTTTGTCTTTGAGTGCCCAATCAAGCCTCTCGTGTGAGAGGTCCCAGCAGGTCCCGCGGGGCGGGCGCCAGTCACTTCTGGACACCCGAGTTCGCCTTCCGGCCTGAACCCCTGAGGGACCCTCTGGGATCCCCGAGGCTGTCCGCCGGGCGAGAGCCGCTACGGAAAGCTCTAGTGAGAGGCAAACCCCGAGGACGCCGCGGCCGAAGCCCGCTCCCCCTGCCGCTCCCGCCCCAGCTGCAGTTCGAGGAGACGTCCATTCGTCCCCCGACCCCCACCCCGAGCGCCCACCGCGGCCCTCCAAGCGGGCAAGCGGGACCCCGACTCACCGCTCCTCAGGCCCCTGGCTTCCGCGGTTACCATGGCGACGGCGCACCCGTGCGCCGTAGCGCCGCCCCGAGCGCTGCGCTTCCGGCGGCGCGCGAGGGTCAAGGTTGCCAGCGTGTGGTGAGAGCGCGAGAGAACACCGGTAGGAATACATCCAAGTGAGTTAAATGCGTCCAGATCGGTGGCGTGCGGGTTTTTTTAATTTGGTAAAATTTTCTATAATATGGTCTATGTTTAGTTTACAACTTAAAAAAATAAAATAAAACTTGGGGCGCCTGGGTGGCTCAGTCGGTTGAGCGTCCGACTTTGGCTCAGGTCATGATCTCGGTTTCTGTGAGTTCGAGCCTCGCGTCGGGCTCTCTACTGACAACTCAGAGCCTGGAGCCTACTTCGGATTCTGTGTCTCTCTCTCTGCCCCTCCCCGGCTCATGCTCTGTCTCTCTCTTTCTGTCAAAAATAAACATTAAAAAAAAATTTTTTTTAATAAAACTTAAAAATAAGGCGTGCACATTGGTTGCCGGGCGCATCTTAAATCTTCTTTTTGGCCTTTGAACCAAAGAATTTTCCAAAAATATGAGGATGCTTTCTGAAAACTAGCAAAGATTGTAATTATAACACGGACAGCTTGCTTAATTTTCTAGTCTGTTGGGGGTCTCTGTCTTACGGTTTGTGGTCATTGTCACCTTGCGTTTCCTGAGAACTCAGAAGTGCCAAGTATGTGTGTGAGGATCTTGGAAATTTACCTATCATTTGGTTGAGGAATTTAAGATCCAAAACAGGCAAAGTTTTAATCGGGAATAAGACAAGGGCTGGAATTGGGGCATCAAAAGAAGCCAGCAGAGAAGGGTCACGCTTACCCAGAAATTGTGTAAATGTCCATATTAATCACAGAGCGAAGACTTCGAAGTTTTGGTAGTAAAGACAACTAGTGAAGGAAAACATTCGTTTCTTTACTATTTCTACCAGAAAATCTTTGAGGAGATAATATTTTAGAAGAGCCCAGAACATTTGAGCTGAAGGCTGAATAGCCTGTTTTAAAATAAATATTTGTTCTAAGACCCAAGCAAATATTGCTATCATAGATCTGAACTTATAGAATAAAGAATAAAGTTGAAAAAATGTTTAACTATAATTATTAACTTTTTCTTATTCAGAGTAGTTACAGTAGTCAAAATATTAAAGTTCAACATTACAGACAGAACAATAGTCTAGAAGCTTTGTCATCTGTTCTCTGGCTCCTGCCATCACCATGCAGCACCTTTGCTCTGCTTAAGCACCGGTTTCCTCCTGAAGTTGTTGGTGGAACAAGACCTATTTAGGTACACAATGTATTATAATATGTATGTACTATGTGTTTCATAGCCTGGTTGGAGTTTTTTTTTTTTTTTAATATCTGGATGGAAGATGACTTCTGGTGAATGATCATGCATGAATCTGTTTTTAATTAATCTTCATTGGGTCTGAAGAATTCCCAAATATGACTGCTGATGTAAAGGCTTAAATGGATTTAGATCCTGCAAGTTAAACAGAATTCTTAAAGATTATTTTTAGTGCTCTGAATGCTAGAAAGGATAGAAAGACTCTAAGTAGGTCCAAGAAACCTAAAAGCAAAGGGCCTTGTTCTCCTCTTAACTCCACGTCAGAAAACAGCTGCATGATTCATTAGGCAAACCAGGTTAGAAACAGCCTTATAAAGGAGAATCCTGGCCTGAGGGTGACCCAGATGCCACAGAAAGACTTCCATGATCCCCTCTGACTCCTATCCCCTGCCCCCCAAGTTTGGCATAATAATTTTTTTTATTTTTTTTAAATATTTTTATTTATTTTTGAGACAGAGAGAGACAGAGCATGAACAGGGGAGGGGCAGAGAGAGAGGGGGACACAGAATCCGAAGCAGGCTCCAGGCTCTGAGCTGTCATCACAGAGCCCGACGCGAGGCTCAAACCCACGAACCGTGAGATCGTGACCTGAGCCGAAGTCAGACGCTTAACCAACTGAGCCACCCAGGCGCCCCTGGCATAAGAATATTAAAAAAAGCCATTGGATCCGAAGGGGCCAAATGGATGTGCAAGAGACAAATCTTAGCAACAACCTGTGGGTACTAACAACTGTACTAACAATGCAGCTAAGACAGTGAAGTTCTGGTATACAAAAGCTGAAGGAGCAGAGGAGTTAAAAAGTATTCAAGCCCCCTGGAAATTAGGTCTG
The DNA here is from genome assembly GCF_007474595.2 of Lynx canadensis. Classification (NCBI taxonomy): domain Eukaryota; kingdom Metazoa; phylum Chordata; class Mammalia; order Carnivora; family Felidae; genus Lynx; species Lynx canadensis. The sequence continues at coordinate 15,641,447 of NC_044319.2, forward strand.
CTCCAGAAAATTATGGTAGGGGGAGAGGTTTCCAAGTTGATTGAAATTATTTTTTTCTACCCTAAGAGAACGGGGCTTCTGAATAGAAATTATGTTAATTATTATTGTATTTCTTGAATTCCATAGTTTATAGCTTAGGAATCATGTTCTTTATACAGTGTTAATTTCTGATGAAATAACAGGATAGAATAACCAGTTGAAAGTTACTCCAAGGTAACTTAATATGCTAAATTAATAATTATATTTCATTGATTGATGGCATATCACATGCTAAGTACTACTCTACTATCACTAATTCCCATAGCAACTCTTCGAAGGTGGTATTCTTATTCTTGAAACTGACACTCAGCAAAGTTGAGTCACCTACCTAAAACCATACAACTAGGAAAGGGCTGAACCAGGATTTGAACATAGGGCAGCCTGGTTTAAATCACCACAGGATTGCCACTGGTTAGCTATAAACTAATTAAATATTAGGGGATGCCTGTCCAAAATGGTAATTTGATTTCAAAATGATCTATTTGGAGCCATTCTTTGGGCCGTAATTATATACTAATGCCATTCTTGGAGTGTCGCTGAAGAACTACTTCTGTAGATCACTCATCTCCACAGTTGAGAGAACGTCCATTGTTTTTGCCTGTTGTTCAGCTTTCCACCTCTGGTTATAGCACCAGTTTTCCAGGAGGGAGCCTCCTTGGTACACCCTCTGTCCATGTGGTTGGGGGGAGCTAATCCCACTCCAGACTGAGTCCTGGCCAAGCAGTGTTTCCTACACTTGGTTATAACGTAGGATATAACATCATGTATCTTGGTTATAACGATCAGGTCAGGAAAAAAATCATAGAACACAAATCAATGCAATCAAGCTAATCCTGAATTTTTGCCAGAGCTGTAAGTAAATGGGCATTCTTTTTTTCAGCAGGAGTTGGTGAGGTCAGCCTCAGTTGCTACTGGCCGTCTTGCCACCCTGTGGGGAGAGTTTGACAGAGCAATGGAAGAGCCAAGAAGTGAACAAGAGATTGAAACCTGATGCCATCACTTGAGCCCTGGTGGTAGACATGCCTGAAGCCATTTTTTATCTTCCTTTTTCAGGTATTACAGTCAACTACTTTTTTCAGAGTCATCCAAAAAAGGATTATATTTCTGTAACTTGCATTATCAGTGCCCCATGATGTGGAAGGGGAAAAATACAGTATGGTTTTATTTTAGAAACATTCTATCCTTTGGGGTAAATATATGAAATTTGAGAAGGATAAAATTGCAGTTAGGTGTTTCACTGGTGGATGAACAACTGTGCTTGAATATCACTGGTTAGAGGATCAATGTTAACCTGGAGGCAGGTTTCTAGCAGGATGCTCTGGTGTTCTATCACCCTCTCCATCTCAACAGTGTCAGTGTGTCAGTGACTTAATTATAGCCCTATAAGGCATACTTGTGAGATGACCCAAGGCTCAGAATAGTAAATAATGTGATAGAGGATGGCGGAATGAAAATCTAAAATCAAAAGATAAATAGAAATGTAATAGGCAAAGAAGTGGGAAAAGGCATTCCAAAAGAAATTTCTAAAAAGGCATGAAGCCACAAAATAAATAGCACAATAAATTCATAAGTAGATTGTAACAGGCAGAGAATATGTGGTTGGGAGAGAGGTGAGAGATGTAGTTAAAGGGGTTGGAAGAGGTCAGACGGCAATGTGGAGAACAGTTTGGAGGAAGACAAGACACAAAGAGAAGCCAAGAGTGACTCCCAAGTTTCTATCTTGGATGACCAGATGGCTAGGGGTCTTCTAATTTAGAGATATTGTGATATTTTTAGAGTTAGAATCAGGGTGATGTGTTCAGTCTTCGACAAGCAGGGTCAGCAATTTCATTGTGCCTCTAGCCAACATACATTTGTATCTAAAGCTCAATAGATAAGACTGGGATATAAATTTGGGAGTCATTGGCATATAAATGTTAACTAAAACCTTCAAAGAGGATAGAATCATCCAAGGTGAATGAATAAAAACACAGAGGGTTCAGGGCAGGCCCTGGGGACAGCCACATTGAGGAGTAGGAATGGGAAGATAGGGAGAGAATGAACAGACCCATGTGAGTGTAGCAACATAGAAGCCAAGTAAATCATTTCAAAAAAGACTGAAGAAATGACAATGGAATTTGGCACTTAGGGGTAACCTTGATGGGATCAGTTTTAGTGAAGGGTGGTAGGCAAAATCAAGATTGCAGGGGACTGAGGAGCGAATGAAGGAGATCAGGAAGTAGAACCACTAAGAATAGAATATTCTAGCTCTGAAGAAGGTAGAATAAAAAGCTTTTTAAGAAAACTAATTGCAGGAAATATCTTTATTTTTAATGTAAGATAATTTTGGCATTTGTCAGACGTAACATCAGGGTAATTGATTTCACAACTATATTTGGAAACAAAGTGGTGGCAGTGACTATCTGCTATTCTTTTGAAAAGTTTGAAAAAGATGTAGAAGAAAGAAATTGCTCAGAAGTTAAAGGAATACAAAGTATCAAAGGAGATGTCACTGCAGGGAGAGGATCACAGAAGCCTAAGTGTATCTATAGTGTGACAGCAAGGAACTGTTAGAAAGAGAACATTAGGGGAAGAGGTGACTGATGAAGTAAGATCCTAAAAGAAATTAGAAGGTAAAGGGCTAGAGTGTCTATGGAATTATGACCTCAAATAGGAAGAACTTCACTTGGGCTCCTAATTTTGAAGTGAAAAAAGTAACAGTGGCTTGGATACAGATAATTTTTCATCCTATGGGATTTATAGTTGAAGAAAACCAAGCCTTATGACCTTAGACCAAGTATGCTTAAACTGAAGGAGGAAGGGGTGAGGGGGTGGGGGGTGAGAACAGCATGAAGATTTGGCAAAACAAGTAAAAATTGTGGTGGCGTTGAAGAGGTGATTGAGATTGAAGACCATGAGTTTGAAGTGACCCCAACCTGCACAATCAAGTGATTTTCTCCAGCAATGCTCAGACACCCACTTTGGTCTGAAGTTGGTATGACAGAAGGGTAGAGGTACATGTGGATGAAAGTGCTGGGGAGAAAATTAACTCTTTCTTGTCCAGAGAAAAGTTGGCCCTTTTCCCTCAGCTTCTGGAAGGTAATTTCTAAGCCCTTGGAATGTCGGACCTGTCTTTGTTTACCTGGAGCCCTTGAGCCATATACTATGATGGTCTATGCTAACTATGTGGTGTGTGGGGCCTTGGGCCATGCAGCATCACTCAACCTATGCATGGGGTGGAGACTAACCATTTCTACAACTCTTATAGAGGGTCCTTCCACTCTGACCCTCCTGCGCATTATAATAATTGTATCTACCTGACCTATGAGGATTAGGTTATGTCATCTAGCCCGTATTGTGTGTATGGGGGAAGTGGGGCCATCCTGACATCCTTACTGCAATCAGGGAGCCCAGTTGTTTTTTTATTAATTTAAATACAAGTTAGTTAACATATAGTGTAATAATGATTTCAGGAGTAGAATTTAGTGGTTCATCACTTAACATATAATACCCAGTGCTCATCCCAACAAGTGTTCTCCTTAATGCCCATCACCCATTTAGCCAATCTCCCCACCCAACACCCCTCCAGCAACCCTCAGTTTGTTCTCTACATTTAAGAATCTTATGGTTTACCTCCCTCTCTGTTTTTGTCTTTTTTCCTTCCTTCCCTGATGTTGGTCTGTTTTGTTTCTTAAATTCATGAGTGATGTCATATATTCGTTTTTCTCTGACTTATTTTGCTTGACACAATACACTCTAGTTCCATCCACATTGCAAATGGCAAGATTTCATTATTTTTGATTGCTGAGTAATATTCCAGTGTGTGTGTGTGTGTGTTTGTGTGTGTGTGTGTGTGTGTGTGTGTGTGTGTGTGTATACCACACCTTCTTTATCCGTTCATCAGTCGATAGACATTTGGGCTCTTTCCATAATTTAGCTATTGTTGGTAGTGCTGCTATAAACAGTGGGGTGCATGTGACCCTTCGAATCAGCATTTTTTTTATCCTTTGGCTAAATTGCTAGTAGTGCAATTGCTGGGTCATAGGCTAGTTCTGTTTTTAATTTTTTGAGGAAACTCCATACTGTTTTCCAGAGTGGCTGCACCAGTTTGCATTCCCACTAACAGTGCAAAGTGTTCCCCTTTCTCCACATCCTTGTCAACATCTGTTGTTTCCTGAGTTGTTAGTTTTAGCCATTCTGACAGGGGTGAGATGGTATCTCCTTGTGGTTTTGGTTTGTATTTCCCTGATGATGAGTGATGTTGAGCATCTTTTCATGTGGATGTCTTCTTTGGAAAAGTGTCGGTTCATGTCTTTTGCCCATTTCTTCACTGGATTATTTGTTTTTTGGGTGTTGAGTTTGATAAGTTCTTTGTATTTTGGATACTAACCCTTTATCTGGTATGTCATTTGCAAATATCTTCTCCCATTCCATCAGTTGCCTTTTAGTTTTGGTGATTATTTCCTTTGCTCTACAGAAGCTTTTTATCTTGATGAGGTCCCAGTAGTTCATTTTTGCTTGTCTCTGGAGACATGTCTAGTAAGAAGTTTCTGCAGCCAAGGTCAAAGAGGTTGTTGCCTGTTTTCTGTGTAGGATTTTGATGGTATCCTGTCTCACATTTAGGTCTTTCATCCATTTTGAATATAATTTTGTGTATGGTGTAAGAAAGTGGTCCAGGTTCATTCTTCTGCATGTCACTGTCCAGTTTTTCCAGCACTATTTGCTGAAGAGACTTTATTGCATTGGGTATTATTTTCCTGCTTTGCCAAAGATTAGTTGGCCATATGTTTGTGGGTACATTTCTCAGTTCTCTATTCTGTTCCATTGATCTGTGTGTCTGTTTTTGTGCCAGTACCATACCGTCTTGATGACTATAGCTTTGTTATACAGCTTAAAGTCCAGAATTGTATTGTCTCCAGCTTTGTGTTTTTTTCTTTTCCTTTTTTTAATGTTCATTTATTTTTGAGAAAGAGAGAGACTGACCACGCCAGAAAGAGAGAGACCACGCCAGCGGGAGACGGACAGAGAGAGAGGGAGATACAGAATTTGAAGCAGGCTCCAGGCTCTGAGCTGTCAGCACAGAGCCCCAGGTGGGGCTTGAACCCACGGACTTCGAGATCATGACCTGAGCCAAAGTTGGACGCTCAACTGACTGAATCACCCAGGTGCCCCTTGGTTTTCCTTTTCAACATTACTTTGGTTATTCAGGGTCTTTTCTGGTTCCATACAAATTTCAAGATCATTTGTTCCAGTTCTGTGATAAGAATTGCACCGAATGTGTAGATTGCTTTGGGTAATGTAGACATTTTAACAATATTTATTCTTCCGATCTGTGAACATGGAATGTTTTTCCATTTCTTTGTGTTCTTCAATTTCTTTCATAAGCTTTCTATAGTTTCCAGCGTACAGATCTTTTACCTCTTTGGTTAGGTTTATTCCTAGGTATTTTATGGGTTTTGGTGGAATTGTAAATGGGATGGATTCCTTGATGTCTCTTTCTGTTGCTTCATTATTGGTATATAGAAATGCAACCAATTTCTGTACATCGATTTTATATCCTGCCACTTTGCTGAATTCACATATCAGTTCTCTCAATTTTTGGTAGAGTCTTTTGGGTTTTCCATGTAGAGTATCATGACATCTGTGAAGAGTGAAAGTTTGACTTCCTCTTTGCCAGTTTGTTTGTTTTCTGTTTCTTTTTGTTGTCTGAGTGCTGAAGCTAGGACTTCCAGTACTGTGTTGAACAACAGTGGTGAAAGTGAACATCCCTGTCATTGAACTTTTTAATCTCTTATTCTACTGCTTTCCATGGCAATTCTGGCATCTTTCCTTCATTTAGTATGGACCATCACTTTTCATGCTTATAAAGCCAGTCTACAGCATATTTGCACCATCTCCTGAGAGCCTTGCCAGGTTATTAAATACTGTATCCCAGAAGAGTGCTTCAAAATTAATTAAATTCCCTTATTCAACTTTGTATTCTGTTTCTCTAGATCTAGTGCCCTCAGAATTCAGTCCCATGTATACTAACCCAGACCCTGAGCTCCTGGGATATAGTTCCTTTTACTCCATCATCATGTGGATTCTCCTAGGATTCTGAGCTCCTTGGGGTAGACATAGTAGTCCTTTTCCTGCATTATCAGACTACCATATCCCTAGCCAGGTTATTTGGTGACTTAATTCTACTTACCAGTCTAGTGGTAAGCCTAGACAAGGGGAATAGAGCTGATCCTGAAAGGGTTCATGTTGTCCTACAGCAAGGAAGGAGTACTAGTGCAAGGGAGGAGGCAGCCACTTCTTTGGCACAAAGGATTCAAGGATCTTTGCAAATTAAATATTTTGGGGTGCATGAACCCAGATGTCTTCATTTCATATGTCAATTTCCCACTCTTTCCCAACTAGCACCCTGTCCTTGGTATAGCAGACTTGCTGATATTGAGAGTTCAGTCTTCTTTGAGGCTCTGCTACTCTTCTGATGAAGTCCTAGAACTGGTCCTGATCTTTTTCTGTCCTCCATTTGCAGAACATGAGAACCTCTATATTTGTTACCTAGGAAATGCTTTGGCTTTCATGCATAGTTTTTAATAGCCAGTTAATTACTCTGTATTTTATTAGATAGGGTCAAATGAACTTAGCAATAGCCCACTCACATTTCTTCTGTATATTTCTGACACCTGATACATTGCACCCATAGAATGCTTCCCCCCCTAAAATACACAGTTTGCTGATAGTGAAAGTTTTAACAATTGCATTACAGTTGTGTCCAGGACTGTTTATACTCTTTCTACCACCAAAAATGATATATCCTGTCTGCTAGCCTGGCAACAGATGATCCAACACCAAAAATCCTGTCATCCTGACTACTGCTTAAATCACTCCTGGCATACCTAGCACTGGTTGTCATTATTAGGCTACTCTGGAAGCATATTCTGAGATGGAGTTTGGCATGAAGGAAATTTATTACAGACTGCTTTTGGGATCAAGACCAGAAAGAAGGGTAAGGAAACAGGTCAGAGAGAGAATTTGGGCTACAGTGCAGTATCAGCAGAGGCCTGTGCAGACCCTCTGGGGAGCTCTGGAGTTGGGATGACTTATTCCAAGATGGGGCAAGGGAGCGGTGCTTTTGTACCCCTGTATCAACCAGTCACTGGCTAAGGCTATCACAGGATGACAGTGAGACCTGGGGCAGGCAGCTCTCTTCTACTGGAGTGCTTCCCAGAAAAGGCTGACAGCTGAGATCTGTCAACAGCACTTCTAGTGACTGATGGATTACGTCCCTCATTTCTGAAGGATGTTTGGCTGGCATGTTACAGGATTCACAATATGCCACCAATTTGACATTTAATTCCACTCATTTCTTTTTCAATATTCAGGCACTGATGTTTTTTTTTTTTTCTTTTCGGGGCACCTGGGTGGCTCAGTCAGTTAAGTGTCTGACTCTTGATTTCAGCTCAGGTCATTGAGCCTCGCATCAGGCTCAGCGCTGATAGCACAGAGCCTGCTTGAGATTCTCTTTCTCTTTCTCTCTCTCTCCCCCCTCTCTCTTTGACCCTCCCCTGCTCACTCGCTCTCTCTCTCAGAATAAACTTTAAAAAATTACTGAATTATTTGCTTTTCAGGTGTCAAGTTGGGTTAAGTTCTCTATAGATTTTGGATACTAGCCCTTTATCCAATATGTCATTTGTAAATATTTTTTCCCATTCCATCGGTTGCCTTTTAGTTTTGTTGATTGTTTCCTTTGCAGTGCAGAAGCTTTTTATCTTGATGAGGTCCCAATAGTGCTGATTCATAGGGGCACATGTACGCCAATGTTTATAGCAGCGCTTTCAACAATAGCCAAACCATGGAAAGAGCCATAGTGTCCATATACTGACTAATGGATAAAAAAAGATGTTTGACACACACACACACACGCATACACACAATATGGAATATTACTCAGCCATCAAAAAGAATGAAATCTTGCCATTTGCGATGATGTAGATGGAGCTAGAATTTATTATGCTAAGCGAAATAAGAGAACGACAAATACCATATGATTTCCCTCATATGTGTAATTTAGGAAACACAGAGAAGGGCACCTGGGTGGCTCAGTCAGTTAAGTGTCCGACTTCAGCTCAGGTCATGATCTCATGGTTTGTGAGTTCAAGCTCCATGTCAGCATCTGTGCTGACAGCTTAGAGCCTGGAGCCTGCTTCAAATTCTTTGTGTGTGTCTCTCTCTCTGCCCCTCTCCCACTCAGATTCTGTCTCTCTCTCTCTCAAAGATAAGTAAACATTAAAAGAGAGAAAGGGTAGCAATAGAGAACAAACTGAAGGCTTATGGAGGGAGGTGGGTGGGAGATGGGCAAAACAGGTGATGTATATTAAGGACGGTACTTGTTATGATGAGCACTGGGTGTTATATGTAAGTGATAAATCACTAAGTTCTACTCCTGAAACCAGTATTACACTATATGTTAGCTAACTAGAATTTAAATAAAAATTTGGAAAAATAGGGGCACCTGGGTGGCTCAGTTGGTTGAATGCCTTGATTTTGGTTCAGGTCATGATTTCACAGTTGGTGGGTTCAGACCCCTTATTGGGCTCTGCACTAACAGCGTGGAGCCTGCTTGGGATTCTCTCTTTCTCTCTTTCTCTCTCTCTCTCTCTCTCTCTCTCTCTCTCTCTCTCTCTCCCCCTCCCCCCTCCTCCCTCTTTCTCTCTCTCTCAAAATAAAAAAAAAAAACTTAAAAAATTTTTTGGAACAAAATATATCTGTTATAGTTAGCCTTCCCCTTTGCTGCTTCTATTTTTAGGCTGTTTCTGGGTATTTTCATTTGTTCTTCCATATGAGCTTTATAATCAATTTATCTAGCTGTCAAAACTCTGATGTTGATTTACTTGGATTGCACTAAATGTATAAATTAATTTATGGAGCACTTGTTACCTTTGTGAAATTGAGTCCTCTTATCCAATGACATGGACTGTCTTTCTATCTGCTCAGGCCTACTTTTGTTTCTTTCAGGAGTATCTTACAGTTTTCCTCATACAGGTTTCATACAACTAATAACTCTTGACTGAGAGTTGTAAAGAATTCAGATTCCATCTTATAGATGAGAAAACTGAGGACCAGAATGACCAAGTGATTGCTTGAGACCACAGAGTTAGCACTGGGACTAGCACTCTCCCATCATAGTGCTCTCCACTATACCACCCTATCATCCTATGGATGCATTTAGGGAATTAGGAAAATGCTCTGTTGTCTGATTCGTGTTTACTCCTCCTGCTCTGTTCTTGAATTTTCTAAAACAACTTCCCAATTCACCAGATTTGTCTCATGCTACTCTCTCAAGTGCACTCCTGCCAAGCTGCCCTTGCCCTTCTGGCTTTAGTGTCTTTGCCTACAACATACCTCCCTCCCTTCTAACTCTGCCATGTAGTAACCCCCATCATCCTTCATGTCCCAGCCTAAGTGTCACTCCCTCTGGGAAGTCTTTATTGCTACATAAAAAGATATCCCCCCAAAAACAAACATGTATTATCTCACAACTTTTGCACGTCAGGAATCCAGGCATGGCTTATCTGGATGCTTCTGCCTCAAGGTCTCTCATGAAGTTGCTGTCAAGCTATAGGCAAAGTCTACAATCTCATCTGAAGGCTTAATCAGGAAAGGATTTGCTTCCAAGCTCACTCATGTTGCTGATGGCAAGATTCAGTTCTTTACGGGCTGTTGGATTGAGGGCTTCAGTTACTTGCTTGTCCTGAGGGAAGTCAGCTGCCATATTATGAGGTGTCGTATGGGGAGGTTCTCATGGCAAGGAACTGATAGAGACTTCTGGCCAACAGGCAGCAAGAGAGGTGAAAGTTACATCAGTACCCACAGTCCTTTTGTAAACTAATCTTGGAAGCAACATTTCATCACTTTTACCATGTTCTATTTGTTATTTGCTAGGTGCAGCCTACACTCAAACAAGGAAATTTCACAAAGACATGAATACCATGAGACAGAGAATGTTGGGGGTTATTATAGACTGAATTGTGTTTCCCACTCCCACCCCCAGTTCATAGGTTGAAACTCTGAATCTCATTGTGACTATATTTGGAGATAGGGCCTATGAGGAGGTAATTCAAATTAAATGAGATAATAAGGATAGGGCCCAAATCTGACAGAATTCTTGTTCTTTCTTATAAGAAAAGACTCCAGGGGTGCTTGGGTGGCTCAGCCAGTTGAGCATCTGACTCTTGATATTGGCTCAGGTCATGATCCCAGCATCAGGTCATGATCCCAGCATCATGGGATCGAGCCCTACATTGGGCTCCACACTGAGCATGGAGCCTGCTTGGGATTCTCTTCTCCCTCTGCCCCTTTCCTCTGCTCAAGCTCAGACACTCTCTCTCACTAGCTCTCTCTCTCCATCCCTCTAAAAAAAAGAAAGAAAAAGAAAAGACTCCAGAGAGGAGCTCTCTCCCTCTTTCTTCCTTCTCCCCTTACCTTCTCCCCACCCCCCATTCTTTATCTCTCTCTCTCTCTCTTTCTCTCTCTCTCTGCCTTTTGAGGACACAGTGAGAAGGCAGACATCTACAAGCCAGGAAGAAAACTATCACCAGAAACCAAATTAGCTGACATCTTGATCTTGGACTTCCCAGCCTCCAGAACTGTAAGAAATACATTTCTGTTGTTTAAGCCACTAGTCTGTAGTACTTTGTTATGGCAGCCTGAACTAAGGGGCCATTTTAGAGGCTACCCGTACATCTCCCCATACCCTCTAGACCAGATCTGGGCTCCCTACTACATAGCTTCTTTAGCATGCTACAGGTCTCTTTCAGACAACTATCCCAACAGTAATTAAACTTCTGCAATTTGTGGTTTAGGTTTAGAATGTCTGTCTCCTCAAGAATGCAATTTCCATAAAACAAGTAAACACGTGGGTCTTGTTTACTGCTGAATCTCCGGCCTATGCACAGTATTTTATACATGGCAAACAATGTATAATTTCTAACTGAAAGACTGTCAGGTAAACTCAGCAACCCCTGATGAGCCATTTTGGCTGTTGCTACTGCCTCATACCCAAACCAGATAAAATCTATTTTAGGGATACTTTCAACTAGAAATGCAGGCTCCCTGTGGTCATAGTTTCACTGAGGGTGACAAAAATCCCCCCCTTGTTGAAAATTCCAGGTTTATTGCATTCATATTTCTAAATGGAGTTCTCTAGGCCTTGACATATATAGAAAGGGTTGATTTACACTGACTTGCTCCACTTTGAAAAGAAATAAAGTTAGCAGAAGGACAAACCAGATTGCCATGGGTCGGAGAATGAATCACAGCTTTATAAAATTATGAGGGACTGCTCTTATCCCAAGTAAGAGTTTGAAAATTCAGTCAGTGCTTAGCAGCATTCCCTAACATTTTTATACCTTCCTCAATATCATTTTCTCATGTTACAGAATAAGCTAAGGATCACCTTTGAAGCTATGTTTTACAACAGGCAATTTCTAGAAGAGAAACCTGAATTCCAGCTACACGTATGAAAATATGCCTTGACAGCACCAGTAATCAGATAAAAGCACATCTAAACCACAGTGAATTACCGTTTTGTACCCATCAGATTGGCAAAACAAATTTAAAGTTGGGAAACACCAAGTATAATGATAGTGTAGACTAACAAGAACCCTCATAAACTGCTGGTGGGAGAGACAGCATAGCCCTGTGGCTGAAAGCAGATTCTAGAGCCATTTTGCTTGGTCTCAAGTCCTGGCTCTGCCTCTTTGGCTTAGCCTGACTGTGGGCTTGCTGGAAGCCCAGCTGTCCCAGCCTGTGTGGCAGGGCCCGGGCTGTGGACGGATTGGTGACTGCAGGGCGGCCCGCCAACAGTGAAGCTTCTGGGACTCCCGCTTTTAGGTAATTTGGCCATAAAAGTACCTGGGGTATTGTCTGTTGGGGAATTGCCCTCGGCAGGCCCCCTGGGAAAAGAACCATTGGGGAAAAAATAAGGTTCCGCAAGAAATTGTGTGGCCTTACGTTTAGCCCTTGCCATTCCCTATGGAGACTCCTCTACTTGCAGGAAGGATAGCCTCATGCATTTGCCAGCAAGGGCGGCCAACGAAGGAGAGACATGGATCTGAAAGCCCCACTTCGGTAACTAAGGAGTGTATCTATGGACACAGGTCACTCTGACCCCTAGGCCCACTTGGCCCCCAGGAAGCATTCCAGATGATGATTGAACCTAGTCGGTTAAAGTACAGAATGGTTCATTGGTTCCTAGGTGCATTGTCTCTCTGAGAATGTATAAGGCGTGGGTTTCTAAGGCCCTCTTGGCCCCCTTCCTGGCACCTTGGACCCAGACGAACACTTTTGTTCTTCAAAACCACGAATGGTTCAGGGAAACAACTAAGAGGTCATGTCCCTGTAACTGTTCCACTTGAGGTGTTGAGAGATAAATGACCTTTTATGAAAACAGCAAAACAAATACTTTATAAATTATAGACAAACATAGATATATAATAAAAACAATAAAAGAAATTAATCAATAAGCAAAAGGCAGGAGGGAACGTTATGACAAAACAATCATGTTATTCCTTATTGGGTGATTATACAAAGGAACAATTTTAGAATTGGGTAATGTTAGAAAAACATAGATGACGCATGTTGCAAGGAAATCACTAGTATATATAATGCCACGTTTACCGCAATAAATCGGCCAGTTCAACACACTGCTGTTGTCTCTGTCCATTTGTATTTTAGTTTTAGCTTTTTATTTTAGTTTTTTATTTTCCAGTGTTTTATTTTAGTTTTATTTTATTTTCACCGATGCCGTTGTTCCTTTGGGAACCCCTGGTTGCTGGAGCTGGTCTCTGGCATGGGCTTAGTTAACATCTTGGTACCATTTGTAAAATTGAGATGATGAGGGGTGCCTGGGTGGCTCAGTTGGTTAAGCGGTCGACTTCGGCTCAGGTCATGATCTCGCGGTCCGTGAGTTCGAGCCCCGCGTCGGGCTCTGTGCTGACCGCTCAGAGCCTGGAGCCTGTTTCAGATTCTGTGTCTCCCTCTCTCTGACCCTCCCCTGTTCATGCTCTGTCTCTCTCTGTCTCAAAAATAAATAAACGTTAAAAAAAATTTTTTAAAAATTGAGATGATGATAATAATAGAATAATAGCTCCTACCCTAAGAGGACTAGTGTCAGTATAATGAGTTAATATAAGAAAAACAGAACAATGTCTGGCATGTAGTTCATGTTATATAAGTATTTGCTAGTAGCAGCGGCAGCAGCAGGAATGGTTGTAAAACAGAACAACCACTTTAGAGAGCACTTGGGCTAGTGCTGTAAAGTTGAAAATACACATAGCATACAAGTCAGCAAGTTTACTCATACTTCTTATCCTAGAGAAACTCATACATGTGTACACAAGGGAGCATGTGCAAGAATTCACATTGTAGCATTGTAATAGGGAAAATTGAAAATAGTCAAAATATCCATCTAAAAGATGGATTTATTTCCGGGGTTACTTCAACAAACAAATCAAAGCACACCTGGTTGAAGGTCCAAACACTCCACCACTAGAAGCAAGGAGGAACTTTGCAGAGGACCAACCAGTGGGATAGAGGAGCCAAAATGCAACAACACAGTGCATGCAACACACACCAACAACACTTCCTGAAGTGCCAGGCCCTGGATAGTGTATGGCCCTCTTTTAATATAATAGTACTCGCAGGTGCAGGACACATAACAAGCTTTTAAAACATGCCAGAGACAGAAACAGCCAAAATGACAAAATGGAGGAATTCTCCCCAAAAGAAAATTCAGGAAGAAATCACAGCCAGAGAATTGTGTGTAACAGATATAAGCAATATATCTGGACAAGAATTTAGAATAACAGTCATAAGACTAATAACTGGGCTTGAAAAAAAAAGCATAGAAAACACCAGAGAATCTCTTGCTGCAGAGATCAAAGACTTGAGAACTAGTCACAATGAGTTTTTAAAATGCTATAACTGAAATGCAAAATAGATACAGTGACAGCAAGGATAGAAAAAGCAGAGGGGAGAATAGGTGAAATAGAAGATAAAACTATGGAAAATAATGAAGCTGCAAAATAAGAGGGAAAGAAAATTACTAGATTATGAGGGAGAATTGGAGAACTGAGTAATTCCATGAAATGAAACAATATCCATGTCATAGGAGGTCCAAAAGAAGAAAAATGAAAGAAAGGGGCAGAAGGCTTATTGGAACAAATTATAGCTGAGAACTTCCTAATCTGGGGAAGGACACAGGCATCCAAGTCCAAGAGGCACAAATAACTCCCTTTAAAATCAATAAAAACCAGTCAACACCACAACATATCATGGTGAAACTGACAAAATACGAAGAGAAAGAGAGAATTCTGAAAGCAGCCAAGGACAAAAGGGTAGACACGTAAGGTTAGTAACAGACCTGTCCACTGAAACTTGGCAGGCCAGAAGGGAGTAGCAGGAAATATTCTGTGTGCTAATAGGAAAAATATGCAGCCAAAAATCCTTTATTCAACAAGGGTGTCTTAAGAATAGAAGGAGAGAGAAAGATTTTCCCAGACAAACAAAAAGTAAAGAAGTTCATGACCACTAAACTAGCCCTGCAAGAGATCCTAAGGGGAGCTCCATGAGTGGAAAGCAGCAAAGACTACAAAGGACGATTGACATCACAAAAGTGAAATCTACAGATAACACAATGGCATCAAATTCATATCTTTCAATAATCACTCTGAATGTAAATGGACTAAATGCCCCAATCAAAAGACACAGAGTATCAGAATGGATAAAGAAACAAGATTCATCTATATACTGCCTACAAGCTACTCATTTTAGATCTGAGGACACCTGCAGATTGAAAGTGAGGGGATGGAGAACTATCTATCATGCTAATGGACATCAAAAAAAAAAAAAAAAAGCCAGAGTAGCCATACTTATATCAGACAAACTAGATTTTAAAACAAACACTGTAACAAGAGATGAAGAAGGGCATTATATCATAATTAAGGGGTCTATCCATTAAGAGGAGCTAACAATTGTAAATATTTATGCCCCCAACACACCCAAATATATAAATCTATTAATCACAAACATAAGCAAACTTTTGGATAATAATATCGTAATTGTAGGAGACTTTAATACTCCACTTACAACAATGGACAAATCATCTAGGCAGGAAATCAGTAAGGAAACAATGGCTCTGAATGACACATAGGGCCAGAAGGACTTAACAGATATATTCAGAACATTTCATCCTAATGCAGCAGAATACACATTCTTCTAGAGTGCACATAGAATGTTCTCCAAGATAGATCACATTTTGGGTCACAAGACAGCCCTCAACAGGTATAAAAAGATTGAGATCATACCATGTATATTTTCAGATAACAACACTATGAAGCTTGAAATCAACCACAAGAAAAAATTTAGAAAGCCCCCAAATATATGGAAGTTCAAGAACATCCTATGAAAGAATGAATGGGTTAGCCAGGAAATTAAAGAAGAAATTTAAAAATACATGGAAGCAAATGAAAATGAAAACATGACAGCCCAAACCCTTTGGGAGGCAGTCATAAGAGGAAAATACATTGCAATTTAGGCCTATCTCAAAAGCAACAAAAGTCCTAAATACACCACCTAACCTTACACCTAAAGGAGCTAGAAAAGGCACAGCAAATAAAGCCCAAAGCCAGAAGAAGAAGAAAAATAAAAAAGATTAGAGCAGAAATAAACAATATAGAATCAAAAACAAAAACAGTAGAACAGATCAATGAACTAAGAGCTGTTTTTTGAAAGAATAAACAAAATTGATAAATCCCTAGCCAGACTTCTCAAAAAGAAAAGAGGACCCATACAGATAAAACCATGAATGAAAGAGGAGAGATCACAACCAACACCACAGAAATACAAACAATTATAAGAGAATACTATGAAAAATTATATGCCAACAAACTGGACAATCTGGAAGAAATGAAAAAATTCCTAGACACTCATATCCTAGCAAAACTCAAACAGGAAGAAATAGAAAATTTGAAGAGACCCATAACCAGCAAAGCAATTGAATCAGTTACCGAAAATCTCCCAACAAATAAGAGTCCTGGGCCAGATGGCTTCCCAGGGGAAATCTACCAGACATTTAAAGTAAAGTTAATACCTATTCTTCTCGAACTATTCCAAAAAATAGAAATGGAAGGAAAGACTCCAAACTCATTCTGTGAGGCCAGCATTACCTTGATTCCAAATCCAGACAAAGACCCCACTAAAAAGGAGAATTGCAAGCCAATATCTCTGATGAACTCAGATGCAAAAATTCTCAATAAGATGCTAGCAAATTGAATTCAACAGTACATTAAAAGAATTATTCACTATGATCAAGTGATTCACTGCTGGGCTGCAGGGCTGGTTTAGTACTTGCAAATCAATCAACATGGTACGCCACATTAATAGAAGAAAGGATAAGAACCATATGATTCTTAGATGCAGAAAATGCATTTGACAAAAATGGCATCCTTTCTTGATAAAAACCCTCAAGAAAGCTGAGATAGTAGGAACATACCTTAACATCATAAAAGCCACACAACATGAAAGGCCCACAGCTAATATCATCGTTAGTGGGGGAAAACTGAGAGCTTCCCGCATAAGATCAGGAATGAGACAGGGGTGTCCATTCTCAGCACCGTTGTTCAACATAATATTGGAAGTCCTAGCTTCAGCAATCAGACAACAAAATGAATTAAAAGGCCTCCAAATTGGCAAAGAAGTCAAACTTTCACTCTTTGCAGATGACGTGATACTCTGCATGGAAAACCCGAAAGACACCACCAAAAAACTGCGAGAACTGATAAATGAATTCAGCCGAGTCGCAAGATATAAAATCAACATATAGAAAGTGGCTGCATTTGTATACACCAATTATGAAGCAACAGAAAGAGATATCAAGGAATCGATACCATTTACAATTGCACCAAGAACCATAAAATACCTAGGAATAAACCTAACCAAAGAGGTAAAAGATCTGTACGCTGAAAAGTATAGAAAGCTTATGAAAGAAATAGAAGACACAAAGAAATGGAAAAACATTCCATGCTCATGGATTGGAAGAACAAATTATCATTAAAATGTTGATACTACCCAAAGTCATCTACACATTCAATGCCATCCCTATCAAAATACCACCAGCATTCTTCACAGAGCTAGAATAAACAATCCTGAAATTTGTATGGAACCATAAAAGACCCTGAATAGCCAAAGCAATCCTAGAAAAGAACACCCAAGCTGGAAGCATCACAATTCTGGACTTCAAGCTGTATTACAAAGCTGTAATCATCAAAACAATATGGTATTGGCACAAAAACAGACACACAGATCAATGGAACAGAATAGAGAACCCAGAAATGAACCCACAAATATATGGCCAACTAATCTTTGACAAAGCAGGAAAGAATATCCAGTGGGAAAAAGACAGTCTCTTTAGCAAATGGTGCTGGGAGAACTGGACAGCGACATGCAGAAGAATGAACCTGGAACCACTTTCTTACATCATACACAAAAATAAAATCAAAATGAATAAAAGACCTAAATTTGAGACAGGAAACCATCAAAATCCTACAGAAGAAAACAGGCAACAACCTCTTTGACCTCGGCCACAGCAACTTCATACTTTACATGTCTCCAAAGGCAAAAGAAATAAAAGCAAAAATGAACTATTGGAACTTCATCAAGATAAAACTTCTGTACAGCATAGGAAACAATCAACAAAACTAAAAGGGAACCAACAGAATGGGAGAAGATATATCAGACATATTGGATAAAGGATTACTATCCAAAATCTATAAAGAACTTACCAAACTCAACACACAAAAACCAAATAATCCAGTAAAGAAATGGGCAGAAGACATGAATAGACACTTCTCCAAAGAAGACATCCAAATGGCAAGCATACATGAAAAGATGCTCCACATCATTCATCATCAGGGAAATACAAATCAAAACCACAATGAGATACCATCTCACACCTGTCAGAATGGCTGAAATTAACAACTCAGGAAACAGATGTTGGTGAGGATGTGGAGAAAGAAGAACCCTTTTGCACTGTTGGTGGGAATGCAAACTGGTGCAGCTGCTCTGGAAAACAATTTGGAGGTTCCTCAAAAAATTAAAAATAGAACTACCCTATGACCCAGCAATTGCACTACTAGGAATTTATCTAGAGGAGAAAAACTGCTGATTCAAAGGGGCACATGCACCCCAATGCTTATAGCAGTGCTATTGACAATAGCCAAATTATGGAAAGAGCCCAAATGTCCATCAATGAATGGATAAAGAAGATGTGAATGGATAAAGAAGATACACACACACACACACACACACACACACACAATGGAATACCACTTGCATATGTATATGTATACATATACATACAATGGAATACCACTCGGCAATGAAAAAGAATGAAATCTTGCCATTTGCAACAATGTGGGTGGAACTGGAGGGTATTACACTAACTGAAATAAGTCAGAAATATATGATTTCACTCATACGTGGGATTTGAGAAATTCAACAGACGAACATAGGGGAAGGGAAGGAAAAATACGATAAAAACCAAGAGGGAGGCAAACCTATAAGATTCTTAAATACAGAGAACAGAGTGAGGGTTGATGGGGTGGGGGGGGAGGGGTGTGTTAAGTGGGTGACTGGCATTAAGGAGGGCACTTTTTGGAATAAGCACTCGACGTTATATGTAAGAGATGAATCACTGGGTTCTACTTCTGAAGCCAAGACAACACTGTATGTTAACTAACTTGAAAATAAATTAATAATAATTTTTAAAAAAGATCTGACTTTGGCTCAGGTCATCATCTCACCTTTCGTTAGTTCAAGCCCGGCATTAAGCTCTCTGCTATCAGTGCAGAGCCCACTTCCAAGCCTCTGTCTCCCTCTCTGTCTGCCTTTCCCCTGCTCGCGTGTGAGCATACTCTCTCTCACTGTCTCTCAAAAATAAATATTTAAGAATAACAACAACAACAGAAATAACGTAGCCTCTCCCCACGGATGAACCTTGAGGATTTTATGCTAAATGAAATAAGACCAAGAAAGACAAATACCATATGATTTCACTCATATGTAGAATCTAAAAAACAAAACAAATAAACAAAAAATAAGCAGAATCAGACGTATAAATACAGAGAACAAACTGATGGTTGCTAGAGGGAAGGAGCATGGGGAAATGGGTAAAATGGATGAAGAGGAGTTAGAGATACAGGCAACAATTCTGGAATGAATGTCATGGGAACAAAAGGTACAGCATAGGGAATATAGTCAATGATATTGTAATAGTGATGTAACAGGACAGATAATAGCTACACTTGTAGTAAGCATAGCATAATGTATAGAGATATTGAATTACTATGTTGTACACTGAAAAGTAATGTAACATTGTGTTACCTATTCTCAAATAAAAAATTTTTAATAAAAATAAATAAATAGGGGCACCTGGGTGGCTCAGTTGGTTAAGCGTCGGACTTCAGGTCATGATCTTGCGGTTCGTGGGTTCAAGCCCCGCGTGGGGCTCTGTGCTGACAGCTCAGAGCCTGGAGCTGCTTTGGATTCTGTATCTCCCTCTCTCTCTCTCTACTCCTCCCCCACTCTCATTCTGTCTCTCTCTCTCAAAAATAAATAGTAAACATTAAAAATTTTTTAAATAAAAATAAAAAAGTAGCCTCTTCTTGCCTTAACTAATCACTCTCCCTAACATCACCCTGTTTATCTTCTTCCTTACTAGCATTTGCCACTGACTGGAATTATTTTGCTTATTTACTTGTTTATTGTCTATATCCTTTTACATGAATTAGTATGCTTCTGGCTGCAGGTATTAGAAACCCCCAACTCACTTTAAAATATGAAATTTATTATCTTACATAACTAGAAGTCCAACAATAGGGTAGTCTCTGGGCAAGGAAGGATGAGTAGTTTAAAAGTGACATTCAAGGACCCAAATTCTTTCAGCCTCTATGTTCTACCATCCTTACTCTCTAGCTTCACTCTCCTCTGGCTTCTCTCATGGTTGCAAAATGGTTGTAGTGGTGTCAGTTGTCACATCCAGACACAACAATGGCCAGAGAGAAAAGATGCTATCTCTTATTGCATCTCTTCTAAATTTACTAGGAAGTCCCCAGTCCCCATTAGATTTCCTCTGATTTCTCACTAGTCAGTATTGGGTCATTTGCTTGGAGATGATTTAGATCAACTACTCATAATGGAAAACAACCACCATAACCACATAAATGATCACTAGAGCTTTAGGATGTTGTCTATCTCATTCATGATTGTATTTCCAAAGCCTAGTGCAGTACTTGGCATGCAACAAAATTGGCATCTGTTGAATACCTACTAAGTGCCAGACACACAACATGATCTTCATTATAATTTATTTCTCAAAACAACTTTATACAAGAGGCATTATTATTCTTTTACACAAAGAAAACTAATGCTTAGGAGATTAAGAACTTTGACCAAGATCACAAAGTCAGTCACAGCACTAGGATTTCAAAATACGGGGGTCTGGATCTAAAGGTGACACGTTTCCCACTACAACCTAATTAACAGAAGGTATTCTTTCTCTTTCAGAAACAACTGGACAAATATGTCAATCCCATGGGAAGAACAGCTAAAGAAAATCTGGCTAAATTCATGCTTAGCCTACAAGATATCAGGAAAACAGCAACAGTCTTTCACTGATATTACTGAAACTGAGTCCCCGACCTTATCACTTGTATATTGTCTAAATGTGTAGTAAAAATCAGATGGCTGTGTGGTCTGGTAAAATCGGGCAGAGTACAAATTGAAAAAGAATTTTTCACACAGAGGAAGTGTTTGAAATGTCGGCATAAAGTGTTTGGACAAACACTTTTTGTTTTTCTCCTGCTAATCTGTTTGTCCTTGGTCAAGTGTTTGGATAAAACTCTGGTATCTTGAAAGCTAAACTGTGGGAAATCTGGAAGGTCAGGTCTATTTCTGATTTGGCTGTGTATCCCCAGCAGCTTGCACATTGCAGGGGCCTAAGACAGATATGTCAGCCCCGCCTACGCACGCGTCAATCATACACTCCACAATGAGGGGCAACATTGTGCCTATACAGTGCGATAGGAGACCTACAAGCTACGGATAAATAATTCCTAGCTTTTTGTGACTACACCCATTTTTCTATGCCTTCTGGTGGGGAAAACAAAGAAGAAGAAGGAAACTTCGGTATTCAAATACTGTCAGATCAGCTGTGAACTTGCAAAGTGGTCATCCTCAGGATTGGAGGAAGTGGCTAAGAGGACAGGCAGTATTTGAGGCGATCCGAATCTCCAGCAAAGGGCGCGGCTACTTCCTGAGCCGCGCCGGAACCTTTTGGCGGGCTGTATGAGTTCCAGAAGGAACGATTTAGGAACAGGACCGCTTCCGCTGCTGAAGAGAAGAGAGGGGTGGGGAGGAAATAGTTTGAGGATCTGATCCTGCCTGCGCTAGCGGCGGCAGTGGAGCAGGCAGAGAAGGGGGGCGGCGGCAGAGAAGAATGACAGAGCCGGTGAGTTAGCCGCCCTTAGAGCAGGAGACAGTGGACAGCGCCCAGAACTTGCTTGCAAATCTGGTCCTAAGTGCTGAGCTGCCGGGTGGGGAAGGGGGCCGTGCTTCGCCCGCCGCCTGTCAGTGGGCGCCGAAACGGGCTTTTGGGGCGCTGGGGCTGGGCCTCGCGGGGCCCCAGACTGCGCTCTAGCTGGCTGACACCCCTACCCGGGAGCCCTGGGGACGCTGGGGTTCTTACCCTGCACAGCTTCCCCGGACAAGAGCTGGAATTCGGGGGAAGGAAATGGGTACTGTGCGTCCCATTTAACCCCTCGGGACCTACCGAGGTCTTGCCAAGTGGGTGTTGGACATTGTTTCGGGCACTGAACGAGGGCTTGTAAGGAGAATGTTAGTCTGGAACAGAGCTCTGCTCCGTTCGTGCTGCCCGACTGTCGGAAGCGGAGTCGTTTGTTTTAAAGGCAAATGCCGCCCCCTGCTCCTGTCACTTCGGGACAAGTTAAAGCTTCAGATCCGTTGTTAAGCCAGCGTGTTCCCCTATCCAGTCTATCCTCTTATTACTTCTGTGGGTAAATGTGTTCTGTAGGTATACTTGATAGTGAGGCCAAAAGTTAAACGTCTTCAAGCACTTTTTGAGGAGAGGCCAAAACTAACCTAGCAATCAGGACTGTATAAGCGCGCTTTCTTCACTTTCACTTATAATCGTTTAGCTTTCCATGTCTATATCCAGACTGAGGATAGTCATCTTAAAGGCACTAAGGTTATGACGGTGCAGATGCAAAAGGCCTGTGGTATAATATGATGTAAAGTTTTTTTTTTTTTATCACTGAACGAAATGATTATATAGAGATTGTTACTGGAAAAATCAGAAATAGTTTTTTATTAAGTTACTGCTTTTCTGTTGTCTTAGGTTCGGCTGTAGAGTGTGGTGAAGGGTACTTTTCATGGTGCATGGAAGGAAAGCCAATGCGCAGGTAGGCTTTTAGGAGGAAAACCTTCAGTTTCACTGATTGAAATTCAACATGGAATAATTCAGGACTTCATTTAATTTTTTGAAAGGGTTTTCAAACTTTACCAAATTCTGCTGGAACTGATGATTCTTGTTCTAAAATAAATCAAAAGTATTATCTAGAATTAATCACATTTTAAATAAGAGCCCAATATAGTACTTATATGTCTAAAGAACGTTATGAATTTTACGTAGTTGTTAACATTTAAATTTTCCTTCTTGCATGGTAATTTTTGTGATAATCATTAAGTGTGATATGATACTCTCTGAGTTCCTTAGTCTTCAATTCTCTATAGAATGTAGAAGGTTCTGTTGCCATTGAAGAATAATAATAATTTGTAATACACTGTACGTATACCTAATTATGGTTTGGCCTATTTTATTGATGATCAATAGTACATTTGTTCTGTTAATTAAAATAGCTGCATTGCAGGAAAGATTCTTGGGGGACTGAAAAAGGTAGTGGACATAATAACTTAACCCATAGAAAAATGGAACAGAGTGTAAGATTATATAGACAATCATAAGCCCTCCCAATTCTAAAGTTGATAATGTTTTTTCTTAATCTTTTCTAACAAATAGATCTAGAGTCATCAAACAAAATCAGCCCAGTTCTTTTTCTTTGTTCTTTAAACTCATTTCACATTTATTGAACTGTATGTAATCATTTGTTACTTAGCATCAAAGAGAAATGGCTCTGGCAGAGCCAGAGAAGAGAAAAAAACATTTTAGGGGAAGAAACATTAAATGATGGGGGTATGACTTATGACTTAGGACCAGGAACAATAATATATATTGTTTTCCAAATCTGTTATTGATTTTTTGATTGACCTTGAACTGTTTACCTTCTCTGTGCCCCAACTTATTTTTCTAATGTATCTGACCAGGATATTGGGAACTAATGAATGCTTTCAAATGCTTTGAGATCTCCAGATTAAAGATGATATGATGTAACAAATGTCAGTATCTTATTTGTATCTAACTTCCTGTAGGAATAATATTTGACTGCAGTGTACATGAAGAAATTAACATCTATTAAATGCTTTACCACTTTATCCTGTATCATCGTTGCAAAAACCACTGATTGCTTCTCTTCCTCATTGCTTCTGTTCCTCACCTGCCATAAATGTCATATCTTATGTAATTGCTAAAATAAGAGCTTATTATTTTTTAAAAAGAGAAGGCACAGCGTGGGAATGTCTTTGGTTTATCAGTAATTTCTATATAAAATATTCACTTACTCATATCTACATGCTTTTTTTTCTTGCTTTATTATATAATACTGCCAGTTATTCAAAATCATGTTGAGAGAATTCTTGTGCCATTAATTGTCAAACTACAGCTCTTTCTTCATCACCATCACTTGGCCAGAGCATTGATCTCGGATTT
Source organism: Lynx canadensis (assembly GCF_007474595.2). Classification (NCBI taxonomy): domain Eukaryota; kingdom Metazoa; phylum Chordata; class Mammalia; order Carnivora; family Felidae; genus Lynx; species Lynx canadensis. The sequence continues at coordinate 15,665,415 of NC_044319.2, forward strand.
AATTTTACATTTGCTTACCTTTCCCTGCTTCGCTGTCATTCTTGTAGCTGCAGCCCAGAAGGCAGTCTCTGTGCAGTAATGTTGGTTTTATACTTAGCTGCTATTGGAGAAGCTTTGAATAAGAAGTAACTGTATTAAGATTATTTGAATACACGTTTATTCTCCCTACTAGAGAATTTTGAGTCTTCTATACCTTTGCATCCCTGGTGCCTAATGATTCCTGAATAATCATTTAAATGACTAAACAGTACCTGCAGACTTTTTCCCTGCGTGCTACCTGCCAAAAAATATGAACAAGAAAAGGCTGAAAACAAGTTCGTTAAAGGTATTTTAATGCTTAATTACAAAGTTTTATGAAATTGATTGACAACTTACTAGTAAAGCTTCATTGAATTCATTTAAATAGCCATTATGTGTACAGATACAAAATTTAAAAGATACAATAAGATGGTCAGTGAAAAGTAAGTCTCCCAATGCTGACCCCAGCTCCCAGTTCTCTTTATAGGCAACCACTACAAACAGTTTCTTATTCATTTTTCATAAACATAATGGACATACAAGCATACACAACAACTCTCCTTTTCTAAAAACATTAATGTCAGCATACCATGCTCATTCTACGATATCTTTCTTTTTTCACTTCACACATTATCTTGTAGATTATGACAAATACATATAGACCCACCTTATTCTTTTTGCTAGCTACTTAGTATTTCATTGTCTGTAAGTGCCATATAGTTAACCAGTCCTTTTCGGAGACACTTAAAGCTATTTCAAATATTTTGCTATTACAACCAGTCTGCAGTGAATATCCTTGCCAGTTGTTTTTGCCCAAATGTGTATGCATAGAATAAATTCTTAGATGTAGAATTGCCCAAAGAGTATGTGTGTTTGTAAATTTTGGTATATATTGACAAATTCCTTCCTTAGAGATTATACCCAATCTAGTCTCACCAAAAATATGCCTGTTTTCCCAACATATTATTTTTTAATGTTTATTTATTTTTGAGAGAGAGAGACAGAATGTGAGCAGGGAAGGGGCAAAGAGAGGAGGAGAGACAGATCCAAAGCAGGCTCCAGGCTCTGAGCTGTCAGCACAGAACCCGATATGGGGCTTGAACCCACAAACTGCAAGATCATGACCTGAGTTGAAGTTGGATGCTTAATGGACTGAGCCACCCAGGCACCCCTAAGATATTATTTTTTAATCATGTATTTCATTTAGAGATACTAAATCATTTTGCAATGTAATTATTTCCTTCCTTAAATATATAAATAGGAAACTGAGCCTGATTTTATTAGGAATTGATTCATTCACTCGCCAAACATTTCTATAGAACTGATTATATGCCCATATACTGTATATATGCAGATGAAGAGATGGAAAGACATGTGAATAGACACCATACTACAATATGAACAGAATTTTAATAGAGATGTAAACATAGAGAAGGGAACTTCTGCTCTGTGAAGATGAGGAGAGCTTCACAGAGATGGTGATATTTGAGCTGGATCTTCTAGAAAGGATAAGGATTTGCTTTAAAGTAAAGAATGTACTTTAAAAGATACGAATTTAAAGAAGGAAGTTAATTAAAGACCCCATAAACAGAAGGAACATCTGTGCTGTGCCCCCACCTCAAAAAAAGACACCAAGACCTGCAAGTATATGACATGAATGGAATGGTGAGTATATCTGCAGTGTAGAGCATGTGGGGGCAGAAAAAGTGAAACAGGGAAAAATCACAGAGAATTAGGCTGCAACCATGGGAAAGAGTTCGGCTTTATCCTCTAGGTATTTAAGAACCAGTGTACATTGTTATATAGATTAGATTTGTTCTTGGGGCTGATCTTTGGGAGGAAAGGGCATAGACTAGAAAGAGGGAAGAAATGACGGCAAAGAAACTAATTACAGGAGTTGTGGTTTAGGTGAAACCTGACGGCGATTGGAAGTAGATCTGTGGCAGTGGGGATTGAGAGAAGAGGATGGAATTAAGACTGTCTAATAGTGACATCAAAAGGATTTGGTGGATATAGAATAAGGAAAAGGTAGCAGCATAAATGACTCTAAGGATTTCAGCTTGGGAAACCAGGTGATGCCATGATGAGATCAAAAATACAGGAAGAGGCACCAACAGGTTTCAGTAAGCCAGAAGTAGTTTCTCTTTCATACGTTTTAAGATTCGTATGTCTAGGAAACCAGCCAACAGAGATAGCCAGCATATAACTGGAATATGGTTTGGGACACAAGAGAGCAGAAGAGATGCAAAAAAATTGCACATCAGCAGCCCACAGAATGTTCTTGAAGTTGTAGGCATGAATGAGGGTAGAACAGAAAAGGGGGGATGCCAAGGACAGAACCTCAAGATCAGATGAGCTTCTCCTCGCTTCAAACAACAATAACAATCCCATTCAGGTCTCATATCTTTAGAATTTCCTATTTATTTTAATCCGTCTAAAATGCATGTTTAAAAATAGTAGTGTAAAATGTACCTGCTAGTGTAAAATGACTCTTCCTTGGTGTGGCATGCACTGTAGGTTAGCTTGCTGAACAACTGTTCTTCCTTTCCTTTACTATATAGAAACAGGAACATAAAATATTATGCTTGGTATCATCATCTTCTTTGCATTTGAGATGGCTGTATAAGACAGTGCTGCCAATGAAATGTCAGCAGAATCTGCTAAGAGGTATCCTAGGGAGGCCCTGGCTGTCCTGACGTAAAGGGAGGCTAGCTTGTTTGCATGCTCTTCCTCCTTCATGCCTTGATGGCTGGACCAATCCTGATACTCATTTTACCCAGTAAGCAGGGATGAGGTATTTTAGGGCTAAAGCATTTATGACCTGTTTTCAGATTAAGGGGTTACAGCCTGACTTCCTGGTATGGAATCAGGTATGGAATTTATGTAGTGCTAGTGGGTGCCCTCCTGGTAAGCAGAGCTGGCACTTTGGGTTATTATTTCTGTCTTAAGGGTTTTTATACTCCTATCTGTAGTTTTCTCTTTTTTCGAGCCTGCTTGGGACTTTAAATAATGGTCAGTTTAGCTGAATCTTTTTTTTTTGTTTGTTTTTTTAAGAGAAGGCTGTTAATTTCCGAATTAAAACAGAACTTTTGAAGTATAAAGGGAGAGATGTTCGTTTAGGTAGGGAGCACAATTCCAGGCTAAGAAAAGATTTGCAGGTCTTTGGACTAGGAGACAAAACTTGGTTATAAATGCTTTAGAAGCAGAGACTGTGTTTTCTAAACTTTTTATTGTGTTGATTTCAAATTATGTTAACCCCTTACACAAAATGGCTCTTTCCTCAACTAAGAATATTACTTTTGGAGTAAAAGGTCTAAGGAATGTGTGACATGGTAGCCCTGAAATTTGAGGGTGGCTTACACATTTTGGGTGGGTAGAGGTATCAGTGTTCGTGGAAATTACCCATCTCTTTACCTACCCCACATTTCCTTGACTTCCTAGATTGTTGGGACTTTTAAAACAAACTTTTAACTATAGAGTACAAACATAAATAAATACATTCTTGTGGGGCGCCTGGGTGGCTCAGTTGGTTGAGCGTCCAACTTCAGCTCGGGTCATGATCTCACTGTTCCTTAGTTCAAGCCCCACGTCAGGCTCTGTGCTGACAGCTCAGAACCTGGAGCCTGTTTCAGATTCTGTGTCTCCCTCTCTCTCTGCCCCTGCTCATGCTCTGTCTCTCTCTCAGAAATAAACATTAAACATTTTTTTGATAAACACACAGATACATAGATACATACATACATTCTTATGACTTTCACCTTTACTTATTTTGACTATTCATTCCTACTCACACTGAGAAAAACTTTCTCTCTGGGATAATAAGTCTTCATAACTTGTTTTCTGAGAATAACCTCTGGAATGCCACTCTATCAGTTCAACATGCCTTTGCCCCTACTGTTTCTGCAACCACTTCAACCATTTTCTAGCCATCACGTAACTCCCTAGATTGTGTGGCATCCAACTCTTGATTAATGCAAGCATTTATATTCCTTGATTTGGACTGCTGATTACTGCTGGAAAAAAGAAGCCATGGGGAATTCATGCTACTCTAATCAGAATCTTTAATACTATTTGAGCCAGGGGTGCCTGGGTGGCTCAGTCAGCTAAGCATCCAGCTCTTGATTTTAGCTCAGGTCATGATCTCACAGCTTATGGGATTGAGCCCTGCATCAGGCTGTGCCCTGACAGCGTGGAGCCTGCTTGGCATTCTCTCTCCCCTTCTCTCTTTACCCCCACCCCCTACTCTCTCTCTCTCCTCTGTCTCTCAGAATGATAAATAAAAAATAAACAATTAAGACGTATTTTATTTGAGCCAACAGAGTTATCCAACAGTAAATCTGTAGGTCCCTGGTTAATGCTTACTCATTCCCCAGTTAACGCGTACTCACTGCCTGAAGCAGCTGTGTCACACCTTCATGCATTCTCTCATGACCCTGTCACTACCCCTCTCACTGCCAGCAATGGCCTGCTCCCCCAACTTCACAGAAAAAATAGAGGCCATCAGGTATGAACTTTCCCAAGGCCCTGATACCTCCTTACCACAAAATAAATGTATCTGTTTCCTCATTATCTCCTCCCCCTTACTCCCTTACTCTGAGCTCTTATGTAAGCCTTTCTACCTTTTGTCAAAGAGTCATTCCTCTGTATTTTGGTTCTGTATACTCCCCCTCTTCAAGGATCTCGCACCATCATTTATTCTCTATTATTTTTTTAAATTGCTCCCTCTTTCTCATTCTTCATATTAGTATATATCATTTTCTAGTCTTCTTCCACTTTAAACTGACATTAAAGGTCTCTTCTTGTCACAGGCAAACTTCATTTTGGAAATACTCCATACCCAGTATCTCTTTCTTTACCTTCATTAACCACTGCCATTGGAAACTTCAGGTTTTTACTGAAAATTTAGGGATAATGAAGTTTTTTGACTATTCATTATTTTCTTACTGGCTGTCTCCCCTTAGATCACAACCTGCCACCATTTTTATCAGTGCCCCCCTTTCCTTTCCCATGTGTTATAATTCTCCCTTCTCAATTATTGTTACTTTATTATACTGAGCAGTTTAGTCTCTTTGTTACAATCCTGATATCTCTAGTAGAAGTGGTTAAAAAACAAAATCTTAATGTCTTTAGATCATATTGAATGTGTGGCATGGCTTCACGTAAGATAGAGTGGTAGGGACTGTGGCGAACTAAGAGTACAAGCCCTCCTGATGGTACTCAAATGCAATTTCAGTTTCAATCTCAAAACAAAACAAAACCTGTAAGCAAAACCCTTCTGGTGGTCTTTATCATTCTAGGGGGACCTCACCTTGCCTTTCATAATTAAAGGGCCTAAATACTCGTTTTCTCAAAAGCAGCATCTGTCTCTGAAATAAATGCTGTTCCTTTCCCCAGAATGTAAAATAACAATAATTGAAAATTTATAATAGCAGTTTTTTTCTTCTCACTATGTAGAGATTCAGTTGTAGTAATTATAGTTTCTTAAACTGATTCCATAATATCTGATGCTTGCCTTATAGAATTGTTTAGATTTATTGACATTTTGGGTAAGTGAATCCTTCTTGTTTAATTTATATGTTTGACAATATGTTTTACTTTTTTTTTCCTTTATAGCTGCATTTTGAATTCTTGCTTTCCCCACTCTGTTATTTCCCTTCAACTTAGGTCAGTATATTCTTTTTGTAAAAACTGACTTCCACTGAAAAAGAGATTTTTATTTTATTAGTCAGATTTTATTAAGTCAGTCATTTATTCACATTTTAATGTGTTTAAAATTACCTGCTTGCTAAATACAGATTCTAGAGTCATATCACCAGAGATTCTGATTCTCTAGCACCTCAGGAGCCTGAATTTTTATTAAGCACCCTCATATATCTGGTGTCAAAGAAACACAATATTTTAAAAGTGAATATAACAGCCTAGTGGGAATTGAACAATATCTAGTAAATAACAATATCTAGTAAAGAACAATATCTAGTCTTCTCACATTTTCATTTCATTTGAAAGAAAAGCCACACATTCAGACCATGATCTTAAATCTATCAGTACCATGTTTAGAAAATATGATAATAATGGAGGAAGACCCTCTGTATACAAGAGTAGTTGGGGGCGCCTGGGTGGCTCAGTTGGTTTAGTGTCTCTTGATTTCAGCTCAGGTCATAATATCCCAGTTTTTGAGATCAAGCCCCACGAAGCTCTGTTTCAGATTCACTCTCCGCCCACCACCTAGCTCCTCTTCTACTTATGCTCTGTCTCTCAAATCAAAGTAAATAAACATTTTTTAAAAATATTTTTAGGGTGTGGAGTTTGGTGAGCTCTTTATAGATTTTAGATACTAGCCCTTTGTCCGATATGTCATTTGCAAATATCTTTTCCCATTCCGTTGGTTGCCTTTAGTTTTGTTGGTTGTTTCCTTTGCTGTGCAGAAGCTTTTTATCTTCATAAGGTCCCAGTAATTCACTTTTGCTTTTAATTCCCTTGCCTTTGGGGATGTGTCGAGTAAGAGATTGCTACGGCTGAGGTCAGAGAGGTCTTTTCCTGCTTTCCTCCTCTAAGGTTTTGATGGTTTCCTGTCTCACATTTAGGTCCTTTATCCATTTTGAGTTTATTTTGTAAATGGTGTGAGAAAGTGGTCTAGTTTCAACCTTCTGCATGTTGCTGTCCAGTTCTCCCAGCACCATTTGTTAGCAACGTGGATGGAACTGGAGAGTGTAATGCTAAGTGAAATAAGCCATACAGAGAAAGACAGATACCATATGGTTTCACTCTTATGTGGATCCTGAGAAACTTAGGAACTTCCTGAGAAACAGGAACCCATGGGGGAGGGGAAGGAAAAAAAAAAAAAAAAGAGGTTAGAGTGGGAGAGAGCCAAAGCATAAGAGACTGTTAAAAACTGAGAACAAACTGAGGGTTGATGGGGGGTGGGAGGGAGGGGAGGGTGGGTGATGGGTATTGAGGAGGGCACCTTTTGGGATGAGCACTGGGTGTTGTATGGAAACCAATTTGTCAATAAATTTCATAAAAAAAAAATATATATATTTTTAGGGACGCCTGGGTGGCGCAGTAGGTTAAGCGTCCGACTTCAGCCAGGTCACGATCTCGCGGTCCATGAGTTCGAGCCCCGCGTCAGGCTCTGGGCTGATGGCTTGGAGCCTGGAGCCGGTTTCCGATTCTGTGTCTCCCTCTCTCTCTGCCCCTCCCCCATTCATGCTCTGTCTCTCTCTGTCCCAAAAATAAATAAAAAACGTTGAAAAAAAATTTTTTTAATAAAAAAAAATATTTTTTAAAAAAAGACTAATTTACTAATCAAAGCAAGAGTAAATTTCTAAATTCAAATTGGTTAGGAAATTTAGAATGCGTGGCTGATTTTACCGTTTCACATTTTAACTACCATGTTTTTGGTATCAGAATGCTTTGGGCTGAAAGTCCTGACTCAGACTAGCATAATCAACATGGAAATCTTTTATTTACATAACCAGAAGGCCAGAGGTCGGGTTGGGCTCCAAGACTGGTTGATGCAGTGGCTTGGTAATATCATCTTGGACCCAAGTTCTCTGTCTCTCCAGTGTAGTTTGTGCAGTGTCGGCTTAATCCTGCCCTAAAATTGGTCTCCCATCCCACCACCTACCAGTGTAGAATGCTGCATTCTTCCTTGTTAATGCCCTGCAGAAGAAACTCCCTAAATTATGGAATGTAAATCTGTTCCTGTAATTTGATGACCAGCTTAGGTAAGAGAATGCCATCAGCTAAATGATTTGAAAGAAGTCAGGATTCATCCTTCAAAACATGGTCATCTTCCCCTGAAACACACGGCTAGAAGAGGAACAAAATCAAGATTATGTTAAAACTTGAGAGAGTTGATGGTAAAATATGGTATTAATAGAATTTATCTTGAAGTTATGTTTTTCATCAGTGCTAAAAGAATACAAAATCTGCTAAAGTTATTATACCCTTTGGTTTTAGATAGACTGATTCTTTCCCAGAATTGACAGAGTCTTTCGGGGAGAAGGCAGAAGCTCTGTTTGGTCTCCCTAGTTTGTTAAATGTGGATAGAGTCCAGAATAATCCTTTCCACTTGCCTCCTTAAATCTTAAAATACATATAGATTAATCTTGTAAATTAAGTTAATAAAAATGTTATTTGAGTTCAGTTTCTTTTTTGTGTATATTTGTAATGTCATTTGTTCAATATTGGAATAAAAAGCCACAGATTGAAAAAGCAAATAATTTGAGATCTTCTTGTTTTTCTAGATGAATTTTTACTTGGACAATAAAGCTTGCCGCCCTAAGATTTAATTAAAACCTTTCTTAGGGTTCTGTCCTGGGGAGCAGATCACACCTCAGTTTACCGTCCCACCCCCAACTCTTTAGAGTATTTATTTCATCAGACTCCAAACAAAGAAGTTGTGAATATAGATGTGACAAGGTGTGAACACAATCTATTTCTAGGACCCTTATTATAACTTCCTTTCAAAAGGTGCCCAGAAAAATGTACCAAAAAACTCGCTTTTCTGCCAGTAGAATCCCGTGGTTGTAATAAGAATAATGGAGGATGTGCGCTCAGAATTTTAAAAGTACACATTTACAAAAACAAATAGCATAACCATAGGAGAAATAACTTAGTGTATAGAATTAAATATGGCTTCTAGAATTAAATTGCTAGAATTAAATACAGCTTCTCAGAACATTTAAAATGAGGTACTCCTTAAAGTGTCAGCCTACCGGTAATCCCTGTTGTCATTGCTTCTCATTCTCCTAAAAGGGCAGTGTGGTCTAGCCATGTGGCAATATGCTTGCTTTTTTTTCCCTTCTAAGAATGACAACCACATAAATCAGATTACCAGAGTCATTTCTGTTTCAAACACTCAATCCAGTTGCCTAAGATACTTTGGAATTGTAAGGCACTGACTTCAAAGTCAGAGGACCTACATTCAGACAAATCCCAACACTGTCACTCTTTGTGAGGTAAGTGTAATTATCCCTATGTTACAAATAATTAACTTGAGGATCAGGAAGTTAAGCAATTTGCCCAAGATTATACCTAATAAGTAATGGAGGTAAGGTTTGAACCTGGCTACAAGCTTGCCTGGCTACAAACCTGGTTTTGAGAGAATGAGACAAGAGTTCGGAGGGTATAATTTATTTTGGCAGAAAGAAAAGTTGAATTCATTTAACAACAATTTAGTGAACACTAGACCCCGGTATTGGGATATAGCAGTGAGCAAAAGAAAACAAGGGCCTTGTTCTCATTGATCTTATATTCTAATTAGGCGATAAAGCCAATATAGTATGTCAGGAGGGAATATATTTATGAAGAAAACTAAAGGGTATAGAGTGGTAGAAATAAGAGATACTATTTCATATAAGGTGGTGTTGGGGAGAAGGAATTTCCTCTGCCATTCGAGGTCCTTCAAGCTGGACTTAGAATCAAATTAACAATGAGACAATGAGGAAATCAAATTCAATAGCATCTGTAGAGGGAATCCACGCAGACATGGAAATCCCAAAGATAGGCAACATGATGCTTATGTGAGCTAAGGCAAGGGGTATTGGACTGAGGGTACAAAGGGGAGAAAGACCATTAGAAGGGAAAGATGTTTGGAAAACAAAGGTATCCTATTCTGCAGATTAGTTTCTTAGATAAAGAGGAATCTCTGTCAATAGCTGTCTTCCTGGTAAAGCAGGCAGTTGAAGGGGAGGTGAAGAGCTTTTTCTGAATCTGCTGGGTTTGGATTGCTTTTATTTACATATATATATATATATATATATGTAAATAATATATATATTTTTTATATATGTAAATAATATATATATATTTTTTTACGTTTATTTACTAAAAGAGAACAGGGGTGGGGCAGAGAGAGAGAGGGAGACAGAGAATCGATCCGAAGTAGGCTCCACACTGCCAGCACAGAGCCCGATGTGGGTCTTGAACTCATGAACTGAGATCATGACCTGAGCCGAAACCAAGAGTCAGATCCTTAAGCGACTGAGCCACCCAGGTGACCCAGGATTGCTTTTAACTCAATGTTCATGCCAAAGTGTCCCATCTTTAGATGGCCTGCCCTTGGCCCCTACAGTTGTGTGATAAGTTGGCATTTGAGCAGAGATCTGAAAGAAATGACAGAGTGAGCTTCATAAATGTTTGGGGGAAAAAACTTTCAGGAAGAAGGAATAAGAGTCTAAAGCAAGAGAAGTCTTGGTATGTCCCAGAAAATATCAAGGTAAGTCTGTGTGACTAGAGAACAGTGGGCAAGAGTAAAGCAATAGGAGATGAATTCAGAGAGCGAGCCAGGGGAAGAGTCATGTCGAAGCTGGTAAACCTTATATTCTTTGTTTTTGACTGAGTATTTAAAGCATTTTAAGCAGAGGAGTGGTGTAATCTGACTTTTCTAAATGATCAGTTAGGTTCTTTAGAGAAGAGAATATAAATTGGCAAAGGTGGAAGCAAGAAGACTATTTATGAGACTATTACAATATTACAAAAGGGTGAGAATAGCCTGAATTAGGGTGGGGCTGGTGAAGATGTAGAGAAATAGTTGGAATCTAGATATTATTTGGAGCTAGAATGACAGGATTTGCTGATGGATTGGGTTTGAGGGTGTGTGGAAGGGAAGAGGCCCAAGATTTTTGGCCTGAGAAACTGGAAGAATGAAATTGCTTTTTATTAATCTGGGGAAGGCTAGAAGAGAGACATGGAGGAAGGTAGAGAATCAAGGAATCAGTTTTAGATGTATCATTGAGATATTTTCACTTGTGTGATACAAGACATTCATATGGATCCAAATTCAGAATTTATTCAGACAGAAGATAAGGCCCTTTTAGCCATTCACATATGGATGATGGGAACCATGAGGTTAGACGAGTTCCCCCTAAGAATGTGTATAGAGAGCAGAGAGGACAGACCTTTGGAGAATGACCTCATTTAAGGGAATTCTTAGCAAGTTTGCAAACCAGACCACTGATAAAAGTATAGAAACTACCTGTTATTTTTTTTAAATATAATTTGTTGTCGAATTGGCTAACATGTAGTGTGTACAGTGTGCTCTTGGTTTTGGGGGTAGATTCCCAGGGTTCATCACCTACCTACAACACCCAGTGCTCATAGAAATTACCCATTATTAAAAGTCAGAATCTGTACTCATACAATAATTAACAGCACAGGTTTTTTTTTTCTTGCTATGGTATACTTTTAAATGAAAAGACAGAGATGTAGAAATTAGCTTCCTTATTGTATGTAGGTGAAATAAAAAATTGTTTATATCTAAGTTCAACAGTACTGTCTTTATGTACATCATTATGGTTACAACAAAAATGTTTTCATTTCAACATGCAATGTCAATATTAAAATAGGAATTTTTGAATTTATCTTGTCTTTAATGTTGGTTCTTTTTAAAAGAAGCTTGATTGCACCACTGTTAACCGTGTGATTTATTCTTTCAGCATCTACCATGTACAAGGCATCATTAAGCATTGTGATTAAAAGCTTCCTTGATTATTTACATGGGTGGCAAAAATTATCCTTTAACTGCTCAGCTTTTTTCAGTCTGTAAATTACCAAGCATAAATGGTGCTGTTTCTACCAGATGTCAGGAATTATGAACAGTTTGTGTTCTAGAATACAGAATCACCTGTGGGCTAAGGCCAAGCATAGAAAGCTTGAATTTATAAGTACTTTGGAAAAACAGGTTGCTGTTGGAGAAAGGAAAAACTATGTTCTTTGTTTTCAGGTTGTGCCTTTGTAATGTAAATGTAGTTTCTTCTTCCCAAAATGTCCTTTTCTAGTCTCTCCTTCCCAGGGGACCCTCTCAACACAGGTGTTTTATTATACCGTAGTTCCTGTCCATGCTACAGCTTTAGGGGTAGTAAAGTGATAACTGTCCCCTGAAGGCCAGATGTTAGACTGTCTCAATATAGATGATTAAGTCTGTGAGACTCACATGAGGGTGACCTAAAACTCAGAGTCACCTATGCCTCCTTTTAAATAACATGATATCTCTGGAAGAATTATTCATGAGAAGACTGCTTAGTGAGTGTAGAATCAGAAACAGAAATATAATGATCTGGACCATGGGTATGGGATATTTCACCTAAGTTCCAGAATAACCCAATGTAATATTCCTACTTCACAACAAAAATACATACCCTTGAAGTAACCTTGTAGCTTATGCCAATCAGATCTAGGATCTTTCCAGTATAAACAAATACTATACCGATTTTTGCCTTTCTGACCACAATTTTTGTCCTGATTGCCCTTTCTCTGGTTATTCATGTATCCCCTCTTCTAGATAGATTCCCTGATTGCCTCTTTATATTCCTTTGATTTTTTTCTCACTTCAAACAAACTGCTTTGTAAATTATATGCAATTAGTAAATATGTGTTAAAAGAATAATTACCAACTTAGAGGAGCATAGATTTTTTCATGCTGGTAGATACAGTGTGATAATTATGAAAATCTGAGTATCTCCATTATAATTATTTGTCAATTTAAGTTTGTGGCATTTACCTAGGAAGTTAACACCTCAATTTCTACATATGAAATATGAACATAAGGTATAAACTTGCTTCTCTTATATATTACCTGGAATCACTTTTTAAAAGGTAATAACCCTTGACTATTTTAGAAATGTTTAGAGATAATTCTGAAAATTTCTTAGACCATCCCAGGTTTTTTTAAGCTGGAAAAGGAAAGACTTAGGTTCAATTTTATTATGCTATTTTCCTTAAGCCTGACATTCATTTTGTGGTCCTTTTACCAAGTTACTTGACTCTTCTGATAGTCCACTGGTGAAGTTCTTCATGATGACTAGACCAAAATAATCTGCGTTTAACTGTAGCTTTCTGGGCTTTAAAAAGTTGTACAGAAATTTGGATATCCATAAGGAAAAAAACTGAAAATCTTACTTTGAATTGTTAAATAATTCTACATCTCCCTTCTTTCCCTAACCCAACATTCACATCAGTCACATTATTAAATGTTTACAGTGCCCCAGGAGATAGTTGTAGTTTATCCTAGAGTATCAGGAGACCTGCTGTGCTACTGAAAGAAAGCTTCATGATTTTAAAGAAGTCACCTAACCAAATCAGTTCCTTCATCTGTTAAAGGAGGGTATTATGCTAGATGATCTGATGATGCATTCTATTTCAAATCTCAATCTCCATTCTTCAAGCTAGGTAACAAATTATGACAAGCAAGCAAGGTTGCTTTTCATATTTAAAGGTTTCTGGATGGGGTGCCTAGGTGGCTCAGTCTGTTGAGTGACCTACTTCAGCTCAGGTCACAATCTCACGGTTTGTGAGTTCAAGCCCCATGTCAGGCTCTGTACTGACAGCTCAGAGCCTGGGGCCTGCTTCAGATTCTGTGTCTCCCTCCTCTCTGCCCCTCCCCCACTCGTGCTCTGTCTCTCTGTGTCTCAGAAATAAATAAACATCTAAAAAAAAGTATTTAAAGATTTCTGGAGAACATTAACATGTAAAATTTATTAACACACATATACCCTGATCCTATGATGTTGTGTGTATCAAATTTGAGAAATTTACAGAGCTGTCACCCTCATTTTTTCCAGATCCCTTTTTAAAGGAAAATAGTTATTACAGCCTCTCAAGAGGGTGTCCTTTAGCACAGTTAGGGTAACACATACTTACATGTACAGGAAATGCCCAACTTATAGACTTCCAAAGTCTGCATGTAAGAGTAGCTTCCCGAGCTCCAGCCATCATCCCACTCAAAAGCCACCAAACACAACAGCAACAACAAACCCTTAATCAATCCCAAAATGAGAAATGGTCTTTTCCTTCTCCTTGAACCTCTTGGCCTTTGTGTCTTCGGACTTCAAAATTCAGGTCAGAACTCTATGTCAGTGGCTTTTAAATTTATTGCTGTAACATAGAGCTTACAAAGGGACCCAATTATATAGATATATATGAATCCGTGTGTGTATACAACACACAGTTGAAACAGTGAACTAAAGGGAATATATGCCAATATTTTTTCTTATGTTTCATTTTTTCAGTGCTGCTTATGACACACTAAGTTTATTTTACAACTAAACCTAGCCCCCATTTACAGCACTCTTGCTACAGAAGTATATAAGCCTCCAAATACCTAACATAAAATTAAATGTTGGGGAAAGTATTCATTTCTAAAGTGGGGAATAATGTCTATTTATGGACCTATATATTTCTTTTGTAACCATAGTAAACCTTCCTTGATTCTGACTGATTTGGTGGGAACAGTTGGAAATATATGGTACTTTTAAACAAATGAGGCTTATTGTCAGATTTAATATCTCTGTCCCCAAATTAGTCTAACAAAATCTTTGTACAGAGGCTCCTAAGAATCCTACTAAAAAACTATTTCACCTGCCATCTTCTTTCCCACTTGAATGTTCATAAACTGTGAAGAAAAGATTTCTAAGTAAAGGTAAACTTCAATCCAGACTTGCTGGATTACTATTCAAAATTTATTTAAATATTAATTGAAGCATATCAACTCAGACTTGATTTCTAATATGGATAAGCATAATGACCTCATTGGAAAGGAACGTAATAATTCTATTACTACAATAGCTGCAATTTAAAATGTAGCAAGCCCTGAACTGGAAGCTTTTATGTGCATTATCTCCTTTAATCTTTGCCAATATAGGATAGATGCCCATTTTACAGCTGAAGAAATTGAGGATTACAGAGGATAAGTAACTTGCCCAGTAATTGTCAGTACTAGCATTTCAACCCAGGCCCATCTTTTCTACAGTGTATGAAACTTTATGCTGCTGGTACAGAGTAGCCATAGTACCCAACCCTCAGAGTGGTTAGACTTGAAGGGAAAAAGAAAATCTTAATTTAAGATATGGTAAAATATTTTTGAGACATCTATGGTTGAACTTATACAAGGGGAGGGAATTTTAACTCATTTCTCCCTGTGAATGGCTTCTAAAATATTTGGTTTGATTCTTTCCCTTTCTAGGAACAAACTAATATGATTAACTACATAGTTATTTACTATATTTCCTCACTTATAAGTCATATGGTTCGTTTAAGAACTTCTTAGTAGTGTAAGTTGCATTAAACGTATGCAAAGCTTTTATTAGCTGACAGTCTAGCATGTATTTGTCCATATAATTTGTCCATACCTCAGTTTTCTTTAATGTTACAAAGTTCTATCTAAGCTTTCCTCTCATTCACAGACAAAAGAATGTCTGGCCACCAGTAATTATCTGTAGCATCCTGTTAACACTAGTTTTTGTAGCCTGTGCTTAGGATTTTTTTTTTTTTTTTAGTTTTTTTTTTTAGTTTAGTTTTAGTTTGTTTTTTACTTAGGACCATTGTGATCGCCTGTATAAACTGTGAAAACTATGCATATTAGAATAAAGGAAATACAGTACTACATATAAAGTTAATTTTAGGGGCCCTGGCCTCCCTTTTTGTTCCTTTCATGCAGCATGAGCTATATTTTATAACTTTGGCTGAACTTGAGAGAAGTCTAAAATATTGCCATTATAATGAGATAGAAACATTTCTGTGTTGTAGAAAAAGAAATATCAACATTTTGGCTAAGCCAGATTAAGGAATTAAAGTCCATAGCTCTGTTTTGTGCAGAAAGAATAATTTACAAATGTTTTTCATAAATTTTTATTGATGTATTACAGGTAGTTTGTAAAAGATGTGGCCTCAGACATTCTAGTCTGAGTACTTCTGAGATGGAAAAGGAATTGTCCTTTATTTTATGGGAGTGCATAGTGAAAGTACTCTGATTTGGCATTAATGCTGTTTTTCAGAAGACTTTAAGGAAGTTTATGCGTTCCCGTGTTCTTAGAATGGAAGCCCTTTGGGGACTTAGTTCTCCCTTTTGATTACCTGCAGGTTTCTTTATCTCTTTACTTATGAACACTTTATGGCAAAAGTGAGTTTCTAATAATATTGCCATCATCTCTTCTCCCTCCTTCCCCCATTCCTGTAGGTGTACCAACATTCGACCAGGAGAGACTGGAATGGATGTAACAAGCCGCTGCACCCTTGGAGACCCCAATAAACTGCCAGAAGGGGTTCCCCAACCCGCCCGCATGCCCTATATTTCAGACAAGCACCCTCGACAAACCTTGGAAGTGATTAATCTTCTGAGAAAGCATCGGGAGCTATGCGATGTGGTGCTAGTTGTGGGCGCTAAGAAGATATATGCCCATCGAGTCATTTTGTCAGCCTGCAGTCCCTACTTCCGAGCTATGTTTACAGGAGAATTGGCAGAAAGCCGTCAGACAGAAGTAGTGATCCGAGACATAGATGAGAGGGCTATGGAACTACTGATTGACTTTGCGTATACCTCCCAGATAACTGTGGAAGAGGGCAATGTTCAGACCCTTCTGCCAGCTGCTTGCCTCCTCCAGTTGGCAGAAATACAGGAAGCCTGCTGTGAATTCTTAAAGAGACAATTAGATCCTTCTAATTGCCTGGGCATTCGGGCTTTTGCTGACACACATTCATGTCGTGAGTTGCTAAGGATAGCAGACAAGTTCACTCAACATAACTTTCAAGAGGTGAGTTATACTTGGTGGTTTGAATGCATTCATAATCTATTTGTCAGGAGAGCAATATGAGTTCACGTTCTGCTAACTAACATGTACCTGTTTGGGTATTTACTGTGGATTCTAACTTATAATATCAAAGAAATAAGTTATTATCAATTCTCAGCCTGGTTTTTATTTAAAGGCCAATTTTATGTTCTGTCAGCAAAAGTTAAGGTTTAGGGATTTGATTCTCCCTAGCCATATTCATAAACTAGTTTACAAGTCAGAAAACAGTTCATTGATTCATTAATAAACTGTATTCAGTTTATTAATTCATTAATAAAGATAATGATAAGATATGGTAGTAAACAAGATGCCCAGAGTGTTCTCATGGAGGTTATAATCTAGCAGAGAGGATAGCCATTAATGCATAATCACACAAATAATTAATTATAATTAATAGGTACTACAAAGAAGAAGCCTATACTATTAAACTCTGATTTAGCAGTATATTACAGACAGATTTAACTTTGGTTCTGGAACAGATCAAGCCAAATTCTGAGACATGAAAAAGCATAACTAGATTGAGAAACTGAAAGAAAACCAGTGAGACCCAGAGAGCAAAAGGGAAGACATTACATAACGATTTTACAGAAAGACCAGAGCCCGATCACACTGGAGTTAATAGACCATGTTAAGAATTTGAAATTTAATCTTAAGAGCAACAGAAAACAATTAAAGGGCTTTAAGCAAAGACATGGTCCCTTTTACACTTTAATATCAGTCACTCTTCTCTCCACCAGGATAACCTCCTATGGATCAAAGATTTCATTTCATACAACATGAAACCATGAAAATATTAGAAGATGACATGGAGCTATTCCTTTTTAATCTTGAAGTGAGAAAGGCCTTTCTAACTGACTAATCCAGAAGGCATAGAAGAAAATATTGATAGATTTGGCTACATAAAAATAAAAAATTTTTGCATGGTAGAACAAAATAACAGTAGCCAGACAAAAGTTAAAGACAAAGCAGGGAGTGCCTGGTTGGCTTAGTCAGTAGCATTGCGACTCTGGATATCAGGGTTGTGAATTCGAGCCTCACAATTACTTAAAAATAAAATCCTTTAAAAAAGGCGGGGGCACCTGGGTGGTTCAGTCGGTTAAACATCCGACTTCAGGTCATGATCTCGCAGTCCATGAGTTTGAGCCCCACCTTGGGCTCTGTGCTGACAGTTCACAGCCTGGAGCCTGCTTCCGATTCTGTGTCTCCCTCTCTCACTACCCCTCCCCCACTCACGCTCGCTCGCTCTCTCTCTCTCTCTCTCTCTCTCAAAATTAAACATAAAAAAAAAAAAAAAAGACAGGGACATCTTGGTGGCTCAGTGGGTTGAACATCCGACTTTGGCTCAGGTCATGATCTCGTGGTTCATGGGTTCAAGCCCTGCATCAGGCTTGCTGCTGTCAGCACAGAGCCCACTTTGGATCCTTTGTCCCCCACTTCTCTCTGCCTCTCCCCTACTCGTGCTCTCTCAAAAATAAGTTAAAAAACATTTTTTAAAAAAACAGTGCAAACTGTTTGCAGCTATCACAGTAAATATCCTATCACAGTAAATACTCTCTTTAATATAGCAAGAGATCCTGTTGTTCAATAACCTAGACCAATGATCTAACCAAAAAATGGGCAGTAAACAAATTCAGATTGCTCTTAAACATATGAAAATCTGTTGTAGCTTTTTCAGAATAACTGAAACACAAAACTATACCAAAGTACTATTTTTTATTTCTTAGATTACAAAATTGTAATCTATCAGATTACAGATATCCAAAAGTTTGATTCCTTCCCCTGTTGACAAGGCCATGGAGACAAGGCAGTAGAGCTGCATTGCTAGTGTGAACATAAATCAATGCAACCTTCTTGAAAGAAAATTAGGCAGTATTTTTCAAAATTACACGCTTTTGCACACTGTTTGACTCAGCAGAGAACTTGTACTACAAATGTACTGGAGAAGGGAGCAATTTGAGGAGATAATATCATGGGTTTCATTTTACATATATTCAGTTTGAGACACCCGTGAGATGTCTAAATAGAGATACTGAGCCGGGCCACTGTTTAGGAGTCTGTATCTTAGAAAAGAGGTTAGACTGAGATTAAAATTTAGAAGTCATCAACACAATAATTCATAGCAATTAAACTACGGTGGCTTAATCCTTTTCAGGCAGGATTTAACTCAGAAACCATAAAAGATTGGTAAATTTGATTGCATAAAAATTGAGAATTTTTGTTCTTTATAACAACAATAACAACAATAACACCATAAACTAAGTCAAAAAATTAGCGTCAAACTCATACAGGGGGCATACATGACAGAAAGAAAATTTTTTCCATAAAAGTCATACAAATTCAGTGAGAAAAAACATGAAAAACACAATATAAAAATAGGTAAAGTGTATGAATAAGCAATGTATGAAAGGAAATATTCAAATGTAAATAAACATATGAAAGCTTAGTCACCCTTACACATAATTAAAGAAATATACATCACAATAATATACCAGTGTTCAAACTGTCAGTTTGGAAAAATAATTTTTAACATCATTGAAAAAAATTCAAATTTATTAGAAATTATAAGAAAAAACTTTCATATACCTCTTACCCAGGTTACCAGTTGTTAACATTTTGCTACATTTGCTTTACCATTCTCTGCTTGTTATATCGAACATTTTTCTCTGAACAATTTGAGAGTATATGCATATATCACACTCCTTTACTCTTAAACACTTCAGTGTGTATTTCCTAAGACCAAGGGCATTTTTTTCTTTTAACATAGAAGTCTCTTAGGACAATTCATTCATTGGGGCACCTAGGTGGCTCAGTTGGTTAAGCATCTGATTTGGCTCAGGTCATGATCTCGTGGTTTGTGAGTTTGAGCCCCACATCTGGCTCTGTGTTGACAGCTCAGAGCCTGGAGCCTGCTTTGGATTCTGTGTCTCCCTTTCTCTCTGCCCCTTGCCTTCTCTCTCTCTCTCTCTCTCTCTCTCTCTCTCAAAAATAAGCACACATTAAAAGTTTTTAAAGACAATTCATTCATCAAATTGATGAAATTTTTTTTATATATATGAAATTTATTGACAAATTGGTTTCCATACAACACCCAGTGCTCAAATTGATGAAATTTTACATTAATAAAAACTTTATTTAATCCATAGTCCCCATTCCAGTTTCACCAACTGTCCCCATATTGTTCTTTGTAACAATTTTTTTTTTCCAGTCCAATTTCCAGAGCAGATGATTGCTCTGCATTTAGTTGTCATGTTTTCTGAGTTCTTGATAATCTGGAGTAGTTCTCTCCACCTTTAAGAGTATAGGCCAATTAATGTAAAACATCCCTCAGTCTGAGTTTGTCTGATGTATCCTCATGGTAGATTCAGTATTGACAGGAATACTACATAATGATACTTTGTCATTCTCAGTGCATCACAGGAAGTACATGGTATCCATTTGTCCCATTACTGATTGTGTTAACTTCAACCACTTGGTTAAGTGGAGTCCCCTAAGTTTCTTTCCTATTGTTACTATTTTTCGTTTTGTAGTTAGTAAAAACTTTTACAGAGAGATACTTCAAATCCATGTAAATATTCTTTTCCTTATCAAACTTTCACTCATTTTCACTCATATACATTGATCATTTCTGCCCAAATCAGTCATTACTATGATGGCTGTAAAATGGTGATTTGAAAAAACCACTCCATTTTTCTATCAACATTCTGCTATAAGGAAGAATTTTCCTTGTTCTGAATGATTGATTAGCATCATGGACTCACTAGGCTCTTATTCTAGTTAACGGATTATAGTCCTTTGTTACCATTTATTATTTTGATGCTTGATAGTCTGATTTATCCTTCCTGTGCTTATTTTTGCAAAATTAAGCAGACATATGCATTTTTTTTTAATTTCCATTTCTTTCCGACACAAAAGGTAGCATTCTGTATATTCTTTGT
The DNA here is from genome assembly GCF_007474595.2 of Lynx canadensis. Classification (NCBI taxonomy): domain Eukaryota; kingdom Metazoa; phylum Chordata; class Mammalia; order Carnivora; family Felidae; genus Lynx; species Lynx canadensis. The sequence continues at coordinate 15,685,936 of NC_044319.2, forward strand.
TGCCTTTGCCTTCTACTTAATTTATTCTGGAATTCGTTCCATATCAGTTCACAGTTCTCTCTCCACAGCGGCGGCGTTCTCCTTGTGTGTACCACAAAGTTGCTCAATCAATTTCCTGTTTGAGCATTTGCATGGTGTTCAGTGTTTTGCCATTACAGATAATGCTGCAATGAATAGACTTGTATATGAATATTTCAGTGTTGTTGAAGGTTTATCTTCAGGATAAATTCCTAGAAATCAGACTGCAGGGCCGAAGGTTGACTGCATGTGTAATTTTGTTAAATATCGCCACATTCCCCTCTATGAGGATGAACCATTCTGACCGTAATATATGCCATAATAATATGAGGGTGAATATTTCCTCATAGAGTCACTAACAGAATATATTGTCAACGTTTTGAATTTTTGCCAGTCTAATAGATGGGAAGTGGAATCTCAGAGTGTTTCAGTTTGCATTTCTCTTAAGTTGAGTATCTTTCATATCTGTCATGTTTATGAATTATTTATTATCTTTTGCCCATTTTTCTGTTAGATTTTTAAGTCTTTTTTCTATTCAGTGTTTTAAAGTTCTCTCTGCATTAACAGTGATAGCCTTCTCTCTGTGCTACAAGTTACAAACTCTTTTTTCCCAGTTTACGTTTGCCTTTCAACTCTACTTATGGTAATTTTTGGTCATGGAAAGTTTTTTTTTTTAATATTATCAAATACATAAATCTTTTACTTTCTTGCATCTGGGTTTTGAGGCAAAATTTGAAAGGCTTTTCCTACACTTAGGTTACAGAGGAATTCACCCATATTTTTTCTAGTATGTGTATGATCTGAGTTTATCTTGTGTAGGGTGTGGAATATGGACTTACTATTATCTTTTTCTAAATATTTAGTCCCAATACCATTTATTTAAAAATCTTTTTGAAACAGTGATTTGAGATAAGATCTTTATTATACACTGAATTTCTGTGTGTGCTTGGTTCTAGACCTTCTATTATAGGCCATTTAGCAGCCCCATGCTATTTCCTGCAATGTTTTAATTATTGAGGCTTTGTAGTATATTTTAATACATAGTAGGGCTAATACCACTACCGTATAACTCTCTCTTTCAGTGTTTTCCTAACTTTCTTGCATGTTTATTTTTCGAAACGAGCTTAGTATCACCTTTTCCAGCTTTGAGAAGAAAACTTGGTATATTTATTGGCATCACATTAATTTACAAGTTAACTTAAGAAGAATAATTATTTTTATGATGTTGAGTTCTATTCAAAAATGAGAGATGCCTTTCTGTTTCTTCAGTTCTGTTTTTTTATCTCTCAGGAATGTTTTATAGTTTTCTTCATTTAAGTTTTCTACATTTCTTAAGTTATTCTAAATGTATTTTTTGTTGCTATGTAAAGTTTTTTTCCCTTTACTATAGCTTCTAACCAACTACCATTAATGTATATGAAAGCTACTTTACTGGATTTTTTTATTCTTTGAGTTATTTACACTGATTCTTTAGAGTTTTCTGAACATCCTGTCATGTCATCTGCATATCGATAGTTTTATTTCTTCTTCTCCAGTTGTTAATGACTTTTTTTTTTCCCAGTTGTTTGGCTTAATACTTCTAGTAAAATGTTAAATGGTAATGGAAATATTGGACATACTTTGTTTCTGGCATTAGTAGGAATGACTTTAGTGTTTTCCCATTAATGAATATACTGGTTTTAGGATTGAAGTGTGAATATTTTATCATATTAAGGAAGTACTCACGTACTTCCTATTTTCTTGGATTTTTTTTTATAAGGGATGGTATTGAATTTTGTCAAAGGTTTTGTCAGTATTTATGGAGATAATCATATGAATTTTCTCCTTAAACCCATTATTATGAATTCTTTTAAATGAAGTCCTAAAATTAAAGCATCTTTGTGTTTTTAGTACACACATTTTGGTCATGGTGGACTGTTAATGTGAGTTGGAATCTATTCACTAATATTGTAGACAATGTCTTTGTGTTGATACTAATAAGTGTTACTAATCTTTAATTTTCTTGTACTATCTTTTTCATGAGAAGTTGTGCTAGTTTTATTTTCTCATTTTTATTTTTTCTTTATTTTTTAAATTTTTTTAAGTTTATTTTTAAGAGCGAGCGAGAGAGAGAGAGAGAGAGAGAGAGAGAGAGTGGGGCAGGGGGACAGAGATCTGAAGCAGGCTCTGTGCTGACAGCAGAGAGCCCGACGTGGGGCTTAAACTCACAAACTATGAGATCATGACCTGAGCCGAAGGCAGATGCTTAACCAACTGAGCCACCCAGGCACCCCATTTTTATTTTTTTAATGTTCGTTTGCTTTTGAGAGACAGAGAGTGCAAGTGGGGAGGGATAGAGAGAGAGAACTCAAACTCAAAGAACATGAGATCATGACCTGAGCTGAATGAAGTCTGATGCTTAACTGTCTGAGCCACCCAGGCGCCCCTTCTTGTGCTATCTTTATCAGGTTAGATATACATGTTATACTTAATGAAAATGAGTTAGAAGTTTTCTTTCATGTCCAGTGCTTTGAAACAATTTGTACAACATTGGGACTATGTCCTCCCTGCAAGTTTGGTAGAATTTCTCTGTGAAACTGTCTAGGTGTGGTGCTTTTTTGTGAAGTAGTTTATTGATCATTTTCTCCGTTCCATGAAATTTCCTCTTTCTACTAGGTTCAATTTTGGTAGACTATGTTTCCGTACAAAATTATCAATTTTATCTAGGTTTTCAAATTTATTTATATAGAGGTGTACAAATTTCTTTTAATTTTTAAATTTCTTCATCAATGGTTATTTACCCCTTGATATTTTGTATTTTGTATATGTGTACTTTCAATGTTTCTTTCCTTGAAAAAGGTAGCTAGTGGTATGTCTATTTTGTTCATGTTTTCCCAAAGAATCAATATTTTGACTCATTAATTAAATCTGTAATTTTTGTGTCTATTTCATTAATGTTCTACTTTTGTTACTTCCTTCCTTGTGTTCTCTTTTGGCTTGCTGTATTCTTTTTCTAGCTATTTGATTGAGAATTTGATTCATTTTCATTCTTTTACCTTAAGTACTCTGAGTGTTTAAAGCCATAGTTTTTCTCTGATCACTGTTTTAAATACATTTAATAGATTCTTATCTTTACTGCTCGTTTTATTGTTGTTTTAAGTAATTCTGTTTACATTTTTCTTTTTCTTTTTTTAAACGTTTATTTTTGAGAGAGAGAGACACACAGAATCCAAAGCAGGATCCAGGCTCAGAGCTGTCAGCACAGAGCCTGACTCAGGGCTCGAACTCACAAACTGTGAGATCATGTCCTGAGCCAAAGTCGGCCGCTTAACCGGCTAAGCCACCCAGGCGCCCCTGCATTTTTCTTTACCGAGAACTATTAATAGAAAATTTTTAAATTTTTAGGTGGGTTTTTTTTTTAATTTATAATTTTAGTGCATGGCAGTCAGTGTTATTTTTAGTAGTTCTACTTCATGAAATTTACTGACTTTTTTAGTCCCACATTATCAGTTTTTCTGACTATTCCATATGTGCATGAAAATAAGGTATATTTTCTAGTCTCATTCTTACAGTATTTGATATATATGCATAAAGTCTACCTTATTGATTGTGTTGCTTAGCTCTTTTATATTACTTTGTCCACAGACCTGTGTGTTAAAGTCATCTATTATTAGTGTCTATCTAACATCTATTATCTATTTCTCTTTGCATCATCTGTAGTTTATACAGGTGGGTGCTGTGTTGCTTAATGCATATATAATCATAATTCTGTATCTTAATTACAGATTGTGACTTTTAGCTTTACGAAGTATCCTCATTTGTCAGATTTCATTCTTTTGTTGTCTTGATTCTACTTTGCCTGATACCTGGCTTTCAGTTCTTATTTGTTTTTTGTTGTTGTTTCCACTTGCCTGATGTATCTTTGCCCATTTGCCCTTTATTTTTAGCATTTTTGCATCATAATGTTTTAGGTATTTTTCTTGAATTTGCATAGAGATAAGTTTTGCTTTGTGAGCCAGTTTGAAAATCTTTTTCTTTAAATAGGCAATTAAAGGGGCACCTGGGTGGCTCAGTGGGTTAAGCGTTCGACTTCAGCTCAGGTCATGATCTTATGATTCATGGGTTCAAGCCCCACATCGGGCTCTGTGCTGACAGCTGAGAGCCTGGAGCCTGCTTTGGATTCTGTGTCTCCTCCCTCTCTCTGTGCCCTTCCCCAGCTCACGCTCTGTCTGTCTGTCTCTCTCTCTCTCTGTCTCAAAAATAAATAAACGTTTAAAAAAATAAAATAAAATAAATAGGGAATTAAAGCCCATTTTTATCTGTTGCCATGACTGATATGTTTGTTCTCAACTCTGTCATATTTTTATAAATAGTATATACTTTAGTTGTATTTACTGTATTTCTTTTTCTATATGATGTCTTCTTTGCTTGTTAAATTTTATTTTTGTATAGAAACATTTGTTTTTGTTCTAGTGATTACTTTTGTAAACTAGGAAAAGAAGAGCAAATTAAAGCCCAAAGTAAGTAGAAGGAAGAAAAGGATAAAGGTTAGAGTAAAAAATTAATTGTTCTTTGAAAAAAAAATTGATTAACTTCTAGCTATACAGATCAAGAAAAGGAGACAAGACACAAATTGCCAATATCAGATATAAGAGGATATCACTACAAATCCCTCAGATTAAAAAAGATAATAAGGAAGTGTTATGAGCAACATTTTGCCAATAAATTCAACAACCGATAGGAAATGGACAAATTCTTTGAAAAACACAGATTCCAGAAACTGACTCAAGAAGAAACAGAAAACCAGAACAACCCTACATCTATGAAAGTAATTGAAATAATAATTTAAAAACCTTCCCACCAAGAAAATGCTTGTCTCAGATGGTGAATTCTATCAAACATTTAAGGAAGAAATAATACTAATCCTATAGAAAGTCTTCCAGAAAAAGGAGGAGGAGGTTGCCAAATAAGGACAAAATACCCTGCTATCAAAACCATAGACACTTGGGGTGCCTGGGTGGCTCAGTCAGTTGGGCGTCTGACTTTGGCTCAGGTCTTGATCTTGCTGTTCAAGCCCCGGGTCAGACTCTTTGCTGACAGCTCAGAGCCTAGAGCCTGTTTCAGATTCTGTGTCTCCCTGTTTCTCTCTCTCTCTCTCTCTGCCCCTCCCCTGCTTGTGCTCGCTCGCTCTCTCTCTCTCTCTCTCTCTCTCTCTCTCAAAAATAAATAAACATTAAAAAAAAAAACAGATGTGGGGCGCCTGGGTGGCGCGGTCGGTTAAGCGTCCGACTTCAGCCAGGTCACGATCTCGCGGTCTGTGAGTTCGAGTCCCGTGTCAGGCTCTGGGCTGATGGCTCAGAGCCTGGAGCCTGTTTCCGGTTCTGTGTCTCCCTCTCTCTCTGCCCCTCCCCTGTTCATGCTCTGTCTCTCTTTGTCCCAAAAATAAATAAACGTTGAAAAAAAAATTAAAAAAAAAAAAAACAGATGTTAAAAGAAAACTAAAGATGGAGATCTCTCATTAATTTAGATGGGAAAATTTTTAATAAAATATTACTAAATTGATTCCAACTAAATATAGGAAGTGACTACACCATGACTAAATGGAGTTTATACCTCCATTAAGTTAATACTATTTTATAGTAACACTTAATTTCCCATTCAAAATAACCTAAATTCTTCATACTTTTTTTAAACAGATTTGACTCTTAATTTCATTCCACTGTTTTTTAATATTTATTTCTTTTGACATAGAGAATGTACGTGTGTGTGTGTGCAAGCGGGGAGGGACAGAGGGAGAGACAGAGAATCCCAAGTAGGCTTCTCACTGTCAGTGTGAGCCCACGCGAGGCTGTCTCATGAACTGTGAGATCATGACCTGAGCCGAAATGAAGAATCAGACACTTAATGGACTGAGCCCCCCAGGTGCCCCTTTCCCACTGTCTTCACATACGAAAATCCACTCTCTAAAACTAAAGATTTGCTACCACTGAGAATTTCCAAAATAATTTGCAAAAGTCATTGGATCCCATATTAAGAATTCCCTGCTTTGGGGATGATGGTCATATTCTATATCTTGATTGTGGTCATGGTTACATGAGTATATACATTTATCAGAACTCATTGTTCTGTACACTTAAAATAAATAAGGTTGATTTTTAAAAATTTTCCTGCTTTAGGTGCACCTGGGTCACTCGGTTGGTTAAGTGTCCAAGTCTTGATTTCGACTCAGGTCATGATCTCATGGTTGTGTGATCCAGCCCCCTTACGCTCTGCACGAAGCATGGGATTGGGATTCTCTGTCTCCCTCTCTCTCTGCCCCTCCCCAACTTGTGCTTCCTCTTGCTCTCAAAATAAATAAACTTAAAAAAAAAAATTCCTGCTTTAACCATAGCTTGGGTTTTACATCTGATGGTAGTTGCAAATATCTGAAGAATATCCTTAACAGAGAAAGATTTGGAATCCCTTCCAGTTCTGAACCTGCCTTTCAAATGAACCTGATTTATACCATAATGAAATCCCCTTGTTTGTGGAGTAGAATGCACTTGTTTGTGCACTAGTTCTGTGCAGATGCAAAAAAAGTCACCATTTAGGGCATTAACACATGTGACTCATTTAAATTATTTTCTAACTTAAGTCTATTTAATTTCCTTCTTTTTCATTAGAACTGGCTTAATTCATACAGTGTCATTTGTCCATAAAGATAAATTAAAAAATTGTCTTTCAACATTAAGTTTGCCATTCACTCCTGGTAGAACAACTCTACTTAACTTTGCTTATTCACTTTTATTGTTTTCAGCTTTATTCATTTTTCAAATTGCATCTCCATTCATTAGAAGAAACTGAAAGTAAGCTCATTACCATAATAGTGTGGGATTTAAAATCCAGATCTCCTATAAACTTTTATTTAAAACAGATACTTTAAAAAGCATTATTTTCTTAACCTGGTTGTTTGGTCAAGGATAGACTCCAGTCTATCCTTTGCTCTAATGGTAGATCACTAGTATCTTTTTTCTTCTTGGTGGAAAAAGGAGAAGTGACAGTTTAACTAGACTATCAAAAGTATTAGTTTGACTCTTTGTTGTCAAACAAATATTTTCTAACATAGATTTTCACGTCTTCTTGCCATTTAATGTTTCCAGTAAGTAGTGAATATAATAGTGCTTTGTTCATAAAGTTTAAACTTAGTGATCATTGGTTTATAATCACTAAGTTAGGAAAAAGAATTTATATTTTAACAAGATCCAAAAGAATGTTAAGGCACTGCTTCGCAAAGAGATATGATACCACACTTGTGTTTAAGTTAAGAGATCAGAGTGAAGAAGAGAAAAAAGGAAAGAAGATACAGTCATGACTACAGTTCTGCATGCTGTGAAGGCCAGCACACAGAATTTAGGGCTAGGCCTTGAATTTTGCCTTGATTTTATAGCCGCCAAGTTGGGGTTGCCAGATAAAATACAGGGTGCCCAGTTAAATACAAGTTTCAGATACACAACAAGTAATTTTGTAGTGTAAGCATGTCCTTTGTTTTTATTTGCTGTGCCATAGAGAATACAATGCAGTCATTCTGACTACTAAGTTACCTGGGTAAGCAACCTCAGCTAAAATATGGAGGTAACCTATTTTATTTCCTGAACCCCAAGGGTCTCACTCAGATGATTTGAAAACCTGTGCCATAAAAATTGGAGAGCTCATTAATATTTTCCGCTACAAGTATAGCCAACCTTATGGCCCTAATGGCTTCATTTTAGAATTTGCATTTGTTTCTAATGTACTTGGGATAAAACAGTCTTAATCAAATATTCAAATTGCTATGGCTTATCTTGTATCCTGCCTAATATTCTGATTTTTAAAAAAAAATTTTTTTTAATGTTTATTTTTGAAGGAGAGACAGAACTTGAGCAGGGGAGGGGCAGAGAGAGAGGGAGACACAGAATCCAAAGCAGGCTCCAGGCTCTGAGCCATCAGCACAGAGCCCGACATGGGGCTCGAACTCACAATCTGTGAGATCATGACCTGACTGAAGTCAGTCGCGCACCTGACTGAGCCACCCAGGTGCCCCAGTAATATTCTTTTTGATGAGCATGAAAAAACCCTGTCCTAAGAGAATACATCATCTGCATTGGAGGTCACTCCTAACTGTATTCTTCCTGTGCTGATAATAGACATCATGTGTAGCACAATCTTCTGAATGAGAACAAACCACAGGGAGGGTAGCATTGACTGTTTCCCTCTTCCACGTTGCACCCTGACCCTTTTACTCTACGTACTGATGGCAGGATATACAAAATATTGGGATTTGTGGCTGGACCGCACAACAAGGTAATATCCTTGTTGCCATTTCGCCTCCATTCTGATATCTGTATATCAGAGTGGTTTGATCCTCTGAAGTTTTCATGAGTCTCTCTCCTCAGTATATTCATTCTTGCTTGTGGAATTGCTGACACCCTCATTCTTTTTTTAAACTGGCCCCTTAGGGTTTCTCTTTCAGCAACTTATCCTCCTCTGAAAGCTTTTTCTGATTTTTTTTATATGCCTCATAGTTCTGGAATTATAATTTGATGTAGTTAGTTTCATTTATTTTTAATGTTAAATGTAGATTTTGATACTTCATTTTAGAAAAACAGATTTTATTTTTCTTAAACTGCTTGAATCACAAATTATTATTTCTAAAATTTTAATTGTGTCCTCAGTACTTTCCTTTGTTCCCCACCTTTTTTTTAAATGAATAAATGTTATTTTTTTAGAGCAGTTTTAAGTTCACAGCTAAATGGAACAGAGTTCCCATGTACCCCATTTACACACACACTCCCATCCCTATTGTCAACATCCTGCACCAGAAAGGTACATTTGTTACAACTGATGAACTTACAGTGACAAGTAAATCATCATCAAGAGTAAATTAAATGTGGTCACAGTTGTTTTTCTTTTATTCTTACCGAACTTTGAACAGGTGATGGAAAGTGAAGAGTTCATGTTGCTTCCAGCCAATCAGCTCATTGATATAATATCTAGTGATGAACTAAACGTTCGCAGTGAAGAACAGGTGTTCAATGCAGTGATGGCCTGGGTCAAATACAGTATTCAAGAAAGACGTCCTCAGTTACCCCAGGTATGGCGAAAATGTTTCTTCAAGTAACTGCCCTTTTTGTACTGGATGAAATAATAAATGTTTGACTTACAAAAAATAAGCGATTGTCACTGTCCCTTATATTAGACTGTAAGAGACACCATCTATCCCAAATAATCAAGAAGATAGTGTTTAGAGGCATTTTAAGTGTTTATCATTTTGAACTTTTTGCTCCTTGGCTTCCTCTCTATTTTGCATCAACTCTAGGTTAGGGTTATAGCACAAGTCAGAACCTAAAGGTGTAAATGAACAAAAGAAAGCAAGGATGGCAATTATCGTGCTTCCCTTCCTTATGACTTGGAAATCTAATCACATTTGGAAGAGTAAAGGGATGATATGGGCCGTAAGTGGTCACTAAATGAATGTTTAATGTTCTTGTTATTATGACTATAGTCTTTAGCAGTTTAATAGGATATTCTTCTGGATTGTTTCAGTCCAGTTATATAAGCTAATTATAGAAGAGCTTATAACATATTGCTGAAAGCTAGGGGCGCCTGGGTGGCTCAGTCGATTGGGCGGCCCACTGCGGCTCAGGTCATGATCTCGCCATCTGTGAGTTCGAGCCCCGCGTTGGGCTCTGTGCTGACAGCTCAGAGCCTGGAGCCTGCTTCCAATTCTGTGCCTCCCTCTTTTTCTTCCCCTTCCCTGCTTGGTCTCTGTCTCTCTCTCTCTCTCTCTCTCAAAAATAATAAACATTAAAAAAAATTAAAAAAAATTTTTTTTAAAAACATATTGCTGAAAGCTCAAAGTGGCATTCTAAAATGATATTAGTATGCTTTCAATTTTCTGACTATTCTGATTACTGAATTGATGGAATAAACTTAGGTTTAGTATTTATGCCTTCCCTCTCTTTATTATTTATTAATTAAATCAAATTAATTCAGTTAGATCCCAAAGCAAGTGGAAAGACTATGGGAACTTGTGTTACGTATTCTGTTAAATATCTTGCAGGTGGGAGCTCGTGCCTTTAACGATATTTATTATCTCTTAGGTGCTGCAGCATGTTCGTCTGCCTTTGCTTAGTCCCAAGTTCCTGGTGGGCACCGTAGGCTCTGATCCCCTCATCAAAAGTGATGAGGAGTGCAGGTATGAATGGCCCTGGGTGGGAAAAATCAACAACTAAGCATTTCTGTTTTCTTCTAATTTCTTTATTTGTGTTGCTTCCTAAATGTTGTATTTCTTAGTGCTGACACCAGAGCAGTATTTAACAGGTTTTTCTTCTGGGTTAGGGTCAAGAGGAGGAGATGGAAGAAGAGAGGACTGAGCTTCCAGTATTCCATTCCATTAGTTTTTATGTGTGGTGCTTATTGGTGTAGAAGTGGCAATAAAGAGGTAGATTTCTAAGATTTTAATGCAAGCTTGAATTTGAAGAGGCAATTCTCTGCTAATATATGTTTTTCTTGAGATAAATAACGCTGTTGAATCTGTCAGAAAGTACCAAGAGCACTGTTCCTTCCATCACATATAGCTGCTTAGGGAATAGGACCAGCCTTGCTTTCTGAGGTTGTGGACAGAGTCAAAGGTCTGCTCGTCAAGTAGCTGTGGAAGGGTTTCCACCAGAGCTTGGTGGGGTAGTTTCATGATGTTCTTCGTGAAAGAAATTCTAAATGCTTCTATAGCATAAGCAAAACACCTATTTTATTGGGCTATCTCTGTAATATAGACACAAATTGATAAATTACTTTTCCCAGTTTGATAGATTTTAAGATTTAGGTTCAAATCAAACTATATGGTGTTTTTAACCATTTTTTCCCTAGCATGTTCTATATATAAAAATGAAAAGAACTCCTTGAAATATATTGACCTTTGGGTCTCCCTTAGTGACTAAAGAAACTTGCTTTAGTGTTAGGAATCCCTAGAACAGAAGTAGAACATGTAGATTCGTTTGCATTTCTTCTATAATCTGAAGCCTGTCCCTTAGAAAAATGTCAGAGGGGGTTTTAGATATTTGGGGTTTTATTTTTTTATTTTTAAATGTTTGTTTATTTTGAGAGAGAGTGTGTGAGCGAGTGGGGGAGGGACAGAGAGAAAGGGAGAGAGAGAAACCCACATAGGCTCCCCACTCAGCACAGAGCCCAACATGGGGCTTGATCTCAGGTGCGCGAGATCACGACCTGAGCCAATATCAAGAGTCGGATGCTTAACTGACTGAGCTACCCAGGTGCCCTGATATTTGTATTTTAAATAAAAACCAGACAAATGGCAATTAATTCCCTCAAGTATGTATAGTAGAAGAAGGAAAACCATATGGAATTACGGATTCTGAAATCTGAAGAAACAATGCAAAAGTGCTCCCCATCCATAAAACATAAATCAGATTGTACTGATTCTGATGCACCAAGTAGAGGTACTTCCAAAGTCACTTTTAAAGGAAACCCTTTACTGATATCCTGACCTCACCATTTACTAGATGTGGGACCTTAGGCAAGTTATCTTAACCTCTTTCTGCTATGGTTTCTTCATCTGTAAAGTAGGGACAATAATAGTACCCCCAGTGGTGGGGATTGTTGAGTTAATATATACTAAACTCTTATAACAAGGACTGACACATAGCTATAAGTGTTCTCATTGTTACTATTAATTTTGGGTTGGCTTGCTAAGTTTTAGCTCTATAGTACTGTCTCTAGGAGAGTACTATAAATCCTCAACACTTAAAAACTGGCTATTAAGAGATCCCAGTCTTTGTTTTTAAGGCTGAGGAAGCTTGAGAAAGTTCTTGGTCATCAGCTTGGGTTTTGGGTGGGGAGGAGCTGTTGGTTTGGGGTTTGTTTTTTGTTTGTTTTTTTTTAGGATAAGTAAACTCAAAAGGGGCCCTATCAAAACCACATATTGGAAGTACATTATTGGGTCATGCTTGGGATTGGTCCTGCAGGAATAAATTACTCTTTTTAGCATAAAAAGCTAGAGAAATGAAAATATATTTTAGGAAACACTTTCAAGATTGGGAAAGAACAGAGTTTGCACTAATCAGGTCCTGAATCACTCAAAGAGAGGACTCAAGTGAGCTAAGTATGTATGTGAATAGTTTGTATTAGGATATTGTATTTAACAAGTGTAATTACTAGGTTCTTCTCAGAAAGTACCTGAAGAGACAGGGAAAAAAATTGTTCCTCCTCAGTAGACTTGCTGAAAGTAAACCATTTCATACAGTACCAGATAGCAAATTAATATTAAATGACAGTACACTGTTTCTTCTTAACAATCCAATTTTTGACTTAGTTTTATTATTTAATTAATCTGACAACTATCTAGTGCCAAGGCTGATGTGCTACTCTGCCAGTATCCTGCAGAATCTAGTAAAATTCATGAGAAAGCAATAACTATGCAGGTTGGTAATTGAGTTGTAAATTTTAGTTTCCCGTAAGTTATCGGTGGTCCCAAGCATAATGAGTTTCAGGCTAAATTTGCACTAAGATAGAAAGTCATGATGGAAATACCAATCAATTTACAACTCATAGTATGACTGGCATCATTTCTCTCATGTTTGTGACTTTTTAATATCGGCTGGCATTCATGATTTGGTTTGATTTATGCTTGCTCCCCTTTGCCAATTTACGTATTCCTAAACCATATTGGAATTTGACTAACAATATTATTTAGACATTTGGAATAAAGGCAGAATTTTCTCCACAGAGACTTGGTAGATGAAGCTAAAAACTATCTCCTCTTACCTCAAGAACGACCACTGATGCAAGGACCAAGGACAAGACCACGGAAACCTATCCGATGTGGAGAAGTACTCTTCGCAGGTTTGGGTCTTAATATACTCTGATTAAACTGAATGTTTTCCTACATGTTAAACTGTCATTTGAGTAGTCCTTTGGACAATTGTGATATCCACTGTCATAAGAGACACATAATAAGTTACCATGTAGCTTGACTCCTTAACTCATGATCCAACACTGGTATTCTCCAAGAGTGCTCTATTTTTATGTAAGTCTAAAAATGTCATGCAGTAGATATTTTGTTAAAATGAGTCATATGCATTTTTTATATACCAGTGTGCAAGTCACCTCATAATTACCTAGAACTGTCAAAAAACATGATCTTTACAGGGAGGCCTGGGTGGCTCAGTTGGTTAAGGCATCCGACTTCGGCTCGGGTCATGATCTCGTGGTTCGTGGGTCTGAGCCCCACATCAGGCTCCATGCTTGCTGATAGCTTGGAGCCTGGAGCCTGCTTCAGATTCTGTGTCTTCCTCTCTCTCTCCTCTTCCACTCACACTCTGTCTCTCTCTCAAAAATAAGTAAACATTTAAAAAAAGTTTAAAAAACAAAACATTATCTTACATTAAACAGTTACACACTTTCCTAGCTCCACTGAGCTAGATTGAGCCCAAGACAGCCTGCTGTATCATTTTGCTCCTACTCTCTGCTCCTTAATCTTTAAGAACTTTCATCCTCAGATGTCACTTCCATCCATGTAAATTCAGCTCCCTTGTTCACCTGAATAACAGCTTTCTCACAGTTGCATCAAACTACTTTTTACTAGTTCTGTCTTAGTCCATCGGGCTATTCTAACAGAAAACCAGAAACTGGGTGGTTATAAACAACATAAATTTATCTCTCACAGTTCTGGAGGCTAGGAAGTCTAAGATTAAGGCACCAGGAGATTCCATGTCTGGTGAGGGCCCACCTGCTTCTTCATGGAGGTTGGTCTTCTTATCTTTTTGCTGTGTTCTTACATGGAGGTAGGGGCAAGGGAACTTTCTGAGGTCTCCTTTATAAGAGCACTGATCCCATTCATAAAAGCTCTGCCCTTATGACCTAAGCACCTTGAAAAGGCCCTACCTCCTAATACCAACACACTGGGGACTAGATTTCAACATATAAATTTTGGTGGGACATACATACATTCAGTCTGTAGCAAGTTCTCTGAATTTTTTTTCTAATTCTGATTCGTGGAGCTAACCGGGACGCATAGTATTTGTATTTAAGCTCCCAACTTTCACTAATTCCATGGCTCCTTAGATGTAGACATCCTTGGATTCTTTTGTCCCATTTTAATATATGAAGTGTTCTATTCCTTTTCATCAGGGAATTTTGTGCAATCTCTGGGGCCTAGTATCCTTTTCCATCAGCCTAACTACTGCCTATCTTTTTCTTCCCAATTTAATTTTCTCTTGGCATGTGGGAATATATTTTCCCCTATATTTTTAGAAGGAAAATTTGATAATTTATGTTTTTAGCTCTCTCTTTTTAAGTTTTTTTATCTAAATTTCTTCATGTAGAGGATTGTAGTATTTCTGCAAGAAGAAAATTGATGCCAGGTTTTCTTTTTCACTCCAGTCCTCATCAGACTTTTTTTTCTCTTTTGAAGAATTTCTTTATTTTTGTTTTAGATTTCAAACTTATTAATTCATTATGCACTGAATTCTCCCATACATCTAGTGTCCAAATGTTTCTGTTATTAATAGATTTATAATTTGTATTATTATTCTTATTTATTCCTATGTATGCGTGATCATATTCACCTGCTATGTGGGTTTACACAGACATTTGCATGCTCGCACCTACATACATCTGCATCCTTGCTCTCCCATAGAGCAGTCTTAGAGTTTCTCTTTCCCACTTTTGAAAGTTGATGGTCTATTTTGAAATTAGAAGGCTGCAAGATCTAATTATTTGTGGTACCTGTGTCTTCATGATGTCATGTTGTTTTTGGGAATTCTAGTAGTAGGACCATCTTTATGGAGTTACGTCCATTATTATGAAGATCTATTAACTATTTTGTTTGGCTATTGTTTTAATAGCTAGAGTAGGAGCCTTTTTTTTTTAACTTTTGGACGCTTTTTTTTTAAATTTTTTAAAATGTTTTATTTATTTTTGACAGAGAGAGAGACAGAGCATGAGTGGGGGAGGAGCAGAGAGAGAGGGAGACACAGAAGCTGAAGTAGGCTCCAGGCTCTTAGCTGTCAGCACAGAGCCCAACGCGGGGCTCGAACTCACGACTACAAGATCATGACCTGAGTCGAAGTCGGACGCTCAACCGACTGAACCACCCAGGCGCCCCTAGACCTCACTTTTTAAGCTCCATAATGTAGCCCTTATTTTGGATTGGAATAGAGATGATTTGAAAGAATAATAAATTAAAATTATCTGCTATAACCACTTCTTTATTCAGGGAGCACTCTGAGAAGCTCTGTGGAACTCAGTTTGAACTTGTTATTCTGGTTATGAAAAATGTAGTTTCTTCAAAACATTTCCTGACCTTAAATGTCAGTTTGGATAATGTAGAATTCTCTATAGAGTGTAGATTAAACAGAAAGTAAAGTATTTTATAGCATAAATCATAAGAATTTTTGTGTTATTTTCAGTTATAAGAGGACCTATTAAGAGACTGTGAATAGATGAGTCAAAATCCCCCTCCCCAGTAGAATAAAAAGAAAACTAGGCTTCTGAATTATAGTTCTTTTTTTTTTTTTGAGACTGAGCCACCCAGGTACCCCACAAAGTTATTATATTATTGACTGTATTCCCTGTGCTCTACATTACATCCCCATGACTAATTTATTTTATACTGGACGTTTATACCTTTTTAATCCCCTTCACCTATTTTGCCTGCCCCCCAACCCTTCTCCACTCTGGTAACCAACAGTTTGTTTCCTGTATCTATGAGTTTGTTTCTGTTTTGTTTTGTTTCCACGTAAGTGAAATTGTACAGCATTTGTCTGACTTATTTCACTTGATTGGATCCCTAGATCCAACTATGTTGTCGCAAATGACAAGATTTCCTTCTTTTTTATGGATGAGTAATATTCAATTGTGTATATATAGTATATCTCATTCATTTATAAATGGATACTTAGGTTGCTTTCATATCTTGGCTATTATAAATAATGCTGCATTGAATATAGGGGTTCATATTTCTCTTTGAATTAGTGTTTTCATTTTCTTTGGATAAATATTCAGAAGTGGGATTGCTGGGTCATATGATAGTTCTATTTTTAATTTTTTGAGGCCTCCATATTGTTTTCCAGAATGACTGCACCAATTTATGCTTCTACTAACAGTGTATGAGGATTCCCTTTTCTTCACATCCTCACCAATGCTGGTTATTTTTTGTCAGGTTTTAGTTCTTTAAGCTTTCGATAACAAATTACATTTATGTAGTATTTTATTCTTTAGAAAGCAGTTTAATGTATTTATTATTTCATTTTAAAATTTTTGTTCCTTATTTAACAAATAAGGTAGTTTATAAGATATTCTCAAGATCACATCACTTAGCAGAGGTAACACTCAAACTCCAGTCTTCTAACTAAATTCAGTGTTTTATCCATTAAATGCCACTTACTTCCCAATCTGACTTAAACTGGTGTCCTTGCTGTTCTCTGTAAAATGGATTTATTTAGAAAATTAAAGATTATCGCAACCCCAGTGGAATAAGTAAAAGTCATAACTTATGTTTTGACCTGCTTCTAGAGATATTTGGTAAGTCCAAGCAATAGGTCACGATTTGAAGTTTTGAAGTGAGTGATACATTCTGTGCATTAGAACAAGTATTCTCTTGACCACTTGTATTACTTCCCCCAGTTGGTGGCTGGTGCAGTGGAGATGCTATTTCTAGTGTTGAACGGTATGATCCACAGACCAATGAATGGCGAATGGTAGCTTCGATGAGCAAAAGGCGATGTGGAGTTGGGGTCAGTGTTCTTGATGACCTGCTGTATGCAGTAGGAGGCCATGATGGATCCTCATATCTCAATAGTGTTGAAAGGTAAGTAAGGTCAATTTCAAATTTTATTCTCTGCTATTCATGTAGTTTTCACTTGAGATGTTAGCCAGGAAACAAATGTGTTTTGCTGTTTTAGTATTGCATCTACTAGTTGGCAGCCTTGACCACTTAGCATAACATATGAGTCCTTTATAATTTAACTTCCACCTGACCTATTTTTCCAGTCTGTCTCCCCTGGCATACTCCTATTCCCTAATGCTACTGCAGACCCACCAAATTGCCTGTGGTTCCTTGGGCATGCTAAATCCTTTTATTTCTCTTTGCCTACTCATATGCTTGCTGTTCTTTCTTCCCTGGAATATCTCTACAAGACTCAATGTTTTTACTTCTTATATAAAGCCTTCTCTGACTCCCTACAGACTATTGATTACTCATTCCTCTGCTCTTTCATAAGTATTTTGAATATACTTGTACATATCTGATTGGCTATCATTGTTAAAATGTCTTTTCCCATATCTATCCCAGTGCCTGGCACATTAGAATTCTACAGTAATTGATTTTTAATAACTTCTGGCTTCTGGCTCACGTACACCCTTTGTCATTCAGCTGTGCTGATTTACAGTGATTCTTGGCATTTCTTAAACATGTCTGTGAAATCCTGCAGCATAGCAGGGCTGGTTCAATATTTGCAAATCAATCAATGTGATATATCACATTAATAAAAGAAAGGATAAGAACCATATGATCCTGTCAATAGATACAGAAAAAAACAGTTGACAAAACACAGCATCATTTCTTAATAAAAACCCTCAAGAAAGTCGGGATAGAAGGAACATACCTTAACATCATAAAAGCTGTATACGAAAAGCCCACAGCCAGTATCATCCTCAATGGGGAAAAACTGAGAGTTTTCCCCCTGAGATCAGGAACACGTCAGAGATGTTCATTCTCACCACTGTTGTTTAACATAGTATTGGAAGTCCTAGCCTCAGCAATCAGACAACACAGAGAAATAAAAGGCATCCAAGTTGGCAAAGAAGTCAAACTTTCACTCTACCTGGAAAACATGAAAGACTCCACCAAAAAGCTGCTAGAACTGATACATGAATCCAGCAAAGTCGCAGGATACAAAATCACTGTACAAATATCAGTTGCATTTCTATACACCTATAATGAAGCAACAGAAAGAGAAACCAAGAAATCGATCCCACTTACAATTCCACCAAGAACCATAAAATACCTAGGAATAAACCTAACCAAAGATGTAAAAGATCTGTATGCTGAAAACTATAGAAAACTTATGAAGGAAATTGAAGAAGACACAAAGAAATGGAAAAACATTCCATGCTCATGGATTGGAAGAACAAATTATCATTAAAATGTTGATACTATCCAAAGCAATCTACACATTCAATGCAGTCCCAATCAAAATTGCACCAGCATTCTTCTCAAAGCTAGAACAAACAATCCTAAAATTTGTATGGAACCACAGAAGACCCCAAATACCCAAAGTAATGTTGAAAAAGAAAACCAAAGCGGGAGGCATGACAATCCCAGACTTTAGCCTCTGCTACAAAGCTGTAATCATCAAGACAGTATGGTATTGGCACAAAAACAGACACATAGACCAATGGAATAGAGAACCCAGAATTGAATGCACAAATGTATGGCCAGCTAACTTTTACAAAGCAGGAAAGAGTCTCCAATGGAAAAAAGACAGTCTCTTTAGCAAACGGTGTTGGGAGAACTGGACAGCAACATGCAGAACAATGAAACTAGACCACTTTCTTACAACATACACAAAAACAAACTCAAAATGGATGAAAGACCTAAATGTGAGACAGGAAACCATCAAAACCCTAGAGGAGAAATCAGGCAACAACCTCTTTGACCTCAGCTGCAGCAATTTTTTGCTCAACACATGTCCAAAGGCAAGGGAATTAAAAGCAAAAGTAAACTATTGGGACCTCATCAAGATAAAAAGCTTCTGGACTGCAAAGGAAACAGTCAACAAAACTAAAAGACAGCCGACAGAATGGGAAAAGATATTTGCAAATGACATATTAGATAAAGGGTTAGTATCCAAAATCTATAAAGAACTTACCAAACTCCACACCCAAAAAAACAAATAATCCAGTGAAGAAAAAGGCAGAAGACATGAATAGACACTTTTCCAAAGAAGACATCTAGACATGTGAAAAGATGCTCAGCATCCCTCATCATCAGGGAAATACAAATCAAAACCGCACTGAGATACCACCTCACGCTGGTCAGAGTGGCTAAAATTAACAACTCAGGAAACAACAGATGCTGGTGAGGATGTAGAGAAAGGGGAACCCTCTTACACTGTTGGTGGGAATGCAAATGGTGCAGCCACTCTGGAAAACAGTGTGGAGGTTTCTCAAAAAGTTAAAAACAGAACTACTCTATCACCCAGCAATAGCACTACTAAGAATTTACCCAAGGGATACAGGAGTGCTGATACATAGGGGCACATGCACCCCAATGTTTATAGCAGCACTGTCAACAATAACCAAATTATGAAAAGAGCCTAAATGTCTATCAACTGATGAATGGATAAAGAAGATGTGGTTTATATATACAGTGGGATACTACTTGGCAATGAGAAAGAATAAAATCTGGCCATTTGCAGCAACATGGATGGAACTGGAGGGTATTACAGTAAGTGAAATAAGTCAGTCAGAGAAAGGCAGATATCATATGTTTTCACTCATATGTGGAACTTGAGAAACTTAATAGAAGACTCTGGGGGAAGGGAACGGGAAAAAATAGTTACAGAGAGGGAGGGAGGCAAACCATAAGAGACTCTTAAATACAGAGAACAAACTGAGGGCTCATTGGGGTGGGGGCAGCAGGGGAGAGGGGAAAATGGGTGATGGGCATTGAGGAGGGCACTTGTTGGGATGAGCACTGGGTGTTGTATGTAAACAATGAATCATGGAATCCTTCCCCAAAACTGAGAGCATACTGTATACACTGTATGTTGGCTAACTTGACAATAAATTATATTAGAAACAAACAAACAAAAAAATCCTGCAGCATATAAAGATCTAGAGGTATAGGGGCACCTGGGTGGCTCAGTCAGTTGAGCATCTGACTCTTGATTTTGTCTCAGGTTATGATCCCAGGGTCATGGGATTGAGCCCTGTATCAGTCTCTAAGCTGAGCATGGAGCCTGCTTAAAATTATCTCTCTCTCCCTCTGCCCCTTTCCCCTGTTCGCTCTCTCTCTAAAATTACAAAAAAAAAAATCTAGAGGTATAGATTATAGAGCTGAAAAACCAAATAGAGGGATTAGCTCCACAGAAGTTAAAAAAAAAAAAAGTGTGCTGAAAAACAAATTGAGTTACAGGTACCTGGCTGGCTCAGGCAGTAGAGCATGCAACTTTTGATATCAGGGTTGTAAGTTCAAGCCCCACATTGAGTGTAGAGACTATTTAAAAGAATTAAAATCATTAAAAAAATAAAAATAAAATGAATTAAAGAAATAAGAATGGAAATGATTAAATATTTACAACTTAATAATAATTAAGCCCAAATATATCAAAATGTGTGGGATGCAACTAAGACAGTATTCAGAGGCAAATTTATATGCATTATAACAATATGCATACATTTGAAAATAAGAAAGATGAGAAAATAAATCATTCTTTTAAATCAAGAAGTTATAAAAAGCCACAAAATCCAAGAAAATACAAAGAAAAAATTAATGAGATTGAAAACAATTAAAATTGGTATAATTACAAAAAGAGCAATTTGATAGTTTTTTGATAGTATGTTATAAAATTAAAAATGACTTGGAACGCCTGGGTAGCTCAGTCGGTTAAGTGGCAGACTCCTAATTTCAGCTCAGGTCATTATCTCAGGGTCATAAGATCAAGCCCCACATTGGGCTGTGTGCTGGGTGTGGAGCCTGCTTGAGATTCTCTCTGTCCTCCCTCTGGCCCTCATCCACTTGTCTCTAAAAAAAAATGTGAATAGATGGACTAAAATATTTTTTAAAAGGTGGGGTGAGTGGCACCTAGTCAGTTGAGTCAGTTGAGTTGACGCTCAGTCAGCTGAGCATCCAACTCTTGATTTCAGCTCAAGTTATGATCCCAGGGTCATGGGATGGAGCTCCGTGTAGGGCTCCACACTGAGCAGGGAGCCTGCTTAAGATTCTCTCTCTCTCTCTCTCTCTCTCTCTCTCTCTCTCTCTCCCCCCCCCCCTCCCTCCCTCCCTCCCTCCCCACACACACACTGCCCCCATTCTGCCCTCTCCCCTGCTCACATGCTGTCTCTCTAAAAAAAAAAAAAAAAAAATGACTGTACTCTGTGCCCCTTGATTCTACTTGTCATCATCCATTTGCACAAGGAGAAATATAAAGAAGAGTAATTACTGTGTTTTTTAATAATAATGTCTTTTAATTATTATTATTATTATTATAATATTTCTCTACTCTGAAATCCACATTTCCTTCCAGAGAAATTTACAAGGAATGGCCACATATCAGCAAAACTACAGGTTTTGAAGCATTTTCACAGAGGAGAGTGAGGACAGGTTATCAATTATTAAGAGTTTCTGTCACTCAAATTTTCAGTTAAGATATTTTCAGCTACAGGTTAACAGAAAACTTCTATTAAGCAGGCTAAAATAATGTATTATTTTCCAGAAACACAGTTTCTCAGGGCTTTAACTCCACCTCTCTGATATCTCCCTTAGCTCTGCAATGCTTACATATGGATTCCTTCTCAAATAGACATCAAGAGGCTGGAGCAGTTTTGGGCATCACATCTAGATGTAACTCTGTTCACAGGGAGAAAAGGGGCCATGTCTTCTTTCTGAAAGTTTGGGAGCAAGGAAATCCTTACCAGAAACCCCAATTTTTCTTAGCAGACCTTCCCCCATCAATCATTGGCTAGAATCAGGTCACATGCCTTTCCTAAACCAACACTGGCAAAGTGAATGGGATTGGCATGATTGGTAAACTAATAGAGAAGAATTTATGCTGAGAGACTGCCACCATACCTTTACCTGAGGAGTATTTAATTCCAATTTCTATAACATAAATCCTCTTTAGTACATATTCCATAATTTATCAATGCAGAATATACTCTAATTTGAGTATGTTTGAGTATATTGAAGTTGCCAACTCAAATAACCAGGACATTAAAATCATCTAGTATTAAGAGTTTCTTTTCACAGAATCTGAGTTTTATGGATTTTATAAGAATAAAACTAAAAGACAGAATCAAAAAAATACAGTGTCCCTAGCTTTAAATATCCTCACTACAGGCTCTGGGACTTCTCAACCATTGTCACTTCTCAAATGCCAAGGCAAAGAAGAGGATAGGGAGGGCAGGGTAGAATGATTATCCCTACAGTAAGGTCTTTTTTTTTTTTTTTTTCCACTTTTATTTATTTATTTTTATTTTTATTTTATTTTTATGAAATTTATTGTCAAATTGATTTCCATACAACACCCAGTGCTCATCCCAACAGGTGCCCTCCTCAATGCCCATCACCCACTTTCCCCTCCCTCCCACCCCCCATCAACCCTCAGTTTATTCTCAGTTTTTTTTTTTTTTTTTAATTTTTTTTTTTTCAACGTTCATTCACCCTTGGGACAGAGAGAGACAGAGCATGAACGGGGGAGGGGCAGAGAGAGAGGGAGACACAGAATCGGAAACAGGCTCCAGGCTCTGAGCCATCAGCCCAGAGCCCGACGCGGGGCTCGAACTCACGGACCGCGAGATCGTGACCCGGCTGAAGTCGGACGCTTAACCGACTGCGCCACCCAGGCGCCCCTATTCTCAGTTTTTAAGAGTCTCTTATGCTTTGGCTCCCTCCCTCTCTAACTTTCTTTATTTTCCTTCCCCTCCCCCGTGGTCTTCTGTTAAGTTTCTCCGGATCCACATAAGAGTGAAAACATATGGTATCTGTCTTTCTCTGTATGACTTATTTCACTTAGCATAACACTCTCCCGTTCCATCCACGTTGCTACAAAAGGCCATATTTCATTCTTTGTCATTGCCAAGTAGTATCCCATTGTATATATAAGCCACATCTTCTTTATCCATTCATCGGTTGGTGGACATTTAGGCTCTTCCCATAATTTGGCTATTGTTGAGAGTGCTGCTATAAACATTGGGGTACAAGTGCCCCTATGCATCAGCACTCCTGTATCCCTGGGGTAAATTCCTAGCAGTAGTATTGCTGGGTCATAGGGTAGATCTATTTTTAATTTTTGAGGAACCTCCACACTGTTTTCCAGAGCGGCTGCACCAGTTTGCATTCCCACTAACAGTGCAAAAGTGTCCCCGTTTCTCCACATCCTCTGCAGCATCTATAGTCTCCTGATCTGTTCATTTTAGCCATCTAACCAGTGTGAGGTGGTATCTCAGTGTAGTTTTGATTTGTATTTCCCTGATGAGGAGTGACATTGAGCATCATTTCATGTGTCTGTTGGCCTTCTGGATGTCGTGGTTTTGATTTGTATTTCCCTGATGAGGAGTGACATTGAGCATCATTTCATGTGTCTGTTGGCCATCTGGATGTCCTTTGGAAAAGTGTCTATTCATGTCTTCTGCCTTTTTCTTCACTGGATTATTTGTTTTTCGGGTGTGGAGTTTGGTGAGTTCTTTATAGATTTTGGATACTAGCCCTTTATCCTATATGTCATTTGCAAATATCTTTTCCCATTCCGTCGGTTGCCTTTTAGTTTTGTTAATTGTTTCCTTTGCAGTGCAGAAGCTTTTTATCTTGATGAGGTCCCAATAGTTCATTTTTGCTTTTAATTCCCTTGCCTTTGGAGATGTGTCGAGTAAGAAATTGCTGCGGCTGAGGTCAGAGAGGGTTTTTCCTGATTTCTCCTCTAGGGTTTTGATGGTTTCCTGTTTCACATTCAGGTCCTGTATGCCAAAATAATTTTTACTGGTCAAATTAGTAATTACTGTTTTTAATGGCAAAATATAATAAGCAATGTAAGGATACATCAGTAGGGATAGTATTAAATAATATAAGGCACACACAATAATGAAATGTTGGAAGAATCTAGAGCTATATCTGTTAGCATGGGTAGATCTCAGAAATATGTCGAGTGAGAAAACAGTTCCTACGTTGTGGTATTA
Organism: Lynx canadensis; assembly: GCF_007474595.2. Classification (NCBI taxonomy): domain Eukaryota; kingdom Metazoa; phylum Chordata; class Mammalia; order Carnivora; family Felidae; genus Lynx; species Lynx canadensis. Next base: position 15,709,864 of record NC_044319.2, read on the forward strand.
TAAAGTATTGTCTTGAAGGACATACACCAAGTCACAATGGGAAGACACCAGAAATTGGTGGAACTCAAAGGGAAATTTAGCTTTGTCCAAAACTTTCTGAAAAAAGTTTTAAAAGAAAACATATTCATATCTAACTTGTTTAAATAAAAATTAAGTTTAAAAACTAAAACATAAATTAGCATTACATATGCTTTAGTTATTAATCAGTCCATATTTAGAGGAAAGAACATAGACTGTGTAGATATAGCCAGACTTTCTTTGTATAGTACAAACTCTGCTCTTAATGTGTTCTCTGCAGGTATGACCCCAAAACAAACCAATGGAGCAGCGATGTGGCTCCCACAAGCACGTGCAGGACGAGTGTTGGTGTGGCGGTGCTCGGAGGCTTTCTCTATGCTGTGGGGGGCCAGGATGGCGTGTCCTGCCTCAACATTGTTGAGAGGTGATTTCTTTAAATCATTTTCATTTTTTTAAAAGAACATAAAGGGCTCTTAAGACCTAAGAAACAGCTTAGGACACCAGGGGATCCACTATTCAGTGGATATCCCATGGGCTTTGGGGAAAAGTTTTCAGTTGATCTTAAGTGTAGGAAGATGAAAGATATAACCCGATTTCCAAACTGTTATACTGCTTAAACCTAACAGTGAAGAGTTGGAATCATATTTTAAATTACCTTCTATATATGATACCAAGTGTACCGCTTCTACAATCTGTTCCCTTTCCCCAGTACTTGAAGTGTATTTAGTGACTTTGTCCAGACTTCCTCCAAAACAATGATTAAAATAATAATACTCTGTCTAGCGCATCTTACAAATACCCCAAAGTATATGGATTCTCATTAATTCTTGAAGTCTACTTAGGAAAATCTGGGTTGGCTGCCAAAGTTTGATTTATACTTTTACAAATCAGTTAATTTTAGTGAAATAGATTCTGTTCTTAATTTCTTGCTCCATCAGCTTTTTGTCACTCTACCCTAGAGATTGGATTTTGGAGGTTTGTGTGTTATGATTATTGTCAAGAACATACCCTATTTCATTCTCACTTCTTAAAAGGAAATGCTTCATGACTCTTCAGAATATTTCAAATAGCATTTACTGGTTGGGTTACCATGTTTAAGTTGAAGAGTTTAACTCTGCCTTAAATAGAGATAAAGTTGCAGGTAACTCTTGAAAGCCATTTTTAAAATTATTTTTCTGTGAAGAAACTTATTTCTCCACTTTCGAAACTCTTTGCAAGAGGATTCTGGGAAGATAGCAACAAGTAATCTCTCTAAATTCCCATGTAAGAACAGAGCAATAGATAGCGAAGCTACAAACCTAGGAACAAATTATGGAACTTGGTTGGATGACAGGGTGAATGTACTTAACACTACTGAACTGTACACTTAAAAATGATTACAGTGGCAAATTTAATGTATATTTTGCCACAGCTTTTAAAAAGCCGTATGGGCAACACTGAAAATAGAACTAGGGGAGAGAGTATCCCCATAAACACCAAAACACCAGTGGGCAAAGGCAAAGTACCAAAAGCCACAAGACCTACATGATATCAGTGTCTGTGCAGGAGAAAATACAGAAAAGCAATCGAAGTATGACATATATAAGAACAGAAAAACCCCAAAATAGACAATATATATTTATTAGGAAGTGTGAGAGGAAAATTTAGGACCAACAGCTGAGACTAGGAAGGGTTTTTGCTCACTCCTAATATAGAGTAAGTGCAAGCGACCTATAATAAGATCTGAATGACTTAGAAAAGAGTTGTTCAACCTCAGCACTATTGCCATTTTGCACCAGATAATTCTTTGTTGTGGGGGGCTGTCCTGTGCACTGTCACATGTTTAATAGCATCCTTGGCCTCTTCCCACTAATTGCCAGTGGCATACACCTGGTTGTGACAACCAGAAGTCTCTAGACATTGCCAAATGTCCCTGGATGGGGAGAGGAGTGGTGCAAAGCCACTGCAGTTGAGAACCAGCTGCCCTAGAGCCATCTAGTCCCTAGGAACCCTCAGAACTGACCAGCAGGATGACCTTCCAGAACAGTTCCCACACTTCTGGCTGCAGGATCAAAATTGAGCAGGACAGAGTTATTATCCAATGGGAAGAGAAGACCAAGATGAAAAGGAGGACCAGTGAATAAAACCAATAAATCTCAGGAAGCAAACCACTCTACTTTTTTAACACTATAGGAAAAAACTAGAAAAAGCTCCGTGAAGTTAGAAAAATTATCATGAACGCTCCTCAAGACAACTCATTTCATGTAAAAATGAACAATAGCAAAGCATTGAGGTTCGATCCAATACAGAGTTAATATATGGAGAGAGAATAAGCAGCAGAATAACATCTCTATAGACAATAAAAGCACAGCAGAAAGACACGCCCACAGAACAGATCAAAACTGTAAGCAACTATTTCACAATGTGCTTAATGACATTAGGAAAATGATGCAAGATATGAAAACACTACATAAGTCAGAGTTAGAAAAACCCAAAAATGAAATGGCAAAACTCAGAAAAATATTAGAAATGAAAGGAAAAATCACTTCAGAATGAAGACTAAACTAGAAATAAAACAAGTAATCCCAGAAGATAAATAGAAGGTGAAAGAGGAAATGTTTTAAAATAAAAAAATAAAGGAAATAAAAGGTTTTGAGAGAGAGCAATAAGTATTGAAGACAGGTAAAAGTCCAGTATGCAAATAATAGGAGACCATGAGGAAGCAAACCAAAGCAAGAGAATGGAACAGATGCTAAGAACTATAATTCAAATCTGTTCTAAGAAAAAAAGTGGAAATTGTTTATTGAAAGGTTGCAATGTATCTTCTGAATACTGACCCAGAACAATCAACATCAGTACCTATTCTAATAAAATTATTGGACCTTGAAGAAAAAGGAGATAAATTCTTTAATCATCAACAAAAAAGTACATATTACTTATAAGGGAAAGAAATTTAGATTTACCATCAGACTTTTTGAAAGCAATATTTTATGCTAGAAGAAAATGGAATAACATATTTAGGCTAATCAAAGAAAATGTAAGCTAAGGATTTTATGCCCAGAGAAACTGAAGTATGAAGGCCACAAACTGTTAATATGTAAGAAGTTAGGGAACACTGTTCCCATGAGTCCATACTGAGGAATCTACCACAGAGCTTCAGACAAAATTGCTAGAGACCTTGATAGAGGGTGAGCATGAAACATACAGAGAATCCAGGAACTCTAAATAAAGGGTGCAAAGAGAGAGTAGCTTGCACTGGCTGTATGCTCAGTTAGTACAAAGGTGGTACAAGTATTTTCAAAAGCGGGAGGAGAATGGGAAGAGATATGCAAAAAGAATTGTAATTCTTCTCAGGGACGTTGAAGTGATAGTATTGCTATTCTGAGACTGCAATGTATATGTGGAATAAAGAAAATGGGTATGGGGTTATTCTGATTCTATCCTCTCCAGGTTTCTTGAAAATTAGAGTTCTTGATGTGGAAGAATATGAATGTAAAATAGAAGTTAAATAAAAGACCTTGTAGCCTAAATTTCAATTTGAATTAAATTCCTCATTTACAAATAATTATATTCTAGCTCTGTCAATTGAAGAGGCCTAGAAATAATGACCAACTAGTGGCAGTGAACGTCTCTATTCCTGGACTGGGTCTTGAAGTTCCATTTCCCTAAAAGAAACCAGGGCTTCTTGGAGAAATGTCTGTTTCCAGATTTAGGACAGGAAATGTACAAATAAGCCCAGACCAGCGTGTCATACCAGAATACAAGCCATCTATCAAAGACTAGGAGATGTCAAAGAGAGTCAAGAACAAACTTGAAGGTGTTCCCACTTGACCAAAGATGGGACAGTTTAAACTTTAAGAGACAGTAATTATGATTGATTAAAATCCAATAAATATATTTAAATCTATGAGTTCCTACTGACATTTTTTTAAACTCTACTTAGTTGCCTTTAGAAATCACAGGGAATTAATTTATCATCTTGAGTACTAGTAAACAAAGTGAAAGAAGCATGCCTATATCCAACCCTTCTTATATGAACTGTATCACATATGAATGGGGTACAAAATAGTAGATAAGAGGATTGTTTCTTTATAAAAATATCCAAATGAGGGAACAGAAATGATTGAATATCACCATTTTGTAACACTCAGTAAATAAATAGACCTAGGTGTTAACAATTAACAGCTGCTAACATACCACCTTCCGTAGTTTTGCCAAAGGGACCAAATGTGGTCTGATCAAACTTCTGAATCCAGAAGTTCTGCCAATTTGCAGAACATACAGAGGACAGACCAGTGCATTGAACTGCACTATGAGTGTCCAGTCAATCAAATCCATGTTGTGGGAGAAATTGCAGGTTGAATACCCCAGGTTCTAAAGGATGAATTGGGGGGGGGGGGGGGGGGAGGGGCTATGGAGGAAAAACCTGTAGGTAAAAAGAGACTTTAAAAAAACTACAGTGAACAAGAGTAAGTGTCTAGGGATGCACACTTGGGTGGTAAAAACTGTAAAGAAATACAAGGAAGTGATTACTGTAAAAGTCAGGATAATGGTTCTCTTGTGTGGAGGAAGGCATTGAGTTTGGAAAGGGATACATCCAAAGGGCTTCCAGTGTGAAGGGCAAACTTATTTTTCTTGACCTGGGTAGTGGGCTTTCCTTGTAATATCTCATTAAACTATACATTTGTTTCGTGTGGCTTTCTAAATCGATGTTTTATTTTACAATAACAAGTTTTAAGAATTATGCAAAGACTTCAGCTTCCAAGTAGAATGCAGTAAGTAGTGACAGCCATCACTCCCACTGCAACAACTAGGGGAAAATGAGAGCACAAATATACTTTTTTAGGGGCTCCTGTGTGGCTCAGTTGGTTAGGAGTCCAACTCTTGATTTCAGCTCAGGTTGTGATCTCACAGTTCGTGAGTTCAAGCCCCACATCAGGCTTCGTGTTGTCAGCGCAGAGCCTGCTTGGGATTCTCTCCCTCTCTGTTTGCCCCTCTCCCTCTCACACTCTCTTACTCAATTGCTCTCTCTCAAAATAAATAAATAAACTTAAATATATATGTGTGTGTGTGTGTGTGTGTGTGTGTGTGTATACACACATATATATACATACATATATATACATACATACATATGTATGTATATATATGTTTGGGTTTTTTTAAACATCAGAGACATGTGAAAGTAACAAGGACTAGATGAACTAAAATTCTACTGAAGAGGAAGCCCATTTATGTGAGCTGAGATCATCAGCTATTTTCTTCCCTGGGGGCATTTGCCAAGTGTGAAGGGTTGAATATTGCACTTGTCTTAGGCCAAAGGATTCTCCTAGAAGAGAGGTATATCAGTAGAACTTTTAACAGTCATGCAGGTTGACATGACAGATTGGAATCTAGGACAATTCTAAACATACTGCTGTTTTTCCCCATGAGATGTTTTCTGAATGCTAGGATAGCTCAGTCTCGAGGGAACCAGGGTGAGTGAAATCTCATGCAATCTTCCAGTGCTTAGAAGATAAAGCCCTGCTGTGGGGAGGAGCTTACAACAAATACATGACAGCTTTCATCCTTGAGACATTTGAAAATAGAGGTGGACAGGGTCTAGCAAAAGCTCAATTCCTGATTGGACTGAAGCAATCAATATTTCACCCTACCTGCCTAATACAGGGAAGAGTGAATCCACTGTAGGCGGTGTGGGAATGAGGGGGTAATACCAATTTCACCTTCTAGGATTCCATTCCTTTATAATGTGCAGCATACGATAAAAAAATTATGAAACATCTGAAGAAACAGAAAAATATGGCCAATAGCTGAGAGAAAAAAAAATAGAAGCAGACATTGAAGTGATCCACATTTAGAGTTAACAGAAAAAAACTTTAAGTATAATAAATACATTGAATAAAATAGAGGATAAGATTAAAACTGGGTAAAAGGTTGGAGAATTTAAATATAGAATTGGAATCTAAAAATAATATGTGTTGTACAACTGAAAAATACAATCTCTAAAATTAAGAGCTCAATGAAATAAGATTAAGTAGACACAGTAGAAATAGACACAGCAGAAGACCGAGTTAATGAACTCAAAGACAGATTAATAGAAAATACCGAAACAGAGGAAGAACAGAGAAAACAGCATGGAAAGAACAGATTCTCATGTGTCCCAGACACTCATGGGACACAGTCTAACATACATGTAACTGCAGTCCCAGAAAAAGAGAGATAATAGCAGAAGCAATATTTGGAGACAGAATTTTTGGCTGAGAATTTTCCAAAAGTGATGAACCATAAACTGTATTCAAAGTGCATGAACTCCAGGAAACCTTCACTAACTAACCATAACCTTTCTCCAGAGCCTGCATTCTCCAGCATTTATATTTCTGCTTCTTTCATCTGTATTAGTTACCACATTCTCAGAATCTATTTGGAGGTTTCTCCTTTGAGAACATGCTCCATCTCCCTCTCTTGCTTCTTAAGAGCGAGGTCTATTTTTAGTACCCTTTATTTTATTTTATATTTCCTGCAATATTGATATAGTTTGCTATACAGTACTTAAATATACTAACAGAATTTCCTACCCATGTAATAAAATGTCAGCACTATTCCGATTTTTATCATATTTACTTCTGAACACTAGTGATTTATCAATCAGGACCCGCTGAGGAAAACCGAAGCTATATCAGCTATTTGACTACAAGGAATGCTCAAAAATTGGCCAGCAGATATTGAAGGGCTGAAAGAAGTGAAAAGAAGACACCAAAGTAGCTGTAGGAACCCAGATCTGGGAACGCAAAGGAGAGAGATCAGAGTTACGGGAGCCTAGAAGCCTAGAGGACAGATCCCACAGAGCCAGAACCATCGGCACCCAGGGAGCTGATGCTCTGAAAGCTGTGACCCTTCTGCATGAAGGGTTCTCTTGCTGGCTATTTTTGGAAGATTGTATTTTCCAAAGATGGTTACAATACCTGCCATTTCACATGCTCTTCGTATAATTTGACTTTGACACTCTTCTTACTGAGAGGTGGGATTTATGTTTCCTCCCTTGATTCTGGGTCGCCTTGCAAGAACCCCAACAGTGGCAGTATTTGACTCCTGGGGCTAGGTCATAAAAGATGATACATCTTTCACTTGGATCTCTTGGGGCACCTTTGAGGCCTTGAGCTGCTTGAGGTTGCCATGCTGAGAAGAAGCCCAGATGAGCCGGCATGGAGAGACCCTGAGGCTACTTGGAGAGATGCCTGGCCAGCCCCTAGCTGCCTTAGCATTCTGCCCTTCCAGCCTCAGCCCCAGCCTGAAAGCAGCCAGACACCTGAGCCAGAACTTCCCTGTGAGGCCCTTCCCAAATTCCTGACTCATGGAAACAGGAGAGTTAATAAAATTATTTTTGAATCCCTAAGTTTGGGGGTGACTTACACAGCTGTGGTACTCTTACCTCAGGAGCTCAGAGGAGGTGCCTCACAGAGTCATGACTAAGACCTCCAAGAGGCACAACAAGGCTAGTTTTAGAAATGCCAGGAAAAGGCTAGAAGCTGCAATTCGCTGGTTCCGTCAGAGCGAAAGGGCCTTTGCTGAGACAAGGCTGACAGGGTTGGCAAACACACAGAAAGGACCCTGTCCCTTCTCCTGCCCTGGACTTCCAGCGTCTGGTCCTTCCTCTCAGCACAATCTAACAGAGAGCCAGCTTGGCTGAGGAGAAATGCTCTTTTCAGAGTTCTAGCCCTAGCATCACAAGGCAGAGTATAGGAAACAGCTGAATAACAGACACAGGCACAAACTCTAAGATTTCTCTTCCTAATAACCAAGTAAATTATGTTAGATTCTCACTGTGCATGTGACCATAGCATGTATCCAACATATCTTCAGCATGGTTTCATATCTTATGAAAAAGTCCTCACTTAATCAAAACAGGTGTGCAGTCTTTGGTTTCTCCCTCACTGCAGGTATGATCCAAAGGAAAACAAATGGACTCGAGTGGCTTCTATGAGCACCAGAAGACTAGGCGTGGCTGTGGCTGTGTTAGGAGGGTTCTTATATGCCGTAGGTGGCTCTGATGGAACATCTCCACTCAACACAGGTGAGTCCCTTCCAAGGTCAATGTGGTTCCCCCCAAGCAGCATATTCCTCAGGAGAGTCACCCTACAAAAAAGTATAAAAATCCAGGTGATCCTATAATTTTAAATTACAAATATAAATTACAAAATTTAAATAATTTATATAATAATATATTTATTTAAATAATTGAAAATTATTTGCCCCCTAAAAGAGTACAACTGTCAGCTCTTCCTCGGCTCCTTCTGCAGCCATAGTGTTCTACTGTATTCCCCAAATATTTCTTTCTCCTTTCTCTTTGCAAGCTTTGGAATTTATAATGAATAAAAGAACTGTTTTCCCAGTAGGATTATTTCCCTGCCCCAACCCCAACCATCTCTCCTTAAAAACCAAAACAAACAAACCTGTATTATAATCTAAGAATAAATAAAAACTTACAGCTGTAAGCTGGTTTATGTGTTAGTCCTCTCTTTTTAGAGATAATGGATATTTTTGCCCAAGGATATTGTTAGTGTGGCACCCGCATCAGATTCATTGTCACTTATCTTGTCTTCTGCTTATAGTGCAGTAAGAATATAGGCAAAGGGGTACGAGAGCACAGAAGCTGTCTGATCATGACAATAAATTAGTAGTATGGAATGGTGCCTACAGGTCTTACAGTCCGGTCTCCTCATTTAAAGATAAGGTGGGGGCGCCTGGGTGGCTCAGTCAGTTAGGTGTCCGGCTCTTGATCTCAGCTCGGGTCATGAGTTCAGGCCCCAAGTTGGGCTCCGTGGTAGGCGTGAAAACTACTTAAAAAAAAAAGGATAAGGTGAGGCCATGAGTCATATTGTCAGAACTAGAACTGAGGCACCTTTCCACCATACCATACCCAAACCAAGCCCGTCCCTGATGAGATTATATTGGTATTGTGGAAAGATACACAAGTCCGTCACAGAAGCAAAAATCAGATTGTGTATCAAAAATATGTGTTATCACAAAATTTTAATGGCTATGAGGAAAACTAGAGGTGAGAAGAAATGGTTGAATGGTCACTTACTACTTTTCCCCCTACAGTGGAACGCTACAATCCTCAGGAAAACAGATGGCACACCATAGCCCCTATGGGGACCCGGAGGAAACACCTAGGCTGTGCAGTGTATCAGGACATGATCTATGCCGTAGGAGGTAGAGATGATACTACAGAGCTTAGCAGTGCTGAGAGATACAACCCCAGAACTAACCAGTGGTCTCCAGTGGTGGCTATGACATCCCGCCGTAGTGGAGTAAGTGCCTCGCTACTGAAAACTTGGGGAAAAAGCACCAAGAGACGGTTGTGTGGGAGAGCTCTGATCTGTAAAATACCAGGACAGTAAGGAGGTGCACTATTTAGGCAAAACAACCCCTGCTGCTTTTGTACTGGAAAAAAAAAGTAATTTCTCTTAATTGCTGTTATCTCCGGTGGTTAAATATTTCAGTCAATTATATCTTTAATGATAGAATTATTCTTTGTGATTTATCTTTCATCAGTTGTTTTCCTAAAAGACATTGCCCTATCTTATCCACTACCTTATCTAACTTCACCCATATTCATCCCTCTCAATTAGAGCTAAATATTCCTAACTAATTTCTAACTAGTTTCTAGGTAATATTCTAAGTAGTTGGCACACCAATTCAAATGTTGAGGCAGAAACATACCTGGCCTCACCACCAGTCCCCACAAATAAGTTTGAGTCTATCCCATCTGTAGTCTAGACCTGGTCAGGCTGACCTATGTCAAGTTCTAGACCATGGATGACCTGTGACTACACGAGACTTTCAGGGTGAAGTACAGAATTCATCCATCCTAGGACGTTTGCTTCAGAGGGAACTGTAATCCATAAACCACTGATTGTGTCAAGAGTCCATCGATGTCGGACAACAAGTGGGAAAAGCCAGCAGTAGTTAAAGAGTCCATGATGTGAGGATAGAAGGGAGTAAATTCTGGTTCGCACAAATCAGGGAATACCACTGGTACGCATCGGCAGGTCAAAGCATTCCCATGCCTGTGGCTCTTTATTACTGGTGGCTAACAGCTTCTTAGTCACACTCCTGTTGTTCTCACTGCTACATTCTGACGATTTAGCAAAGATTTATTTATTTGTTTATTTGTTTAAATTTACATCCAAGTTAGCATATAATGCAACAATGATTTCAGGAGTAGATTCCTTAATGCCCCTTACCCTTTTAGCCTATCCCCCCTCTCACAACCCCTCCAGCAACCCTCTGTTTGTTCTCTATATTTAAGACTCTCTTATGTTTTGTCCCCCTCCCTGTTTTTATATTATTTTTGCTTCCCTTCCCTTATGTTCATCTGTTTTGTGTCTTAAAGTCCTCATATGAGTGAAGTCTTATGATTTTTGTCTTTCTCTGACTGACTAATTTCACTTAGCATAATACCCTGTAGTTCCATCCACGTAGTTGCAAATGGCAAGATTTCATTCTTTTTGATTGCTGAGTAATACTCCATTGTATATACATACCACATTTTCTTTATCCATTCATCCATCGATGGACATTTGGGCTCTTTCCATACTTTGCTTATTGTTGACAGTGCTGCTATAAACATGCGGGTGCATGTGTCCCTTCAAAACAGCACACCTGTATCCCTTGGATAAATACCTAAGAGTGCAATTGCTGGGTTGTAGGATAGTTCTATTTTTAATTTTTTGAGGAACCTCCATACTGTTTTCCAGAGTGGCTGTACCAGTTTTTAGCAAATATTTATTAAGTGCTTACCGTGTGCTAGGAAGGCAAAAATGAGTGTGACGACTCATCAAGGAGTTCCCAATTTAGTGAAGGAACTTGAGATGTTTACAGCTAACTATAAAAAAAATTATAGTAACAGCACGTGCATTATAGGAAAACATGGGAGAATATGCTTAATGTGTTTAGGGCAGTGAAGAGACTTACCAGAGAAAGTCGCATGTAAACTAGGCCATAAAAGAAGAAAAAGATTCTCTAAAAGAGGGAGAGAAAACACCAGCCAAGGAACAACGTGCAAAAGTATGGAGGTGTGCATATGTGGATCTTGAGAAACTTAACAGAAGACCATGAGGGAAGGGAAGGGGAAAAAAATAGTTACAAACAGAGAGGGAGGGAGGCAAACCATAAGAGACTCTTAAATACAGAGAACAAACTGAGGGTGGATGAGGGGGTGGGGGAGAAGGGAAAGTGGGTGATGGGCATTGAGGAGGGCACTTGTTGGGATGAGCACTGGGTGTCGTATAGGTAAGCGGTGAACCACGGGAATCTACCCCAAAACCCAAAAGCACACTTTACACACTGTATGTTAGCCAATTTGACAATAAATTATATTTGTTTAAAAAAAGAAAATACGTTAAAGACAATGAAGTTAAAAAAAAAACAAACTGAGGGTTGATGGAGGGAGGTGGGTGAGAAATGGGCTAGATGGGTGATGGGTATTAAGGAGGGCACCTGTTGTAATGAGCACTGGGTGTTGTATGGAAGTGATGAATCACTGAATTCTACTTCTGAAACCAATATGTAAACCAACTAAAATTTAAATTAAAAAAAGAAGAAAAAAATCTTAAAAAAAAAAAAAAAGTATGGAGGTGTGAAAACGTGTGGTATTTTCTGGGACCAGCAGTTAAATCAGTATTATTACAACATAGGGCACATAAGGAGGTGAGGCTAGAATGGGCTCTTATGGGTTTCTGGAGGGCCCGAACAACATAATAAGGACTTTAAACTTAGGCGGTAGAGAGGCTTCGTTTTTAGAGGAGAGTGACAGCATGGGTATTTTAAACAGAATTTTAGTGGCAATTTAGGTAGTGGATTAGAACAGGCAGATACCAGAAAAGTGAGAGCACTTTGGAGGTTCCTACTCCCAGTGATGCTTTTCTAAAATTTTAAAAAATCTGTTTTTGACTCTGTGTAAATACTTTAATTGAATATATAATTTTATTGTTCCAACAATGTAGTAGATTTTTGCCATTACTTTTTTCTCTGTATTCAAGTAAGCCATAATATAAGGCCTTAAAAAATATCTTTTAGTAAAGATTTATGTAGAAACTAGTGTAAATTTTCCCAGTGATTCTCTGGCTTCTTCAGCAGCCACTATGTTTTGGTCCTACAGGTTGGCCTGGCAGTGGTGAATGGGCAGCTCATGGCTGTAGGAGGCTTCGATGGCACAACGTACTTGAAGACCATTGAAGTTTTTGATCCTGATGCAAATACATGGAGGTAACGTTTAAGCTACGTTGCAGATCACCTCACTGCTGACTGGAAAATCATGAGCATAATGTTGCCTGTGACCATCAGAATCGGGCTGGTCAGTACATTGAGAAGTGCTTTTGTGGTACTAGGAAGAGAGCTCCAAGTTACCCCTATTTGATGGCTTATTTTGACTTCATTGCTCGAAAGTGGCTGACATCTTACAAAATCTTCTCTTTAGTAACTGTCCAGTTTTATAATAGAGATGGCAAACACAGAAAAAAAGTCTCCTCTCTAGCTTCATCGTGTGCAGCTGAGGAAAGTGAGGCACTGAGAAATGAAATGAACAAGTTAGCGACAGAGTTAAAATTGGAACTTAGATCTTTCACTCCTAATCTGTCACAATGTTTTGGTGTTCTTGTAGGTAGCTTTATACCCAGGAAAAACAAATTGCAGTTACTTTTAAAAAATTATAGTTTATTTCATTTTTAAGCTGATTGTTTTCTTTAAGCTTTTAAAATCTTTTTTTTTAATTTTTTTAACGTTTATTTATTATTGAGAGATGGAAAGACACAGAGCGTGAGCAGGGGAGGGGTAGAGAGAGGGGGAGACACAGAATCTGAAGCAGACTCCAGGCTCTGAGCTGTCAGCACAGAGCCCGACGCAGGGCTCAAACTCACAAACTGCGAGATCATGACCTGAGCTGCAATCGGTCGCTTAACCAACTGAGCAACCCAGGCGCCCCTACTTTCATTTTGTTTTAATATAATTTATTGTCAAGTTGGCTAACATACAGTGTATACAGTGTGCTCTTGGTTTTGGGGGTAGATTCCCGTGATTCATTGCTAACATACAACACCCAGTGCTCATCCCAACAAGTGCTTTCCTCAATGCCCATCACCCATTTTCCCCTCTCCCCACCCCCTGACCCCCATCTACCCTCAGTTCTCTGTATTGAAGAGTGTCATACAGTTTGCATCCCTCTCTGTTTGAAACTATTTTTCCCCTTCCCTTCCCCCATGGTCTTCTGTTAAGTTTCTCAAGTTCCACATATGAGTGAAAACATGGTATCTGTCTTTCTCTGACTGATTTCACTTAGCATAATATTCTCCAATTCCATCCATGTTGTTGCAAATGGCAAGTGGGGGCATCTGGATGACTCAGTCGGTTAAGTGACCAACTCTTGATTTCGGCTTGGGTCATGATCTCATGGTCATGGGATCAAGCCCTGCATTGGCATGGAGCCTGCTTGGGATTCTCCCTCTCTCTCTCTCTCTCTCTCTCAAAATAAGTAAATAAATTTTAAAAATTAATTAAAATCTTTTTAAATATATTATTATTCTATTTTAAAGTCTATTAAATTTTAACAGTCACTTTTAGGGAGGAGTCTACATTTTATTGAAGAGATTTAACTATGTTGGGGCGCCTGGGTGGCTCAGTCGGTTGTGCATCAGACTTTGGCTCAGGTCATGATCTCGCAGTTTGTGAGTTCGAGCCCCACGTCAGGCTCTGTGCTGATAGCTGGGAGCCTGGAGCCTGCTTCAGATTCTGTGTCTCCCTCTCTCTCTGCCCCTCCCCCACTTACACTCTGTCTCTCTCAAAAATGAATAAGTGTAAAAAAATTTTTTTAAAAAAGATTTAACTATGTTAAACTATATAGGATTAACTTTACTTTTAAATCCTTGTCTTAACAATCTTAACAAATCTTTCCTAAGTACTTCTTATAAATTCACATAAATCAGATAACTCATGCATTTATTTTTTCAAAAATTTTTACAAATTTAGCAAAATTCTCTTAAATTTTAAAACAAAATCATAAGTCCAGATCTTTACTCAATCACACGTTTTATACTCGATTCACAAAACTAATCTGATAGATGCCTTAATATGCCAGAGTTGCTTAAATATTACAAGAACTTAAAATGTCAAATATATAGTTAATTCTCAAACTTAATACAAAATGTTAATACTATAGGTTGGATGTACCTCCTGTCTATACTTAATTCCAAATATTAGCCTTCTAAGAAAACAGTTTTACCTTCCAAGCAACATGGGTTTTCTTTCTCAATAAATTTGGCTTATTTGCCTAAATACATTTAAGGGAACCACAGATCCCAGTCTGGCCTGGGATGTGAGGCAGCAGACATTCTGAAAGATCTTTTTCATGAACATGAAAGATAAGCTGAGATCTTTGTAGTCCTTATTCCAAAAGGGTCTGTCTCATAGTCCATTCCTGCTGCATTCTAAGTAGACATTCTGTAAATTTGAGCCTGTAACTACCCACCCAGATCTTTTCGTCATTCTAGAAGGTTCAGTTAATGAATGTACTGAGATCTTTTTATAGTCTTCATGTCTGGGAAAGCCATACTTTTACAGATATTTAAATGACAGGCTTTGGATTCTGCTTCTCTCATGTCTCTGTAAGACTTGGTCACAATACTGAAGTCAGACTAAAAGTCAGATATTGTAGCACTTTGGGCTTCCGCATCACATTTCACAATCTTGGTTCATTAAGTAAAGATAGTATTACTGAGTGAGTGTTCTAGACCCTGGGATACAACAGTGAACAAAACAAACTTCTTTTTTTTTTTTAAATGTTTATTTATTTTTGAGAAAGAGTGCAAGTGGAGGAGGGGCAGAGAGAGAGGGGGACAGAGGATCCGAAGCAGGGCTCGAACTCAACGAACCATGAGATAACGACCTGAGCCAAAGTTCGTTGCTCAACTGACTGAGCCACCCAGGCACCCCAAACAAACTTCTCTGAGACTGGAAGTAACATATCAGGGGGTAGAAGCTCTATGGTGACTAGCAAAGGGGGTGGGAGTGTCCAAGGAGGAGTTTCCACTTTAAAATATAGCGTAGCAGGCCTCACTGCAAAGGTAAACATTTTAGCAAAACCCAGTAGAGGTAAGGGAGAGATAGCCGGAGGTTTTTATGAATAGGAGCCCCCTCCCCCCTTGTGGCATATTTTCTTACACACTCCGCTTCCTTTTTTAGTGGAAATTTGAGAAGATAGCCAAATTTTCTTCTGACTGCTTAATCACTATGATCCTATGTAATGACCTGTTTCTCAGTAACTATCACTAAATAGAATTAGTAACATATGACCAAGTAATATTTAGGAAATTCTTAAGAACCATCTTTTGAGAGATTACGATCTCCATTTTTGTCTCAGACTTAAAACCAGTTTTACCTTACGGCTGTAAGGATCTAATCCTCTTTTCCATGGAAATCTGTACTTTTGAAGATGGTCTTGTTCACAAACTCGATGCTGACCTTATTCACTCCTATCCAGGTTTGTTCCATAAAGGAGGAGGCTTGTAAGAAGACATAGAAGACAAAAGGATAAAAATAGTTGCTGTTTAGGCAGAGGGAAGTGTGGGTAGGAAAATCATATAGCCATGGTCAAAATTAGACACAAAAATGTAGAATATATGATTCTATGTAATTGTTTGAAATCAGTTTAGGTGTAAAGTTTTAAAGTCATGATGCGGAATGTGGATACAATGCTCTTATTCTTAAAACAGTATCCTATAAGTGAGACCTTTTCAGCCAGTGTCTTAAATAATTCTGCTACTTGCCAGTGTTCAATTCCAGCTCCTAATCTTTGGAAGAGATGTATGAAGCGAAATTAGTTGTGCAGGGCGCCTGGGTGTCTCTGTTGGTTAAGCGTCCAACTCTTAATTTTGGCTCAGGTCACGAGATCACAAGTTCATGAGACCAAGCCCTGTGTTGGGCTCAGTGTGGAGCCCGCTTGGGATTCTCCTCTCTCTCCTCACTCTCTGCCCCTCCCTCCCCTGCTCATGCTCTCTCTTCCACTGTGTCAAAATAAACACATTAACTTTTAAAAGAATAAAAATATTAGTTGTGATAGAAAACGTGTTTTATTAACATCTAAGTTATAGAAGAAACAGTGTTTTTTCCACTTTGAAATCTGATTTTATTTTTCTTTGCAGGTTATATGGCGGGATGAATTACCGTCGGCTGGGGGGTGGTGTAGGAGTTATTAAAATGACACATTGTGAATCCCATATATGGTGAACATCTAGAAGACAGTCGTATACGCTCCTCTGTATTCTGAAGAGCTTTGACTTTGGAGCTTTGTACAGCTCAAGAAAACATTAGAACAAATTTTATTCTTTGCCGGTGCCTCAACATATGGAAATATAAATACAGTGAAAGTACTTCAACTGCAAGATGCCACCTTTGCACAAAAATTTTCAATTCTGTGCAGAATATTTATTTTTGGTTTTAATTTATCATAGGTTTTTTTTGTTGTTGTTGGGTTTTGTTGTTGTTTCGTCCTGTTTTGCTTCGGACTTAACCTTCCTCCCACTAAAAAAGGAAAAAAAGGATAGGAAAAAAAGGTAAAAAACTCCCAAGCAGCAAAAGTTAATTTCTAAGATACTAAGTTTGAAAATACTAATAAGGGGAGAAGGGCTGTACACGATCTAGTTGTTATCGCCAGGCACTCCATCCACATGGCTCCACTACTTACAAGGACCACCAGTGACAAAGATAGGGATGCAAACTGTATTATTTGGCCATCATCCTTGCACTAAGCACCAGAAGACTTGAAAATATTAAACAAACAAACAGAAAGGAAACACTCATTTTAAATAGTACAACTCAGAAGGAATATTGGATAGATAAAACCAGGACTCAGACACTAAAGTTTTCATCAGTGGAAGTTTGCATCTTGTTTCCTTCCATACGAACTTGTTTTCCACTATATTTAAAGTCTTTTTTCAAGATGGTATTTTCATAGAATTTCTGGTAGCTCCAGAGCTCTGCTCAGTGCCTCTGTAAAAACACTATACAATTCTTATATGCTGTCGAGAATCCTCCGATAGAATCATGTGCTACTCTGCAAGACTTTTTGCTCAAAAATATTACTGACTGAAACAACTTTCCTTCTTGTTTCCTTATTGCTACTAAGGACCAGCAGGGAGAAACGTCTTCTCCCCAGCAGTGAATACTGTTACGCAATTTACACTTGACGCTCAGGCCTGCTGAAGCTGAGGCTGACCTATAATCACAGCCCCCAAGAGAATGAATTCTTCAGTTCGTGTAATAGTACATGCTAATGAGTAAAACAGGCATTTTATTAATAAAACCTTGGTTCTTTTATACAAACTATATATCATTATCTTCATTCTATAAAGCCACTGTTAACTACTTCTCTCAAATTGCACTTTCTGGTGAAAAGTTAAAATTTTTAAGGAAAAAAATGATACAAATTTCAGTGGTCAAAGTTTTATCATTGTGTTCATAGAGCAATTTTTTCCAGTGTATTTTGCAGGAAAATCTTTGAATAAGACTTTAACCACAACCAAAAGGAATAACCTTCTCCTCCCTCCCCCCAACTACAAAAATGTTTGGCAACTTTGTGTTTACATTTAAAGATCATTTGCACCTTTACAAGGAAAAGAACTAAGTATTTGGTAAACAGTTGTTTACATGTATCATTTATGCTTTTTTCTAGCATGTATAACTTTTTTAAATAAAGGTAGTATTTACCATAAAACAAGTTTTGGTTAATGCTTTTTAGTGCTTGTGTCTCTGCTATTTAGTTTCTATATCATTTGTATTTCCTATATGTGAAGTTGTAAGTACTTTCAACCTGAAGGAATAAAGGATTGCCAGCTAGAATTATGAATTTTTATTATATATTTTATATAATAGTATTTTATCACCTAACCTCTAAACTTATTTTCTGGTGGAGCACTCAAGAATTATATACTTTTGAGCCAGAAGGACTCCTAACAGTCATGTGGGCCAAACCCATTTATTTGCTCTAAGAATGAAAACCAAAGAAGTCCTCACAAAGAGTAAATAAATATGGTCAATGAATAGAACCAACATTAAATAACATTTCCCCAAACTCCCACTCCATTTCTCTTTCTACGCCACACTGCTACTCCAAGCCTACTTGAAACAGGGCCTAGAATTAAATATACTAACAGACTTTGACTAAATCTGGTATGTAACATCAAAAAATTATAAACACTTTTATGAGATCTTTACAGTACTGTATCAAGTTAGTCTTTAAGACCAAAATCACGTATTTCCCAAGACTCTACTATTGCATAAATTGTAAGAAAAGGAGAGGAGTAAGAACAGGAACAAAATCCTAGGGATTAGACTCTCCATAAGTAGCCAAGTTCCCAGTAGGAGCAATTCACAGGACAGTGATTCAAGAGCAGAAACCCAGCAACTACAGTACTGGCCAAAGTGTTCATTGGAGCCTAAGGAGTTATTTTTTCCTTCCACTGAAAGTGGTCCAGTTTTATTACTGAATAATATGTACTTATTATATAAATGACATTGCTATAAAAGAATATTAGCTTATTTGCATAGTGATTTCCACAATTTTACGAAGAATCTTGGAGTTGGGTTGGGCTGGCAATCATCTTCATTTTATTAGTAAGTAAACTGAAGCTTAGAAAGTTAAAAGGACATGGTGGAAGCTGAACCTCAAACCACATCCCAATTCCAAATCCATTGTTCTCTATACCACTCTCCAAACTAGGGGGACGCAGTTTATCTTGTATCCTTCCCTCTCTCTGGACCCAAGAAGAACTGTTGCTTTCTCCATCTCTTCAGCTTTTGCCTTGTTAGGGACACAGTGGCTACTTCTAAGCTCTTCATATGAGGAACCGGAAACTGAAAGTAAAAAGAAATACAAATCATAAATTATCTCAACAGGTGCAAAAAAAAAAATGATTTGACAAGATCCAACAGCCATTCATAATAAAAACCCTCAGCAAATTAGGAAGAGAACTTCTTTAATCTGACAAAGGGCATGTATGAAAAACCTACAGCTAACATCATATTTAATAATGAAATATGCTTCCCCACTAAGGAACAATATAAAACTACTCACCACTTCTATACTGATGCATAGGGGCACTTGTACCCCAATGTTTATAGCAGCACTCTCAACAATAGCCAAATTATGGAAAGAGCCTAAATGTCCATCAACTGATGAATGGATAAAGAAATTGTGGTTTATATACACAATGGAGTACTACATGGCAATGAGAAAGAACGAAATATGGCCCTTTGTAGCAACGTGGATGGAACTGGAGAGTGTGATGCTAAGTGAAATAAGCCATACAGAGAAAGACAGATACCATATGTTTTCACTCTTATGTGGATCCTGAGAAACTTAACAGAAACCCATGGGGGAGGGGAAGGAAAAAAAAAAAAAAGAGGTTAGAGTGGGAGAGCCAAAGCATAAGAGACTCTTAAAAACTGAGAACTGAGGGTTGATAGGGGGTGGGAGGGAGGGGAGGGTGGGTGATGGGTATTGAGGAGGGCACCTTTTGGGATGAGCACTGGGTGTTGTATGGAAACCAATTTGACAATAAACTTCATATATTGAAAAAAAAAAAAAAAACTACTCACCACTTCTATCTGCCATTATGGTGGAGACTCTAGCCAAGGCAATTTGGCAAGAAAAAGAAACAAAAGGCATCCGTATTGAGATTAAGTAAAACTGTCTTTATTCACAAACAACATGAATCTTGTATACAGAAAATTCTAAGGAATTCACTGAAAAATGAGAATAAACAAGTTCAGCAAGGTCACACAATACAAGAACAATATATACTCACAACAAAGAATCCAAAAAATGAAGTTAACAAAGCAATCCAAATGTATAAAAGTGCAAGCATATTTTTGAAAGGCGCATCTTTAAAAACACAAAACACATAAAATTATCTTCCTGTCATTATCTAGAACAGATGTACATGTAACTCTACTTTGAAACTGCCTGGCTACTTATCTATACAAAATAAAATAATTTTCACTTATTTTGGAAAAAAAACCCATTCTCAATAGCATAAAAAAATACTTAGGAATAAATTTAACAAAAATAAAAGTGCAATACTTGTATGCTGAAAACTATAAAACACTGTTAAAATGGAAATTCTGAAATGGAAAGATATCCCGTGTTCATAGATTAGAAAACTTAATAAAATTATGATGGCAGTACTCCCCAAACTGATCTACAGATTCAACACAACCCCTATCAAAATCCCAGCTAATTTTTTTTACAGAAATTGACCAGCTGACCTTAAAATTCTTTGGAAATGCAAAAGACCCAGAATAATCAAAACAACCTTGAAAAATAGGACAAAGCTGGAGGACTCACACTCCCCGATTTCAAAATGCACTACAAAGCTACAGTAATCAAGACAGTGTGGTACGGCGGGGCCTGGGTGGCTCAGTCAGTTAAGCATCTGACTTCTGATTTTGGCTCAGATCATGATCTCACCGTTGTGGGATCGAGACCCATGTTGGGCTCTGCACTGAGCATGGAGTCTGCTTGGAATTCTCTCTCCCTCTCTCTCTGCCCCTCCTCTGCTCGCACGCACCCTCTTTCTAAATAAACTGAAAAAAAAAAAAAGTGTGGTACTGGCATAAGGACTGACATCAATGAAATAGAATTGAGAGTCCCAAAATAAACATCTGTGGCCAATTGACTTCTGATTCCTTTTTTTTTTTTTTTTGCCAATTGACTTTTAAAACAACAGTCTTTTCAATAAATGGTACTAGAACAAATGGATATCCTTATGCAAAATGATTAATTTGGATGCTTACTTCACCCCATACATAAAATACTCAAATTGGGGGGCACCTGGGTAGCTCAGCTGGGTGAGTGTCCAACTCTTGGTTTTCAGCTCAGGTCATGATCTCCCGATTCCTGAGATCTTGCCCCACATCGAGCTCTGCGCTTCCAATGCAGAGCCTGCTTGGGATTCTCCCCCTCTCTCTGACCCACCCCCGCTTGCATGCTGTCTCTTCAAATAAATAAACTTAAAAAAAAACTTCAAAATGGATTACAGACCTAAATTTAAACCTAAAATTATAAGATCCTTAAAAAAACATAGGAATAATTCTTTGGGACCTTAGATTAAGCAACAGTTTCTTAGACACAGCACCAAAAGCACAAGAAATAAAATAACTGATAAATTGGACTTCATCAAAATTAAAAACTTGCATTTTGAAAGTAAATGAGTTCACTCTGGTATTTCCGATTCAAATTTAACATTACAGAGTTTCTACTTAGCTTACTTTATAATTGTATGTCTTTTCTTTTACACTCAAAATCTTGGTAATATTGTTACATGTTTTATCTTATTACAAACAGTGGTAAAACAACAATACCAATATTATTAATCACAAGATAACTGAGTGCAACTTAAATTCCTTTGCTGCTCTTCTTTTCCTAAGACATAGCTGACAATGTACAGTCAAAATACTAGGATTTAAAGACACTAAAAATAATTATTTGTGTGATTATGACAAGAACTTAATATAGTTAGGTTCATTTGTTTTCAATTTTTAAGATTGCCTTTTCTTTTTGATCTAATTTTCAGAACTATATAAAACACTTAGGGACTCCTGGGTGGCGCAGTCGGTTAAGCGTCCGACTTCAGCCAGGTCACGATCTCGCGGTCTGTGAGTTCGAGCCCCGTGTCAGGCTCTGGGCTGATGGCTCAGAACCTGGAGCCTGTTTCCGATTCTGTGTCTCCCTCTCTCTCTGCCCCTCCCCCGTTCATGCTCTGTCTCTCTCTGTCCCAAAAATAAATAAACGTTGAAAAAAAAAATTAAAAAAAAAAAAAAAAAAAACACTTAAATGGTGCCAAACTATAAAAGAGGAACATTCAGATAAGTTTTAACTTTAATTTCTGTCCCCTTTACCCAGTTCCTTCCTTCCCCCTAGTTAGTAACCATTTTTATTAGTTGGTTTATTCTTCCATTGGTTTTTGGAAACATAAGGAAATACACACACATATTCATATTTCACCCATTCCATCCATAACAGACAGCACACTGTCCACAAGTTGCTCTTTCACATAACATATCCTAGAGATCAAGATCACTCCATGGTAATGTTTTCACTCCTGTGTGGATCCTGAGAAACTTAACAGAAGACCATGGGGGAGGGGAAGGAAAAAAAAAAATGGTTAGAGAGGGAGGGAGCCAAAACATAAGAGACTCCTAAAAACTGAGAACAAACTGAGAGTTTATGGGGGGTGGGAGGGATGGGAGGGTGGGTGATGGGTACTGAGGAGGACACCTGCTGGGATGAGCACTGGGTGTTGTATGGAAACCAATTTGACAATAAATTTCATATTAAAAAAATAAATAAATAAAATGAGTATTTTAGTCAAAAAAATAAAAATAAAAAAACTATTAAAAAAAAAGATCACTCCATGGTAGTATTAGATTATCTTCCACAAACCTTTTTATGGTTACATAGTGGTAATTCATTGTGTCGCTATACCATAATTTATTCAAACAATCCCCATGGGATGGGCACTTGGATTGTTTTCAGTTTTGCTACCAAACACCATTGCAATAAATAGCCTTATACGGGCTTCATTTATATTTTGCCAGGGAGTTTTGGGGATAGAATTCTAGAAATGGGATTACTTGTCAAAGGGTAAATCCTACAACATTTTGCTAGATATTGCTAATTTCTCCACTGAATTTGTACCATTTCTAACAATCTTTTAACTGTTTTCCCTTTCACTCTTGTCCACCTATAATTCATTCTCCCTCATATCTTATAAAATACAGATTAGGTAATATTCTCTCCTGCTTAAAACTTCAATGGCTTCCCACTGCATTTAGAATGAAATCCAGCCTCTTCACAAATAGCTACAAAAACTTAGATGACGTAGATCCTGCCTCTTTCTATCAAGATTAGGTTTGGCTATGAGCAAGAGACCCAAAATGTCTTTAAGCACCAGCTTGCACAAGATAAAAGTTTACCTCTCTGACACACAGGTCCATAGGAAGACTGCCCAAGGGTGGCACTGGGGTTCAGCCTCAAGAAGTCCTCAAGGCACAAACTCGTTTCAGGCCATGTTCCACCATTCCTATGACCTGACCTGCATCCCCGTGACCAAAAAGAGTGGCTAGAATTCCAGTCATTATATGTGTTCCAAGCAGCAAAGATGGCAGAATAAGAAAACGTCAAGGGGTATATGTCTGCTGTTTTTTAAGGAAGATTCCTGATCCTTCCATTTATATGCCATGGGTCAGAACTTAGTCATAGGACTACACCTACCTAAGAGAAAGGCCAGAAAAGACCATCTTTATTCTAGACAACCACATGCTCAGTCAAAAATTGGGAGACATACCCATGGAATAAGTCTCTGCTGCACAATCTCTTCAGTCTCATCTAATACTACTCCACCCTGACTTCCTTCAGCCACACAGACTTCCTTTATTCCTCAAATAAGCCAACCTCTTACCTATCTCAAGGCCTTTGCTCTCGCCATTTCACCTGCCTAGCAAACCCTTCCACAGATCCTCACACAGCTGGTTCCCTCAGCATTCAGGACCCAGCTCAAATGTCACCTACCCAGAGAGACCCCCTTTCCATATTGTACTGCCTTAAGTATTTATCTCCACAGAAATTATTTATTTTTTGCCTTCCTCCACTAGAATGTAATTTCCAAATGACAGGGATCTTTTTTGTCTTCACTGCTATACCCCTGTTACCCAATACAATTCTAAGTACACAGCAGGAACTTAATATTAGTTAAATGAATGACTGTCTCACTTCAAAGCCCATGCTTTTTCCACTATCTCTGCTGTTCCTAGTATATGTGAAATAATATTCCATTCCAAAAGTTAACCTTTTAGAAAGACAGCCTATTAATTTCCTTTCAAACAACTTTTAAAAAAGAGTTTCTAAAGTAAAACAAAATGTTCCCATACTCCATAAATTAAAACAAGAGATTTAAACATAGCATCTTGGGCAAGTCTCCTAAGTTGTTCAATTTATAGTTTTCATCTATAAAATGGAAGATTTGGTTAAAATACATTTACTTAACCTGCAGACATTTACCAAGCACTGTGCTAAACCAAAATTAGGGACATGAAAGTTAAACAAGATAACTGCTGCTCTCAAAAGAGGCTCACAGATCCCTTTCAATTCTATAAGTATGGTTCTATATAATTGCTGGTTTGTAACCTTTGTGCTACAGAAAAAGCCTATGACTTCTCATTCCTGAGACATTAATTAAAGATCTGCCACCAAGACACTGATAAACATGCTGCTTCATTTTAAAAGTGAATATTTAATTCAACATTGCAATAAGAATTGAACAGCATTAAAAACAGAAGCATATTAGTGGCTTTAATAAATGTATATTAATTTTTAGTTTCCTTTGGAGAAGATTTTGATTGCCAACTCTCTACAGTGAAATGATAGTAGGAAAATGTCTTTAGAAGACAGAAATTCTCTCTGAATCCAAGTCTAAAATGCTTAAAAGGGATTAAAGCTTTTTAAAGACCCAAATAAAAAACACTCAATATTAGAGATATCTCATTTGAATCCTAAAAATTTGATATAAGATGGCCCAAGAAAATAACAATTCAGCATTTTCTAAAGACTGGCCTCCCAGATCATCATGACTATTATATAAACACCTAGCTGTGATTCATTCGCTACCACCTTCTTTGTTCTAGATCCTTCTGGGCTTCTATCTGGGCAATTCCAAAGGCACTGAGAGGAAAACAGATGCAGATATAGATGCATGTTTCTCCTGCAGTTCCTCTCAGCATAGAAATTAGGCAAATAATCTGTGAGGAAAAAGTTATATAATCCATAATTTATAGTTCCCACAAGACCTCAATCAATTTGAAAAATTGCCAGTTCTGTCAAATATGCCAAGATTCCAATGAGGTATTTATGACACAGAATCTGAAAAAAACAAACAAAAAAAAAATTAAAGTTAGAATTAATTATTATAACAAAGCAGTTTGATAAAAATTCCAGGCTTATTTTAAATTCCGTATCTGCAATCTTAAGATCAACCCATACCACTGTGGCTCTAAGTCAAATAGATTTTACTTAATGAAGACTACTAACTTTAATAAATATACAACTATTAGTCAATGGTGCTTAGAAATAACTAGACTAAGGTTCTTATTTATCCTGGCTTCCACAGTTAGGCTATCTGCCTAAGAAGTAAGGGGAGAGAAGGGAATCCATGAATCCCTTGGATCTACATTTCTAGAAAAAGGTTCCATAGCTTCCTTCTTCTCAAAGGGATATAGACTCCAAAAGTACCTTGTAGAGGGGCACCTGGATGGTTTAGTTGGTTAGGTCTCTGACTCTTGATTTTGGCTCAGGTCATGGCCTCACGGTTCATGGGTTTGAGCCCTGCATCGGCCTTCATGCTGACAATGAGAACCCCGCATGGGATTCTCTCTCTCTCTCTCTCAAAATAAATAAACATTTAAAAATGAAAAAACTTTTTTTTAAAAAGTATCTTGTAGAAACTAAGCAGGTGGCAGAAACCTGGCTGACACATCATTCTTGACAGCAGTACACTGTTGCAGTTAAAAGCAGAAGCTTTGGGGAGCCTGGGTGGCCAGTCAGTTGAGTGTCCTCCGCCTGGTTTCAGCGCAGGTCATGATCCCAGGGTCTTGGGATAGAGCCCCGTCAGGCTCTGCACTGATAGCGTGGAGCCTGCTTAGGATTCTCTCTCTCCCTCTCTCTCGTCCCCCCAGCTCACTTTTTCTCTCAAAATAAACGTTAAAAAAAAAAAAAAAGCATAAGGTTTCGAGTCAGATGACTGGGTTCAAATGCAAAATCTACTTATTACCTGTGTGATATCAGGGAACCTACTTATTCCCTGTGTTAGTTTTCTCTTTACAACCTATGGAAATAGGTTGTTGTGAAAAACTAAATGAGAAAATATACATAAAATGCTTAAAAATGGCTGGCACAATCAGTGCTTAATAAATGTTAGTTATCATCATGGAATTATGCAAAGCTAGGAGCCAGTTACTGTCTTACATTATTAAGAGGGGCTCTTAGATTTACAATAGACCAGATAAAATAAATGTGCTTAAGAACCACCTTTATCTTCATAAGAACACATTTTACAAAACAGTTTTTAAATGTAGTTTACTAATGGAGTGTGAGCATATGAAAACAAAATTTTAAAATATATTAAGACCTCATGAACATTGAATTCTGAGGTGCTAAAATGGAATTTTTTCCCTTTATAATTTCAAAATAACATGATATAATCTTTCAAATGTTTTACTGCAAATCAGAGTAAGAAATAAATTTAACATCATGATCCAGTACAAGCAAATGTATACCCTTACCACATGTGATACTCATTTTTATATTTTCCATTATATTTCTTTCATTGTTTTTAATGTTTATTTACTTTTGAGAGAGAGAGCGAGAGAGAGTGAGAGAGAGTGAGCAAGCACAATCGAGGGAGGTATAGAGAGGGAAACACAGAATCAGAAGCAGGCTCCACGCTCAGAGCTGTCAGCACAGAGCCTGATGCAGGGCTTGAACTCATGAACTGCAAGATCATGATCTGAGCTGAAGTCAGATGCTTAACCAGCTGAGCCACCCAGGCACCCAGATTTCTTTTGTTTTTTAAAGCTGTTCTCTTCCCATCATTTTCCAACCTACAATTGCATTATGACTTTCAGTTCGAAAAACACTAATATAGTGCTTATAGAGCATGAACTTTTTGGAACCTAAGAGATAAGCACTCAAATGTTGACTCCTCCTCTTACCAAACTATCTTGCAGGTATCACTAAAACCTATCTTGGCCTTGTTTCCTTGTTTTAAAAATAAAATGTGGATAAAAATACCTACTACAGGGTTGCTCTGAAGATTAAAATTAAGGTCTATTGGGGCACCTGGGTGGCTCAGTCAGTTAAGCTTCTGACTTTGGCTCAGGTCATGATCTCACAGTTCATGAGTTCAGGCCCCGCATTGGACTCTGTGCTGACAGCTCAGAGACTAGAGCCTGCTTCAGATTCTGTGTTTCCCTCTCTCTCTGGCCCTTCCCAGCTCACTGGCCCTCCCAGCTCACGCTCAGTCTCTCTCTCATAAATAAATACATTAAAAAAGAATTAAAAAAGAAAAACATTTAAAATTAAGGTCTATTAAAATCCTAGCTCAGTGACAAGACCAATATTCAGAGTGTTTACTGTGGCCACAGTCTAATACATTTTAAATATATTGATATATTTTATTATATTTAGGTACCTACTCTCAGTTTATTTCTGAGATTTCCTCTAATAAATACTTTGCAGAGAGTAGGGGTGCCTGGGTGGCTCAGTTAAGCACCCAACTTCGGCTCAGGTCATGATCTCATGGTTCATGAGTTCAAGGCCTGTGTCAGGCTCTGTGCTGACAGCTTGGAGGCTGAAGCCTGCTTTAGATTCTGTGTCTCCCTTTTTCTCTGCCCCTCCCCTGCTCACACTCTGTCTCTCTTTCAAAAATAAGTAAAACATTAAAAAAAAAAAAAAAACTTCCTAGAGAATAAAACAATGTCAATTATTTCTTTGCCACTAGAGACAGAAAAGTCTAAAATATAAAGATGTTATCTTAGTTAGGTATTTCTGGCTATAATTTTCTGATCTAACACAAAAAATCCTCTGTTGCTGATAATTATTTCAAAGTTTGAGGAAACATAATTCTGAAAGTTTCAAAGTTACTATATTCATTTTATTACCAAAGCCTGTAGCACACAATATATAGTATCCTTCCATTACAGAGCTGCATCTAAAGGCTGAAGACTTTCTAGCATATCATTTATAAAGCATAAAATCTCTCTACTGTCTCGAATTAGCATTCAAACGTGTTTCTTCAATGTGGAAAATACAATCTCTATACATTTTGAAAACTATGCAGTAAGAAAAAATTACCTAGCTAGATATGTTCAAACTAACCTTTATTTTTCCATCAGTATGTGCTGAAGCTACAGATGTTGAAACACGGACCAATCTTGTGGCTGATAAATGAATTTTGAAATGCCTATGGAAGTGTGAATAAAGGCAGTCCATGAATAAGTCAACTTCCTCCTGAGTAACTTCCCCAGGTGTTTTGTGGACACTGTCCCACAAAGCTTTTGCATCCTCTGGATGTATGGCATAAGAAATGTCCAGACTTTGAGGGCTACACGGTACAGACCAAAGAAATTCAGTAGTAGCCATATATTGGTCCATTTTGCATGCAGTCCACATAGCAGCCATCCAGGAAAGATTAAACGCATTGATTGCTAAGGAACTGAAATGACAATCAAAAGTTTCCTGAAACCAGGTTCCAACTATGGCTGTATTCGTCTCTGCTCCATTTGCAAGAAATAAAGGTACACAGGTGAAATCTTCTGGAACAGTCTCCAGAAGACTGTCTCCAAATACACAGCAGAACCAACCAGTCCACAACACTTTTTGTCCTCTGTTCTCTGATGGTAATTGAGATTTTGACAGAATCTACAAAGAAAAAAACGGGGGAGTTCATTAAATGCAAAAGTACCTTTACTCTTAAGTTACACCTTCTCAAAATTAGTACATTAAAAAATAAGAAGATATATTGTATTATTTGCCAAAAAAACATAATGGGAATAATCTCCCTAATCATTATTAGGGTTTATCAAGTTAACTGACTTTCCTCCTAATATTTTTTCTTCTTCTTCTTTTTTTTTTTTTTTTAGAGAGCCAGGGAGCATGTAAGCGGGAAGAGGGGCAAGGGGTGGGGTGGTGGGGTAGGGAGGAAGAGAGGGAAAGAGAAAGAGAGAGAGAAAGAGAGAGAGAGAGAGAGAGAGAGAGAGAGAGAGAGAGAGAGAGAGAATCTTAAGCAGGCTCCATGCTCAGCATGGACCTTAATGTGGGGCTCAATACCACAAGCCTGGAATCACGACCTGAGCCTAAATCAAGAGTCAGACGCTCAACTCACTGAGCCACCCAGGCACTCCTACCTCTTAATATTCTTATTAGGACATGGTATATGGCAAGATCTTGGTGCAGCCAAAATGCAAAATAAGCAAATTAAGGAATGCCAATATGGTTATAACCAAGTATGCTATCCTTGGCGGGGAGAGGGGGCCCTCAAAATTTCAACTTCAGAAGGGACTATAAAAAGTCACATATTCAATGTGTTTGAATTCTTCCATTGAGGAAGAATTCAGGATTTCCTAAGGCAGCTCTATCAACTTAAAATTGTTCTTTCATATGTTAGGCACACAGTATCTACCACAGGTCCTGCTTTCTTCTTTATGTGCATGTAGAACAAATCAAATCTAATCTCTCTTCCACAGAAAAAGCCCTTCAAATATCTGATAATCCCAATCATATGTAATGCCAGGTTCAACATCTCCAGTTTCTTTAACCATTCCTTCTATGATACACACATTATCCTGCTTACTCTGAAATTCTTCTGCATGAGAGTCATTCATAAGTGAATATAATTACTTCAAAAAGACCTAGATTATACTACTACTAATATAACCTTAGATTGCAGTTTTCTAATTTTTAGTTGACAGCTTTAAATTATCCTTATTCATCCTTGCTGTTAATAGGTAAATCTCCCATAATATATAGAGGAATATATGTATTCCTATTAAAATTTCACTCTCAATTTGACCCATTGTGCCAATCCGTTCAGATTTTTTAGAATCTTGATTATATTTTCCAGCAGACTGACTAATCCTTCAAACTTCAAATTTATAAACTACATGACAAACATACCTTCCAGATATTCATAGAAGTTTTATTTTTAACCTTTATTTATTTTTTTGAGACAGAGAGAGACAGAGCATGAATGGGGGAGGGTCAGAGACAGAGGGAGACACAGAATCCGAAACAGGCTCTAGGCTCTGAGCTGTCGGCACAGAGCCCGACGCGGGGCTCGGACTCACAGACTGTGAGATCATGACCTGAGCCAAAGTCAGATGCTCAACCTGACCTGAGCCAAAGTCAGATGCTCAACCGACTGAGCCACCCAGGCGCCCCAAGATATTCATAGAAGTTTTAAAGTTTGACCAGGATAAGGTGAAGAACACAGCCCAGTATCAGATCCTGTTAGAGATCATCATTTAAAAAGTTACTTTTAGCATATTTTGCCTTCTTGTTCAAGAGACTACAAGCGATTCTCAAAAACCTTAAAGCCCAGCCAGCCATGTCTATCACACTTGTATAACCTAAAAGTCCGGGAACCCTGTGAAGAAATGAGGTTTAATTTGCGAACTATTAGGACACTCTGCTAAGAGTTCAAGAGGTCATTTCTATTCTGCACAGGAACAGTTGCTTACCTGTTGACATGCAAATCACATCACTTCTCTGGGAAATCAACTGCTTCATTTGACAAAGACTGCTGTCTACCCAGTACCTACTTTTCCTTCCACAATAAAACTGTGCTTTTGGGGCGCCTGGGTGGCGCAGTCGGTTAAGCGTCCGACTTCAGCCAGGTCACGATCTCGCGGTCCGTGAGTTCGAGCCCCGCGTCGGGCTCTGGGCTGACGGCTCAGAGCCTGGAGCCTGTTTCCGATTCTGTGTCTCCCTCTCTCTCTGCCCCTCTCCCGTTCATGCTCTGTCTCTGTCTGTCCCAAAAATAAATAAATGTTGAAAAAAAAAATTTAAAAAAAAAAAAACAAAACTGTGCTTTTAATGAGATGCTTTTAAGGAGGTAGCAAAGTACCCACTAAAAAAGAAAAATTTCCTAGTCTGTCTTCCAACAGGGATGCAAAAAGAAGTGGTTGGGTCTTAGCAGTCTCGTTAAAAACCTACTCAGGCAGGCATCCTATTTGCCCTTCCCATCTTCCCCCTACTTCCTCCTGCCTGGAACCTGCATCTAATATTTAGCGCTTCAAGAGGCATATTAGACTCCAATGTGACTTTAAGGATGGAAGCCATGCACCAAGGATGATACAGAAGATAGAAGGAGCCTAAGTTATTAATTCATGAAGCATACACCAGTCTTAAACAGCTTACTCCACTTTTTTTGTAAGACAAATAAACCTCGGGGCACCTGGGTGGCTCAGTCGGTTGAGCGTCCAACTTCGGCTCGGGTCATGTTCTCACCGCCCGTGAGTTCGAGCCCCATGTCGGGCTCTGTGCTGACAGCTCAGAGCCTGGAGTCTGCTTCGGATTCTGTGTCTCTCTCTCTCGCTGTGCCCCTCCCTCATTCATGCTCTGTCTCTCTCTCAAGAATAAATAAAACATTTAAAAAAAAATTTTTTTTTAAATAAAAAGACAAATAAACCTCTATTAATTAACCTCAAGATAGGCATCTAATTCACTGTTATTTAGGCTTTCTGTTTTATGCAGCTAAACCTACCCCTAAGACTCCTGAAGATCCTTGCCAACACCAGATCTATACCAAGCGTCAGCAAATTTTTTCTGTAAGAATCAGACAGTAAATATTTTAGGCTTTGTAAGCAACCACTCAAATGTGCTGTCGTAGCACAAAAGCAGCCATACACAATAATGTAAACAAATGAAAGGAGTTCTGTTCCAATAAAACCTTATTTAGAAAAACATCAACAACAAAAAATAAAAACAAGCAGCAAATCAGATTTGACCTGCAGGCCACAGTTTTCTAACCCAATCTATACAGATAAACAAAATTAGATCTTTTCACGATTTCAGAATTTAATTTGTGGTGACTATGAGTTAACTCAGAATAAACAGAAGTAGCAGGCATGAATAATAAATCCAGTTTCTTAATAAATCAAGATAGTCATATTACTTTTAAGTAAGAGTAACTGAACATTTCACAATATATAATGATATGTTACTTTTATTTTTTATTTTTCATTTTTTTAAGAGTGTGCATATGTGTGTGCAAGTGAGGGGGGATGGGAGGAGAGGGAGAATTTCAAGCAGACTCCATGAGCCCAATGCAGGGTTCAATCCCACAACCTTGGGATCATGACCTGAGCCAAAATCAAGAGTCAGATGCTCAACTGACAGAGTCACCCAGGGGCCCCATGTTACATATTTGTTTTTTGCTAAAATTCCACTTCTAGAAATTTGGTCCTAGTAAAAACCATAGAATTACACAGATATACTTATAAAATGTAGAATTCTTAATGATATGAGTAATTACCTATGACATTATTTTTTTTTTTAAAGCCATAATGCAAAAGTATGGGCAATATGATCCTAATTTTAATAGATCCAGATAGCCAGACAGATGTATCTATGTTCATGAGAGAGATCAATCTGTCGTTTCTTAAATAATCTTTGTCTAATTTTGGTATTAGGGTAACACTGGCCTGGCAGAATGAGTTAGAAATTATTCCCTCTGGTTCTATACTCCAAAGAGACTATAGAATTAAAATAATTTCTTCCTTAATTAAACTTTTGGCAGCTTTTACCAGTGAACTTATCTGGGCCTGGCGCTTTCTATTTTGGAAAGTTATTAATTATTGGTTCAATTAAGAAATTGAATTGGTTCAAGAAACTGAATTGATTCAATTAATAAATTAAGAAATTGAACCAATAATTAATAACTTTCCAAATGAGAAGCTTACTCAGGTTGTCTATTGCCAAATAGATGTATGCCAAAATGTTAAACTGTGGTTTTTAATTTTCTTTGTATTTTTATGTATTTTCTAAGTTTTATAAAATAAATATTATATCATAATCATGATATTATATCATAATCATTATATCATAATCATATTTATTTTAGAAAAACCTTTTTTTTTATGTTTATTTATTTTTGAGATAGAGAGACAGAGTGTGAGTGAGCAAGGGGTAGAGACAGAGGGAGACACAGAATCCGAAGCAGGTTCAGGCTCTGAGCTGTCAGCACAGAGCCCAACGTGGGGCTCAAACTCACAAACCGGGAGATCGTCACCTGAGCTGAAGTCAGACGCTTAACCGACTGAGCCACCCAGGTGCCCCCCACAAAAAAAACCTTTAAGTTGGCCATATCTAATTACTACAATTTGGTCAAACAAGACATAAAAAAGGTTATAAATCACAAGCTCAAAATATTTTTAAACAGTAAGAAAATACCACAATTTCTAAACCAAGACAGTGCAGATTCTTTTCCTGAGAAGCAAGTACTGTTTATACAACATACCTGGACAAGAAATGCTTCAGGGTCTCTTTGTGTTCCTTTCATTCCTAGGAGAGTGGAGAAAGTCACTTTGATGTTGAAGTCTTCTCCCACTTCAACAGCAAGCCCTTTTTGCTTTTCAGCAGCAATAAATGCACTCAGAAGTCTAGAATACTCTTTGAGATTAGTATAGGAGAATTTATATAGGGGAGTTAAACTATATAAAGTCCATTGTTTATGCAGAAGAAACGCAAACTTTTGAGGATCATTATCTTCCTAGAGAGAAAAAACAATCAAGACAACAGTAGTTTAAGAATTAGGAAACATTAGTAAATAAGAATTTAATCAAAGAATTTTAAATATTTACTACAAATCTGTGTACCTGATCTTTACATTCCAACCAAACTGGAGTCTGCAGGACTCTGAAGATCCCTGAACAGGGCTTTTCATTCACTGTACCTTCCCTCTGGAATGCTCTCCACACATGTGTTCACATGGCATGTTCCCTTCCTTCACTCAGTTTTGTCCAAATGTCACTCAAGAGGCCACCCTATGTAAAGTTGCACCTGCACCCACTCCAATTTTGTCACTCTGTATCTCCTTAACATGCTTTATTACTATCTGGTATTATATGTTTGTGTGATTTTTATTGTCTGTCTTCCCTGCTAGAGTATGAGTTTGAAGAGAACAGGGATTTTTGTCGATTTATTCAGCGCTACATCTCTAGCACCTAGAACACTGCCATCCTAGAACAGTTGTTCAATATATATTTATTGGATGAACATTTAAAAACTTAGATTATAGATTTAAAAAATAGTAACTATTCCTGGGGCATCAAATTTGATTCATGTTAATTATGTAATTGTTTTAAATGTTTAGCAGTAAATCCATTCTATGACCCAATGTCAAAGTCAGTCGATCAAATAAAAAAACACTTAGTATTTCTGCCATGCTCTAAGAGAACCACAGGTACCATCAAAAACAAAAACACTTCTGCAGCACGTGAGTAGCTCATTCCATTAAGTAGCTGAGTCTTGATTTCAGTTCAGGTCATGATCTCGCAGTTTGTGAGTTCAAGTCCCATGTCTGGTTTGTACTGGCAGCACAGACCTTGCTTGGGATTCTCCTCTCCCTCTCTCTCTGCCCCTCCCCAGTGCACACGCTTGTGCGCGTTCCCTCTCTCTCAAAATAAATAAATAGGGGCATCTGAGTAGTTCAGTTGGTTAAGCGTCCAACTTTGGCTCAGGTCATGATCTCACGGGTGGTGAGTTTGATCCTGCATGGGGCTCTGTGCTGACAGCTCAGAGCCTGCTTTGGATTCTGTATCGCCTTCTCTCTCTGTTCCTCCCCTGCTCACTCTGTCTCTCTCTCAAAAAATGAAGATTAAAAAAATTTTTTAAATAAATAAATAAATAAACTTAAAAACAACAACAACAACAACACATCCTTCACATTGGTTCTATGGCATTATTGAGGGCCTTCACATACACCCTCGTACAGGTCCCTACTTTTATCCTGAATTGTTCTATAGAATTCATACTTCCTGACATAGTTTTACAGCTCCAACTATCTTTTGGAACTTTCATTACAGTTGTCCATTTGACAAAAATATTTGTTTTGACTACAGTATTCATGGAAATTTGTATAAAACTTTTATAAGTTATAAACTTTTTTCTTATAACTGTCAAAAGGTACAGCAAAACTATTTGCATGATAGAAAATTTATATGATACAAAATTATTTGTATGATAAGGAAGCACTGAATTGGACATCCCAATCCTTTTGTCTTTTAAAATGTTTATTTATTTTTGAGAGAGAGAGAAAGAAAGCGTGAGCAGGGGAACAGCGGAGAGAGAA
The DNA here is from genome assembly GCF_007474595.2 of Lynx canadensis. NCBI lineage: Eukaryota > Metazoa > Chordata > Mammalia > Carnivora > Felidae > Lynx > Lynx canadensis. The sequence continues at coordinate 15,744,816 of NC_044319.2, forward strand.
GGAGACAGAGAATCCCAAGCAAGATTCTGTTAATAGTGCAGAGCCCGAGGCAGGGCTCAAACTCATGAAGTGTGAGATCATGACCTGAGCCAAAATCAAGAGTTGGACACTTAACCAACTGAGCCACCCAGGTACCCCTGGATATCCCAATCTTTAATTTATATACAATTTCTGTTCTATGGTTAAGAACCATCACTTTCATCACCATCGCTAGTAATTTAAGAAACTTTTCAGAAAGAAGCAAAAATTTTCTCATATCCCAAAAGACATGAGGCACACAACACTGACAAGAAAAGATTACAGGGAAGGTGTGGGGGACTGATTCACCAGACTCTGCTAAGTTCCTCAAAACCACACGTCAAACCTGCACTAACTAGGGTTTTATTTCATGTTCCAGCGAAATCACAAATTACTAACATTATAAACCTTCAGAATTGTTTATGAGTCATCAGAGTTATGAGTTCTTATAACTCATAACTGATTATGGAATCAGGCAAAAATTATCAATGGATATTAAGTGCAAGGGGAAATTTTGATAAGAACAGAATGTTTACATTATCCTAAAGTGTCTCCCCACAGACTGCTTATCAGATGCAGAGGGGAATAAAACAGTAACCACTGGGCAGCACCTTGACAGGATGATCACAACTGATCACCTATGTGCTACCAGATGTTATCCCCAAGGACAACAGCATCTACGCTGTATTCCAGTCAAGAATACAGAACTTCAATCTAGTCACGAGGAAATGTCAAATACAAAACGAAGAATATTCTATTTAAAAAGGATAAGGGAGGAAACTACATTCTTCAAAACGTTAACGTCATAAAAGACAAATACTGTGGAAATGCTGCAGATTAAAAGATATAACAGGGGAGCCTGGGTGGCTCAGTCGGTTAAGCATCCAACTACTGATTTTGGCTCAGGTCATGCATGATCTCACAGTGTGTGAGACCAAGCCCCATGTCAGGCTCTGTGCTGACAGCACAAAGCCCACTTGGGATTCTTTCTCCCTTCTCTCTGCTCCCCGCCCTCCACCGCCGTCCCACTTGTACCTGCGCTCTTATGTACACAAAATAAACTTTTTTAAAAAAGACTTAACAGAGGTGGTATTGATGGTGTAACTACTTTCACTACTTCTCACTATCTCACAAATATTTTTCACTATTTCTCATTTATTATCTGAGAGATTTAAGGAGATACTAAAAATACCATTAAAAGGTAATAAAAAGCAAAATTTATTCACAAATGTTCTCAATTATTGAGTAACATGAAGGAACACAAAAAGCATACCTGTAATTGTGAACACTGAGGAATTTTCCTTCGAGGTGGAGTCGGGACAAATGAAGCCTGCTTCCTGACTGATTCTAATCGTTTCCGCAAAGGGGTGGCACCTATAAAATAATCTTTAAGCCTTGAGGATGCACCGTGCCTCGGAGTCGATTCTGGTGTATCATAAGGATCCATGGTCTACAGAAAAGAAGTAAAACCAGAATTCTGAACACTAAAAAGTTAACTCATGCTCATAGTTTCACTGATTCTTCTTCTCACTATCAATGAATTATTTCTCTCCCTTCCCCTCCCCACCCTCAGTTTTGACTTTTTAACCAAGTCCTACATTTCCCATTTGCTATAGGCTATTTTTATGAATATCTTACAGATACTTCAAACAGAAGGTTCAAACTAAATTCAACTCCTTCACATCCTTCTCCAAAAGTTTGCTGGTCCATTTTCAAATTCCTGTCAATTTTCCATGTTAATTTAAATTCTTTTAAGATACTTTCATTCTTGAACTGATAGTCATTAAGCACATTCTCTTGAGTTTTTCCTTCAACAGTTTTGTCATCCATTCCCAAAGCTACCTCCAGGTTCTTACTACCACAACTAAGCATTTTCCATATGTACAGGTAATCCATTCTTCAGCAATGACACTTCCGTCACCTGTGCAAAAAACTTTACAGTGATGAGAAAATTCTACTCTTCTGCTGATTATTTAAGATCTTTCATAATTCAGCTTGCCCTTATCCTGCTTCTAGATAAACATATTCTTGTCTTGTTTTTGCCTATCAATCATATTCTCTATCTGAAGTGTCTTTTTATCATTTCACCTCCTTTAAGATCATGCTCGAATTTGATCTCTTTCCAAGTAGAATTTTGTTAATTTCCCCAAAATACCTATGTTATACACCTCTGTATCAATAGTTCATTCCTGGAAGCAACGTGTATAGGTGTATGGGTGTGTGTGTATAAAAGAAGATCTCAAGGTCAATACTGTTTAAAAGCCCAAAAACCGTCTGGATGAGCCTAACAAAATCTCGCAATAATGTTTCATAAAATCTTTGGAGATTAATAATACACCAGCTCACACAGCTCTCCTTGACCATCTAGTCTGTACTACTCATTTTGGTCCATATTCATATACTTCCTTGTAGTATTTTTTTTTTTTTTGGTGTGCATTTTTTCTCTTTCCAACACAACTAAAATACCTTGACTGAAACAATGCTTTTTATATCGCTTATATAATTACCCTAATATAATGCTGAGTGTTAACTGTTAACGAGTATTGGTTTAATTGAACAGAAGAATTTCATAGAACTCTGAAATTATAACTTTCATTGAAAGGAATTATATATAAGGTTATAATAACTACTCCCAAGTACTAGCACAGTTAACCCTTTGAAGAAAGTTTTTCACAAATGAAAAGTTATACTATTTCTATATTTAAGATAAATTTCATTGTGTCCAAGTAGGACACCCTCTGTCTTGCACAAAATTTCATAAATTAAACATACAGTTCTCAATGTTCAGATAATGCCCAAGCAAGATCATATACCACATAACTTAAATAGCAACTACTTTAAAGCATTCTAGCTTTAAGCGCATACTGAATTAGCTCTTTACAATTTGGGGCACCTGGGTGGCTCTGATGGTTGAGCGTCCGCCTTCAGGTCATGATCTCGCAGTTCATGAGTTCCAGCCCCATGTCAGGCTCTGTGCTGGCAGCTCACAGCCTGAAGCCTGCTTTGGATTCTGTCTCCCTCTCTCTCTGCCCCTCCCCCGCTCACATTCTGTTTCTCTCTCTCTCTCTCAAAAATAAATAAATAAAAATTTGAAATTTTTAAAATTTAATCAGTCCCATCTACACAGAATGTTTCTTTCAAACTTGTCATTTGGATTAACTGCTAACATTTATTGAGCATTCATTAGGTGCCAGGTACTTGTCCAAGCCCCTAACAAATATGCTCATTTAAATCCTCAAACAATCCCACGAAGTGGGTTATCATGTTTCCAGTTGATAGATGGGAAGACAAAGAAACAGTTAGAGTGCAAGAACCAGGACTTGAACTCAGACAGTATAAAGTCAGAGTGGGTACTCTTATCTCCTTGCACACTGCATTTGAGTAAAGACCAATTTCAAGGTAAAATAAGCCCTGCTGAATTTGACTCCTTAAAAGAAAAATGCTATGAATTAAAAAAAAAAAAATTAAAAATCCATCTAGGTGAGAAAAGACTATTAGCACTGAGATGGTTGGTTTTGAGAAAACATTTCCCTTAAGTATATAATACTGTAATAACGTGAAAAAGCCCAACCACACATTTAAAGATCAGAAAATGACTGTATCTATTTTACTCTCACTCCACACTCAATAATGTGCAATTTTACCCTGCTCAATAATGAAGAGGTTAAAAATATACCTTAACTCATTTCGGTGTCCTAATGTTAATCCCTTTCCCTAACCCATAACTAGGGACGCATAGACGCCCCTCTCATCTTGCCATTACAATGCTGGAGATCCCAACAATTCCCACACATCATTTAAACGAAGTCAAAACTCTGAGTCTCAAGGTCCTACCCTGGCTGATCTTATTATTTGCTACTATCCAGGTTCATCTACTGATTCAAGAGTTCTTACCCCAAGATCTGTGGACAAATGGACTTTCCAAAATCCAACAACCCTCTCCGGTGGTATGCAAAATGTTGTGGGCATGTGTATTTAGTGGCGGAGGGGGATGGAGAAAGGTCCAGCAGACAATTTTCAGAAAGGTTAAGAACCACTGCCCTACGCCCTACTCTATACTGATCATCACCCTCCTACTCCTCCTGTCAAGTTTGCCTCTGCTCCCCGACTTTTTTATTCAGCCTATAGCCAATTAAGAGTGCTTCTCTCCTCCCATCTATTTATTTTTTTTTTCAACGTTTATTTATTTTTGGGACAGAGAGAGACAGAGCATGAACGGGGGAGGGGCAGAGAGAGAGGGAGACACAGAATCGGAAACAGGCTCCAGGCTCCGAGCCATCAGCCCAGAGCCTGACGCGGGGCTCGAACTCACGGACCGCGAGATCGTGACCTGGCTGAAGTCGGACGCTTAACCGACTGCGCCACCCAGGTGCCCCTCTCCTCCCATCTGACAAATGCAATCCATCCTGTAGGGTTCACGTCCTCAGGAAAGGGCAGGGGTCCACAGAGCTAGCTCCCCAGCCAACTCTCCTTGCCCTTGCAGTTCATAACACACAGTTACAATTCAGTGGGGTTTCTTGCGGTAAATCATTCACGTTTCTACACTGGCACCAATACCTAAATCCCACCGCCAATGCTCGGCCGAGTGTCAAGCACACACAAGTGTTGTAAAGATAAGGAACGCACAAAAGGGCAAAATAGAACTTACTGCCTGTCCTGGACAAACACAAAGCGTCTTACCAATGAAATGCTGTGATGACGCTGTCACCCATTACGGCTTCACGAATCATTCTTCAAATCTGGTTCCAAAAGTGTGGATCGAGACTAAAGTCCCCTGAAGTTTAAAAAAAAAAACGCCAAAATGGCAGCTCAGAGACAGTTGCAGGGAACCCCTCCCTGACCCTTCCAAATTCCCTCTCGCTCCACAGAAAGTGGGTTCACCAGGAACACAAACGCCCCTGTAAGAAGACCTCCGCTGCCTCAGACGTCCTTCGATTCACCCCGGGAGGGACATTTCCGCTGACCCGGCCACCCACTCTGCGACCCTCGCTCCTGTGAAGTCGGCTTCTGCCTCAGGAGGGGAAGGGCAAGGGACACTAGGTCCCAACTCACCTCTCTCCACCTGAGCCCTTCAGGAGCCCAGCTAGCTTTGAAACCCCGCCTTTGAGAAGCGGCAACCAAGCCTTCAGCCGCCTTCTCGGTTTAAAATCATTTCCCGACTCGCTCTGCGGTCCGACGCCGGAAGCCTCCCTGGTGTCGATTACCCGTTAGTGAAGCAACTACGGTCGTCATTTTAACTGAGGTCGAGCGACTAACCCTTATCCGTCGACTTGGCTAATCGCGCGAAGTTAAGTCTTCAGCGTTTTTCTATCTACGCGAAGCTTTCCTTCAAATTTCCGCCCATAGTAAACATGGCGGCGGCAACTCTGCTCTGATTGGTTGAACTTGGGTGCTCGCGGAGCCGAATGAGAAGCGCTAGGCTCCCAGCAGTGATCTGGGTGTGGGTTCGGGCTTGAGAAGGTATTGTGTTTGGGGTTTGCTCGCCCTCCCTTTTTTTGAAGACCGGAGGCCGGCCGCCAGGTGTGGGCGATTTGAAACCTGAGTTCCTGTTTTCCGTTCTGCCTGCGGGAACCTTTGGGGAAGCGTGGAAGGAAAGGAAGGGCGTGCGCTTGGTGACCGGCCCCGTCCTCTGCTTGGTCGCGGAGTCCCACCCTGCCGTGCTGTGTGGAATGGTTTTCGGCTCTTCTGGCCGCAGTTTGGTTTGTTAGAAGTGGAAACTGATGCATTGAGGGTGGAAAAAAGGTCTTTCCCCTATCCGCTCTCCAAGGACGCTAAAGAACTTGCAGATTTGTCTAGTTTCTAGACACGTGTACTGGAATGTTCAGCGGAAAATGGCTTAAATGTTGGAGAAGAGAGCAGGAACTCCTAGCATTTTAAGGGATTTGTGTATATTTCCTAAACTGAGTTTTGACCACCATCCAACACCAGCAACTTGGGATTCGTAAGCGTCTCTCGCCATCCTGCTGCGGTTCCAACATGTTCTCCTGTTGGTTAAGTCGGCTGTGCGGGGGTTTATCCACACCCACCGGAAGGGTCACCCACCTGATCCAGGGCTCTCTCTCCAGAAGGCTGATGCTCAGTTCACAGAGGAGAATTCCAGGTTGAAAGCAGTGAAGAGCTCTGTCCTCTGAACAGTATTTCCTGTTCTCTACGGCCGGAGTGCTCTTACTCCGTTTTCCTGTAGACTTAACTGGATATCCTTATGTGTAGAGACAGATCACTCACTCCTTCCTGTCTTATAATGTAGATTTTCCCCTGGAGTTAAAAACAAAACAAACAAAGCAGAAAAGTAACCACATGAATTCTGCTTTTAGCTGATGGTACTAATAAAAAGGATTCTTAAAAAGTTCTTTAATATTTGAGAATATCTTGAATAGTGTTTTCTAGTGTACAAGTGACTGGTGTCACTGTAGATTCATACTAAAGCCATTTACCGTACCATCAAACTAATGTAATTCCTAAGGTCCGATTTGGGGAAAATGTGCGCTATTAAGAATAGGGTTAATTTTAGGTCTTAACGCAAATGCTATCTGATCAAATTTAGATTTCCTAAGACAGGGCAAAATTTACATTAAGACCATTAATTCACTTGGCTTTTGACACAGTTGCAGGTAAATCGAATAGTGATTGAATCAAATTACAGACTTCCCACTTACTTTGTAAGTTTAATTCATTGACATGAAATACCTAAAATGAAATAATTTAGGAGTCTTTACTGTTAAGCAATTCACAAATGATCTATTTTTAATCTTTTCTGCTTTAAAGAATTGAATAGCTTTGTTGCTCGGACCAACACGTGCGGAGAATTGCGTTCTTCTCACTTAGGCCAGGAAGTCACCTTGTGTGGATGGATTCAGTACCGAAGGTAAACTGGCTTAAGAATGCCTGGTGGTTGTTTTCCCCCCAGTCAGTTCCAAACTTTTATTAATTTTCAACCAGTCAGAACAGTACAAACTTTGTAGCCCCTGCAGGATTCTCACAATGCATTCAGTTTCAGGGTTGTTTTGAAAGACCCAAATAGAGTCACTGGCATGACATCTGTTGAAGGGTGTAATAACGAAGCGTGTTCCACTGGACTGAATGTCCCTTGGCTTACTAAAGTTGAAGAGTTCCTAGGACCAGTAATTGGGAATGGGCCAGCTGGTAAGCTTCATTACCATGAAAAAAGCTTATTTTATTCCAAATTTAGGTAGAGAAAAACCCTAAAAGGATAAACAGTGATTCCTTAAGATTAAAGCCCATTTTGTTGTTCATCTCTGTATTCCAGCATGTACCTGAATAGTACATTAATTCACAGTGAAGAGTTCCAAAATACATAGATTGTGTGGACTTCCTAAAGAATGTGTTCCAAATGGATGGATATTTGACCCATACATTTGGTGACTTTATCTCCTGAGCTCAAAATCTGAGGAGGCTTTCCGTACCTCCACCTGGTACTAAGGGCAGTATGAGAAATGTAGGTTGAATGCTAAAATGTTGGAATTTGAGGGATCTTTTGATGGTTTGTAGAAGTATTAAATTAGTAGTTGGACCTCCTCTAGAAATTGTATCTTTTATTTTAAGAGAAGAGTTTAGAAGCACCTGGGTGGCTCAGTTGGTTAAGTGTCCAACTCTCAATTTTGGTGCAGGTCATGGTCTCATGGTTCATGGGATCAGGACCCATATTGGACTCTGCTGACAGCACGGAGCCTGCTTGGGTTCTCTCTCCCTCTCCCTCGGCCTCTCTCTCTCTCTCTCTTTCAAAATAAATAAATAGACATTAAGTTCTTTAAAAAAGAGAGAGAAAAGAGTTTATACTGCTATATTTCAAAAATGACCAAGTAGATATTTCCAATATCCTAGAATATATTCTTTGGATTTTAATATGTGGAAAGTTCCCAAATTTAGTAAAATTTTCTTATAAAGACTTAAGCCAGTGAAAATTAAAAATTCGCCTTTTGGGGCACCTGGGCGGCTCAGGTGGTTAAGTGTCTGACTTTTGATTTCAGCTTAGGTCATGATCTCACAGTTGGTGAGTTCAAGCCCCACATCAGGCTCTTCTCTGACAGTGCAGAGCATGCTTGGGATTCTCTCTCTGCCCCTCCCCTGCTTGTGCACTCTCTCTCTGTCTCTCTCTCAAAATAGATAGATAGATAGATAGATAGATAAATATGCAAGCCATCTGGATAGCATTAGTAAGCTGTATATATAGCAGCTAAAAATTGAAATTGAAAATGGAAATTCTGGGGTGCCTGGCTAGCTCAAGTAGGCAGAGTGTGTGACTCTTGATCTCAGGGTTGTGAGTTCAAGTCCTGCCTTTGGCATGGAATTTACTTGAAAGAAAAAAAAGAAAAGAAAATGAAAAGTTGGGTTTTTTTCCATTAATTAGCTACATAGATAATTGCATGAATGTAGCTAATGAAAGCACATAATTATGTATTATAAAAACATGGAAAATTGCATGGGTTTTTTTTTTGTTGTTTGTCTAATTTGTTTTGCCTGCTTACATTTTGGGTGCAGAGATTTTATCTTAACATGTTCATTTTCTTCATTGATCAGGCAGAACATCTTCCTGGTGCTAAGAGATTTCCATGGGCTTGTTCAAGTTGTCATTCCCCAGGATGAGGTAATAGTAGGTTTCCTACTGTTGTCTGAAAGCCTCTTTGATGCTGTGGTAGAATAAGCTAAGTATGTTGGAGGTTTTAAATTCAGAAGTTTATTGTTAATGAAACTAAAAACTATCATAAGCAACACTAAGACAAATGACCAACTGGGAAAAAACATGTGCAACTCATATCACAAAGGGCTAATTTCTCTAAAGGGCTACTTCAAATCAAAACAAACAAACAAAAAGACCAGTGAACCAGTAGAAATATGAACCCAGCATATGAAAATAAAATTTATGTAAAAGAAAACGTAAGTGGCTTAATAGGCATATGAAAATATGTTCAACCTCACTCATAGGTACAAAATTGTGAATTAAAACTACACAGAATTGTCATTAAAACTGGATGGATAGCATACTGTGTTTGGGAAAACAAGTACTCATACATTCTTGTGGGGGAATACAAATTGGCACTGAGTCTACAGAGGGCAGTTTGGCAATATCAAATTAGTAAGTGTTTCAAAACATTCATTTCATTTCCAGTTAGTTATCTTACCCCTAAACTTACACAAATGCAAATGACATAAATACAAGGTTCTTCATTACAGGAATTTTTTGTTTTTAATTTTTTTAATGTTTATTTTTGAGACAGAGAGAGACAGAGCATGAGCAGGGGAGGGGCAGAGAGAGAGGGAGACGCAGAATCAGAAGTAGGATCCAGGCTCCGAGCTGTCAGCACAGAGCCTGATGCGGGGCTCGAACCCACGAACCACGAGATCATGACCTGAGCCAAAGTCAGAGGCTTAACTGACTCGAGCCACCCAGGCACCCTGTTTACAGGAATTTTTTTAATGTTTATTTATTTATTTTTGAGAGACAGAGAGAGAGTGAGTGTGTATGCATGAGCAGGGGAAGGATAGAGAGAGAGGAAGAGAGAGAATCCGAAGCAGACTCCAAGCTGTTAGCGCAGAGCCCGATGTGGGGCTGGAACTCATGAACTGTGAGATCATGATCTGAGCCAAAATCAGGAGTTGAACATTTAACCGACTGAGCCAACCAGACACCCCAGGATTTTTTTAATAGAAAAAAATGGGGGAAAACCTTGATACCCCCCTAAGAAGAGACTCCTGTAAGAAGTGACGTACATGACTATAGCCATAGAAAAAAGATGAAAGAAACTCTTTATGTGCTGATCTGGAAAAAAATCCAAAATATATTGTCAAGTGAAAAAAACAGGATACAGAAGAGCACGTAGAGTCCTATTACCTGTATAAAAAGGGGTGTGTATGTGTGTTTGTTATGAAGTGTTCCTTCATATGAAACAATAATGTAAGTTTCTGGTAACAATGGGTACCTCTGGGGAGTGGGACTTTTACTGTATATTTATTCGTACCCTTTGAATTTTGAGCCGTGTGAAGGTACTACCTGCTCAAAAAATAATTACCATTAAAATTAGATGAACTAAAAATGCCCATGTCAGGGGCTCCTGGGTGATTCAGTCCATTGAGCATCTAACTCTTGATTTCAGCTGAGGTCATGATCTCACGGTTCATAAGTTCCAGCCCCACATCAGGCTCTGCACTGCCAGTGCAGAGCCTGCCTGGGATTCTTTTTCTGTGTCCTTCTCTCTCTCTGCCCCTCCCTTGCTCACATGCACTCGCTCACTCTCTCTCATTCTCAGAATAAATAAACATTAAAAAAAAAAAATAGCTCATGTGATACTTGTTGGGCAATATTGGTTTCTCTTGTAATGTTTACAAATGCTTGTATACCTAAGAAACATACGATTTATTCAGCTCTTAGTCTTTGAAGTAAGTGAAGAGCAGTGAATTGTCTCTCAGGGATGAGGATCCAGAGCATAGCTAACCCAGGAGAATTCCTTTCATTTGGACTCCCATTATTGCTATTGGATTTAACTGCCCCCGAGACTAACTCTGGAGACAGTTGCCTTAAAAGTATGTAGGAATTGTTTACATCCATCATTCTCCTCATTTTCCTTTAAGGAAAAAATTTTTAAACTCTTACCTAATAGTTTTACTGGCTGTGTTCTATGGAGTCAAAATGGGGATGTCATTTACCAAAGTCTTTAATAAAGTCATTAAGGGCAGCCCCAGGATTTACGGCAGTATTTAAGGACAGTAGTTAAGCCGTGAGTATTTCTATTTCCATAAACCATAGACTACTGTAGTTACTAAGTATTCCTTTAAGTTCATGCGTTCGTCAGAACTGTTTTCCTCTCTTATTCTATAGTCCGCTGCTTCTGTGAAGAAGATTTTATGTGAAGCCCCAATGGAGTCTGTGGTGCAAGTATCCGGGACGGTAATTTCCCGACCTCCAGGACAAGAGAATCCAGTGAGCAGTTTAGAAACCATGTATAAATTTGACCTGTATATATTTGCACTGTCTGCACATTCAGCAAGAGACTGAGCACCTGCTAGACATCAGGCACGAAGAGCTCTGCAAGTTCGACGAATGATCCTACAGATTCCAAATCTTCACCACAAACACACACCTGTGCAGATGGTCATGTTAAGACATCTGTTAATGAGCACATCGACCACAGACATGCATAAGAATGTCAAAATCTGGCACACACATTTATGCTTTGGATTATGTGCTCTAAGCACCTACACATTTTACATATGTAAATGTAAATAAGTGCATGTGTCTTACAGATGTTCACTGTGTACATGTCCTGATGAGTGATTTTTTAAACATAGGTCTCTTCTGTCTGTCTCTCTCTTTAAGAAAATGCCAACAGGTGAGATTGAAATCAAAGTTAAATCAGCTCAACTTCTGAATACCTGCAAGAAGCTGCCCTTCGAAATTAAGGACTTCGTGAAGGTGCCATCCTTTGTTATTAAAAAATAATAGAGTATCTAGAAAATATTGATAACCAGTAGTGTTTTCAGAGTTTTTAAAAGAAAAAGTTTAAAACACAAAATCAAGTGTTTTATTGTAGCTGTATTGTGAAGTGTTCTTTTTCTTTATAATCTTTTTTTTTTTTAAGTTTATCTATGTATTTTGAGAGAGAGAGAGAGAGAGAGAGAGCGTGCAAACAGAGAAAGTATCCCCAGCTCCACTAACAGCACAGAGCCTGATGCGGGACTCAATCCCACAAACCATGAGATCATGACCTGGGCGGAAATCTAGAGTCAGATGCTTAGCCGACTGAGCCACCCTAGGTGCCCCTGAAGTATTCTCTTCTATTCCTCTGTGAACTGTTCTGAAATAGCAACAAGGCATTAAGCTGTTGCAGTTCCTAAACACCCATGCTGCTTTTTCAGACAGCTTGAAACATGGTTCTACCTTTAAGACTTGAGCTGTTATTTTCAAGTTTTTTGTTGCTTCTGTTTTACATTTTGAAGGAAAATTTGTGTCAAGCTTGGAAATAGTCAGATGGCATGGGGGGGATCCTGCGTTTTTAAGTTTAAGCCTCTAACAGTGATAAAACATTTCCTTGACTTCCCAAGCATATAAATCTGATTATTGCAATTTAGGATGTTCTTTGCCAAAGTTTGAGAGGCTGTTGGAGCTAAATAGCTCTGGGGAGTACACCCAGATAATCTGGAGCTTTGTCACAATTATTTACAGTTCTAGATGTATATACATCTAATTTGTAAACTGATCTATGAAAAGATTTTTAAATTGATTGCATAGTCACTTAGTGTTACATTTAGGTTCTCAAAACTTAATCTTTTAAGTAGAAAAAGCAATATAATTACAGGGTTGATCTTTCTGTGGGGGAGGAAAAAGGAAATCCAGTTTTTCCCCCAGCTAAGCTTTCAGAACGAAGTGACAGTTCTTCTATTATCAAAGAAATAAGCTATTTGAGGAAAAAGGACTTAAAAAAAGTTGTCAGCACAGAAAGAGATGCAGAGATTTACAGGCTTGAAAATAAGATTTACAGGCTGAATGCAGTTCCTATGCATTCAGCCATGGAGATTCTGTCCCCTTGCATTTCTTCTACCTGTAGTCCAACTCAGGTGATAATGTCATAGCTGTTTGCACTCTGCTGTGTATTTAAAAAAAATTTTTTTTTAATGTTTATTTTTGAGATAGAGAGAGACACAGCATGAGCAGGGAAGGGGCAGAGAGAGAGGGAGACACAGAATGTGAAGCAGGCTCCAGGCTCTGAGCTGTCAGCCCAGAGCCCGACGTGGGGCTCGAACTCACAAACTGTGAGATCATGACCTGAGCCGAAGTCGGAAGCTTAACCGACTGAGCCACCCAGGCGCCCCTGCTGTGTATTGTTAAAAGATCTTTTAAGTCTTCAAATATTTTTTTCAAGACTCAACTGTGGGCTTAAATGAATGGATAAATGTTTAGTGAGAGTAGGCAAATTGCAATCAGTAAAAGGTAACAATAATAATAGTAAAAAAAAAAAAATGTAAAATCTATGCTAGTAACAAACTTAGCAGCTGTCAGAATTAAGAATGGTGTTCTAGAGGCACCTGAGTGGCTCAGTCGGTTGAGCGTCCGACTCTTGATTTCAGCTCAGGTCATGGTCCCAGTGTCCCAAGGACACAAGGTTGTGGGATTGAGTCCCAAGTTGGGCTCCACACTAAGTGCAGAGCCTGCTTAAGATTCTCTGTCCCTCTCCCTCTCCTCTCTCTCCCTCTAGCCCTCTACCCCTGCTCATTATCTCTCTCTCTAAAATAAAGGAAATGAAATATAAATAAATAAAAAAGAATGGTGTTGTATTTATTCACGAATGGTGGAAACTAAAGATAAAACTGAAGTTTTTGAAAAGTCAAGCTCTGCATTAAATATCTTTTTAGTATTCAAAAAATGTTTGAACATAAAACTCTTTAAATTTGTTTAGAAAACAGAGGCTCTTCGTTTGCAGTATCGCTACTTAGACTTGCGCAGTTTCCAAATGCAGTACAACCTGCGACTGAGGTCCCGGATGGTCATGAAAATGCGGGAATATCTCTGTAATCTACATGGTAAGGACCACCTCGATGAGCTTTTCAGCATGTCTACTGTTTTCGTCAGCAGTTTTATTTATTTATTTATTTATTTATTTATTTATTTATGTATTTATTTATTTATTTATTTAGCATCATTGGGTCTCAAGTTGCCAGAGGTCTGGAATTCGTTTAATGTGTAAAGCAGTTTTTGAAGAAAGGTTTATTTCCAAGTGTTGTGTCTTAGAGCATAATTTAGCTCTCTATTAGGTCACAAATACAGCCGTTTAAAGGTGTTGTCTTGAAGGTGGGACAGCCCTTTGGCTGTTATCTCTAAGTTTTCTTAATTCTTTATCATGCTTATACTAATTTGTTAAGAGCTCAGAAATGTCCTGTGAATTAAACTAGACTCTTCATTCAGTCCTGGGTTTTTTTTCCTACTATGTTTACATTATTTTTACCATACTAGCAGAACATTTAGAAAACCAAAACAGTTCAGTAGACAAGAATCCATCAAATAGTTAGAATTATTTCATGACAAAAGTGTCACTTTATGAACCAAATAGGGTTTTATGAAAATTTTCAGCTTCCTTCTTGGATGTGTGGAAATCAGTATTCAGTAGGCATGGTAAACTTATTTCAGTCAAAATTCCTAATTAAAATGTAGCCTCAGATTTGTTGAATTGAATCGTAGACAACATATTTGACAAATTCCTATGTGTTAAATTCTGATGCTTCTCTCTTTTTAGGGTTTGTGGATATAGAAACACCAACATTGTTTAAGAGGACTCCAGGGGTATGTATATTCCTTAAATCAGCCTACTAACAATATCCTACTAGTTATGAAATTGGACCACTTTTTTATATTCACTTGGCTATATTTTTTCCATATATTTTACTGCCTCAAGATGGTCATATTAAGTAGGTTTGGATGCTGTTTTTTTAATTTTTTTTATGCTTATTTATTTTTAAGAGAGAGAGAGACAGAGCACAAACAGGGGAGGGGCAGAGAGAGGGAGACACGGAATCTGAAGCAGGCTCCAGGTTCTGAGCTGTCAGCACAAAGCACGACTCAGGGGCGACCCAAGAATTAAAATTTCTAAACATTGGTATTTACTCTATTTATACAGTCTATGGACTTATCAAACTGTAGTTTAATTTTAAAAAGCAGTCAGTGGGGTGCCTGGGTGGCTCAGTCAGTTGAGGGTCTAACTCTTGATTTTGGCCCAGATCATGATCCCAGGGTCGTGAGATTGAGCCCCACGTTGGGCCCCACGCTGAGCGAGGAGCTTGCTTGACATTCTGTCTCTCTCTGTCTCTCTGTCCCTCGACCCCACTTGCACTCTCACTCTCTCTAAAATAAAATTTGAGGGGCACCTGGGTGGCTCAGTCGGTTAAGTGTCTGGCTTCAGCTCATGTCATGATCTCATGGATTGTGAGTTCGAGCCCCACGAAGGGCTCTGTGCTGACAGAGCCTGGAGCCTGCTTCAGATTCTGTGTCTCCCTCTCGTTTCCCCTCCCCAACTTGAGCTCTCTCTCTCTCTCTCTCTCTCCTTCTCTCTCTCAAAAATAAATAAACATTTAAAAACTTTAAAAATAGGTAAAATAAAAGAATTTTTTTTAAAAAAGCAGTTAGCAATTATTAGAAAGGAATTGCACAAAATCCTTTAAGCTAGTAACAGAATTCGAAAATCATTTCAACAAGCATACATTTATTACCTACTATGTGCAAACATAGTTTAAAGTCTACTATGTGCAAGCCTTTTGGGGGACTAAAAGATAAGCAAGAAATGATCTGTCATTGATCTTTAGTTAATTTCTTTTTTGTTTTAATTTTTTTTTTCTTTTAATGTTTATTTCTGAGACAGAGAGAGACAGAGCATGAGTAGGGGAGGGGCAGAGAGAGAGGGAGACACAGAATCAGAAGCAAGCTCCAGGCTCTAAGCTGTCAGCACAGAGCCCGACGCGGGGCTCGAACTCACAAACCGTGAGATCATGACCTGAGCCGAAGTCGGTTGCCTAACTGACGCCCGCCCTCCTAGGCTCCCCGATCTTTAATTTCAGTGATGAGCTGAAGTATTAACTTCCACCAGGCCTTAGGTTTGATTTTGTTAACAATATTTCTGCTCTCCTTCTCTCATTAAAAGGGTGCAAAAGAGTTTGTAATACCATCCAGGGAACCTGGAAAGTTTTATTGTCTCCCTCAGAGTCCTCAACAGTTTAAGCAGCTTCTGATGGTTGGTGGTTTAGACAGGTGAGCTCTATTACTAGTAAGTTCGTTGTCAGAAAAAGAAAGGGGAGGGAGGTGGAGAGGAGAAAAGGGAACACAAAATATCTGATCTCTTAAAAGAAGTTAGGAAATGTGTGAGCATTTGGAAAATACTTGTAAAATACCCTAAACATTATAGTCGTTATTGAGTAAAGATTTTTTGGGTGGCCACCATATGCAAAGCTCTATGCTAGTAGATGTGCAGGGAATTAGAAACCAAAAAGAATAGGTTTCGCTCTCCAGGAGTTAATGAATGTAGTAAGACAGAGTAATAAATAAAACCAACGGTGATAGAACCCAAAAATAAGTTTGTTAAGGGTTGCAAACTTGGTGTAAAGAGGTTTGAAATGATATTGTTTTGGGAAATAGGAAAAAAATCTTTGTGGGCGAGGCCTTCTGGGATAATGCGGGGTCTCAGCAGATGAAGATGAGAATGGGAACGGCCTGGCACAAGCCATGGAGCGACAAGTGTTTCACTTTGGCCAAAGCAAAGCAAAAAGCGTGTGTAAAGCACTATAGACTGCCTTGCATGCCAATCTAATATATGAATATCAGAAGGTGCCCTTGTATATTTTTAAGACAACGTATAGTTTCTTGTGGGTCTGCTGTATATCTGCTTAGATTAGAGCATCATAAAGAATTTTTAAATTTCTTATGTTCCTCCAGGTACCATTATTAATTCATTTCATAGACTGCCCTGCCATGAACTTTTGGGGAAAAGTATGTGTATCTTCCTAGAATCATGCCTCAAATCGTGCTATTTTTCAATTGTAGATATTTTCAGGTTGCCCGATGTTATCGAGATGAAGGTTCGAGACCAGACCGACAGCCCGAGTTTACTCAGGTACTAAGTTATGTTCACTTTTGTCTCTCACTTACTCAGCCTTGCTATGGCCACGCATTTCAAGACCGGGCCGTAATTTCATACACAGGCTATACCTTGTTCTATTGCACTCCCCTCTCGCATGCTTCATGGACATCGCCTCGTTTACAGGTTGAGGATTGTGGCAGCCCCGTGTGGGGCAAGTATCCACACCGATTTTCCAATGGCATTTGTTCACCTTGAGTCTTTGTGTCACGTTTTGGGTAATCCTTGCAGTATTTCAAACTTTTCATGAATATTATATTGGTTTTGGTGATCTGTGACCAGTGCGACTCACTGAAAGCTCAGATGATGCTTAGCATTTTTTTTTAGCAATAAAGTGTTTTTAATTAAGGTGTATACATTCTTTTAGACATAATGCTATTGCACACTTAATAGACTACAGTATAGTGAAACATACCTGTTTTTTTAAGCTTTATTTATTTATTTTGAGAGTGAGAAAGACGTGGGATAGAGGGGCAGAAAGAGAGGGAGAGAGAGAGAATCCCAAGCAGGTTCAGCACTGTCAGCACAGAGCCCGATGTGGGGCTTGAACCCATGAACCGTGAGATCATGACCTGAGCCGAAACCAAGAGTTGGTAGCTTAATCAACTGAGCCACCCAGGTGCCCTAAACATAACTTTTATATACAGTAGGAAACCAAAAAATTAATTTGACCAACTTTATTGTGATATTCACTTTCTTGCGGTGGTCTGGAACCAAACCCACAATATCTCTAGTGTATGCCAGTGCTTTACTGCTCATTACATTTATTCATCAGATGTTTAATTAAACTAACCTGCAGTTGAGACACTAATGGTTTAATTTTTGATCCATTCCATATGTCCGTTTTATAAGGAGTATAGTCATCAACTAAGAAATGCCAGAGATTCCAACAGTGTTTTAATGGCCATGGTAGGATAAAGTTCTTAAAACAAATCTCATACGTTAAGAATCAACAATTCTGTATGTTGGTATTTAATCTGTCTAATCTTTGGACTCATCAAATCTATCATGATTTGATTGTTGTATGATACCATGTTAATCAGTATGGTGAAGTGCAAAAATCATAAGCTTTGGAGTTGGCCAGACCTGGAATCAAATGCAGCTTCACTATTTACTAACTGCATGTACACAGGCAAGTTACGTAGCCTCTCCCAGCCTTCAGCTATGAGAATAGCGACGAGAACTAAGCAAGCTGATATTTTAAAGCATTCACACAATGCCTGACATAAAACAGATGTACAGTAATATTTGTCCCCCCAACTTTCATCCACGCATTAAGTATTTTTATGCAGAATCCTGTGGTAACTTGAAACCAGAGAAATATATAAATATGTACATATTAATATCATGGCTGTTTAAGTTAGTTTCCATATGTTATTTTGGTTTCAGATTGACATAGAGATGTCTTTTGTAGACCAGATTGGAATCCAGAGTCTAATTGAGGGCTTGCTCCAGTATTCCTGGCCCAGTGATAAAGATCCTGTGGTGGTTCCTTTTCCTTCTATGACTTTTGCTGAGGCATTGGCCAGCTATGGAACTGATAAACCCGACACTCGCTTTGGGATGAAGGTACCTCTCTTCACTTTTCCAAGACTCTGCCCCACATAGTCCTAGTCTTTTAAACCACTTTGAAATTTACAACAAATTACACACACTGTTACAGTTTTTGTTGTTAATCTTAGCCTTGTTACCAAGCTACAGCAAGAGAGAATAATAGCCCATTAAAACTGTAGTAATTTTTTTCTGTCTACTGTATTCTAAGACCCATTTCTAAGAGCAAGGTTCTTGCTATAAAGTTTTTATTACTGAGAATTTATTAATTATGTGGATGTTAGCGGTAACTTGAAAGGAAAAAAAAAAAGCCCTATTCTTTCCTCTTCAATTTTTCTTAAGCTAAAATGACACTTGGAAGACAGATGATTAAGAGTTATTCTTTTTTGGCGCACCTGGGTTGTTCAGTCGGTTAAGCATCTGACTTTGGCTCAGGTCATGATCTCACAGTCCATGAGTTCAAGCCCGCGTCGGGCTCTGTGCTGACAGCTCAGAGCCTGAGCCTGCTTCAGATTCTGTGTCTCCCTCTCTCTGACCCTCCCCCATTCATGCTCTGTCTCTCTGTCTCAAAAATAAATAAACATTAAAAAAAAAATTTTTTTTAAATAGTTATTCTTTTTCCCTAGCCTATAAAGAGCTCAAACATATGGAAATGTTTATTCAAAGTATCAAAATCTACACATTTTTAACTAAGGGTAAGGGTCGTATTTCTATAGAGCAGTTTCCATTAGCAAAGCCTCTCATTCATTTGCTCTTAGGAACAACCCTTCATGTCTGTCATGCTGGTGACATTTCTGTATCGCATTTCTCAGTGCACATTCCTTACAAGTTGAAGTTCTACTTCGTCTATAAATAGATAGCATTAGGATGTCTTAGGATGAAAAATATATAATATACAAAGTCCTAACTACCAGCTTAACAGCTGTCAACTTCACCACTCTTTATTTCTTCTTTTGTAATGTGAAATAGTGGTTCTTTTTTTAATTTTTTTCATGTTTATTTGTTTTGAGAGAGAGAGAGAGAGAGAGTGAGAGAGTGTATGTGGGCACACACGAGTGGGAGGAGGGCAGAGGGGGAGGAGGAAGAGAAAGAATCCCAAGCAGGCTCCACACTGTTAAGCACAAAGCCCAGCTCAGGGCTCAAGCTCATGAACCATCATCAACCGTGATTTTGAGCTGAGATTAAGAGTTGGATGTTCACTCGACTGAGCCACCCAGGTGCCCCTGTTAAGTCAGACTTATTAGGTTAAATTCTGGCTCTGCCACCCACCAGCTGTGTCATCTTGGCTGATTTAGTGTCCTCTCTGTGCCTTGGTTTCCTCATATGTTACATGGGAATAATGAGAATACCTATCTTAGAATCTGTTGTACTGATTAAATCAATTAATAATAATGAATAATACATTAGAATATTAACCCTTGTCATGGTGCCCAACGCATGGTAAACACTATGAATGCACTCTATAAATGTTAATAAGATCTACTGGGTTCTTTAGAATCTTGTTTGTAAACGTTTTTGAGATAAAAATCACTTCACTTTCTACTTACCCTTTTTTGTTACCCATTTTATAGATTGTAGATATTAGTGATGTGTTCAGAAACACAAAGGTTGGATTTCTTCAAGATGCACTTAGTAAACCCCAAGGAACGGTCAAGGCCATATGTATCTCTGAAGGAGCAGTAAGTCATGTACAGTTCTGTTTCTCTAGAGCGTATATTTGGGAAGTAGATATGTTCAACAGTGGCACATTTAAACTTCAAGAAGAACAATTCTTTTCATAAGAATATATATTTTCATATGAAGTCTAATAGTGTCCCCAAAATTGTAAGTGGAGAATAAAACCTTGTGAGTATGAGTTTACACTCCAGATCTAGAGGTTTTTTTCCTTCCTTTTAAAAAATGCCATAAAGTACTCCTCTACTTCATCTGGGCTCATTCCCACCAGTGATGAGCATGAAATCGTGTTCATACCCTGCCTCCAGCCTCAGTTTATCCAAAGGCTCCCAGCCCCTATCAGCTCCAGCACTTGCATGTTGGTTCTCAGTCTTCCCAGGGCTCTGGTCTTGTCTGCGTTCAGACAGGGGAGGAGAAAAGAAGTGATGCTGTGAAAAGCAAAAGACGAAAAACAAGGGCAGGAGAAGGAATGGTTGGTCTAGGCGAACACTGACCCTGAAGCGATGAGACACGTCTGTTTTCTGGAGTTAGCCCACCTGTGCTGAACGTAATTTAATAAGAGGGGTTCCAGAAGTACTTTGAAGAAAATTACTAGTTTGAAAGACTACTCATTTGTATACTGGAGCATATTAGTGTATTCAAAATGGGAATGAGAATTCAGTCTCATTACTTTTTATTCACCTCACGTTTAGTGGAAAGTAATTTGTGTCCATACTCTAGACATAATGAATGTGTCCAGGTAAGCTCAGTGTAACGTATATTGTGTATTGTTATTGTTTGCTTCGATTTGTGTATGCCCGGTCTTCCCCATGCATATTATAAGAAGTGTGGGGTTGTGAACCATGTCTCCACCTTTTTGTGTCTCCCATACCTAGTCTAGTGCCCCAAGAATATTAGTTATGATGATGGTCAGAGCGTCTCACTTAGAAAGCTTGATGATTTAGATGATTTAGAAAAAGTAAGATATAAAAAGCATTTTAAGACCTGAAATAAGCAAATTCTGAGTCCTCTTTTTGATCTGAAAGTTATTTTTTCTTACACAATTCAGTTGTAAAGATTCGTTTTGAACATTTACCCTCCATATCACACACACAGGATCTTCTGTGGAATACATTCACAGCCATTTCCAGTGAGGCCTGCATAATTGGGGGGGGGGTGGGGAATGTTAATAGGCCCTGTTACAAGCTTTAAAATTTTGTCCCTTGGAAGCAGAAATTAAACTTCTGTTGAATCCTACTATTGCGATGGAAGGACACAAAATATATTTGTATCCCATTTGATATCATAGACATGTTTATGAAGCCATCATATTGTAAGCTTACTTTGATTTTCTTTCATCAGAAATACTTAAAAAGGAAGGACATTGAGTCTCTTAGAAAATTGGCAGCTGACCATTTTAATCAGGTAAGGATTTAATTGCAACAGTTTTTTTCTCTTTTAGGGATCTAATATTTTTAATAATTGTTAGAGCTCTTATACAGTCATTAGTTTTGAGGTCTTGTTACTTCAGAACATTTTTTGTCTTTTTATTATTGTCTTTTTATTACTAAAGTTAATCTAATCCCAATTCACCATTAATCAAAATGTGAAAGTTCAACCATAGTTTTTAAAATAAATGTGGAATTTAGGGCACCTGGGTGGCTCAGTCGGTTGGGCATCTGACTTCGGCTCAGGTCATGATCTCACGGCTCGTGGGTTCGAGCCCCACATTGGGCTCTGTGCTGACAGTTCAGAGCCTGGAGCCTGCTACAGATTCTGTGTCTCCCTCTCTCTCTGTCACTCCCCCACTCATGCTCTGTCTCTCTCTGTCTCAAAAATAAATAAACATTAAAAAAAATTTAATAAATATGGAATTTTAATTCAGTTAGGAGTAGATTAGAGCCCCATGTGCCCAAGGTTTGAAAGAAAGCCTGCATTCATTGCTCTTCCCATACCCGTTTTAAAATCCGGAATACACCTTTGACAGACACATGTGTGTTCTTGGCTTGGTGAATGGTAGGACTGAACTATGGAGGACCGGGAGTGGGGGATGGGCCTTCTTACCTTGTCACTGGACCTGTTGATGGCCTCAGCCCTTTCAGAATCAGTAACTTTAAAAATAATCATGCTCTTTGGGTCATTGGTTTTCTGTGATATGCTTTACAGAAAACATTCTAAATACGAGAAGACTATGTTCATCATAGCATCACTTACAATAGGAATAAAATGAAATTATATGGGAATGATTAAATAAAGTAAACTCAAAGGAATTAAAATTGCTTTTTATTTTTAAGTTCATTTATTTTGAGAGAGAGAAATCACGAGTGGGGTAGGGCAGAGAGAGAGGGGAGAGAGTCCCAAGCAGGCTCCGAGCTGTCCGCGCAGAGCCCAATGTGGGGTTCAAACTCAAGAACCGTGAGATCATGACCTGAGCCAAAACCAAGAATTGAATTCTTAACCAGCTGAGTCACCCAAGTGCCCCTAGAGTTGTTTTTTAAAACTTTGTCTCCAAAGAGTTTGTAGTATGGAGGTAATGTTCATGTTGTAATGATTTGTATGAAAAGGAAAATACAGAATTATATAAACACTGCTCATAACCATGTAAAAACACAGTATTTGTGGGGCACCTGGATGGCTCAGTCAATTGAGCAGCTGACTCTCAATCTCAGCTCAGGTCTTGATCTCAGGGTCATGAGTTCAAGCCCCACATTTGTCTCTGCACTGTGCCGGAAGCCTACCTAACACACAAAACAAAAACTCACAGTATTTGAGTATTGAAAATGGACTCCCCACCCCTCCCACCGCCATATCATACCTCAGGCTTAAAGGGATTTTTCAATAAGAAAGAAAAAGATTAGGATAATGATTTCCAAAAATAGGTCAAGGCAAAATGACAAAAGTCAGAATAATATAAAAAGCTTTTCATAAAGTTAAATGAGTTTAAAGAATGATCCATTACATCTCGTTGTTCTTTGACGTAGAAGTTTTTTTTCTTTTATGAAATGAGGTACTAGTAGATAATGTTTTAGGTTTGTTTTATGCCCTTGAAAAAATTCAAAATTGGCAATTCTAGATCTCCCAATTTTGTTTCTTCACTTTTATCTTTCCAGTGTTTGAAATCTGTATCTAGAAACCACAGGATCAGTAGCCTTTAGTTGATAGAACTCTTATTAAATTTTCTGCTTTTCCTCTTCTTCTCTTTTCCTCTTTTCTTTTTTACTTTTCTAACTTCCTGGATTTTTATAGAAGAAATGGGCACTGCTTCTGTTTTTTCAATGTATTTATTTACTTATTTATTTGTTTTTAAGTGTTTATTTTTGAGAGAGAGAACATGCGTGTGATCAGGGGAGGGGCAGAGAGAGGATAGGGGACAAAGAATCTGGAGCAGGCTCCGTGATGACAGCAGCGAGCCCGATGTGGGGCTCGAACTCATGAACCATGAAATCATGACCTGAGCCAAAGTTGGATGCTCAACTGACTGAGCCACCCAGGCTCCCCTGTTTTTTTCATATTATTAATATATTCTAACTTGGCTTACATTTGTAATATGTGTATGAATTAGCAATATGCTACATGCACATAGGTAAAAACACAAATGGTAAAGAAGGATTAACAATGAGATGCAATAAGTGTTTGCTCTAGCTCATGCCACTTCAGACCCACTCCAACCAGAGTGCTTCCATTTTTAGATATGTATCTACATACTGCCTTTTTTTTTACTTCTCCATTTTGAACTTTATCTGTTAACTTCCTGCATGAGAGACACAGCTCCCATACACAAGCCACACCTAACTACTCTGTACCTTCTGCACAGCTGTCTTTCTGACCTTTTCTTCATCCTGCTTCTGAGTTGAAGCCACTTTCCCTGGATCCCAGATCTTCCTCTTTCTTATTTGTGCTGAGGTAGATTCTCAAGTAACTTCCAGGAAGGCAGGCAAGAGATAAACTTGCTGGTCCAAGAATGTCTTTATGTTCAAAACCTCACATTTGATTGCTGATTTGACTTTGGTATAAAATCCTGAATTCGCAGTCATATCCCTTTAGAGTAGTGCTGTCCAACAGAACTTTCTGTGATGGTGGAAATGTTTTGTATCTGCATCATCCAATATGGTAGCCATTAGCCAGCATAGGTATCCAGTGCTTGAAATGTGGCTGGTATACCTGAGGAGCTGAATTCTTCATTTCATTTCATTTCAATTAATCTCAATAGGTACCTGTGAGTGCTGGCTACTGTATTACCCAGCAAACCTTAGCTTGTTGAAGGCATTGTTTTTTTCTCTTGTACCTGTTGTTACTGATGAGAAGCCTGATGCTTATATGAATTTATTCCTTTGTAGCAAACCTGATAGTTTTCCTTTGGAAGCATTCAGCCTCCTGATTGTTCATGTTCTGAAATTTCAGTTTGTGTACCTTTGGGTCATTTTGCATTCAGTGTGTTGTACTCTAGAAGCCAATGTGATGGCTCATGTCTGTCATCTGTGGAAAATTCTTCTGGTACTAATTGTTTTGACTTCATCATTCTCTGTAGTCTTTTTGGAATTTCTTTGATTTCTATTCGGACCTCCTTTTGTAAATTGTATGTCTCTTTTTTTTCTGTGTCCTTTCCCTTCATTCTCTTTGTCCTTTTCATTTGAGAGATCTCTTCAACTGTTCTGTTGAATTCTTTGTAACCAATCATTTTTATGTCCCAGTGGCTATTTCTTGTTTTTTTCCATCATACTTTATTCTGCTTTTATTGGTAAAGTGTATTTTTCACTGCCTTTGAGGATTCAGGCCTTACTCCTTTGGTCCCTAAATTATCTCTTTCCTTTCAGGTCCTTTTTTTTTTTTTTTTTTAAGTTTATTTATTTATTTTGAGAGAGAGAGAGAGAGAGAAAGAAAGAAAGAAAGGGAAAGAGTGTGCATGGGCAGAGAGAGAGAGAGAGAGAGAGAGAGAGAGAGAGAAAGAAAGAAAGAAAGAAAGAAAGAAAGAAAGAAAGAAAGAGAAAGAAAGAAAGAGAGTGTGCATGGGCAGAGAGAGAGGGAGAGAGAGAGAGAGAGAGAAAGAAAGAGAAAGAGAGTGTGCATGGCAAGAGATAGGGACAGAAAAACTACTACCTAACCCCAGACCTCCATCCCACGCCATCAACTACCCACGTCTCTACTTTCCTTTTGCTCTATAGCTCGTCGCCTCACGCCCGACCGCCCTCCAGCCCTCCCTCCGCCCAAGCCAAGAACTCCCCACCCACCTTTTGAAATATTTGCCTTTTCCTCGATATTGGTCATTGCATCCCGCCCTACCGACAAAAAAATTCAGCGTCGCGATGAGCGAAAGAAAGAAAGAAAGAAAGAAAGAAAGAAAGAAAGAAAAAAAGAAAAAGAGAAAGAGAGTGTGCATGGGTAGAGAGGGAGAGAGAGAATCCCAAGCAGGCTTCACACCATCAGCACAGAGCCTGATGCAGGGCTTGAACTCACAAGCGTGATCTCGGAGGTCATGAGTTCAAGCCTCACATTGGGTATAGAGGTTACTTAAAAGGATTTTTTTTAAAGCTGTTTGGGAGCATGGGGTCCTCGGAAGGGCTTTGTGAATGGGTAGGATCAATTTAGTGGGAGCAGCAGAGTTGTTGCCCATTACCCTGGGAAACCAAAGCTTCCTAAGAGTCCTGAGCCTCTCTAGGCTTCTGCTAAAATCAGTTCCTTCTTGTGCTGAGGCTGCTCCATTTTTCTCCAGGCCAGAGCTTCCTGTGTCTTGCTGCTTTGATCCTTCCTATTCTGTTCCCTTGCAGCCTGCCACAAATCTGCAGTATTTCCCCACCTTATATCCCCTTTCATTTTTTCATTATGTTGAGATTCCTTTTGTAATTCATTTAGTATCATTTCGAAGGGGTTGAGGGAGGGAATGAAGACCATCTTCAGTTCTGTGGGGAACGAGAAATCTTTATATACTACAAGAAAAGTAAATCAACCCCACTTTTAAAAAAAAATGTGAGTCTTTTTCTTTATCACAGGAAGTCTTACCTGTATTCCCAAAAGCCAATAGAAACTGGAATTCTCCAGTTGCTAAGTCCATAATGGAGGAGCAAAGATCAGAACTAATCAGACTGATGGAGATCCAAGAGGACGGTGTGGTCCTGCTCACGGCCGGAGAGCACAGGAAAGCAGTAAGGAGCACTACCTCTAAATGTCTGTGCTGTTGATGCTGAACGATGCCTCTTTTCTCCTGCATGTATAATACATACTTAAAAGTGTTCATTTCAATAAGTGGAGCTGCTCTGCATGAGTTTTTATATTAATAAATGTTTTCGGCACTTACCATACTGTATCAAAACTAGAGTGTGTTTCACCAGCTACCAGCCTCCATTGGCATTGTTCACACAGGTTAGATTAGGAAGGCCACTTAGGTAAAGGGCCATCGATCTTCACTGTGGAAAATATTTTCATTTTCGCGATGTTGCAGATTAGGAAGATTTGGGAATCCCAAACTTTTGAACCTGTGGAGGGACAGATGAGATGCTGGAAGGCTACTGGGCTGGCAGACATCTCTGGCCCTGCTTGGTCAGGGCAGGACCCTCTGCCTCAGGAGCAGCAGCCAGGGGTATTGAGTGCCACCACACTCTGGCTAAACCTCTGTGCTTAAGGAGATCTGTGTAAGACTGGATTTGGCCATAGAGACCATGTAAAAACATACACAAGTATGGAATAGGAGTCAAGCATGAATGTTGAAAATATACTGGAAAGGTCAAGTGTAATATAAATTCATTCTTGCACTAAAGTATGATTCCTTTATAGCATTGGTGTCTGATTAGTACTTTATCAAGTTCATTCTTCTAATTTGTATTTGCACCGTACATACCCTTGTTTCCTTCCAAAGGAGAAGTTTCAGAGTTCAGTTTCAGTGCTAAATGTACCCCACTGTCAGGGTGCCTAGCTCGCTCCATCTGAAGAACATCTGACTCTTGATCTCAGGGTCATGAGTTCGAGCCCCACGTTGAGGGTAGAGATTACTCTGAATGGATGAGTAAATAAGAAATAAATAAGATCTAAAAAAATTTTTTTTAAATAAATAAATGTAACCCACTCTCCTTCCCCTCCCTTGCAATAGTGGAGTGAAGAAAGGTATTTGATTACAAATCTGTTTTGATGCCACCATCATTTTTCAATGAATTAATTAATCAACATTATTTTTGTTTGGGGTTTTTTTGGTTTTTGTTTCTTATTTTAGACCAAGTGTGAGTTGGGGCAGAGGGAAAAGGGGGAGGGAGGGAGAGAGAGAGAGAGAGAGAAAGAGAGAGGAAGAAAGAGAAAGAGAAAGAGGAAGAATCTTAAGCAGGCTCCACACTCAGTGCAGAGCCCAATGCGGACTCGATCCCACAACCCTATGTGACCAGAGTTCAAGAGTCGGACACTCGACTGACTGAACCCCCCAGGCGCCCCCTCAACATTATTTTGAATACTAGACATGGACATCACTGTTAAACTTGCTAGGGAATGTCCACTTTATTACAGATTGTGGGATTTTGTATTATACAGAAATCCTGCTGCAGACTCATTTGGCCATTCTACTCTCTCCTAGTATGGAGTGAAACTACTGGCATTCTTCTCTCAGGAAGGTATCATTCTAATTCCTGCCGGGATTTCTTGAAAGAACTAGAAACCAGACTTAGGTGGAATAGCATTAGCATTCTGAATATGTCACAGTGCAGGTACCCTGTGTGGATATTTAAAGGTGAAGAGGCTATAAAGTGTCGCCTGTGCATGTCTCCAGGCACCGTTTGTCCTGACAGGCCTTTTTCAGGGAAGTTCTGCTTATCAGAGTTAGCACTCAGGAAGCACTTCCCATTTTCTCAGCACTGTTCTCAGTACTTTGTGCATATTAACTCATTTAATCCTCATGCCAGCCTTACTGAGAGAAGGACTGATATGGCTACCATTCCAAGATAGGAGACCTGAGGCACAGAAGTTAAAAATCTGCTCACACACAACTAGGAAGTGGAGGACCCAGAGCTCTAACCTACAAAGTCCGGTTCCAAAAGTCACACTCTTAAACTAACCTCTAATCTGTACTGCCCCTCTAATAATAGCCAACATGTATTGGCCATCACCTGTGTGCCAGGCGCTCATCAGAGCCTCACACGAACCTTCAGGAGCGGTAAGGAAGACAACACAATAGCTGCCAGTCGTATTGCACCTTCCATGCCTTGTCTCAGTCTTCACGACGGCTTTCGGAGTAGGTACATTTATCTCCATTTTACTATAGAAAGAGCTGTAGGGAAGTTAGTCAGTAGGCAAACTGAGACACACCCAAGTCAGTCAAGCTCGGGTACCTGTGCTCTCAATCACTTTGTTATCAAATCCTACTCAGTCGGCTGAGTCTGACATTCTCAACCACATTGCGGTCAGATCATCCTCAGAGCTGTGTCTCCTGAGAGGCTCAGAGTGTGTCATCTATTTTTTTTTATTTTGTTTTTAATGTTTATTTATTTTTGAGGGCGGGGGAGGGACAGAGAGAGAAGGAGACACAGAATCCTTAGCAGGCTCCAGGCTCCGAGCTGTCAGGACAGGGCCTGATGCGGGGCTCCAACTCATAGACCATGATGAGATCATGACTTGAGCCGAAGTTGGACCCAGGTGCCCCAGAGTGTCATCTGTTAATTTCCTGATCCCTTCCCAGAGGATAGCCTGACTACAGAGTCCAGGTTGTGTCATCTGCTGTCTACTCTGTCACCGCAGTTAACTCAGTGGTTGTGTTTTCTGTTCCCAGTGCTCTGTTTTGGGAAAACTACGACTGGAATGTGCTGACCTTCTAGAAGCAAGAGGATTGGTGCTCCGTGACCCAGCTCTGTTCTCTTTCCTTTGGGTTGTGGATTTCCCACTCTTCCTCCCCAAGGAGGAAAATCCTGGCGAGCTGGAGTCAGCCCACCACCCATTTACTGCTCCCCACCCCAGCGACATCCACCTCTTACACACTGAACCCAAACAGGTACCGTATCGGTACTTCCAGTTTAAAAGGAAATGTGGAAACAAGGGCAAAGAAGTTCAGATTTCACAGTCTGACCCGGTTCTGGAAACCTCGGAAAAAATTGTCGGGTTCGAGCCCACAGTTAATACATTGTCTCTAAGTTGCTGTAGCATCTTCAACGTGTAGAACAGAAAATTAGAAATTTTCTCTAACATAAAGACTCTGTGAATCTTCTAGGTCCGTAGCCAACACTATGACTTGGTTTTAAATGGCAATGAGATAGGAGGTGGTTCTATCCGAATACATGACGCAGAGCTCCAGCGTTACATTCTGGCAACACTGCTAAAGGTGACATCATCTCTTAACCTGCTTTTTTTTTTGTTTTAACTAGAATATTTGCTGTTTTAGCTGGTGTTGGTGGTATAGTGGTGAGTATAGCTGCCTTCAAGAATGTTTGTGTTGTTTTTTTTAATTTTATGAATGAAGGATTCAGTAGTTACAGAATAGTGTTGGCTTGTCTCTCTACTTTTACTGAAGACTTTGAAAAGTAACTGATAATAAAAGCTGTTTATTAGTGCTTACTATATGTGCGAGGCAGTAGGTACTTTATCTGCATTGATACATTTAATCCCCACAATTACTTTTTGAGATATACCCTTATTCTGCCCATTTTAAAGATGAGTGACTGGGTGGCTCTATTGGTTAAGTGTCTGACTCTTGATCTTGGCTCAGGTCATGATCTCACGGTTTCATGAGTTCAAGCCCCATAGCACAGAGCCCACTTGGGATTCTGGGATTCTCTCCCTCCTCTCTCTACCCCTCCTCCACATGCACACATATGCGTGTGTGCTCCCTCTCTCTCACAATAAAAAAAATAAACATTAAAAAAATATTTTTAGGGTGTATCTGGGTGGCTCAGTTAGTCAAGCAACAGACTCTTGATTTCAGCTCAGGTCATGATCTCACAGTTTGTGAGTTCAAGCCTTATATCAGGCTCCACAGCATCAGTGCAAAGCCTGCTTTGGATTCTCTCACCCTCCCTTTCTCTGTCCCTCCTCTGCTCACTTGCTCTCTCTCTCTCTCTCTCTCTCTCTCTCTCTCTCACTCCCCCCAAAATAAATAAATAAACTTTGAAAAAAAAAATGTTTTTAGGATAGCCTGGGTGGCTCACTCAGTTGAGTATCTGACTTTGGCTCAGGTCATGATCTCACAGTTCATGAGTTCAAGCCCTGTGTTGGGCTCTGTGCTGACAGATCAGAGCCTGGAGCCTGCTTCAGATTCTGTGTCTCCCTCTCTCTCTGGGAGAGTTCCCCATTAGCTTTAAGGTCATGGTGAGGTCCCTTAACTTTTCTCCTCCCAACTCAAGGCATCCAGCCATCAGTTTCCCAGCTGATTTTCTTCCTTTCATTGTTAAGCTTCTTAAATGAGTCCATGGAGAATTCACCGCTTCTGCTTCTTCCCTCCCACCAGTGGTTCTCAGCCCTGCTGCACATGAGAACAGAATCAACGGCAAAGTGTCAAGAATAAAAAACCAGCCCACTAGTCCACACCAGACCAATTAAATAAAAAGCTCTAAGTGTGAGACTTTGGCATCTGTTCCTTAAAAGGTCCCCACCTGTTTCTGATGTGTAGCCTGGTGAGAGAACCATTGTCAGATACACTTTCAACATATCTACACACATTGACCCACATGAGTTAACTTGCAGAGCCACCAAACCCAGTGGCCTGTTCTTGGCCACCAAGCTGTCCTACCTCCCAGGTGTGTTTGACACCATTCCCCTCTTACTAATGTTCTCCTCCCTTGGCCCTGTGATAGGACAGTTTCTTGCTCTCACCCTACCTTTCTGGGCTCACATCTCCATGTCCTGAATTGGTGTTATTCTGTTTACGTTATCAGTATAATCTGTGACTGCGTGCCTGGCACTGAGTGCCAGGCATGTCTCTACATGTTTTAATATCTGTGACTTGTCATAGTCTCTTGCTAAACTGTCAACCTCTTAAGGTATTTTTTTAACTTAGCTTTATTTTCCCTTTAGCACCTAAGCTTACTGTGCGGCATTCGATGGACCCTCAGTGTGTATTCACATTGAATTATGTTTTGAATTTCAGGAAGATGTGAAATTGCTCTCCCACCTACTCCAGGCTTTAGATTTTGGGGCGCCCCCTCATGGAGGAATTGCCTTAGGTAAACAATCTATCCTTTTACAAGCTAAATTTCATTCCATAACCCTATGTCTCAAATTTGGGCTTAGTTTACAGGCAGGGGCGGAGGAGGAGAGGGGGTAAAAAGGATAGGGTGCAAGCCCAAGAATATTATAAGAATTTAAATCTGTATTTTCATTTCATTCATATATACTTAAAGTGTATTTTACCAGTTAAAGATAAAACTTGACTGATAATTTGCATTTGAAAGGTTTTTTTTTAATCGAATAGAACTACAGTCTTAAGTCAATATTTCTCAAATGCCTGGGGTCTCACAGGCACATTCATAGGAATCTGGAAAGCACTGCTCATTCTATTCAGCTTGTGTGAAAGTAGGAATATGCCAGGGCTCTCTGCCATGGTTACTTTGTTTTATCAAGCAAGAAAGAGTGTGAGAAATTCTCAGAAGCTCACCTAGATTGTAGGCCCTCGACAGCAAGGACTTCCATCTGTGTTCTTGCAGTGCCCTGCACAGCATCTGATTTTTGTCAACCTTTAGAAAACCGTTGCTAAGGACTAATTGCTGTGACTTAATTTGAGCATGTCAATATTCATCCTGAGCACTTTTCTAGAATGAGAAAAGAACCTCTCAGACAAAAGTTCCCTAAAAAGGCAGGGAACTATGCTTGGCCACAACTTGTTAAAGATTCTTATTTAGGGGCACTTGGGTGGCTCAGTCGGTTGAATGTCCAACTTCAGCTCAGGTCATGATCTCACAGTTCATGAGTTCAAGCCCCACATCAGGCTCTCTGCCTTCAGCCTGTCAGTGCAGAGCCCACATCAGATCCTCTGCTCCCCCCAACTTCCCTCCCCTGCTTGTGCTCTCTCCAAAATAAAATAAAATAAAATTAAAGTAAATAATTTTTTTTTATTCTTATTTAAAAGTTCTCTATAACAGGGACACCTGGGTGGCTCAGTCAGTTAAGCCTCTGACTTCGGCTCAGGTCGTAAGCTCATGGTTCATGAGTTCAAGCCCCTCATTGGGCTCTGTGCTGACAGCTCAGAGCCCGGAGCCTACTTTGGATTCTGAGTCTCCCTCTCCTTCTCTGCCCCTCCCCTTCTCATGCTCTATCTCTCAAAAATAAATAAACATTAAAAAAATTCTAAAAAATAGTTCTCTACAACCTTTATAGAAAAACTTAGTCATTGGGGCGCCTGGGTGGCTCAGTCGGTTAAGCGGCCAACTTCGGCCCAGGTCATGATCTCGCGGTCCATGAGTTTGAGCCCCGCGTCGGGCTCTGTGCTGACAGCTCAGAGCCTGGAGCCTGTTTCAGATTCTGTGTCTCCGTCTCTCTGACCCTCCCCCGTTCATGCTTTGTCTCTCTCTGTCTCAAAAATAAATAAACGTTAAAAAAAAAAAATTTTTTTTTTAAAAGAAAAACTTAGTCACTTAACCTTAGGTTACATTCTCATCTGTTAACTTTGATATTTTACTTCCAGGTTTGGACAGACTGATATGCCTTGTCACTGGAGCACCAAGCATCAGAGATGTCATAGCCTTCCCCAAATCCTTCCGGGGGCATGACCTCATGAGCAATGCCCCAGATTCTCTCCCTCCTGAGGAACTGAAGCCCTATCATATCCAGGTCTCCTGGCCAGCAGACTCAGAAGCAGAAAAGAGCTCATTGAATCAGCCGTATCATCCAGAAAGCTGAGCTTTTCAGCTTTGTCCTCTTTGCTTCCCCAAGGCTGAAATCAGATGTGGAGTTCTGCCACAGGTCTGATAAGTGGGTCTTTAGGTGGAAGGAACCCAGACAACATTCTTTACCACAGTAAAGAAACAGAAGGTATCCAATTTTTACTTGATAACATGCATTATTAGGATTTTTTTGTTTGGGACTACTTTTGTAGTTTCTGACTTGGTGAGGTGTAAAGATGGCCCTTTCTTGGAGAATTGAACAGCTTAGTGTTTCTTAATCATGTTTTTCATACCTGGATAGTTAGTTGTCCACTGAAGACAAAGATAATCAGACCACGTGAAACGTGGGGAAATGCTTGCCCCTTTAGTCCCTTGATGGAGGGGTCAGTTCAACCAGCCTTATCAAGAGAATCCTGTAAATTAAGCTAGATAGTGACATGTTGACTCTCAGCATAATATAGTGAGAAGCAGCATGATACAATGCAAAAAAAAAAAAAAAAAATCACTGAAATGGAAATCACAGAATCTTAATGTTTCACCTTGAACAAGTTACAGAAACATCACTTAGCCTCCTTTCCTGCTTGTATGAAATGGGAACACTACTTGCCCTGGCTCCCTCACAAAGCTCTTCTTGCCAGAACCAGAGGAGATGATGTACGTGGAGGTATTGTGAGTGAAAATGCTTTGAAAAACTATGAAGCATTACACAAATGTAAGAAAATGGGACTATTTATCTGTGAACAGATACAGATACATCTATGTATTTTATAGTCTAAGATTAAATAAAACTGATTGTCTGTAGCATAAAAAAACAGTAATTTTATTAATCAGTATTCTATTTATGTTTCTATTTTTAAATATAATTATTGGGGTACCCAGCTGGCTCAGTCAGAAGAGCATGCACCTCTTGATCTCATGGTTATAGGTTTGAGCCCCATGTTGGATGTAGAGATTACTTAAAAAAAAAAAAAATCTTTAAAAATAGTAATTATTTTTAATCCCTGAATAACACTTCTCTTTAATCATAAGTAATTGAAAATATTGACCTTAGGCCAACTTCGAATA
Source organism: Lynx canadensis (assembly GCF_007474595.2). NCBI lineage: Eukaryota > Metazoa > Chordata > Mammalia > Carnivora > Felidae > Lynx > Lynx canadensis. Next base: position 15,778,513 of record NC_044319.2, read on the forward strand.
TATAGAAAAGTAAACACAGAGGCTATTGTAATTTTCTTATACATTCTGTGACATAAATAAAAGCTTTTAATTATTTAATAAGTATGAAATGAGAACAAGGCCTTGATTAATGAAAATGTTCTTTTCTACTTTATCTTCACTTTTGCCTTGACATTCTTTTGATTTATAAGTACCAAGTATTGGGGTGCCTGGGTGACTCAGTCGGTTAAGCATCTGACTTCAGCTCAGATCATGATCTCACGGTTTGTAAGCCCCACATCGAGCTCTGTGCTGACAGCTCAGAGCCTGGAGCCTGCTACAGATTCTGTGTCTCCCTCTCTCTCTGCCCCTCCCTCACTTGGATTCTGTCTCTCTCTCTCTCTCTCTCTCTCTCTCTCTCTCTCTCAGAAATAAGTACAACATTAAAAAAAAAAAAAAAAAGTTAAGTACCAAGTATCAGTCTTCTATCCCTGCCTGTTTTTCTTAGTGCTCTAAAAACAGTGCAATCCGATGGTTGTTTCTGTTTGGAAAATAAAATCATCTTCACTTCCAGGCCTAATCTGTGATGCCCAGTAGATCAAGAGTGTGAATGTTCGTCACAGCTGCAGAAAGTGATTCACTGTTAGGTGGAGCTTTTCTCTAAAGTTTGTCCTTGAACCCTATCTCCCCATCTGCGAGTGTGCTCTGGAGAGAGAAAATTCTTGTTGGCAGGGCTGTCTTGGTGAGAAAGGGTGTCCAAGTCTGCCTACCCTTTCTCAGTGGAGAGAAGTTCCAGAAATTCCTTTTAAGAGGTGGGAAAGTGCAGTTCACATCCATTTATCCCCCATGAGATAAATGTAACAAACTCACTATTGACTGTGTAAAGCCTAATTCTGACCAAAATGTTGTCTTTCTATCCTGGAAATGAGAGTTACAGAAGACACCTGAAATCCAGAGAGTATTTTCTCGGCTGCAAATACCAAGGGCCCCCTGTCCTCAGAAGTCAAACAATCCTGTATTGTTATCTGAGACCTAGTCATTTTGGACATCACTCAGCTTTTCTTCAGTCTTGCCTTTCAAGAAGAAAACATAATGCTTATTCTGAAATCCAGGGAAATGTCACTCTTTTAGATCTTTATCATTGAGGTGGGGTAAAATTTTAAATTAAGTCTTTTCTCAAAAAACTAAGGAACTACTTAATGATAAGATTGAAAACAACACAAGCAGGATTTTAAAATGCACAATCTGATTGTAAACTGGATGCTGTATTTCAAATCCTACCTCCCCACCTTCGTAGGGAATTTAGATTTATCCTGTGGTGCCAATTTTAAAAACAAGATACGCAAGTGCCAGCTACAACATCAATGGTTGTTATTGGCTTCAAGAGAGCCTTGTCTTATGAACAATTTCTCCTCATCAGGGAGAGGTTTGGCAGATGATGAGTCTGATGGTATTACTTTATGCTCTTGGGCTTTGGTTGAATAAAATAGTGTGTCGATACAGCTGCTCTGTCTTGTCTAGTATTCCCTTCTCCGAAGAACCAGAAGTCTGTAACGGCTGATCACATTTCTTGCTACTGTTTTTTTAAGTATAAACCATTCCTCAAAATACTGCCTTAAGGATACTTTTTTCTTATTTTGAGGAAAGCAAGTTACTTTGTAACACAAGAAATAACCAGGTACACAGTAAAAATACCTGATGGCACAGCTGTATAACAACTGCATACATAATTGTTGTCATGCGATAGTGCATGTCTGAGTCACTCCTAAGACAGTGAACTTAGTTAGAAAGAGCCTGCATGAGGGGCACCTGGGTGGCTCAGTCGGTTAAGCCTCCAACTTCGGCTCAGGTCATTATCTCACGGTTCGTGAGTTCAAGCCCCACATCAGGCTCTGTGTTGACAGCTGGGAACCTAGAGCCTGCTTCAGATTCTGTGTCTCCTCCCCCACACCCCCTTTTCTTTTCCCCCTCCCCCGCCTGTGCTCTGTCTCTGTCTCTCTCAAAAATAAACAAACATCAAAAAAAAATTAAAAAAAAGAAAGAGCCTGTGTGAGTTGGACAAACCTGAGTTTAATTCCCACTTTACGATTCTCTAGTTATGCAGCCTTACCCAGCCATTTAACCTCTCTAGGCCCCTGCTTCTTAACCTAGAACAGCAGTCCTCAATTTTTTTGGTCTCAGGACCATTTACAATCTTCAAAAGTTATTAAGAACCTCAGAATGCTCTATAGAGCTCTTTCACTATGGTAGCAATTAAGATTTGTTAAATATTTTTTTGCCCATAATCAAAACTTTATTGAAAAACAGACACCAAAATAGATCACTGTTGTATACCTTACAAAATTAAACATAATTCCAGTATTTTGGTAGATTAACTGGAATTACTGAACTAATAAGGCTTTCTGTGACTTAACACAAATTCAAGAGGTTGTGTGGATCATTAGTGTTGCTTTCTTCTAAATGAACACCCCTCTGTGAGTCTGGCCTTTCCTCCTGTGGGCTGGCACGACACTGCTGAACGGCCTCCACAGAGAGCCACAGTCTGAGCATGGCTGAGAACCGTGATAATCTTGGAGCAACCTGGACATTTTACATCCATAATATAGGAATTTGGTCTTTGAACTAGCCATTTCGTTTCACGTTTTTTCTTTTCCTCTTCCGAGGACGAGTGCAGTAAATCTGTAGCCACAGGCCTGTTGATCCTTTCACAAAACTCAGCAAATTACACACTTCACATACATGCAGTTTATCATCTATCTTACTATAACATTCTAAAGAATAATCTTTTAAATATACAAAAAAAAAAAAAAATCCAATTCAGATCCCAACAGGACACCTTTCTCTTTTGGGGGAGTAGATGGGTCTTGAAGAGCAGATTGTAAAATTTCTATGGAAAAACAAAGATCCAGGAGTAGCCAAACACTGCTGCCTGTACCTGAGGAAGGACAAGGTGAGGGCATCTTCTCACTAGATGTCAGGAAGGATGGTAAAGCTAGAGTGATGAACAGGTATTGGTAGAAACAGTGAAAGTTCAGAGACTTTTGTATATATGGAAACAATTGCTAAGATAGCAAATACTTGGGGACACACACACATTTAAGTCACATGACCTGTCACATTTATTTTTTTTTTTAATTTTTTTTAACATTTTTATTTATTTTTGAGACAGAGAGAGACAGAGCATGAATGGGGGAGGGGCAGAGAGAGAAGGAGACACAGAATCGGAAGCAGGCTCCAGGCTCTGAGCCGTCAGCCCAGAGCCTGACGCGGGGCTCGAACTCAGACCGTGAGATCGTGACCTGAGCTGAAGTCGGACGCTCAACCGACTGAGCCACCCAGGCGCCCCCCTGTCACAGTCATTTAAAGATGGAATCGAGAATCCATGGTTTATAATTCCAGTTTGCCTGAGATTATAAGAAAGTCAAGGGCAGAAGCCTCATTGCAAGACCTGTCCTTAACTGTTTTGTATGTAGTAGGGCTGAGTTTGACCATACCAGAGTCTTGGATTTAATGCCTGGAAGAAAGGCAGCAAGTCCAAAGTAAAGCAAGATATGAAAAACTTCCATTACATTTAGAATACATTTCTTTAGGGACCTTTTTCCGTTATCAGAAACATTATTTTTGCCATCAGGTGCCTGTCTTTTCCACCATGCCAACTGATATCTACACTCTAAAAATGAATAGGGCCACATTGTGTTACCATAAAAATTACACGAGCCTGGAAATAGTAAAATAAATTTTTAACAACTTATTCCGTTTTAGTTACACAGAGGCACAGATCCTTTCCTCAAGTGTTGTGTATGAAGGTACCTAGTTGACTCCTTGACGTATATCCCCGACTATAGTGAGTGCCACATAAAGGTGGTTTTATTATATGTAACATTCCTTTTCCCAGACATTCCAAAGTCATTTTGTAAACATATACTACTAGTCCAGGGTGCCTGGCTGGCTCGGTCGGTTAAGCACCAACCTCACCTCAGGTCATGATCTCAGTTTGTGGGTTCGAGCCCCATGTCGGGCTCTGTGCCGACAGCTCAGAGCCTGGAGCCTGCTTCGGATTCTGTGTCTCCCTCTCTCTGCCCCTCCCCAGCTCGTGCTCTTTCTCCTGTCTCTCAAAAATAAATGTTAGGGGCGCCTGGGTGGCTCAGTTGGTTAAGCATCTGACTTTGGCTCGGCTCACCATCTCACGGTTCATGAGTTAGAGCCCCACATCTGGCTCTGTGCTGACAGCTTGGAGCCTAGAGCCTGCTTCAGATTCTGTGTCTCCCTCTCTTTCTGCTCCTCCCCCACTCATGCTCTCTCTCTCAAAAATAAGTAAACATTAAAAAAGAAGTAACTTTTTTTAAATAAACATTAAAAAAATTAAAAACAAAAACACATACTAGTCCTCAGTTTTATGGTCAGATCAAGAAAGTGAATCTGGTGGGGTGGCTGACTGGTACATGAGAAGAGCATGCGACTCTTAATCTCAGGGTCATGAGTTCAACCCCATGTTGGGTGTAGAGATTACTAAAAATAAACTTCTTTTAAAAAAGCGAATTGGGAGAAACTTTTGTCTCAAAGGTCAGCTCTATCTTCAAAATATATCCAGCATCTGATCCTTTAAAAAGGATCCAGCAAAAGCTTCCTACCCTTGCGTCCTTACCCTTCAGCAGTCTCAGTAAGGGTCCCATCACTCCTCTGCTCAAAACCCTCCAGTTGATTCCCATCTTAGAGAAAAGCCAGAGTCCTTACAGTGGCCTCCAAAGCCCTCCATGACTTGCCACCTGCTATCTACTGACCATCTCCTCCTGAGCTCCCTCTGTACCACCCACACTGGTGTCCTTGCTTTTCCTGGTGTTCCCCAGTCATGAGCCCATGTCCAGGACTTTGCCCCAGCTGTCACCTAGCAGTTTTTCTCCAGATAAGTGCACTGTTTAGTTCCTAATACCTCAAGCCTTTGCTTAAATACTTCCTTTTTTGGTGAATATTTCCCTAACAACCCTATTTGAATGAGCTCCTGCTGCCCACCAGCATGCTCTGCCCACCTTTCCCTGCTTTATTTTTCCTCTGTAGTACTATATTATTAACCACATTCCCTGATATACTGTATTTTGTGTATTTTATTTTGTTTGCCCCAGTAGAATACAAGCTCCACGAGGGCAGGGACTTTTTGTCTGTATTGTTCTTTGTAATACCTATTCCCAGCACTACTTGGCATATAATAGATGTTCAAAAAACCTCTCTTGAGTAAATTAAATGATCGACTAATACAGGCAGGGGAGGGCATGCTGGCAGCTTATGGTAGCTTAACTCTTAGCAAGCATTGACCTTTTAATTTTTTTACATGTTAATTCATTTTCATTAATTTTTTTTATTAAAAATTTAATGAAGTATAATTGACAGTGTTACACAACATAGTTATTCAACTTCTTTGTATGTTGTAGTGGGCTCCCCACAGGCGTGGCTACCATCTATCACCATACAGCGCTATTACAACACCATAGACTCGATTCCTTATGCTGTCCCTTCCATCCCTGACTTATTCATTCCATAACTGGAAGTCTGCATCCCCCACTCCCTCTCCACTCTGACAACCATTAGTTTGTTCTCTGTATTTATGGGTCTGTTTCTGCTAGCATTAACCTTTCAGACAATGGCTTGGGATGATTAGGTCACTAGAACACAAGTCCAGTCTCAGCTTTTTCACCTGTGCAGCACGGTACACTAACGCTTTCCATAGCTTTACACCAGGAATAAGAAGGAAGCATAGTTTATCACTTCCAAGCTCAGGAGCATGAGGATCCCTTTAAAATACATAAAGGGGCGCCTGGGTGGCTCAGTCGGTTAGGCGGCCGACTTCGGCTCAGGTCATGATCTCACGGTCCGTGAGTTCGAGCCCCGCGTCGGGCTCTGTGCTGACAGCTCAGAGCCTGGAGCCTGTTTCAGATTCTGTGTCTCCCTCTCTCTGACCCTCCCCCGTTCATGTTCTGTCTCTGTCTCAAAAATAAACGTTAAAAAAAATACATAAACGTACAGCTTTTTGAAAGATGAAAAAAGTGTATCTACCTAAAAAGCTGTGACATTTGAAGGATAAATAAGCACTAGTTTGGAATCCTGGAACCCAACTTTCTAGCTTGAGAGCATAACTGCATGGGGATCCATTCATGTGCTTGGCAGGATATGCAGTTAGCAAAACATCATGTACTAAACTAGAACTACTTTCGGGTAGGGTGGAGTCAACTAATGGGTTATTTCCATTACACTCAATAACTTACATGGGCTCTTAGTAATGGGTGTTAACTTTCAGGGAACCAAATCAAATATAAGCATAAATGTAGGTATGTTATTCAAACTCGAGTTACCAGTAACAGTACAGTACTCTACACAACCCATCCCTCACCTTCCTCAGTGTAGCACTGTGACGGGTTATAGGATTATGGGTTCCAAGCATTGGAGGGCACCTTGTAATTTGAGTAGTACTAACTCCCACTCAGTGCCAGAGGCTAAGGTCACATTAGGGTTTTTGCGGTTACAATTTTGTTTAGAGGGGCAGAGGGAGGATCTTAATCAGGATCCACTCAGTACAGAGCCACACAAAGCTGGATACCACGACCTGAGCAAAAATCCAGTCAGCAGCTCAACTGAGACACCCAGGTAGGTGCCCATCTTTTTAAATCAGCCCAGCCCCACTTTTGGAGATCACGGTGTTTGTGTTCCATTAACCTCCACGTCTTTCCCAATCTTCTTTCAAGCTAGCTCTCCCCTGACCCTAAGTATATTATGTATTGGGACTTTTCAGACCAGAAGGCAACAAGACTTTTAATATTCCTGCCTGTAGTGGTTTTGGCCCTCCCTTCCAGTCGTCCAAGATAATTACCCTCAGCGTACTCGTTGTCAGTTAAGATACGCTACTATATGTTCTTAGCACTACCACTTACTGTACGGCCTGATAACTTGATCCTTTAAGGCCATTTATCTGCAAAATGGAAACTCCTCACTTACTGCCATCATAAGGATTAAGTAAAACACCTTTAACGTACAGCAACATTCAAAACTTGCTATTTTTCTCTTCCCTCACTCAGGCTTATTAAATGAGATTGGGCTTCTAATACATTAGAGATGTCTTTTTAGATTGCGTTAGTCATTTCAGAAGAATTCAACCAGCCATGAACTCATCTACTTGTAGTCACCCAAGTCATAGGCTATGACAGAAGAGGCCAATTTCACTGTGAGGATCTTTTGGCACCCACTAAATTTCTAAAAGACTGACCTAATCCATCTAACACTGACTGCCTGAATGACAAGCTTGGAAATACTGCAACAAACAAGATTTAAATCTCTTTCACGGAGTTTACATTCTCCTAGAGGAAACTAAGAATATGTAATGCCAAGAAAGGCCACCACTGGTGATAAGAATGAAAAGGGGGAGAGCTGGAGCCAAGTGATGGTTCCTGCTTCAGAGGGTCTCTCAGCCTGTTGGGAGACACTGGGGTGGCCACTGGTACCAAAAGCAATAATGAACTATGGATTATCTAACATTTCCTGTAGAAAGAATTTAAAAGATTGAAGTGATGTCAATGTGACTATAGGAAAGTGCTTAACAGAACTTCCTCACTCTGAGGAACCAAAATTCACCTCCAACAGACCCAAACATTTATTCGGAGTGACCATCTTGTCCAGATTGATTTGCAACATCCTCTGTGTCTTAGAGAAGAGAATGTGCAAGTTGGGGAAGGGCCAAGGGAGGTAACCTTAGATATGGGGCACTGAGCTGCCCAGGGACCCCTGCAATATCTTGTTAAAATCCTAAATCCTGTTTAAAGTCCTAAATTGCAAAACAAATGTCCCCACACACTTCAAGTAGTAAATTAATGTGATTTCATCAGATTTTTAGTATCTGGGCTCCTATGTTGCCAGAGGCCAAGCAGTTTCACTAATTTACAGAATATAATAGGCAATCCGTGGTCAATGTGAGATTCTGACTTGCAAAGTCAGCACTCCTATTTCTTAACAGCTGTGACCATAGTATTTGTCCCATTTTTAAGCTTTCTTTTAATATGTGGTGGGGGGCGATAACCAGGTTACTTCCCTTGTACCATCTATCAACACTTGCAGAGACCCACCACCATCGTGCTTAATAGCAAGCATTTTGGCACAGGATTTCACATTCAGCCCCTTAGAAAATTTCTGCACAATACACAGTTCATCCTTCAGATCATGCCACCATTCTGCATTCTACACCTGAAAAGGGCTGTAGTTTATTTTTCTGCACCTTCAAGCCCAAGGTATCCTATAAAATACATCTCAATGTCAACTGTTTTAAGCTAATGTTACAGGGTCTTAATTACAAAGATATAATTTTCCTTCCTTCATCCCATTAAATTGAAATCAGCACTCTTGATCAGATGGTTTATAAAAATTTATTGATATTGAAAAGCTTGATCTTCTATCCCGTGGGCATCCATCCAGGTGCTGGAAGGACAAAGCAGCAACTTTTAGACACATTTTTATGTTTTAATTCTAATTGTATTCTCAATACACAGAATATCAGATCTTTTATAATCATCAAGTGATCAGTGAGAGAGTTCAAGTTGGAGTGAGATCATCATGTATTCTGGATTAAGACAACAGTACTGAGGTTTTTAAAGTCTCACCTTTCAACTAGCAAGCTGCTCTCATAACTGGATCGCTGCCCTCACAAATGCCCTAAAAGCAATGATGGCAGGTTAATTATGGTGAAAAAAACAAAAACCACCCCGCATGATGTTTGCTAGTAACCTCAGAAACAAAAATGGAACGGTTTTATGAGTGATATCATTCGGTTTCATTTGGCAGAATCATTACATCACTGGTTACATGCTAACTTATCACATATACCACAGACCAACTTACCTCTTAATGTTCAGGTTGACAGTCTGCCTGTTTGTATATGTTGGGGGGGTGGAAAAAAGCCATTTAAAATTTGTACTGGTTTTCCCCATTTTTAACTTTCTGAAAAGTAACATTTAGGGCAGCAAACCTATTCTACACACAGACAATGGTGGATGTATCACATTGTCCAAGCCCATACAACGTGTAACACGAATGAACCTTAATGTAAGCTGTGGACTTGGGCGATAATGGTCTCATTGTATGTTCATAATTGTAGCCAAAGTCTCACTCTAGTGCTGAATGTTGAGGAAGGTGTGAAGACCAGATGTATGGGATCCTACGTTCAATTTTGTTGTCAATATTGAAACTGCTTTAAAACATGAAGCTTATTAAAAAAAAGATTACAATTTCCTGGCAAAAACTTTACCTGTGCTCCTCAAAATGTGAAATCGTAAAATTGAAACATTTGGGGTGCCTGGTTGGCTCAGTTAAATGTCCGACTCAGGTCATGAAGTCAGGGAGATGGAGCCCTGCACTGGACTCTGCACAGAGTGGATTCTGTCTCCCTCTCTGCTCCTCCCCGACCCCTCAAAATAAACTAAAAAAAACATTTGTATATAAGCCACTAGTTACCCCAACCCTGAACGTTTCCTGTGGTAGAATAAATGGCTCGTTTTCAAGGGTATGGATAGGGTTGCTGCAGCCAGATACGTCAGATAGGAGCGAAAGACAATGTTGCTCATCACTGTCAAGTCTGCTGAACTATGTTCTCATCACTGTATCGGCTTTAAACCACTTCATATAGACACCCAACTTGAAACGACTATACCTTGGCTTAAAACTCCTCATTCCGGGCCTCGTGAGCCACTAACTCTTCACACCTGCAGAAAATTTAGTCAAATTTAGTTAACAGGTAGTAACAAGTGGATTTCTCAACTTTTCCAAATACTGTTTCAGCGTTTAAGAAATCTTCACTCTTTTTCAGAGAGATTCCCATCTGTTTTTAATTTCAAAAATCATCACTAACAGTATCTTGCTTGTTAACCAAAAAAGGTTTAGAGAATACATACCTTTATATAAAAAGTTCTTCAAAATCAGCACCTGACCAAAAAAAAAAAAAAAAATTTAAATGCACTTCACAATGGCTGAATCTTCCCTGAAACACCAGAACACACTTAACACATTATAGCACATTTCAGCCACACACGAACTTGAGTTCAGCAACCAAAGAACTGTTTTGTCTTACCCCAAGCAAGCCATCCAGGATAGTGGCCAGTAACCTAGAAAAAAACAAGACACTTCGTTAAAATGTTAATTATCACCGAATTCTTCTCAGAGTTATTTGTCACAGGGTTCTTCAGTGTTAAATTTGTCTACATGCTCACTTCAGGTCAGACATTTGGTCAACATCATTTCAAAAACCCCATTCACAGCATGCTCAACATGCACCCACTAAGTAGCCACAGTAAACTAGTTAACTTGGTAGTTAAGCATTCTATTTCATCAGCACTCAGTTAAGTTTTGAGCTTACTAAAATGCTTAATACTTACCAAAATAAATTGTTGCTCCAAACATGACTGAGACTCAAGTCCACCTAAGAAATAAAGACAGTTTCACAAGAGGCAAAAGATGAATTTTCTCCCCACAACGTCAAAAATGCCTGAAATCAGGTAGAGCTAATTAAGACCTTCATGTTCAGTCAGTATTTGCTTATCATCATCCAGGCTGCTTTTTACAAATCTTGAGTGTCCTAACCAATGGTAACAGGACAAGGGTCTGGCATGTGTTTACTGCATTCAGCAACGCATTCAAGCACTTGGTGGCAGGAGTGCTTCCTGTGCATAAGGCAACTCTAAACAGCCATTAGCTGTACTGTGATGTTTGCCCTGTTACCAACATTTAGCTCCATTACAATTCTGCTCACCTCCTCAATTTCCAGCCAACTCCCTTTAGCGCCTACAAAAAAGGAAGGAAGGAAACTAGGTTAATGACATTTTGCTTATGCTATTAACAGCAAACCAATTTTCCTATCAACTTCGATACATCAGATAGATAGCTATCCTCTTCATGATCCAATCTGCTGAACTATGCAACCATCATAGTATCTGTTTCAGGTTGTAAGCATTTCATACAGAATACCAGACTGTAGGCATTCAGATGTAAAAAAAGAATTGAAAAGGACTGGGTAAACACGGACTATCTAAAAGGTTCCTCACCTGTTTGCCCATGGGTAGCATGTGCAACTTGAACTTTAGGACCTAGGAAGAAACAGCTTCATGTAAAAGTAGTGTCAATCTCCAAGTTCTCTAAATCACCTTTTGTGTGCCTCAGTTAAGTGTAATGGTGGTAGTAACTCTCGTCATTCTCACAGTCAAGAGTAGCAAATATAATGTCATCATTGTAGCACATTTAGTGGACTTTCAACCTAACTTCCCTTGGTGAGGGAATTTCGGTAACTTACCTTTGCAGCCGTTTTCACCCCTTTGGCACAGAACTAGAAAACAAAGAGCATCCGATTAAACATACTGCGCAGCCAAAGTAACTATCAAGGTTTTAGGTATGGTTAAGCCTCAGAATAGGATTTTTCAGAAATCCCTTCTGTCCACTACTCTTAAACCATCACAGGCTTAACAAAAGACCCCACCTCCAAGGAGATCTGATTCCTTTCCACTGTATTAACCCGTTTCTTACCTGCCCATCAGAAGCCATCAAAAGCCACTTTGCATTCGTGCCCAGCACCATTTCTAGGGAAAAGATTAAGATTCTTAAAAATAATCATTTTGTTCTGGGGCCCCCGGGTGGCTCAGTCCTTGAGCATCCAACTCTTGATTTCTGCTCAGGTCATATCTCACCGTTTACGCTTAGAGCCCTGCGTTGGGCTCTGCGCTGACAGTGCTAAGTCTGGTTGGCATTTTCTCTCCCTCTCTGCCCCCCCCGCCCCCCACGCTTGCTCGCTCTTCCCAAACAAACTTTAAAATTAATCATTTGTTCTACAGTCTAAGCATATTTCTTTTCCTATCACCTATACCACAGATCGTTTACACCACCCATAATTTCACGACTACAAAGAGCGCACTTAATAGTTTACAAAAGGAGCAGTGCAAGCAGTTAAAGCTGGAAACCACTTAAGTAAATAATGGTGCACTGCGGAACGCAGCCATTCAGAGAAGCACGTGGACTACCCCAACTGCCGGCTTTCCTGAGCAAAAGGCCGAAGGAGGCCCTGGCCGAGATTAACAAAGGCCCACTCGGGTGACTCGGCACGCGCCGCCATCAGAGCCGTTGGCGTTCATCAACAGTCTCAGATGTCCCTACCAACGCAGGCTTCATCACAGGCAGGGAACGCGAGCCCACGGATTTTTCCGCAATTCTGCCCGAGCGGTAGGATTTAGGCCGCGCCCGCACCCAAAACTTCTATCATCTTCATCTTGGGAACCCAGGCCCGCGACTGGCCTACAAATACCAGTTAGTTTAAGATGACTTTAACTACCAAGAGCTGAAGGCCTCGAGCCAACAAGCCATTATGCAAAATGATCATATACATACCAACCACCAATTCCTAGCCTCGAAAGACCGAGATGGGGGCCAGGCGCCAGTATATAAGGACGCTTTTTCATGACGTCATGACGCACCCTCGCCGGCTTCAGCTCCTCCCCGTCTCCTCCCGTCATCTCTTCCTCCTCCTGCAGCCACACCTCCTTCCTCTAAGCCCGCCCCTTGGCCCCGCCCCACCCGCCATTGTGGGCGGTGACACGACAGCCCGCGTGACTCAAGGCTCCCGCCCTCCGACCGACTGAGAAGGAAGAGAGGGGAGGGGGCGCGAGGGACGGAAAGCGCTGGGGGAGGGGAAGGGGGGCGGTGTAAGGGTGAGTGATTTCCTTCCGGCACGTCGCCCGCTCCGGGGGAGGGGGTGGGGGGTTTCACTTCCGGGACGGTGTTCCGGCCCATTCCGGCCCATTTCCACCCCCGGAGGTAGGTGCTGCTCCTTGACTGGGCTCGGGCCCCGCACACCGGTCCCGCTGCCCTGCACCGGGACCGCCTTGTCCGGGCTCCGCCGCAGCCTGCTCCTGGGGCGCTCAGCCACTCCCCTTCACCCCACCCTCAAGGCACCGGAGACCTTCCACCCCCTTGGCCCCGGGCCGGGCTGAGCTGCCGGACCCGCCCCCTCGCCGGGCCCCTCCCTCAGGACCCCGGGATGGGCGGCCCCCTCCCCCACCGCAGCCCGGACACACCCAGATACACACACCCACCTCTGGGCTGCTCCCCGCCCGCCTACGCTCACCGCCTGGACGGGGTCCCGGGGCGCCGCCCCCTTCCCGGTGCTCTGCCCTCACCTGATTGCTCGCTCCCCGGCCCCAAGCCTTGCTCCCCTCTCCTCCCCCCGCTCCTCGGTGACATTTCGCCCTTCTGTCAGTTTCCCACTACCCACGCTTCCTATCGCAGACTAAAGCCACTCAAATACCGGAGTGGCCAACCCCATGGCGTTCCCGATTCTCCCTCTTACAGCTCTCACCCTTCCAGTGCCGACGGTAGAGAGAGACCTTACTCCAGGGGCTTCCTCCTCACTGGGGAATTGCCGGAAAGAGCAAACAAAAAAGGCGCTGGTGTAGGCTCCAAAATAAACACATCTGAATTCATGATGGCATCGACAGAGGCTCTTATTGGATTAAAAGTTTCAAAACAAACAAAAACGCTTTGGAAAAAGGTCAGGTTGGCTAAAGTTGGTTCTTAAAAGCAGTGTATACACTTCCCTATTTACTGATTGTGTTGTAAGTGCGGGGCAATACTGTGAGCTTGTCAGGATCAGTTCTGAAATTTTAGATTTTAGCTAACTATGTAATGTCTTATAAAGTTACAGATAAATGGAAACATGTTGGGCTCAAGTCAGCGTCTTCCTGTTGAGATTTACACAAACTAGTGTCAACCATTGAAGGCTATTGGATGCAGTTATAGGCATAATGTTTTCAGCTGTTTAAAGAAAAACTTTTGATGTAAAAATATTGGCCATATTGATAAATGCTCTATTTTCTACCAGCTTTGGGGAATTACATTTCAGAATCAGCATCATCACCCCCCTGAAATTCCCAGCTTTGAATTTAGATAGAAGCAGTGTACCTACCCTTTCTTAATTCTGAGGTTGAACATCTTCAGGTTCTCTGCATCTTCACTGAGTTCTGACACGGCTGTGGCATGTTTCCTAACCAAGACCTTGCTTCAGAGTCCTAAACCCAAGCCTTTTTGTGAGGGCTCTGACTCTCAAGCTTCGAAATAATGGCTTACATACATTCATGTGGGATATGAGTCACCTTCTAAATAATAAACATAACTTCTACAGCATGTAGTAAAATATTAGCAAGAGGGATCAATCCATTAGTGTGTAATTACATTTATTCAAAGAGCTGATTTCTTTCCTCCTTCAAAGAAAAGTTATCACAGGATTTTGTATTCAGTGTATGAATACTTCGTGATTAAAGAAGAAAAAAAAAGAACTGTCACAACTGGTTCTCCCCCTTCTGTTAAACTTATGTTTTGATGCTGCATAGCTTATTAGTAAGGGGAGTATGATCTTAGGTAGACTTTGTAGAAGTCTAGCAGTCACATTTGGGTTGTTAAGGGTATCTTGTTTCCATATCCAAACATAAGGGAAGTTGTCTCTTTTTACTTGGAGATTTTGAAATTTTACCAAAAAATATTTTTCAGTAGATTTGAATTGGAGAGCATGGCAGGAGTGAAATTCAGATTATTAATGAACTTGGTTTCCTCTTTCAGCAGGGTTGAATGCCTGCCTACACCCTCAGGCACGACCATGGAGAAAGGTGGGAACATACAACTGGAGATCCCTGACTTCAGCAACTCTGTCCTGAGCCATCTAAACCAGCTGCGCATGCAGGGCCGTCTCTGTGATATTGTGGTCAACGTGCAGGGACAGGCTTTTCGGGCTCACAAAGTGGTCCTGGCTGCCAGTTCACCCTATTTCCGGGATCACATGTCCTTGAATGAGATGAGTACTGTCTCCATTTCAGTCATCAAGAACCCTACTGTTTTTGAGCAGCTCCTTTCTTTCTGTTATACGGGGCGGATATGCCTGCAACTGGCAGATATCATCAGCTACCTGACAGCTGCCAGTTTTCTGCAGATGCAGCATATTATAGACAAATGTACACAGATCCTGGAGGGGATTCACTTCAAAATTAATGTGGCAGAGGTTGAAGCAGAATTAAGTCAAACGAGGACAAAGCATCCAGAAAGGCCTCCGGAGTCTCACAGGGTGACACCGAATCTAAACCGTTCCCTTAGCCCACGACATAATACTGCAAAGGGAAACCGGCGAGGTCAGGTTAGTGCTGTGTTGGATATCAGGGAGCTCAGTCCTCCTGAGGAGTCCACCAGCCCTCAGATAATTGAACAGAGTTCTGATGTAGAGAGCCGGGAGCCCATTCTTCGAATCAACCGAGCAGGACAGTGGTACGTGGAGACGGGAGTAGCAGACCGGGGGGCCCGGAGTGATGATGAAGTTAGAGTTCTTGGGGCAGTACACATCAAAACGGAAAACCTGGAGGAGTGGCTTGGGACTGAGAATCAGCCTTCCGGAGAAGACGGGAGTAGCGCCGAGGAAGTCACAGCCATGGTGATTGACACCACCGGCCATGGTTCTGTGGGGCAGGAAAATTACACTCTGGGATCTTCAGGAGCCAAGGTGGCTCGGCCAACAAGCAGTGAAATTGACAGGTACGGTTTGTTTTCTTTGTTCGTCTAAATGGCTGTCGTGCAGACGTCACTAACGCAGGCCCTCTGTGTGGCACAGAGTGTGTCTTCCTTACTTGATGTTCTTAGCCAAAATAAGTTGATGTTGAGGAAACCGGAGGTGTGCCAAAAGACTTGCGTTCTTATTTCTTTAAAGCAGGAAGCTCCTAGTCCTGAAGTATTCACAGTGTTGTGAGAACTATGGTAAAGTTAGACACTTCCATGAATCAGAATAGCAGCTGCAGCCACGCTAGGATCAGTAATTGCCAGGGCCTCCTCGGATTTCCAGGCAGGGAGCTGATCATCAGCTGGGAGCCTGGCAGCAGTGCCCTTCCTTGGTATGTTATCACACAGGTAGGTGGCCTGGGGGACTTTGACTTTCCTTTGTAGCACTGTTTCTTTGCCCCCGTCTACCACAATTAGAGGAAGTAGGGTACCAGCAGTGATCGTTCTTTTTAAATTAGTGTAATCACAGTAATTCCAAAGAAGGGCTTTTTGGATAGTTTTTCTTTTCTTTTCTTTTTTTTTTTTCATTTGTCATGTGATAATACCTTTCCCTGTTTTCTTTCATCAATGACTGCTGCTACCACAAGCCTGAGAGTCTCTTTTTTTCCACCAGTGCTACTATGCCCTATGCTTCACTTTTCTTTTTCTAACATATTGTAGTTGTCAGAACATTTTTTGGGGAGTGGAAGTAACAATTTTAATCTAAGTAAATGGAAAGAAAGCCTCAGTTGAAAGAAAGAAATATTACCAACTTCGATTGGTAATATTTGTTTTTTTCCCCACTCTTAAAAATAAATTAAAATTGCATGAACGATGAAAACTAAAGAAGCTATTACTTTGGTTCACATCTGGCCTTAAAAAAGGCATATGTGTCACAGAAATTCAGAGGGCATATCCTATATCCCCTGTAGGTGGTCTCTTCTCCTCCTGTCCTTAACAGTTAAAGTATCCTTGAGGACAGTACTTATTATTCCCCTGTGTTAGCACCCTTTGTCCAGTGTTAGAACTGTATCAGAAGTAATAGCTTTGGATGCAGAGATTTTCAACTTCCATGATCTGTATCAGCAGTCTGAGATCTGTAACAAGTTACCATGGGGCGTGGGTGAGGGAGCAACCAAAAACCTAATAGTTACATAGAAGAAACAAAATCATGGACCCAGTTTTAATTTATGCTTTTATGGTCTCCCAGTCCTCAAGGACAGAAGCTTGTATTTAGCCTTAGTGTCACCGGGCCATGTGGTCTCTCTGCTATGCCATTTTGTATTTCTTAAATTTACTAGGGCAGACCTCTTTTAACCTTAAGATCTGATATTTACTATATGAAAGTATTTCTTAGAAATCTGTTGTTCTGTTTGTTCCCCCTTCCTCAGCCATGGGATAAAAAGGGGTAGATGTCATCATTTTTTAAGTTCCTTGACGCTATTTTTCTACTAGTCCCCTTTTTGCTCCTCTTCCAACAGATTTAGCCCCTCCGGCAGTGTTGTTCCCTTGACGGAGAGACACAGAGCCAGAAGTGAGTCTCCTGGGAGAATGGATGAGCCTAAGCAGCCCAGCTCCCAGGTATGTAGTGGGGTTAGGATTGCTCAGTGGTTGAAGAAACTGCCACGGTGTGTGAACAGAATATAACGAATAAGAAAGGAAGGGTACAGGAAAGGTAACAGTGACCTCGTTAAATAAATACTGTATTCGATTACTTGTTTGTTTCTTACTTGTGGGCATGCAGGAAATACACTTTTGGTGTCAGCAGAGTTTGAGAAGTAGAAAAGATTGTGGGACTCTTCCCTGGTTACAGGAACCAGTCTGTATTCCTGAGAGTAATATAAAATAACCCCTGGAAACTACATGTAGGTAATTTAAGACTTGGGATGGAGAGAGTCTGATTTTATACTCTGTGGGCATAACACTACGTAATTACTGATTTATATAGTATTACGTATTTGTAAATAAATTGCTTATGCACTTTTGTGTGTGATTGCTTTTTTTGTATGGTTGTGTCTTTTCATTTTTTTTCCTCCTGAATCTTCTGTGAGACTAAAATGTTCTAGAAAGGATAGGAATAATGTTTTCCATCTTCTTTGCAACTCCTTAGCAAGTAGTTGAAGTAGTTGGTTGATATTTTTGTTTGTTCTCACAAGTGTCTATCACTGAAGATTGATTTTTAAAAAGATTGTGAACTCACAGAGTAGAACACAATAAATTGTAAATACCTTTGCCCTTTAAAAGGAAACACTGGTGGGGGCGCCTGGGTGGCTCAGTTGGTTAAGCATCCGACTTTGGCTCAGGTCATGATCTCACAGTCTGTGAGTTCGAGCCCCGCATCGGGCTCTGTGCTGACAGCTCGGAGCTTGGAGCCTGCTTCGGATTCTCTGTCTCCCTCTCTCTCCGCCCCTCCCCTGCTCATGCTCTCTCTCTGTCTCCGAAATAAATAAACATTAATAAATAAATAAAGGAAACACTGGTGGATTAAGATTGGGTAGCTAACGTTTTTAGCATCTGCGTTATATGATAATATGTTGTTTGATTTTTACTTAAGCCATTGGATGTGCATTGTGTACATAGTATAGTAACAGTAAGACTTGTTAGAAACTATATTTACTTGCATGTTACCATGTGAGGGTACCAGAAAAGGAATGTAAGTATTAGAATTTTTTAGTTTTTTATTTCTTTTTAATGTTTATTCATTTGGAGAGAGAGGTAGGGGGGAGGGGCGGAGAGAGAGAATTCCAAGCAGGCTACTCGTTCTTCGCACAGAGCCTGACTCAGGGCTCAGGCTTACAAACCGTGAGATGATGACCTGGGCCGAAATCTAGAGTCGGACGCTCAAGCCCCTGAGCTACCTAGGCGCTTCAAGAATTTTTTAGTTTCAGTAAGATGTTAGAGAAAATGTGAGGTGCCTGGATGGCTCAGTTAGTTGAGCTTCTGACTTCAGCTCAGGTCATGATCTTGCAACTTGTGTGTTCAAGCCCCGTGTCGGCTCTGTGCTGACAGCTCAGAGCCTGGAGTCTGCTTCAGATTCTGTGTCCCCCTCTCCCTCTGCTCTTCCCCCACTCGTACTCTGTCTCTCTGTCTCTCTTTCAAAAATAAATAGAAAACATTTGAAAAAGTTTTTTAAAAAAAATGTTAGGAGCTTGGAGGAAAAGTAACTTTACTCATATAATTAGGACCCCTTTTCTCTTCACCTCTCAGGTAAGATGCAGTCACTATTGTGCAAATACGTGCTGCGTGAGACAGACCACGCACTTTCCGGGTGGGTAAGGCAGACTAACAAGAACACAAAGCAGGGACAAGTCACAGAGCCGAGGCTTCTGGAGCAGTGCTGTGGGAACAGAAGCGCTAACAGGCAACTGCTAGAATCAGTGTCTCCTCAGAAAAGTGTTACTCAGAGAGATGAAATGCACTTTTTAAATAAGCGGCTAGAGGGGCACCTGGGTGGCTCCGTCGGTTAAACATCTGATTTTTTATTTCGGTTCAGGTCATGATCTCACAGTTATGGGTTCGAGCCCCACATCGGGCTCTGCAGTGACAGTGCAGAGCCTGCTTGAGATTCTCTCTCTCCCTCTGTCTCTGCCCCTCCCCTGCTCACGTTCTCTCTAAGAATAAATAAATGAACATTAAAAATTTTTCTTAAGTAGAGATAACTTATTCTTATGTAGATGGGATAGGGATAAATATGGGAACTCTGCAAGAGTGTTTGCCTGAACAAAGCAGAAGGTACAGGCTATAAAGCCACGGCAGATAAGTAATATTGTCTGGAGATGATATTAAGAGATGAGTTAAGGGGCGCCTGGGTGGCGCAGTCGGTTAAGCGTCCGACTTCAGCCAGGTCACGATCTCACGGTCCGTGGGTTCGAGCCCCACGTCGGGCTCTGGGCTGATGGCTCAGAGCCTGGAGCCTGTTTCCGATTCTGTGTCTCCCTCTCTCTCTGCCCCTCCTCTGTTCATGCTCTGTCTCGCTCTGTCCCAAAAATAAATAAAAAACGTTGAAAAAAAATTAAAAAAAAAAAAAAAAGAGATGAGTTAATATACACCTTAATATGTGTGGAAGTTCATTATGGTGAGTCTCCACCACAGTTATTTTTCCCTGCCACAGAGAACCGAAACAAGACAGGGGCTTACATTACAGTTACATTACAGTAAGAACAAATTCTGATAAACTTGGAAGAGCTTCCTGATGACAGGAATGATTAAACTGCTATGGTTACTTCTTAAAAACATCCTGTGGCTTTTTCCTTTGTCTGCCACATGAAGGTGAAAATACTTGGCTTAATTCTCCAAGTAATTATAATCTTTTTAACCTGGCTTCTTCCACCACTCATCAGCATTCATCAGACCTCCTCTGTATGTCAGAACCACATCAAACTTACTCCTGTCTCTGTACTTCAGTCTGGGATACTCTGTTCTTCCCAGGTGTCTGGGCTCCCCCAAGACCCAGCTCCTGGTTCCATGTGCCCTAACTAGCCCAGGCCTCTTTGATCTCTCCTTAAACCACAGTAGCAATTACAGATGATATGGTATAATTTTTCCCAACTCTGTACTGACTCATAAAAATTATTCTTTTTCTAGTTGCATGAATTTTATGTGTCCTTCTACTTTGAAATTTCCTTGAGGACAGAGTTCTCATTTTCTAATCTTCTAATCTTCATTGGCCTTTTTAGGTGGCCAATAAATAGAAGATGTTTTATCACTAATTTTGAGTAACTAAGGTTACTTAGTAGGTGATAAGTAAAGAGGCATCTCCTAAATAGGGGGTTATTTGGTTGCCTGTGAAATTTCCAGTTTTGCACATCTTCAAATAAAAATGAACGAAATAGATGACTTTTTAAAGTCCTTTCAGGGGCGCCTGGGTGGCTCAGTCAGTTGAGCGGCCGACTTCAGCTCAGGTCATGACCTCACGGTCCGTGAGTTCAAGCCCCGTGTCAGGCTCTGGGCTGACAGCTCGGAGCCTGGAGCCTGTTTCGGATTCTGTGTCTCCCTCTCTCTGACCCTCCCCCGTTCATGCTCTGTCTCTCTCTGTCTCAAAAATAAATAAAAAAACGTTAAAAAAATTAAAAAAAAAAAAAAAGTCCTTTCAGTTCTTTGAGTCTGATTAGTAATTCACAGTTAAGATGGTGAACATATTTGAAGACCATGTCAAGTATCTAGATGGAATTTTAGACAATATGGAAATCGTTCATTTATATGAAATGTATTCGTTATATGGAATACTTCACTTAAAAAGAACCTTAAGGAGGGGCACCCAGGTGGCTCAGTTGGTTAAGTGTCTGACTCTTGATATCAGCGCAGGTCTTGATCTCAGGGTCGTGAGTTCAAACCCCACGTTTTAATTCAAAGGAATTAAAAATTAAATACGTTTTAAAAGCTAATGTAAAAAGATCTCACAGGTAACTAAACTACATTGACTTTGCATATGGACAATACTGGTATGACATTACTTAAAAGTTAGGCGGGTTTTTTCAGAGCCTATTCCCTCAAGATTATGAATAATATTGTGAGTTTGTAATGTTTAATAATAGTTAACATTTACTTGGCTATAGTAAGCGCTTCGTTGAATTAACTCATTCATGCTCATTGCAACCTACTTAGGTAGATGCTATTATATTCATTTTACAGATGAAGAAACTGACACATAGAGTAAATAACTTGCTCATGGTCATACAATAAGTAGGATGCAGATTTGAATCCACGTTTCAGTATCCTTAATTGCTATACAGGATAATAACATGCATTCAGAATATTTCAAGGTACCTTTATTGTGTTTGATTCTCATGAGAATTCGGCAGAGCTGGCACCTTTTAATTTTGTGGATGAGAAAACTAAGCCTTAGAGAAGTTACTCTGTGCTTTGTCCATGGTCACCCAGGAACTTTTGGTGGGATAATCCCTAGTCCTTTATGTGAGTTCAGTTTTGATTATCCAGGGAAATGGAGCAGAAGGAAACATTATAGAAGACAAATCAGAAATCATCTAAAACCTCAGTGTTACTATTCAACGCTTGGCTTCACGTACTGCTTCCCAAACCTGCTGAGAACTGCTTCTGTTGGAAATGCTGAAGGCACTGTCTGTTTACATATGTGAAAGGAGACAAAACACATTTTGAGAAATTAAAGAAAAGGACACAAAACCAATTGCTAGTTAGAGGAGTCTTCTTCCAATTAATGCAGAGTCAACTTTTGCATTGGTACTTTAGCCTCTGCCAAACAACTGTAATTGCCTCCTATATGTTTGTTTTTTTTAATGTTTATTTCTTTTTTGAGAGAGAGCCCCTTTTTTGAGGGGAGAGGCAGAGAAAGAGGGAGAATCCCAAGCAGGCTCTGTGCTGTTAGCAGGGAGCCCGACATGGGGCTCAGTCCCATGAATCAGGAGATCATGACCTGAGCTGAAATCAAGAGTAGGACTCTTGGGGCTCCTGGGTGGCTCAGTCGGTTGAGTATCTGACTTCGGCTCAGGTCATGATCTCACTGTTCGTGAGTTTGAGCCCCACATCGGGCTCTGTGCTGACAGCTTGCAGCCTGGAGCCTGCTTCAGATTCTGTGTCTCCCTCTCTCTCTGCCCCTCTCCTGCTTGCACACTGTCTGTCTCTCTCAAAAATAAATAAACAAAAAAAAAAGAGTAGGACTCTTAACCGACTGAGAAACCCGGCGCCCCCCATCTTGCTCTTTTAAAGTAATGGAATAGAGTGTCCTCAGATTGTTCTTTTAATTATTATATTAACATCTGTACTTTTTTGTAGTAATTAATTCCCTGTTTGGGTCTCTCCTAAAAATAAGCATGTTGCCTGGTATGAGAGGTAAAAATAGATTTGATTTCTTTCAATATGTATCCTTACACGTATGTGTTCTTGGTTTCCTCACTGGACACAGGTAGAAGAGTCCGCAATGATGGGAGTAAGTGGCTATGTGGAGTATCTCCGAGAGCAAGAAGTATCTGAGCGGTGGTTCCGGTACAACCCCCGTCTCACCTGCATCTACTGCGCCAAATCTTTCAATCAGAAGGGGAGCCTGGACCGCCACATGCGCTTGCACATGGGAATCACGCCATTCGTCTGCCGCATGTGTGGCAAGAAGTACACCCGGAAGGATCAGCTGGAGTATCATATCCGCAAGCACACAGGCAACAAGCCCTTCCACTGTCACGTATGTGGCAAAAGCTTCCCCTTCCAGGCCATCTTGAATCAGCACTTTCGCAAAAACCACCCTGGCTGTATTCCCCTGGAGGGGCCTCACAGCATCTCCCCTGAAACAACTGTCACATCTCGAGGACAAGCTGAGGAAGAGTCACCTTCACAAGAGGAGACAGTTGCTCCTGGGGAAACTGCCCAGGGCTCTGTGTCCACCACTGGGCCAGATTGAAACGTGGAGGGGGAGGGGGCAGACCCTCTTCCCCTTTGGGCCGTAAGCAGCCAGCATGAGGGCCACGGGCTGGTACTTAGATTCACAAAACGCCACATCACTAGATCGGAAGATACTCCCAAGATGTTGCCAAACTAGAGGATCAGCAACATACGCAGAAGCACGAGAGGCTCTTCCCCTCCTCCTTCCCACCTCATACTTTGGGAAATAATCAAGTAAATCAACTTTCTAATTCAGGGATCAACAGCCTTGGTTTGTTAACTTTATAAGAAAAAAATTTTTTTAAAAAACAGTGATAAATGGTCATTTATCTACCAGTCATGTTTGAACACTGTACTTTGGTCCATATCATCCTGGTGGCTGTAATTGCCCAGATCTAAAACAGCAGGAGCCTTGGTCATCTGAACCAGCCAGCCACGAGAGAGAAGGAAGTAATCGCGACGGTGACAAGAAGGAGGAATTTCTCCTCTTCCTTCCCTGCCAGAACATGCAGTTTCACATTTCAAGGAAAAAAAAAAAAAGAATCCTGGTGGTTGTTACTGATTTGAAAAGTTAGACCTTCTCTTTGCCCTGATTAGGCATCTGACACTTTGCCTGATTGTTTCATGTAAGCAGCCATCTTGGAGCGGTGTTCTCGTGGGCAGCGTCACCTGAAGCTCTCTAGGCAACTGGAAGGGAAATGAGCAACAAAGTGTTTGCAGTAGGTTCTGCTACATTTGGGGGCTTGAGTTTCATGTTGGGGAAGAGGGGAGCGGGGAAGGAAGTGAGGTTTTGTGCAAATGTCCAATGGCACAGAGTACTGCAACTTCCTGATTGGTGTTTGTAAACCATAGTGCTTAAATATCTTTGGGTGTTAGGAAATGGCTCTAGTCCAGATGAATTAATGTGTTAGGCTGACTACCAAAGTTTCATCCAGTCTCTCTGGCTCCTACCTTCACAGAACAGCAATATTCTACATCAGAAATGTCACTTTCTAGTGAAATGAGCCTGGACTGTATTTTTAAATCTACAGGTCTCCATATTTGATAACTTTTATATGAAGTTTTAAACACATTTTTTCTGCAATATTGTGGTTGAGGAAATCCAGCACTATGGTTCTTATTGCAACCACAATTCCATTTCCTTCTACGTATGTAATAGTTTATATTTTCAGGCCAATAGAAGAACCTCACTAAATCCATGTCTCGCGTCTGCAAACCTAGTAATTCATAAACCAACCATCAGCAAATTTGCTGGTGACTCCAAGAGCTTTGCTTTTTAATAATACACTACAGGGCATTTACCAGAAAACATCAGGCACAATCATGTTGCAATAAATTGATCAAGGGATCAATTTGATCAGGTTTGGTTACTTAATCATTCCTAAGATTTTTAAAACTTCAAGGGACCTTTTTGGTAATTCTGGGGATTTCTGAGATTCTTCATACAGCACTGAGAGTCAGAAAAACTTTAGCAAACATGTAGAGTTTTAGATGCCCTGTCTTGCATTCAGAGAATGAAGGAGGATTATTAAGGGATGCAGGCAAGTAGATGCAAATAGGAAAGAGAAAAATATATAGCTTCTCTTCATCATTAAATTTTTAAGAGTATTGAAATATGCAGTGGTTTAAGAAATTATCTTGGTGCAGAGGCACAGAATGATTGTAAAAGAGATTCGGGGAGGGGCTGGTCATGCCTGCACTGGTGAGCCATCTGTGAGAATGTTAGTGCGTGCTCCCTTTCTGAGAATGCTTTGTGGTATGTGGAAAGGTGGGTGGAACGGAATGGCGTTTCTCTGATGATAGGAAGTTAGAATGCAAAGAGTAACTCACAAACAATCTGATAATTGTATATACACATAAAGCTGCACCATATTGCTAGAGAGCGGTTATTTTCTCTTCTGGAAAAACATAGCAATGTGTCTTTTAATAGGAATGCTATGATGCTACCATTTGATGAGAGCCTTCCCTTAAATGATACGTTGAAGCTTTGTCCTTAGGAGATGTAGACTAGAGCATTCTCCTCTTTAGTTGGGCAACAGAATGATAGGGCCACCTTAGGGACCAGCTATGCCCTGTGGGCATAAAAGTGGATTTGAAATTAGACTAAAATCTCTAGTGAAACATTTTAGCTGGTAATCACGTCTGTCCATGAACAGTTTGCCATTACTAAATAGGCAGGAAGGTGAGAAGTACAGAATATGCTGCTGTAGATGGAGCTTTTAAGCCTACCAAAAAAATGTTAAGTCCATCCTACTTTTGAGAAGTAGTATGTTGGAAAGTTCTTTATGCTTTGTTAGTTTCTTAGGTTTTCTGTGAGAAAATGGAGCTTTTTAAACTATGACCAAATTGTAAAGGTGAACTGCAGTAATGTTTGTAAAGAGAAAGTTGGCAGCGTTTGTCAGTACTCCATCCAGGATTAGCAACAAGCATTTTTAACGAAGTAGAGACTATCTAGTAGATGTGGAAATGCTGGGAGTGTTTGTTGGGTTCCCTTCCATTCTCATCCACTTGTAATAGGTGTTGCTGAATTGATACTGTGAATAGAGTGCTACCTGGTCTTCTAGGACCACATCAGCACAGTCGTGTTGGCTGGTCCTCACCTCCTCATTGGCCTAGCCCGGAGCCATGGAATTCATGAACATTCAAACCAGGCTAGCTTTTAAACGAAGTAAAGTTTCTGAAAGCAATTTCCGTGTTAGCTAGAAAAGGTATTAGCATTCTATATAACTGTCCAAGATTCTTATCCAGGTTCACTGTGACATTGTCCTAGTTCTTAGTTAACATCACTGTAGGGTCATAGTAGTAGTAGTGTT
Source organism: Lynx canadensis (assembly GCF_007474595.2). NCBI lineage: Eukaryota > Metazoa > Chordata > Mammalia > Carnivora > Felidae > Lynx > Lynx canadensis. The sequence continues at coordinate 15,804,216 of NC_044319.2, forward strand.
CTATCTGCGTTAATGAATAGCTGTATCGGTGTGTGCACAGAGGATACCTCTCTTAAGGATGTACTAGATAGACTGTAGCTAATGCTGAAAACTCATTACCAAATCTTAACTTGCACGTGTCACCTTGTGAAGGGAACTGCATTAGCATTGAGAGCTAAATCATCAGTAAGTACTTTAATGCCATGAAAATAGCAAACACTGGGACTGTTTCCATTCATTGAGTGGCACTTGATAGCAAAGGAGCTACCCAATATTCTCAGCAGAAGAAGAGAGACGGCAGTGTCTTAATCTGCCTTTGTTCTAAGAGGTACCTTTTATTCTCTCTGAACTCGGATACCAGGATAAATATAGCATTGGCATGAACAGGAACACTGTGCTTAGGCAGAAAGGCTCTTTCTAATGACTTGTTCTCTCTTTACTCAGAACCATATTTACCTCTGAACTGAGTTGAGTTTTATTTTATGTAATTTGCCAACTACCCCCAAGCCATCATTGTACCAGACGGTTGAATCGAATCTTGAATAAGTAAAAATAAATTCATTCCTAAATGATAAGGTTGGAAGCGAAGGGAGATAGCAGTTAAGGAAAGGTTTCTGGTTATTCTATTTTTTGGTATTTTTAGATGTTTCCAGTTCCTTCTACATCAGTAAAACAGGGTTTCCAAAGATGTTACGACAGTAGAAATAAACTATTATCTTCCCAGCTCCATAGCTGAAATCTGGCCTTGGTTGGAAGTGGTCTGGTGGAAGAGTGCACTTCATCCTTAATAGCAGAATAGTCTTTGGTCAGGAAATAACTTCTAAAAAAATTTAGTTGTTACTTGACACTAATTTTGTTTCTTTTAACTGGTAAAAATTCAATTTTGTTTGACTAGAAGATCTAATTTAAAAAAATTAAAACAACGGTTAATGGAAAGGAAATTAAACCGAACAGAGGCAACAGTCTTCTTAATCATAGTGGAAGGCATTTAATCAGAAAGGAGTTGGAATCCTGGAAGTTTTTCTTTTTTTCAGATACAACAGACACGTTTGTTTGTTTGTTTGTTTGTTTGTTTGTTTTTTCTCTCTTTCTCAAATGCCATTCTCTTTATCTACTTACTGGTTTAAGGCATAATCGAGAAGTTCTTATTGAACTCATTTTTGAAAACGGGGCTCTTATGCCATTTGGGAAAGAGTGCAAAATATTGAAGTATTATAGTTGTTGAGATTTAGAAAAGGGACACCAAGCTATTAAGTCAGGTAAATCCCTGAGTTTGAGAGGATGCCCCTTAGCATATTCCTAGCATTTGTCAGATCAGTAAACCGCAGCCTCCAGGGCCAAATCCTGAGGCCATCTGATTGTATAAAGTGATACGGAATACCTGTTCTTCACGTATTGTTTATGGCCACTTGCTACTGTAATGACAAAGTTGGGTGCTTGTGGCAGAGACCACATGGCCAGCAAAACCTGAAAATTTACTATTTGTCACTTGACAGAAAAGTTTGCTAACTCCAGAATTTTGTCACTCCTGCCATTTTGTCTTTGTAATAGTTTGGTTGAGGTTTTAAATTCTTGTTGCCATATATGCATCAGTTCCTTGAAAGAGCTTACCATCTTTTCCTAGACCTTTTTCTCAGAACCCTGTTTGTGTTCCTTCTTAATGATTCCCATTGCTTTAAAAGCATTTAGAATAGCCTTATGATCTGTCCTTGCCTTAAAGGTGCAGGTAGATCAAAGTTTAGGATGGTAGTTACAGATGTAACAAAGTAATTTAAAAATATAATTCCCATGCATAATAATGTAGGGTTAAATGAGTACCATGTTTACATAAAATACTGTAAAAAAATTAATGTTTTTATAAGTAAGTTTTGCCATTCCTCTGAGTTAACTTGAACTGGTTTGCATAATGATGACAAGAATGAATTTATTTCCACTAATATTAAAAATTAACTTCTGTTATGAATAAGTGGTTTGATTCTTACCCAAAATACTGTCCTTCTAGATTAGAAACCCCTACCCTTTCCCTGTCTACAAATCTTCATTTTGATTTCCTCAAATAAACTCACTCTGTTCCATGTGGAGTAGTAAAAAGCCCAATGTTCTTCCCTTCCTTTTCTTTTTCCCCCAATGAATGTTTTAAAACAATGAAATCTTTGAAGATTTCAAATTCCTCTTAGCCCTATCTTCCGACGTCTGTTACTGTCTATGATGTTTCTAAATATATACTGGGCTATTATTTATTTGCTTTCCGAATGTTCATTCTTACTGTTCACAAAAAGCTTATTTATGCCAGATGTGCAAAAATGGAAAATGTTAGGATGATTATAAACAGAATTCCTTGCAGGAGGAGAATATAATTGTTCCCCATATGGACACCATGCATAGACTTCTGAGTTAAATTTATCTGAACAAAATGTTCTAGGCTGGGCTGACACAATGCAGTGAGTTTCACTTGTACTTTGTCGGCAACCCCACCCATACATACAGAGTTTGGGTGAGTGACCTAAGCTCCTGTAGGGCACCTCCTTCCTAGTCCTTCTTCAAGTTGTTTTTCCCCGTTTGATATTCATAAGTTTTATATGAAATGTTCTATGAGTAGTAGATAATCCTTACCTGTGAGGATGTTTGCCTAGCTGAGATCTGCCCTCGTCTTAGAGATTTTGGAGTGTTGGTTTTCTGATTAATTTGCGATTCTGATCCTTCTGGCATACAGAACATTGGCCATAGACAGCCCGATGCGTCCTCTGCGTGCAGCTTTCTGTGAGGCCTGGGGAGTAGCTGCCATTTCTGTATGAATGCGTTGCAGAACAATTGAGTTTGCCCAGCACTAGCGAGATCTTTGATAATTATCAGTCTTCTGTTTTACCTTCTTTGCTTTCTAGAGTCTGTTTCTGTTTTCAATCCTCTCATTTTTAAGTAGTGCTTTTCCCAGAGCCAGTCTTTTTATTTTGCAGTAAGGAGGTTTTCTTGCTCAGGACAAGCCAAAGTTGGATAGGTACTATGAGTACTTTAAGACACCTGACTCAGTTACATTCCAAAGGGTATAATTATTGATAACAACTGTGATATCAAAACCTGGAAAACATTTGTACAGACTATCCAGTTTTGTTGTATAGGCAGCCTACCTTTTCCCTCAACTGCAAGGAACAGCAATGACTTAGAAGGCAATTGTTACTTGAAATGTATGTCGCCTTTACAGAGAATACATACATGAATAAATTTCTTATCTCACATCTTCCCTGTTATCTATTTAGCAGATATTTCCCATCTTAACAGTTAAGGGCCTACTAGCTCAAATAGTGGAAGCCTTAAATAGCAAAGCTAAGTTATAAAGGCAGAGCAGTTCATGAAAAATAAAACTTTTCTAATGCTTACTTCTTTCACGTCTACTCAGTAAGTCCTCCTGAGGAGGCTAGAACCCCCCATCCAGTTAAGACAGATACACGTACAGCATCTTCTATGGACAACAATACAATTTAGTATACTGTGAATTTTAGAATCCGAATTAATCCATAATGCCAAAAGTCAGAGTATCTCATGGGAAAATGTTTCCTATTCTGTGAAATCACATACCTTAAGTGAGAGGTAGCATACAGGAGAGTCTGGTCCACAAAGTAAAGATTAAGTATTTATTGGTACCAGTGTGCTTGGAATTCATACAACAAAATTGATTTTAGACGTAGTTTAGATGTGGCTTCCTATACTTGAGAGTCCTAAATCCACTTGGTTAGAGTCTGGATGTATGCTTTTTAAAAGCCTGCACTTTTCATCACAGAGATCAAAAAGAGGGGGACAGAATTAACTGTACTAAGTGCTTTAGTGGCATAATGGCAATTAGTCCTCAAAATAATCCTCTGAGGTAGTAACAGTAAAACTAAAACTAGCTGAGATTTTGAATGCTTACTGTGTGCCAGGCGCAGGTCCGTGTGCTTCATATTGTTAACTCATGTAATCCTGGTGGCGGTCCCAATAGGATGGACACTTATTACCCTCGCTTTAGAGAGGAAGAAACTGAGGCACAGAGAGGTTGACCCAGGCAGTCTAACACTGGAGTTAACACTCTAATAGACTATGTTGCCTTTAAGAGGTGTCATTATACCACAATATATAGATGAAGAAACTGACGAACACAAGGTTACACAGTGGATAAATTGCAAAACCGATATTTACCAGGCTTGATTCCAAAGCCCAGACTGTCTCCACCACATCATATTTACTCTGTTTACTTACAAAGAGTTGAGGTGAACTGGAATAAATAATAGCCAGTAACAGTACTACTTTTAGTGAATTTTCAAGAAAGCATGATTGGAAGATTGCTTCAAAAGATAATGCAGTTGGTCTCTGAACAGATGCTGATGGTGAATATTTTTGGAGATATTGCCCGTTTGATAGGAATCACCCATTTGATAGGTCTGGTTGTGAATCAGTTCAAGTTACTACCAAGGGAGAAATTGGAAGGTAGCATTTCCACTGCCTAGCTTTGTAACAAACTAAACTATAGTGACTTAAAACAACAATTTTATAGATCTTGTGATGTTGTGAGTCAGAAATTCAGGAAAGGCTCATCCAGGCAATTCTCTTTCTCCCTGTGGCAATGACTCGGGTCACCTGGTGGTGTTCAGCAGGTAGTTGGACTGGCCTGGAGTTTCCAAGATGATCTCATTCACATGTCTGACACTTTGGCAGGGAGGGCAGTAGTCTGGGCTCGCGGGCCTCCTCTCCCTCCCTGGAGTCTCAGGGACTTTCCATGTGGTCTCTCCATCAGGGCAGTCACGCTTATTAAATGGCAGCTCAGGCCTGTAAGAGCCTGGGCAGAAAGTGCCACTCCTCCCTAGACCAGGCCCAGAGCTGCCCGCAGAGTCACCACCATACATTGGTCAGCGAAGTCACTGGTCGGCCTGGATTCAAGGGAAGAGCACATACCACCTGATGGCATGTGTGTCTGTCAAGGATTTGGGGCCACTTCAGTCTTTCATAGGTGGCCTTGGGTTTTTGATTTGTCTTGAATTTTCTGCGTTCGTTCATTTGGGCTAGTTGTCCATGCTGTAGAAACCACTTATTTCGTCTGCCACGGGTCAGTAAAGGAGCTAGAGGGAGAATAAGACAAATACCTAAGCACAGGTTTCGTTAGCTACCCACCCACCAAGTTTCATTGATCTTACAGCAAAATGTCCATGTTGTTTTTCTTTTGTTCCAAGTTCCAAGTTGTGAGCATTTGTTAGTTTGTTGTTTTTTTCCTGTGAAGCTGCAGTAACTGTACATACTGAGCCAGAAGTACTCCAGAAAGAGTAAAAAGCTTACTGTTAGAGAAAGAAGCTTGTTTGTTAGAGATGTCAGCTGTATTTACGTTTATAAATAGGCACAAACTCCCATGGTATGGAAAATTCGTATGGCTACTAAATCTCTTTCGCCAGGAGTTTCTATGGAGTGGCTACATGGTCACATTCTTGAGATCATTTCAAGTTCTGCCTACCCACCCTAGGCCTCTCTTTACTGCCACCACACCACCTCGGGCACAGTTTTGTGCTAGAAGATGAATAAGTAAGTGCATCCCATTTTTATTACCTTTCTTAGGAGAAAATTCACTGCCCAATTTTTTATGTTGTTGATCCTTTAAAATCAAGAGTTGCCATCAACTCTCATCTAAGATAACAGATCATTGAACTGTCAGATTTAGGGTGCTTTATTTAAACTCTTGCTGGCTTACACTCATTAGACTATTGCCGTGACAGAAGAAATATGGGCAGAGAATAAATCCTGCTCTGAAAATGATCATCCCCAAACCAAGCTTTCTAAGAGAAGAAAGATTTGGGATTATCCATCCATTCCAAGTGCAGTGGACTCCTGGAGGATTAGCTGCGAGGGCTTCTTGCTAGTTATCCCGAAGTATCATAAAAAGGTCTCTTCCTAGGTCAGGCCTCAGGAATTGCAAATACAGGAAAAGGTACTCAGGGCTGAAGACTTAATTTAGGGCTTTACAAAATGCTTGGAAGAGAAAGAAAAAATGTTGGCATTTGTAGTTGGAGAACCAGGGACAAAACGTTCGAGGCGTTTAGGCATCAAGACTAGATTTTATCATGTAAGGACTGGGGCAGATTTCAGTGAATAAAAATCAATGAGCCTTCACGTTTTCTTTTTTGATCCCCATTTCCACTCTGATGTACGTCAAAGTCTGCTTTGGGTGTCAGAGAAGTCTTTGAAAATATATTCCCAGGGAATGAAATATCTCATGATGATCTGCAGAGAAGTTTCTCGTTCTGTATTTTATGGCTCTTTGGGCCCTCCTTCAGATTCTCTGTCACTCTTAAGTCATCTGGTGGTGGCACAAAAATTTAGCGCCGCGGTCTGGATTTGCGGAAGAGAACAAAGTCAGAAGAAGGGGAACCTGGAGACTGCCAGCATATACTTTGTTGTCTGCGTTGCAGGTCAAACCATTTCGAGCCAGTCACAACAACCCATTGGGAGTAGAAATTCCTTAGGGTTCTGATTTCTGCTCTCTGCTATATCTTTAAAGCAGGCGTTTGTAACGTACTTGAAGATGATCTACTGAGTTTCCTACGAAGGAATAGAATCCTAACTGTAGTGGTTCTCCAAGAACTACTGCAAAAGCCCAGAAATACGACACAGGGAACAAAACATAAAATGTGTTTCCTCTGGAAGCCAAGATGCGCAAGCAGAGGTCACTAAGAGTGTGACTGAAACCTACGTCTAGCATAGCTATCGTCCGATAGCAGAGAGATTTAGAATTTATATGGTATTTCTAATATTTTTACAAAAATGATTTTAAATCATGTAACTTGAAGTTTTAAAAACTGAGCCTGTTTTCTTTTTGGAAAACTGGCCCAATAAAAATAACACTAATATAATGCAATTGTATATGCACGTGCATCGAACACAAAGTGGTATACTAAAGATAGTTCATGCAAATAACTTTTGTGGGAAGTTTGGCTATTTTCGTAATATCTTTTTTCATAAATGTATGTTTATAAATATATTTACTCATCCACTATGACCCTGGTAGCATTAGAAGCATTTGTTAGTTGTATCATTGATTCTGAAAATCACATTCTTGGCACAGTAGGCTATGAGAGCTCTTTGTCGCTTTGTATTTTGGCTAAGGAAGTTATTTCTTGCACTTTCTATTTATAAAGATGTTATAACACATTGCACCCACTTAGTGTAGCTGTTGTTTAGAGACAAAAAAAGATGTAGGTGTTAAAGTGAAACGTATGTCTAAAAAGCCTGGCGAAACGAGGGACCTCGAAAGAACAAAGTTGGCTTGCATCTACTAAGAAGAGCTGGGGTTGAATATCGAATTTCGATTGCAAGTAGCTGTTGGGGTGGGTGTGCAAGTTGTAATTTTATTGCGAGCTGCCAGCTACGTGTGTGTGATTTTACGTGTGTATGTGAGAAAAAGGTGTCTGGTGAAGGCAGAGAAGTCAATGTAGGATGTAGTCTACCTCCCATTAAAGACTGAGCATATTCCAATATTGCCCTGGAGCCCTCTGGGCAGGAGGCTGGATTCCTCAGCCACTGTCCACCTCATTCTCTTCTGTACTCGCTTCAGCTCCTCTACCTCTGAGCACTTGGCTGAAGAAAGAGTGTGCTTTTTGTAGCAAGCAAAGGAAAGCCGGACACAAAATCTAGGGTTTGCAGTATCACCGTCCCCCTTGTCATGGGCAGATGTTCATGTTCAGCTTTGTTGCCCAAACCAACAGTGTCTGAGTACTCTGATTTAGTGCTTTTCTCTCCTGGCTTCTATTTGGCAAGAACAGCCGGTGCACGTGGAATCTTTCTGTTTTTTTAAGAAACGCACCAAACTCCTTTCAGTGATGTAAACATTTTTGTTTGAATCCTGAGGGTTTGTGTGTGTGTGTGTGTGTGTGTGTGTGTGTGTGTGTGTGTGTTTAATTGCCATTGCAGCCCATTACTGGGAACCTAGATAATTAACCCTATTTTCCCGATGGTGAGCCTTCTGTCAATATCTTCACAGAGAGGTTTGCAGGAGGTGCGTTTTGGATGGCTTGTTTTGCTTTCAGTCACTCCAAAGAGATATTCCTATTTTTAATGCCTATACTGTGGTACCGATCATGATGGCCTCCCTTGAATGCTGTGGGTGTCAGGAAATTCACTTTCAGCAGTAAATTGTCACTAGGCACACCGCCTGATCTTTAAATCCAGTCGTAACATTCACCTGACTGTCCGGGGCGTGAGCACACTGAGCCGTGGCGGTTGGCCTACATTTTGAACATGTGTTACAGCCTAGGAAGGACCGTCGGCCCTTTAACAGCTATCCCGGAATGCTCGCCACCTTTTCACTCTACACTGGCTGGTTGTGATGTCGACACAGGGATTTTCAGGTTAAGAGTGAGAAGGAGAGAGTGATCTGTTTTCAGATTTTTGGAGGTTGGCCTCTGTGTTTAGGTACTTGCTGGTAAGTGTTTGCTTTCCTGGTGACTGGGTAGAGCAGGCGATGAGAGGATGCCATGTGAAATTGCAGATAATGAGCCGGGCGTTCCTCCTAGGTGACAACTGACCCAGTCACCTCTGCCCGAAAACAGCGGGAGTACCGAAGGGAGAGGAGACAGTAGAATCACGTGAATCTACTCACCACAGCTGTTGCTTTTCTTTCTTTTGTGTGTGTGCGCAGCACGTGTCTTTATTAAGGCACAGGGACAGGACCGCGGGCAGGAGATTCTGCCCGGCTACTGTTATTCTAACTGTAGAATAATCGTCAGCCTGTAAGCCATGCTCATATCCTAGACTCAGGAATTAACTCCTGCTTAGGAAGATTCTTCCCCCTGGCTTCTCTTTTGTTTGTGCCAAGTCTGTCCTAGGCCTGTCCCCAGCCAGCTCTTTTGCCGTAACACATAATTAAGTGCAGACTTACCTAAATCCATAATTTACTGTTGACTGTGTGACCTGTTACAGCCAAAGTGATTTATTTAAAAGCAAAACAAAAAGGTGAACAATGCCTAGGTAATTTCTTTGGGGTGCGTGTTAATTCTGCGAATCTGAGAGAAGGCACGGAGTCTGACCTTTCTTCCCTCTGGCTTGAGTGATCACCGGCCTGCATGCTTTTTATTACAGAGCCAGCTGACCCAAACTAGTAGTTCCCCACCTTGGCAGCACTTTGGGCTTACCTGGGGCATCTAAAAAATTACTGAGTTTAATCAGTCTGCTGTGCAACGTGGGCTTTAAAAGCTCCCCGGATGATTCTAATGGGCAGCCAAGGTTGAGAATCATTGGCCAGGTAATCTTGAGTGGCCTCCGGCAGGATAACCTCAGTCTGGTTCTTTTTTGTCATAAGATACCTTTACTGATATCCCACGCATGGCTCTGAGTTTAAAGTGGGCCAACGCTCAGGTGGTAAAATGGATCATCCATTTGTCCTCAGAGTAATTCTGGAGAGAGATTTTGCCATCCATCCAGTTTTGTCTCTTTACCAAAAACAAAGTATGCAGAAGTAAGCAAAACGATTTCAAACTCTGGTCTCTAGAATCCTCTTTTCTTTGCGTATGTGATTTGAGTGGAGATTTCTCAACTCTGATAGCTAAAATAGAGCACTTGAATTTATTGAAAGGGCCAAGCCCAACCTGCCTAGGATGATTTCTAGTTGTAAAATAAACAGGTAGCATTATTAAAGTTAATGGAAAAAGAGAAGGGTCCTTCCTGGGGGTGATGGTGGTACATTTGATAATTTGTCTCTTAGCCTGTCTTCTAAGTGGGATTTCAGTGTAAAGTGACTTTCACTTTTCCTTGTTTTTTTTTGTGAATGAAATGCACTAGCTAAGGCTTAAATGTTTCTGAATTTTAGATGAAATGTGAAATGAGTCATTTTAGCCTCTTTATTCCAGGATGTCAAGGACCTAACCCAGTAATTCCCAAATGAGGTTCCATACTTTTCTTTGTTCCCACCCCAGGTAGTAAACATGCCTGCCCATGGCAACTTCATGCCTGGTAATGGGAAGGGGAGAACTGTTTGATTACCTTAAAAGTGAGACACTCTCCCTCCCCCCCCCCCCCCCCCCAGTCCTCCTGCCACCGCGTTCAAAATGACTAGCTACCAAGTGATTTCTCATTCGTGACAGAAATTTGTGTTTAAGAGCACACAGATATAGTAGTCTCTCTTCTGAGAGAATTCTGGGCACCATAGAAATTTTCATTCATATAATGCCTACAATAATTGAAATTTTAAATTTCAAATAGGTGGTGTGTTCAAGAAGGAAAGACTGGATAAGTGCAGAGGACTGAATTAGCATCAAGCTATGACATTTCATTGAAATAACACTGAGGCTCAGCTATTTGCTTAGCATGTAAATGTTGCAGTGTCTTTCAGAGAAAATGCCTCCTATGCCTTAGAAAATTTCTGAAGGCTTCCTGATACGGGGTGGAACAGACAAACAGCAGCCTTTGGGACTTGCATGCATCCAGAGAGTAGCACATTAGGGTTTCATGGTGAAGAGCATTGTGGAGTACTGTGAAACATTGTTGAAATTCACGCAAATCATACCGCACTGGATTTTAAGATTTCTGCGGGGGGGCGGGGGGGGGCGGTTAGAGGAGGAGGATGGGGAAGTAATGGTAAAAAATATATAGAAATTTGTTTTATGTTTTAAGCAAGGAATGAAACAAATTCCCTATCAGGAATTCTCTATGGACTATGAAGTTCGGTCAAGTTCTCTGCCCTACTGGATTGGCTTGCTGGTTCCTCTTCAACTTTTAAGGGGTCCTTTCTGAAACGGCTACACAAATGCTAGTCTGACTACAGTTTCACCACTTGGCCCCATCCCCCTACTCTCAACAAAAGAAAAACATTCTCAAGCTATGGGAATGTGTTCTCAGTCCGTTAACTTCGTATCTGCCCCGGTCTCTGTTCGCAGTTTTAGCCCACTGCAGGACTTTGTGATCTAATGGCGGGACTTAAGTCCATCTGCCGTCTCAGTCAGGAGCCGATGGCCTCTCCTCTAAGAAATCTTAAAACCAGAACTCTCCATTTTGGGCATGTCAGCATAAGTGAGTAAAGGGAGAAGTACACTTGGGAGAGCACTTAGATTTCCCAACTCCTAGTAATTCAGAGTGGGGCCCACTCATGCTCTGCCCCTGCGAGGGGAAAAGAAGCTGAGCATTCAAAGCTAGAAAGTCAAGGTGGCTGAAATTTGGTTTCCTTCAGACGGACATGGTCTGAAAGAAATCTGTCCACCTGTTCTCTATGGTGCTTATATGGTGGGTGACAGCTGTCCCCCATCTACCTGTCCCTGGCACTGTGCCTTCCCACTGGTCACTGTGAAAAGCAGATCACACTGGACTCAGAGGCCAGAACCCAGGACCATTTCCCTCTTCTCATCTTGAGCCCATCACTTCTTCATACAGCTAATAATGTAGCATTTACTTCTCTTTGGAAAACTCTGGGGTTTGTCCCCCAAGAAATAGTAAAGTATTTAAAGGAAAATATAGCCAGAAAATAAGATTTCTGGTGGTAGCTATTAAAGAAACCATAGGAGACTTTCACTTCCCCTCGACTGATACTGATAGCAAGGATCCACATGCCCCCTCTTCCGGAGTTTTTAAAGGCTACCGTATTTGTAAGCAGCAAACTTATGTAACATTTTTTCACAACTTGCTAATCAAAGATTCATATTAAAACCGACAATCAATTTCTAACATGTTGTTATCCCTGAAAGGGAGTGAGGTAGGGTTTTAAAGTGTAAGAACCTACCAGTCTGTTTTTTCCCTTTGAGAAAACAAACATTTGAGGTTTGTGTCTTTTCATCTGAAGCTATTACTCCATTAATAAAGATGCCTCGGAAAAGTCAGTGGGCCAGGCTAGCTGTCTTCCGCCTCTGAGAGCGCTGGACTGGGTCTGTGCATCTTATTTCCTTAGAAAATATCTGTTCTCATTATGACCTTAATTATAAATACCTATATATAGGAATAGGATTTTCCCCTCACCCCACCCTCTTTTAATCATTATCACTTAAGTGTAAACCACACCTCCCTTCACCCCCCTCTCACTGAACAAATGCACTTTAATTCCTAAGGAGAGTGGCTGTTCCCGGCCCTGAAGCCAGATTACTTCAGGAGGAGAGTTGAGGAGGGAGAACGCCTACCAGACCCTGTGAGACAACCAAATTCCTTCATGTAAACACAAATCACACCCATTCTTTCACTGTTCCCACCCCCTGCCACAGGGAAAAAGAAACCACCAAAATGGAAAAGTTTAAAATGCCTACCCTGATTGTAGAAGTTTCCCTGGGAGAAAATACCCAATATTAAGTTATTTTCTCAGCTACCAAATTGTAAGAAACTTCTAGGTTGTTTTCTGGGAGGCTGAGATTTTTTTTTTTTTTTTCCAGAAGTCAAGTGAAAACACAGAGGCTATAAGCTGTGATTCTGATTTGTGTCATTTCTAAGTATTAGATTTGTTCTCTCAGTTTGACAGGTGTTCTCAGTCTCTCCTCCTGTGGATTCTGCCCTTCCCCTGATGACAAGCCAATAGTCCTGGGTGGGGTTGCATGTCTCCTAGAGCCCCAGAAGCCCTGTTGTGTCGGGGGAGGGGGGAGGGCTGGAGGGTGGGCAGAGACTGGGGTTGGGGGGAGGGAGATTCAGAAAAAGAGTGAAGATATGGGTTTATATAAACATATTTAAAGCAGTTTAGCAAAAGCTTTCTCGTTGAACAGCTTTAAGAACAATGTGAATGAAATCTTAGCAACTTGGTTAGTAATTTGAAAAGTCTATTAATGTATACTTGAAATTCTGTTTGTATAAAAATACATTTTCCTCTTTATTTTAACACTGTGTAAAAGAACATTATGCATGTGAGTGGTTTGAGAATTAAATGGTTTAATACTCAGATCTGAATATCTGGTTTCTCTGTATATAGAGATATGTTCGTTTAAAATTTATGGATTTTTTTTTTTTTCTTTTTTTAGCATGTTGGGAATACTGACATTTCAGGCTCCCCCTGCCCTTTCAGGACGCCTGCCATCTTTCAAGACGCAGCAGTGACATATTTCCCTCCTTCACTTTCTTGACCCAGATGTGCTCACTGGTAGAGAACAATCGAAAGCACTCACTTTCCCACACACCCAAAAGAATATCCACTTCTCCTTTCCTTGTCTTCATTTCAGGTGGCAGAGTCCATTCATAATCGGGAGGAGTTGTATTTATTTTTTGCTTCTATCACAAACCAAAACAGGAAGAGGTGCAAAAAGTAAGATCACTTTAGTTAACACAAGGGTTGGCTACTCTGCCCATGAAGATAATGGTGTTCAGAGCAACTTCCCTTATAAGAACCAGGAAGGGCCTGTTGGCCTTGAAGGTCACCCTGTTGGGGTTCAGCGAACGGCCTGCGATCCCAATGACAGTACTTGCCGCTGCTTCGCTGCCTTCCTCATTTACCTGCAGGCCACGTAGGAAACAAAACCTCTCCATTAGCTACAGTTCATCACAGGCAGGTCAGTCATCCACAGACACATCAGTTCCTCAAAATGCTATTTTTTTTCCAGTGAAAAGTACACTCGGGTCAGGTTGTGTTCCCACCAGAACCCTACTTTTACTCATTCTTTCATCCAATAAACATTGATGTAATAAGCACTTGTGTTCCTCCAAGCCTTGAGCTGTATGCTACGGGCAAGGGTTCCACTCAGAGAACTCCTGGACCAGGAATGTGGATGCCCGCAAGGTTGGCCCATTTCTGGCTGATGAGAGGGATGTTTTTTGGAGTAACAGTCTGACACACTGGTATTCTGACTTGCTAACTAGAAATACCAGAGAGATACTTTCAGAAAATTCTGCTTGGTGACCCAGGATCTCACTAAAACTCTGTCCCTGCCTCTTAATGAAAGCATGTCAGATCCCTGAGCTTTGTGGAGCTGGTGGAAGATAGTCTCTCCCTGTCACTCTTCTTCCCTACTTCCTTCCATCTTCCTGTGCTATTTCATGATCATTCTAGGACTAGATTTATGAGCAGACTGGAGCTTTTGCAACACCAGGATCTTCTTACTCAAATCACAGACTGGTTTCTAATGGCTTCCCAGGAGATCTCCAATCGGTTGGGGTCCTGTATATTGGCTTCCCAAGGTTTTCAAGGAAAGCAACTTCGTTCCAAGAGCTACAGAGGAACCTGGTACCGTTGTTTAGTGGGCTATGGAGGATAAAATGAACGCAGACCTCTGCTTCTTCCTACTGGTAACTCCGAGCCCTCAAGGGTGTCTGACTCAACCTCTTCTCTTTAGGGTCCTTAGAAGAGGATTTTCAATCATAGTTAAAAGACTGAGGATAGCTTCCCTTGCGGTCTTCCTAAGTGCTCTTCCCTTCATAATCCATATGGAAGAGGGTGTCCATACTGTCATTTGTGCTTCCAAAACCATGAGTCCAGTACTCGCGTAAAATCCCCACTTCTGATCTCAATACATTTAAGATATAGCCCTCGGCTCTTGCTATTGTCCTGTAGGTCACTGACATCTATTGTCCCATGGATTATGTCCCCACATTGCAGATTTTGGCACGTAGCTCATAGCCTTTCTGTCCACCCTAACTCCTGCTAGCATTTGACGCAGTTAAAATCCCTTGGTAGGAGGCCTGTTCAACACCCTAACTTCCCACTTTTCATCCCTCAGCCTCAATGAGCATTGCCTTCACTCTAGTTAAGCAAACCGGCCCCATGGCCACACCTTGAACTTGCCATCTCTCAGAATTACCTGTGAAATCACAATAATGACACTATCCTCTCAGACTTAACCTTCTGTTTTTCAAGCTATTGCATTTCCTCTTAATACAATTACTCTGACTTCCTTCTGTTCTTTTATCTCTCCACTTTCCGTCTAACTACACTTTCCCACTGAGCTTGGACTCTGCAACTGTATTTACTAGTATCAGGCTCTGAAACCTTTCTCTTTGACTATACCCTTCTTTCTTTGTGATTTCCTCAATCCTGTGACCTTCTCTAATTGGCCATCTCATTTGCCTCTTAGCCTGGTTCCCACAAAGGACAGTGATTCCCAAACTTAGTTGTGGATTAAAATCTCTTGAGGACCTTTGTAAATATGCTGATTCTCGGGCCCTATCCTAGATTCTCCAAGAGTCAAGCTCCCCACTTAACTAATGCTATTGATCCATAGTTCAGTATTTGAGAACCAGAATTTCTAAAGGATTTACATAGCTATTCCTCTAGTAAAGAGTTCCATGGGCACCTGACTTGGGGAAACACTAGGTTCAGCAGTATATTTTTTTAAGTTTTTATTCCAATTCCAGCTATTTAACACACAGTGTTATATTAGTTTCAAGCATACAATATAGTGATTCAACAATTCCACACATCACCTGGTGCTTCTCATGACAAGTGCCGTCCTTAATCCCCATCACCTGTTTCACCCATTCCCCCACCCTCCTCCCTTCTGGTAGGTTAAGCAATACTGAACCATTTTTTTCACCATGGAACTCCTTAGATGCCAAAATGCCAGCGTGCATTAATTTCCCAAGAAGAGGATATGCATTTATTTGACCATCTAACTTCGTGTTTTGCCAGGTAGTCTAGAGCTCTAGTTTTCTGGAACACACTCTAGGATATGGCCCATACTCATCAGCTCCTCATTACCCTCCGTTTGCTCTTCACCGATTACGATTAGGCATGTGCCCCCACTGTTCTGTCTAAATTCCTCGGGGAATGGTAACCTGTCGTCACTCTTCAATCTTGTTACTAGATAACTTTCTGTTTTCTTAAAGCTCCTCCCTGGGTTTCCACGAGCCCAGACTCTCCTGGTTCTCCTCCTCTGAACTCAGTAGCCTCTGTTGGCTTCTCTTCCTGTGTCACCCTCCCCTAAATGTGTGTGTTCCTGTTTGACCTGCTTCAGAAGTAGCAGGAGGGAGTGTGGAACAATTGGACCACGAGGGCTTCAGGGGAGGGCTGTATTGTGGAGGCCTCATGGATAGGGGAGGGCTACAGATTTGGGGTTTGAAGGACCCTGGAAACATGCCTTTTTCTACAGTCGTGTTCTGCTGTTCGTGCATCTGCTGTCAGATCAGAAGGCCAAGTGGTGTAAGAACTCCAAAGTTACAAATCGCACGACTTATCAATGTACTAAAAAATAAAGCAGCATGGGAATAAAGAAACAGCATAAGAAGAGAGAGCAAAGGGAGGTATACTCACCTCAAGAAAGGCCTTATGGAATGCATCTGAGACGTAGAGGTCACTCCGGCCTTCTGCAACAATACCTAGAAGGAAGACCAGAGAATGTTCTACGAAAAGGAGGAAGGTTGGTTTCAACACACAGAAATTCAGTTTGAATAAGAGGTCCTTTGGTTTGCTTTTTTTTTTTAATAGAAATCCTGAACCGTCACCTAATGATACTCCCTAAACAAATACATATTAATAATAAAAAGTACTTTGGGCTTGTTCAGCCCGACTCCTGTGAATTTAATCTTATGCTTCAGCTTTTGGAAGGTAGCAGGGGACTCTGTTCTTAAAGAAAAACTCACTCCACCTAGTAGGAATGTCTTTCTTTCCACTCTGGCCATGTTTTCAAGAGGCAAGTTGGTCAGATCTAGTTTGAAATTTTTTCCAGGTTTTACTTATTTAAGTAATTTCTGTACCCAACATGAGCTCACACAACCCCAAGATCAAGCGTTACATGCTTTTCAGACTGAGCCAGTCAGGTGCCCCTGGTTAGACCTCATTTAAAGACAGCCCCTTAAAGGCAAACCCAATTACCTGACATTGTTAACCTCTTTTCTAAAAAGATATTTTAAACCATATTTTTAAAGAATGGTGGATTGGAGGAACCAAAACAACAGAACACTGTTACTGAAGTCTCACAGCTAGAGAAGTCTGGCCACATCTGTTGTCCAAGTGACCTCAAGGAAAACCCATGAGCCCTTTGGAATATCAGGTGAAGGGCTCTTAATGCCTATTTGCTGGGCCCAAGATGTCCCCAGCTCTGAATCAGATCTTTGCTTTGAATTCCGATGTCTTTTCAAGTTCTTTACCACCTGGCCAATCCCCCGTATCAGTCACAGACTCAAAGGATTCCTGTGTCAGCTGGGCCCATGGAAAGCCAAGTGCAAACTCCCCGGTCTACAGAAGAGGAAGCAGACCTTGGGAAGGAAGGGGGCTCCCCGAGTTAGCAGTGGAACTGGGATGAGAGTCCAGGTGTCCTCACCCATTGCTCTTTTCTGCTCTTTCCCCAGTTCTTTCACCTTGGCCCAGACTGCCTTGGGGGAGGGGAGCAGAGGGAAGAGGAACGTCCTTCCTAGGCTCACCTGGGAGCTTGGACTTCTCAGGGTTGAACAGGTCCACGAGGCCCATGTCTTGCAGCTGCTCCTTCACGCTGAAGCTGTCCTCGATGCGGAAGCGGGGCATGTGGACCACCAGCAGGGTCTCCGCTGTCTCATCCAGCCATTCCTGCAGCACCTCCGGGGTGAGCTCCTGCTCCACCTTGGCCAGGCTCTTCTCCGGCTTGGGCAGGATGAGCACCATGGTGATGTCATCGCCCTTGAAGGGCAGCTCGAGCACCTGGGTGCCTTCTGCCACTCGCCGGTAGTGGAACTTGCCTTCCTGGTACATCATGGACGCCGAACACGACTCCCCATCAGCCTTGTAGAACAGTTCCTTCCTTGTGTTCTCGGGGCTGAACTTCGACTTCCACAGGCCCTGGGAGGAGACACCAGGCGGGAGAGAGTCACAAAGCAGGAAGACCAAAGACATCCGTAGGAGAATATTGACATGGGAAATTGTCACATTATTTTCTCCGGCAAATATGTTAGCAGAATTATTAGGAGAAAAGATTAGAGGGATATGCATGAAAAGGATAACAATGACTATGTCGGAATGATGGAATTATGAGTGTTTTTTTCTGTAAACTTTTCTGTATTTCCCAGATTTTCTGCAGTGGCTCTTCCTTTGCTTTTATAACTAGAAAAGTAAAAACTAAAACCAAGAACAACTTACTGGCCTCTCCACAAGCATCTTTTTGAGTTTAAATCTTATTGCCTTTTGCTTTCTGCCTCCCAGCAGCCTCTTTCTCAAAGGCCATCCTCCAAAATGCTAGACTCCACCCCTGACAAAGGCCAAACGCAGATAATAACCTGGTGGGTTTGGGGGTGGGGTGGGGGATAGCATTCAGAAACCTGCCAGGCAGAGGGTGAGTCCTGGCTAACTTCCTACTCAAAGAGGGACGGTCCCTGGGATTCAAGACACCCCTCTGAAATTTCTGAGCTGTGATTATCATTCTTTGTCATTTTCTGGCTCATTGATTTGGGGACATGTCATTTAACTCTTTGAGTGGCGGGTCCTCATTTGTAAAGTTAGGAGCTGGCGATTGCTCATATCTGCAGGATGCTTACTGTGTGCCAGTGTTTTACATGCATTCGCTTGTTCAGTCCCCTCAGTAACCCTGTGAGGTAGGTGTATCATTATTACCATTTTATAGACGCAGTAGTCAAGGCATAGGATGGTCTCAGGTAACTCAACTGAGTTCACACAGCAGAAATGGAAGAGCCAGGATTTAAACTAACTAATCTGAGAGGCCCAAGGTCTCATTTACGATCTTGTGAGAATAAAGAGGGCTAATAAATAGCAAAGTGTTCTGTAAACTGTAGAGGGCAGTACACATTGTGTAAATACAACCTACTCCACTCTTGGGGAGAGGGAGGCCCCAAGAGACAAAGTGGTTGGCAACAGCAGTGACCGACTAACCTCCTGGGCCCTGTGCGGGGGTAAGAATGCACGTGGAGCACAGCCCAGGATGGGCAAATGTGCCGCAAATCCGCCTGTCTGAAACTTGTGGCCCTCCCAAGTACCAGTGATCTGTTTATTCCCTCATTCCCCTTTCTAAATATATGGAGTCGAAACAGTCTTTAGAACTCTTGGTTCTCTGAGAAAGATAAAAGCCTCTGCACGATCAAATCACAGGGCCTCTGCAAAGTTTAAGGTGAGCCTAGAGGTTCTGAAGCTTCAGGCAAGGGGAACTTTGAGTCACTCTGGAAGGTGCTCCAGATGATGGAGAAAATCTCAGCCCTGAGGACTGTCAATAGAGTCTGTCATGTTGTTCAGATTTCAAAATGGAGTTAAATGGATAGCAAAAAAATGGTCACATGGATATGAGAGTTCATCACCATGCATGCTTTGCAGCTGGACCAGCTAAGTTTGTGAGTGTATGCATGGCTTCCTTGGGTCCGGAGACACTACCAGGCACTCCTGGACTTCAGACCAGCGGCCACAGCCTTAGACATGGTTCTAGACTGTCAGTAAATCTGTATTTCTTCCCAGGCCACGTGTCGACCATTTCTCAGAGAAGATCTACCTAATGCCCCGTGGTGTGAAAGAAAGTGAGCTGGAGGACAAGAGCAAGTTCTTTGGGCCTGTCTGTTCAGGGGCACTTTGAGTACCTTGAAGTAAATGGTGTTGACCAGCACCAGTACAGTGAGCTCGTCGATGGCTTCTGGGGGAACGACATCAGTGATACGCCCTTCGGTCTTATTGGATACCCATTTGTTGATGGTCATTCTGGACTGCTCTGGATTTTCCTGAGGAGGATAGGAAACAAACCTACTCACCCGTGTTTCAGTGGGCTTCTCCACTTCCCCACACAGCAGTTTATTTTATTCATCAGCCCTCTGCCCTTTCCCACCGTTTGGCCAAGCGATCACTCTAACTCAGGTTGGGGAGACTCACATGTCTAGTGTAATGCCAGGAATCTTCCACATGGTTAGTAAATATTAACAGAAGAAAGAGAAAGAAAGAGAAACAGGAATAAAGGAACAGAAAAGAAGAAAATAGTGTGGGAAAAAGAAAACAAAATGTTATTTTCTCTGATATGCTCTGTGGGAAACTAATGAGTCATGCAGGGATGAGGGGCAAAGAGGATGCCCATGTGGTCCAAAAAAAAAAAAAAAATTGAGAGATGCTGATTGAATAGAACCAATAGATTTCTTTGTTGCTGGACTTCTCAGAAGACCTAATAGGCACTTCATGAATCTCCAAGAGGAGAATACAACACGCACCATACACCAATTTTATTTGACCATGGTAACTTTCAAAAATTAAATAAGGAGCCTTGTAGGACTGGCATCTGCAGAATACTTTTTGGTCCTGGTGGACAAAATGAAGAATTTATTATTTATACCACTTTCTCAGAGCAACTACTGCAATCTAAGCCATAGATACCACTGATTTCTCAGGTTTCAAGCAAGAAGATATATTCCAGAGGTTCTGACTTTCGGTCGTTCCCCAACCCCCAGCCTGCCTTCAACTACCAGAGCTGTGTTAGTTTGGATCCTGGATCCTGCTTCCCTGTCCTCTCAAGCTGAGTGGAGAGAAAGAACTCTGAGGTCAGGGATGACATCTGCAACTCACCTTGAAGTCCAGGGGCTGGAGCTTGGCCCCATATACCACCTCACTGATGTCCTGATAGGTCTCGTTGAAGGTAAGGGATTTGTCTCCAAAAAGACGGTTGGCTGACACTAGCTCAGAGGATTTGTTGGCTTTTCGATAGAGTCGGCAGTTCAGTTTGGCGAAGAAAAAGTGCACCTGATCAGATGTTTTCTCGGAGATGGTATCAAACTTAAAAACCTGTAGAAACCAAAAGAAAACGGTGGAGAAGCCTGGCTAACATGGTGGTGAACACAACACTGGTTAGCCCCCTATCTACAGCCACCTCGGTTGTGAGCTCCTTCGAGCACAGCGCCTGGAACGGCCCCTGTTTTCTAAATGAGTATGTGGATAAAAGGAGAACAAAGGAAGGGGAGGGAGGAGGAAGAGTAAAGACACAAAGAGAGTCTCTAACGGGCTCCAGACCAATACGTGTTTTCTTGCGTGTCCGGTAATGAGGCAGAAAGACTTCGGATTGTACCTCCATCAGCTGCTTGAGGGTATTGTCACAGGCACCCAGCTTGGTCATAGCAAAAGCTGTGGAGATACTCAGGGGCGATAGGAAGATGTTGTCATTGTCATTCTTGGAGTCGGCCAGGTGCTGATAGAAGGCAGTGGCGAAGCGGGAATTGGCCTTGGACAGTTCCCAAACCCGCCGGTTGGTGGCCTCGGGGATCTTCTGCTCTGAGCCCTCATCCTCAATCGCCTTCTTCTCTGGGGAACGGTAGATGCACATGGGATTCACAGGAATGTCCCGAGGCTTGGCTGTGCAGATGTCCTCCACGGGGCTCCAGTGACAGGTCACGCAGCCCCAGAGGCCAATGAGCAAGGAGAGAAGACATATCCTCCTATAGGGAGACAGAAAGCTGAGTTAAGCTGGGCTGGGAGAACTATCCCCACTGCCCATCACAGACTTGTCCCAGTGAAGCACGGGATTCCAGCCCACCTGGCCAGGAGGAGGGCCAAAACCTTTGCAAAGTACAAGGGCCCAGGACAAGCCCGGTCCTGGACTCCTTGCAAGAGGATAGTTCTACTCGCCTGGACATTGTCATGCTGAAATTAAAATCAACTATTGAAGCGACTGATGGTTATAAAGTACCGTGTGCCCAAGGCTGGGAGAAATGAATGCAAAGCTTCCATTGGTGAGATGGGGCACGCACATGTGACAGGCAGGGGACTTCAGTGTCCAGTGAAGACTTAGGGCGGCGGGAGGAGCCATTGGCAGAAGCTGTTAAGGAAAGGCCTCAGAAATGGCTTGAATGTTACCTGGATGTTGAGAGATTGGAAGGATCTTGACTGACGCAGCAGAGATTTCAGTCATACAACGGGGTGAGAGGGAATGAACAGGGCAAAGCACCATCTGTGTGCTGGAGCCTCCCCAGGCCTCTAGCTCCAGCCCTAACCTCCCAAGGAGCTCCAGACCGATCGGTTGCTGGACAATTCCTCCCGGACGGCCCGAAGATTCCTTAGTGAAAAACGACCAAACTGCACTTGCAACTTTCACCCGCCCACCTGCTTCTCCTTCTACATCCTCCAAAGCAACAAATGGGCCCCTCGTGCATGCTGACATCCAACCCAGAAAGCTGGCGGGCTCTCTGGATTCCTCCCTCGAAAACCCTCTTTAGTCAGACCCTGGATTCCATTAATTCTGTTCCCTGGCTCTCTCACTGCCTTAGTTCAGGCCCTCATCATTTCTCCGCCTGGAAATTTTCATAGTTGCCAACAGGGGTTCACTAAAAGCAAATGAAATTAATCTTAACTTAAAAACAAAAAAAGTGAGATCACGAGACTGGCAAACTAGGAAAATTGGAACACTCGGTTAAGCAAACCAAGGCATAAACTCTTGTAATATTTTTGTAGAAAGACCAGGGGCTTCCTCTGGTTGACTTGGGAGTCCGTGTGGGTACTGAGCCTTCCCCAGGCAGAAAAAGACACGCACACAGTGCTGAGAGGACTCCCTGAGGGGGCCTGCTGGCAAGTGTTGGGCTGTGGAAGCTGGGGACCACCGAGGGGGACTTGGCTTCTTGCGTGAGACGAGGCAAACTCTGCGGCCCTTTAAGAATCGAGGCACGGAGTGGGAGAGAAGATGGGAGCCGCTCAGGGTGATTTAGGAGGCAGGGTGAAGAAGCAGAGACAGAGACCCCTGCCATGCATCTCCCTGTCTTGCTCGCCTTTTGTTTCCTGTTTGGTCCCTCAGCCACATTTGGAAATACAAGTGGAGGCTGAGGGGGATCTGGGAGCTTTGTTTGTGGGGGAAAGAATCACCAATACGGTGTGCCCCAACCTCACTTCCAGCCCCCAGAACAACCCGGGTCAGGAGGGGAATGTGTGTGATATCGAGGGAGGAGGGGACCTCGCCAGTGAGGCAAGGGGACAGAGCTGCTATCCTTCAGCCAAAGGTCACTGAGATCTTGGAGTGGGGGGGGAGGCAACCAAGCTGGAGGAGAAGGAAAAAAGGAGTTAGGAGGTCCTCACAGGTTAAATAGGTTGAATTTGCCCTCTTTTCAGCTGTCTGGCGGGCCTGGGAATTTCCCCCGGAGCGTCTCCCGGTTGCTGTGAGGGCTGGCGCTGCCACAGCTGTGACACAGGGAAGACATGCCTGGTTTCTTGAGCTAAGAGCCCAAGGTGTGGCTTACCCCAAGAGGGAGTGGGAGGGAGGGCACTTGGCATGACGTCTTCCAAACACATCTTTTTTTGCAACTACCCAGGGAGAGGGCCTGGTTTTCTCAAAGGTGTCGAGGCCACACTTCAAAAGTCAGAAAACCCAATGAGGGCATGCGAAAGAAAAAACTCGCCTCTCTTACCTTTTTCCAGCAGCTACAGTTCCTATCTCATTGGAAAACATGGTTGCTAATCTTCCACGGGGCCTGGCGAGTGGAGATAGTGTGTTCTGAGGCAATCCCTCTGAAAACTGGTTCTTTCCTCTAAATCTGACTGAGGTTCCAGAAGCTCGGGTGGGGGAGGGAACTGGTGACGAGGGGAAAACTGAGGTCAAAGGCTGATGACCAGCTTCCAGGGTTAAGCAAAGTGTACAGGCCCGTGTTGTTTAATTAGTAGAGAAGTTTTAAAGTTCAGTCAGGTTGAGAGAAGGCAAGGCCCACCTTTCTTACCCATACTCCTTCACTCTCTTCTTTATCTTTGCAGAAAAGGAAAAGGAGGAATGTTCACAAATTCAAACTTGGTCAGAAAATGCCTGAGGAGAAGTTTGTTTTCAGGAATTTCTTTTCCCCCTGGTTATCGAAACGAGGAGACAGAAAATAGGTGAATATAACTAGTCAAATCGAATGTCCAGAAACTTCTAGCTTTCCACCTGCTCAGTGTAATATGCTCTCTTTCACAGCTCTCTTTCAGGAGAAAGAGTCCATAATATCTAGTCAGAGGGGAGCATGTTCTGAAACAAGTACTGCCTTCAGGATTCTAAGAGCCAACATGTCCGTGACGCAGACGAGGACTCACAAGGGAGTAATTGATCCCACTGGGGGATCAGGAGACAAAGTATGAGGCAGGTAAAAAAACACACAAGCTACTGCTGAAATGTTTATTTATTTTTTAAAGATTTTATTTTAAAGTAACCTACATCCAGCGTGGGGCTTGAACTCATACCCCGAGATCAAGAGTCACATGTCCTACCAACCGAGCCAGCCAGGCACCCTTGAAATACTTCTTTAAAAGCAAAGAAACCAAATCCTATTTCTTTGTATATATTGTTATTTTTACTTTAGTTATTGGGGAGATTAAATGAATTCAAACTAAGGGGGATAAAGAGCAGGTGTATTTTTATTTTCCTCTTCCTAAATGGCCAAAAACAGTACCATAAGGATTGCTGCAACAGTACTCACAGGATAAGTATGCCTCCTTTTGTGTGATTAAAGATTGAGGGTGGTATACTCATAGGAATTCATATATTATATATGTAATACATATTATTATTTTTCTGTGCTAGTTGGGAGTAAGTTGCAGATCTAATGTCCCTTTATCCCTAAATAGTGTGAAGTTTCTAAAAACAAGGATTTACTTACCAGACCACAGTACAGTGATCAAAGGCAGAAAAGCTGACGATGATGTAGTATTATATTCAAATCTATAAGCCATATTTTAAGCTTGCCAATTGTCCTACTCAACTTTTGCCCTCAGGATCCCCTTGTAATCTTGCTAAATAACACCTAAATATTATTAAAAATTTTATATTAAGACCACCTGGATGGCTCAGTCGGTTGAGCATCTGACTTCGGCTTGGGCCATGATCTTGTGGTTTGTGAGTTTGAGCCCCACATTGGGCTCGCTGCTGTCAGAGCAGAGCCTGGAGCTGCTTCGGATCCTCTATTTCCCTCTCTCTCTGCCACTCTCCTGCTTATGCTCTCTCTCCCAAAAATAAAACAAAGCATTTAAAAAAATTTTAATTATATATTAAAAGTTAGACTTCACATATACATGAAGGAGCCCTGGAAGTCCCCACGCTTTGGGAGACATTGATTTAGTGCCTCCCACCTCCATTTTGTTCTCCTTTTCTAGGATCACACATTGCATTTAGTTGTCATGTCTTTTTTACAGCCCAGAGGTCTTCTATTTTTTCTACATCTATCCTGCCATGAGTTCACAGAGGATTGGTTCCATCAGCCCAGACTCCTTTGGTTCTCCCAGTGTGCTCTAGGGAGCAGGCTGGTGCTTCAGTTAAACCCAAGTACCTTTCTCTCTGTCTTATCTGGCTTCTTTCTTTTCCTAATGATTTTCCTTCACGCTTCAGGGAGCAATCTCGGCACTTAGAATGCTTAATATGTTCAATACATACATTAATTCTCTTGGCAAGAATCTTGCCCTTAACTTGTCTACAACAATGCCAACAGCACACTGGGTAACATTGTGGACTTTTCCAGGTTTGCCATGTTAACATTCATGAGGCATTCCTTTTAGCACAGTGCCTATCCCCTTGATGTCTACAATATCATCTTTCTTGTAGAGTTGCCTATATGTGGCCAAAGGAACAACCCAATGTTTCCCAGAACCTCATGTTCGTTTCCTACAGAACATATAGTGGGTGACTCTACTCTTCCCCTTTGTGTTGGTCATTTTGGCAAATTACTGTAAGATGGTGGATCTAGCTGAAAGTGTGTCATGTTTCTAGTGTCTTCTAGTTTGGAAAAGTTGCTCTCTTTTGTCATTTTTTTAAGAGTACAAGCCAAATATTTTTGAACGATGTCTCTCAATTTGTGTATTGTCTGAGGTTTCCTCAGGATTAGATTCGAGTTATACTCTTTTAGGGGGCAGGCATACTACAGAGTGATATTGTGTCCTTCTCGCTGCATCATATCAGGAGACACATGATGTCAATTTGTTCCATTTCAGATGTGATGTTAACTTTGATCACTTGGTTACAATGGTGTCCGCCAACTTTCTTTCTCTGTCAATAAAACTGCAATTTTACACTTTTATTATTATTTTTAATGTATATTTTTGAGAAAGACAGAGTATGGGCAGGGGAGGGGCAGAGAGAGAGGGAGACACAGAATTCTTAGCAGCTCCAGGCTCCAGAGTGTCAGCACAGAGACCAACGTGGGTCTCAAACTCACGAACCGTGAGATCGTGACCTGAGCCGAAGTCGGACGCTTTAACCAATGGAGGCACCCAGGCTTCCCTCCCTTTTCTGTTAAATAAGTATCTTGTGGGCAGATAACTTGAGAGTGTATAAATATTGTTTTTCATCAAACTTTCACCTGCTAATTTTACTATCCCTCACGATTCTTTTGCAAGACTTTTTAAACACTGTACTTTCCCAGTTATTTCTCATCTGATTCCCTGAAAAGGATTATCACTGAAAATGATTAGAATTAAAAGAGACTAAGCTGGCACATTCTTCTGCTGGGGTGTGAGGACATAGGTCCTTGTACCCATTGCTAAGGGGAGTGAGTGCAGAATGCTGTAACTTTGGGTGTTTTTTTTCAGAATCCTGTAACTTTGAAGGGAAATTTGACAATACATGTCAAAAATACCATGTATCCTACAGATACATCTGCATGGGTGTCAGTGAGATTACTAACTGTAACCAATGGGTAACAATAGCAAAAGATGAGAAACAACTTCCACCTATAGGGGACTAGTTAAATAAACCAAGGTATATCCCCACCGGAAGATTATGCCACTGTTAAAAAGGATAAAGATCGGGGCGCCTGGGTGGCTCAGTCGGTTAAGCCTCCGACTTCGGCTCAGGTCGTGATCTCGCGGTCTGTGAGTTCGAGCCCCGCGTTGGGCTCTGTGCTGACGGCTCGGAGCCTGGAGCCTGTTTCGGATTCTGTGTCTCCCTCTCTCTCTCTCTCTGACCCTCCCTCATTCATGCTCTGTCTCTCTCTGTCTCAAAAATAAATAAACGTTAAAAAATTAAAAAAAAAAAAAAAGGATAAAGATCCTTTTTCTGAACCGATATGGAAGATTTCCAGGATAATTACGTGGGAAAGAAAACAAGCTGCAGGTCAGTGTTTAGTATGCTACTTTTGTATCACAAAGTGCAGATGATATGGATGAGGGGTGGATAGTCAGGGGAGGAAGCAAGACTTGTCAATAAGTACCTCCTTACTTATATTCTACTTTCTCTTTTTAAAATTTATTTATTTTGAGGGGGAGAGGGGGAGAGAGAGAGAATCCCAAGCAGGCTCTGCACTGTCAGCATAGAGACCGACACTGGGCTCGAACCAATGAACCATGAGATCATGACCTGAGCCGAAATCAATAGCCAAATGCTTAACTGACTGAGCCACCCAGGTGCCCCTAGCGTTCTACGTTTTAACATGCCCGTGTATCACTTATTCATACAAGTCTGGACTTTGTGAGCAATAAGGGTGTCCGTGTTTATTCCATGGAGACTTGGGGAGAGGGGAGAACCAGGCCACGATGAAGGTGGTGGCAGCACCAGAGAAGATCTAGAAGCTGGATGAGCCCTGGGCTCCTAACAAAGGAGAAAAGGAGAGTGAGAGACGCCCAGTTCAGTGTCTACAGGTGGAACAGAGGTGTTCAGGTGCACCCTGCCTGGTAAAAAATTTCTAATGGCTGTATAATATTCCATGGTCTATAATGTAACCATTACTTTGCATTAGCTTAGGTAAAATCCTTTAAATCTTTGAATATGACCATCAGAATGGGTGCCACTTTAAAACACTATACACCAGGATCTATGCTAAGTGCTTTACAGGCATTAGCTTATATAATTCATTTGTCAGCTATACCAGGAAGATATTATTATGCCTAGTTAACAGATAAGAAAACTGCTATTCACAAGGGTTAAGAACTTGACCCAAATTACAAAGCTAGCAAAGTTGAGATTCAGACCCTTTGTGTGCCTGTGTCATGGGTTTTGTGCTCCTATAAGGTACATATGAAGAAAATGTCTGTCTCTCCAAATTAAAACTCAGCGTACAATTGTTGTTCTTGGGGCAGGGGTTATATGTCACCACCTGGTTCTCCTCCTGTGGATATTCTCTATAAAGTTTGTCTATGATTCCCTCCAAATCCAGGACCAGGAATGAACCCAAGGACTTCCACCTTCTTTCTTGGTTACACATATTTTATTAGAAAGCATTTGTCTCTGATGCACATTCCAAACAAGATTTTCTTTTTTTTAATAATTAAAACACAATTTTTAAAAATTTATTATCAAGAGAAAGTGAGCACAAGCTGGGGAGAGGCAGAGAGAGAGACACACACACACAAAATCCGAAGCAGGCTCCAGGCTCTGAGCTGTCAGCACAGAGCCCAAATGCAGGGCTCGAACCCACAGGTCGTGAGATCGTGACCTGAGCTGAAGTCAGGCACCCCCTCAAACGAGATTTTCAATTGGTCTTGGGTGTCTTTAACATCAGCGTAGTCGCTGGGTCTCATACAGCACCGCTTGCCTTTTTACTGTCTAGATTTTCATGACCCCGAAACCCCTTTCCTCTTAGTTCATCTCAGACTGGTTTGATGAGGAAAGGGAAAAAAAGTTGGGCAAACAAATCTGGGTTTCCCCTTCCCACCCACAGAATCGTCAATATTCTGTCATGTTTTAACAATTGTTTATATTTAGATATATACAAATATGTTTAAATCAAAACTTTCCTGGTAACTTCTAACCATTTCTGCAATTGGAGGCAGACTTCATTTTCCAAGTGGTAACCAGGGCCTCTCTGTGCTTTGCTGTGTTAGGGGCCACAGAGAGGAAAGAATATAGCATTCAGTCACCCTCTCTTTTTTTAAACACTCCCTTAAAGTTCAGGGGCACCTGGGTGGCTCAGTCGGTTAAGTGTCGGACTTCGGCTCAGGTTGTGATCTCATGGTTTATGGTTCAGGAGTTTGAGCCTGGCACCAGGCTCTGCACTGACAGGGTGGAGCCTGCTTTGGATCCTATCTCCCTCTCTCTGCTCCTGCCCCACTTGTGCGCATTCTCTCTCTCAAAATAACACACTTAAAAAAATGTGAATGCTGCCTTCAAGTTCAGTAACAAAATGAACAAATTCCCCTTTCCCTAGCCTTGCCTCTAGGCTCAGAAGCAGCTCCTGAGCAGGTAATTAGCTGATCCTCGCTGTTCATTCTCTCATGTCCCCGCCCTGTTTTACTCTTTCCTTTGGCTCCAAGAGTAAGACCTTGGTGGAGAGCAAACAGTAGAGCTGAGCTCCTGCCGTCCGTTACTGAGTAACTCACAGCTTAACTCTTCCATGGAAATTTGGCAAAACATCTTTCCATTTTTGGAAAAACAGAGCCATCTCCAACTCCCCCGGGTTTCTAGTTTCTAGTATGCTATTTTAACAAAGGGTGAAATAAAGTTCATCAAAATAATCCTGCATTATCATTTGGCAGTTTTTAGGTAAGATTCTCAAAGCATCTCATTGGAATTTGCTCAAGTTCTCACAACTGTTAGAAAGTTCAGCTTTAGTTTCAGGGACACCAAATCAAAGCAACAAATATTTATTGAACATGCCCAGTGCACATGCCACTGGGTCTTCAATGTACCAGCTACTCAAATAAATATTTGAGTTTGAAGAAACCCAGGTTCAGAGTAGTTTTGCCTACTTATTGACAGAAAAATACTTTAAATGTAAAGGTTATTAAAAATGCTTAATTATCCAGCAGAACTGACACCTTGTGTAAACTCAGAAATACTGGGTGAGGGTATTCTTGGGAGAGAGTCACATGGAGTTAAAGTTCATTGTCTTACTTCAGTTCCGGAAGTTGTAGGTGGGGAAAGAAAAATAAAGAGGAAAAGGCAAGAGAGCAGAGGAAGAGGTATGGGGGAAAGTTCTCTGGAGAAAGGGGGTGGGTTGGACAAACCCAGAAGCAGCAGGAAGAAACTGACAGTAAAGCTAAGGCCAAGGGTGTGTGTTTTGATAAGTACAGGTCAATCATGTGACCAACGTCTCTTACCCACCTCTGCCAAGGGCTGCTTTATCAAATCTATCCAAATCCATTTGAGGGGTGAGGTGGAAATGAGGGTCTAGGGATGAATGTGGCTTGGTAGCTTTTATTCCATCAGGACACACACAGTGGGTTTCAGACCCTTTCCTGATGGCTAGTGCTAAAAAGCAACAGATGCTGGTTGAGCACAGGCTGTTCCCACATGGAACGGAATCGCATCTTGTGTCCCTACTGAAGTTCAGCTAACCAGGGAATGGTGCTGAAGGGAAAGCCCGAGCGGTTCAGTTATAGCCAACAGGCCGGCCCACTCTGGAGAGGCCACCTGCATCACGGCCTAGGTCTGTCCCAGAGTTCAGCAGTCTCCCTAGCTTGTCAGGGTAACGAAAAGCCCAATCAGTTAGATGACGAGGAGGGCAGGCTTCGGGCGGAAGGAAAATCAGAGGGCACCTTTTAGATCAGAATAGCCTGAATGTTTTAGATTTGCGAGGATAAGGTGATGATAAATTGAGATGACTGTAGGTTTTCCTTGAAACTATTTTGAAGAGCTTTGATATTGCAAAGGTAACCCCCCCCCCCCCCCGCCCTTTTAAGCTGGTGATATAGGAATAGACCTAGACCTATGCTTGGTCAGGGGAAGCAGGGGAAGCAACTGACTTTGGGGGCACCTGTTTGGGCGTTTAAGAATGCCAGTCATGCTTGTACCATGTGTTGTCAAGTTATGGCTCAATTAAACACTGTCTGCGAAGTTCCTCCCTCCTCTTCATTCCCCATCCTGGTGCTGGCCAGCCCTTACTAGTTCTTGTTAACTCTACTGACGGCAACCGATTCACAACTGGGTTCTCTGCCACTTGAAATCACAACGATCACATCACAGTCTGGCTTAAAATCTTTACTAATTTTTACTTGCTAAAAGATAAAATCCAAATGGCTCAGAATTGTATGCAAAGCTTTTCAAGGCCTGGCCTCAAACTAACTTTCCTAGCTGTCTCCCATTGCAAGGCCACATTCATATGCACGGGGGTGTGTACACGCTCCCGGGATGCAGCGTCTGCTCCCCACTTTGCTCACCTTAGAATCCCTTTCCTACCTTTACAAATCAACTCTTCAGATGTAAAAACTTTCCTGAAGCACCTTGCTTCTCCAGCTCTAGGCATTTTCCTTGAAACAGTCTCTGGGTCATGCTAATTATGTCTTACAACTCATTCACTCCCCAAGTCTGACTACAGAAACTGGGTCTTTCTGCTTCTAAAATTGCCTGTGACATAGAACCTTGCTACTCACAACTGTGGTCCTTGGCCAAACAGGACCGGCATCACCTGGGAGCACATTAGATAATCCCAAGCCCCACTCCAGACCTGCTGAAACCGTAACTGCACTTTAACACGAGCACCAGGTAATGCGTGTGCACGTGAAGTCCAAGAAGCACCAACACAGAAGCTCTCCAATAAATGTAAAGAGGCACAGATCAAATCCCTTCATTCCCCTGCGTGCAACCTTTCCTTGGATTTCCTTCCAGAATAAAACTCAAATACTTCAGCATTTGTCTGCAGGCCTCTGTGACCCAGCTGTGCCTCCTCTCATGCTGTTCACTCCCTCTACTTTTGCCTCCACCACTTTGTCTCAGGGGCACAGATTCTTCTTTCGAAAGAAGAAATCCACACATCCTGTTTTCTCTGACTAGGACTCTCTTGTCTCCAGCATTACCTGCCATTCTGTCCATTTGTAAAGTCTTACCTTCAGCGCAACTTCCTCAAGGAAAGCCTTTGCCACCCAGCCAAGCGAGGTTAAGTCTTCTTTGTGTGTATTCTCACAGCTCCTTGCTCTTCCGAGGACAACTGTGGTTGAATACTTTGGTAATTTTAGTGGTTTGTTGATGATCGTTACCACTTTTTAAACTATATTCATGTCAATTTCCATAATTGGGAGTCTAAGCTCCTTGAGGATAAAGGCAGCATTATCTTCTCAGTATTGGACATATTATTAAGTACTCAATGGGCCACCATGTTGGAAAGTAGGATTTACTAACTGATCATTACAGATTAGCTGGATACTGTAAATGACGTGCTAATACATACAAAAAACAAACTCCTGTTAATCTACGTGAGTCTCAGTGTAAGGGGTCAGAAAATTGCTTGTGGGGAGGGTAGGCCT
This sequence comes from Lynx canadensis, assembly GCF_007474595.2. Taxonomy (NCBI): domain Eukaryota; kingdom Metazoa; phylum Chordata; class Mammalia; order Carnivora; family Felidae; genus Lynx; species Lynx canadensis. The sequence goes on from NC_044319.2 coordinate 15,836,089, forward strand.
AGGTAAATGGTAAGATGGCAGGGCTGGTCCTGGAATTCTCTCTCTAGATTTTGTAACATTCAAGGATGGCTGCAGTAGTTACCATCCTTCATACCCCTGAACTTTTTTTTTTACTACGGTTCCTTCCTTTGAGGTCAAGTATGGTACCAAACAAAGGACACCTAATTGCTAATTGTTAGTAGGAGGAGTAAATAACCTTCACTGGTCATGAGTAGTATTCTTCTCTTAAAGTATGGACGTTTACAAAAAAATTAATATTAAAAGAAAAAAAAAAGACATTTACTGGGATGCCTGACTTTGGCTCAGGTCATGATCTCACAGTTTGTGAGTTCAAGCCCCACATCAAGCTCACCGTGGTCACTGCAGAGCCTGCTTTGAATCCTCTGTTTCCCCCGTCCCTCCCCTGCTTGTGCTCTCTCTCAAAAATAATCATTAAGGTTGGACTAATTTCTGTGGTACCTCTACAAAATTGGCTACTGCACGTATGCGTTTACTTGTGCGTGTTACATAATTATTCTTCATGTTAAAAAAATATTTAAAAGGTGTGATAATCCCAAGGTTAGAAGAAAATGGCACAGACTCATTTACAAAAAAGACTACACGTTTCTCCTCATTAATTTATCATTTAATATAAATGCTGACAGAAAGCAGATAAAGACCTTGTAGACATTTTCATGTATTTACAAACCAAAAGGTGAATCACCTCCTTCTACTTGTTAAAATAACCCTTTTATCTGCATCTCATGGGAGCTTTTAATACTACTCAGGAGCAACATGAGGCTGAGTCAGTTTCCAAGGTTATAAAGAAAGGAAACAGCGTTTTAACAAAATGTGGCATCTTTGATATAAACAACATGCACACAAATAATACAAAATTGAAAAAGATGGCCCTAATCCTCTTAAAGACCCAACAAATGAACATGTACTTGTTCAGACCCAGATTTCTGCTGCCCTAAACATCTTCCTACTACTCTGGATTTCCACCTCACTTGTTTTGAAGGCTCTTTAAAAACTGGAAATATAAACACATTAAAAAGAGAAGAAAATGGTCCATTTCAAACAGGGTTCTTTTTCCTATTCCAAAAGAACTTTCAAGAGATAAAGTCTTCAAATAAGATTTCACAGTTTGCTAGACGCTAAAGGATTATTCATAGCTTGTGAAATTCCAACCCATTTATCTTCACTTAAAAAAAAAGTTGAAAACATTTGGAAAAAGTTAAATTTCACAAACATTACCAATTTAAAAATCAGCTGTCATTTTAAGACTCAATATTTTTATTTCTGAACAGGTAGGTGGAGGCGGGCAAGAAAAAACAGGGAGCTGAGGCAAGGAAAAAAACAGGAATGCAAGAGAACTTTTAAAAAATGGTATTTTGTCTAGCACTGATTTATACGAACAGGAGATATAAAGTCTCACTATCCAAAACTGATTTCATAGTCATTTATAACCTGACTCAAATCTCATGGGCTCCTTTATTAATCTAGATTATTCTTGTCTTGTTAAATATACCTCTGCAGGGCACAATCACATACAATCAATACGATTGGTAAATTACACAAGCTCTATCCCAAGCAAATATGCATCAATGTTACAAAGTTATTTAAAAAAAGACAAACAAACAAAAACAAAATAAAACAAAATAAAATCCACCCAAAAAGGTGATAATGACTGCAGAATGTCTCGGGGAGACTGGTATGAGCCTAAAGACCAAATTGACCATAGTTAGGGGAAAAGGGTAGCAGGGGTTACAAGGGAAAGAGAGCACACAAAAAGAGGAATCTCACAACTGGAAAATGCTTAAGTGGGTAAAAGATTTTGTTCATCATCTTAATTCACTTTTTCCATTGCTCTTGTTCCAAAAAGTCACATCATCATAAAGTAAGCAACGAAGCCCCTGGATCAGTGAATAAAATGAAAAAAAAAAAAAAAAAAAAAAAATCCCCCGCCACCCAAGTTCCTTTCATTTCCAGAAGGTGAGAAGAGGAGAAAGGATGAGGGGGTGGGAGTGTGTGTGGGAGGTCTGGAGGGGGTGATAAAGAAAATGCAGGCAACTACACACCTGGAAAATATAGCTCTCAGGACAGTGCCTTAGGGGAACAGAGGATGTAAAAATGACAAAGAAAAGCTTAAAATACCTTAAATTAGAGGAATATTTTACAGAGTTGTTTAGATATTATTGTAAGAATGGCAGCCAATCACTGAAGAGAGATTACACTAATAAATGGTGATTTAAAAAAAAAACAGGCAAAAAACCCCCAAACCAAAGACCAGCAACAAGCAGGCAACCAATTATCCAATAGTTCGTCCCATCCTTTCCTTGGCCCTTTTATGCAGTGGCTGGGGTGGGAGCAGGGCCTGCCTGACAGTTTCCAGTTATAAGATGACTCTGAGCGTACAAGCTAAAGAGGATGCCAAAGACTTGTGAGCTCTGTCTGCCTAAGCGTTAAAGACAACAAAACAAAACAGAAACAACCAGAAACAGAGAGACCTCAATACGAGAAAATAAGTCACCTTATCTAGTAGATAGACTAACTCCACAGGATTTTACTTTTCTACATACACATTTTTGGGCACAGTATTATATTGAGGTTTAACTTCTGTCTCTTGGGTTATTGTGTCTTATTTTCTTGTGAAAATAAAGGTTATTACTCTAGGGATGTTTTGTTCAGGAAACAAATTTAAAGGAAATTCAGTGTTCGGCTGAAAATTGGGAGGCTCTGAAAACAAGGATTCCAGTGGTGAGGTTAAGTCCTTTTACCACAATAGGATTTCAAAGGACTCTTTACCTACTTTGTTCAGTGCAGTATTGAAAATCCACCTATTGGGAACACATTTATTATTAAAAGGTGTAACTTCTTCCTGGTGGTGGCAGTGTCCTATTCTTTATTAACATTATAACTAGTATTACTTATCAAATTAGAATCTTTTATATATGAAAACATCTTTAGCAGTCAAAGCAATAAAATTTTAAAACCCAAATCTTAAGTTGGCATTTACTATAATAGTACCTTGCCAAAAACAGCTTTCTTTTTCAAATGGCTCAGAAAAGTTGAATTAAGAATTAAAAAATATATTAACTGCAATTCACCTATAACTCCCCATAAGTAATTTCAGCAGGAAAATTTCATAAAGCTGAGCTGAAGCAACAAATAAACAGAAAAGTCATAGTTGTCCAAGGTAGAACAGTATGAAGAAGGAACAGCAATACAAGTAAAGCGATAACACCAGCAAACTGCTTATGTGTCCACTCCCTAATGTCGGAAGGGAAATTTGCTTTAGTTTAGTTGCTAAAATTTTTAAGGACAGGCTGATTTTTCCGGGAATAGATCATCTTGCCACACTATAACCATGTATCACCAACTAAAAAATAAACACAATCAGGCTCTTTCAGGGTATAAATCTAAGTAAAGGCTGTAGTTAATTTCCAGGCAGATTATTAATTTCTCTTAAAACGTAACCAGGTCTTTCTTTTTAATAAAATATAGGTCATTACAGGTACTTTTTTACAGGTAGATTTTACATATGAAACCTTTACTCAATTCTTTAAAATGAGCAGAAAGAAAGTGGAAAAAAGATGGTAAGATCCCTATCTATCACCACTTGGATTTAATAGCAATCAAATACTTTTTAGTGAAAAGAATCTGTGTTTCTCCAAATCTGAATATAATCTCACATGCAGTGACTATAGTTTATTTCTCACCAGTCACATGCTCATGAATTTTTTTACCCAGTCCCACAGCGTGACCATAGTGATACAGATTGTCCTTCAGACACAAGTGAAAAGCCAAAACACACAAGATGCTACAATGACAAGATAATCTCAAAAAACAGGGGGACCGCTTATACACAATATTGTAAAAGATGACATTCACTGGTTTAGAGAAACTGATGAATTTTCATTACTTTTACATTTTATAAGGCCAGCTACCTTTAACAGTTAACTTAGATAAATCTACTTAACAGTACAATCAACTCACAAATACTAAAAGTTTCACAATCAAAATGGCTATATCCCCCCAAACCAAAACAGAGTAAAGCACAAGTCTTTGGCTCTCCTTTAAAGAAAACAGCAGGTTACCATTCTTAACCAGACCTTTGTTTGCCTACCAGTAGGGCAAATACCACATTTGTGCATCACTGAGTAATAACACCATTAGAAAAGGCAACTTCACAGAAGTTATTGGCTAAGCGAATTCATTTGAATGCTCTGTTTTGAGGCAGCAAACTGTCACTGTTGCAGATTGGGGAGGGCAGTGGGTAAGTCAAGGGGGAATTTGCAAGATAGAAAAGGGCCAGGAAAAAAAAACCCTTGAGCTCCAACCCTAAAGACCTATGGAAAGTCTGATGGAGTTACATATTCATGGTAGCAAATGAGAATCATATCAATTCTATGTCTTTTAGGCAAAAGAATAAATACAAGGGAAAGACCAGGAGAAGGGAAGGGAAATAAGATGAGAGAAGGGAATCAGCCACATTAATGCCATACCAAATAATTTTGTATACATTCTGAGTAGGTGAATATTTGTAGCTGGCATTAGAAATAGTGTCTTATGTGAATACTATTACTAGAAACCTATGCTATAATTAACTGTTCTTTTGATTACAAAAGTAACAAAGAATGGATCTTTGGTCACTTCAGCTTCTGTAAATTACCCAAGACAGGGCGGCTATTGGACTTGTGACAATATCTATAAGTAAGGCAAAATAACTACATATAAGTTAGGAAACTGCATGTAGATAACTTATTCTTAGTTCTACGCTTTTCCAGAGATACCTTGAAAAAAAATAAGTCAAAGTACTTTTATATTCCTAGCTATAATAATATCCTGGTTTTAAAAAAATTAAGATCCTAGTTTTGTAATCTAAACAAGAGTGAACACAATGCTTATTATACTCCTACCTTAACCTTTTCAGAATTGCTCATGTTTGTCTGAGATGTCAGAGTCTTGCTTCTGAATTCAGTGAAAAGCAAATAAAAGTCATTTCCAGAAGAAATTAATATTTTAATAAGTAGAAAGCATAAAAACTGTATTTCTATCTGACTCATTTAATCTCTTTACTCTCTCTAAAGGCAGACATTTTAAAATAAGCCAAAAAAAATCAGTGCCTTTTGCAGGTTTTGACAAAAAAGCAGTTAAAAAGTCCAGCAGTTTTGCCCAAATAGGCCACATACCCTTACAGGCTCATCATTATCACAAAGTGTTTCACAGAGAAAAGGAAAAGAAAAAAAAATCTAAACTTTGGAGGTTTTATTTAATTCCTAAAACTGTTTGTGAACACCAGGAAAGTTTTAAGAATTTCCATGAGATAAGGCAGAATGACCAATTTAAAACAGGTAAGTCATAGGCACAATGGGGCAGGGGATCATTCTTCTGCCTTTCTACCCAACCAGATTTCCTCCAGAGTGTGCGGGGCCCTTCCTGAGGTGCAGCTAGAATTAAGGCTACAATTTAAGGTCTCTGCCCTGGCCCCCAAAGCCCCCCACCCCCCCAATGAAATTACCTTAAAAAGTGAAAGAGATGATTTTGAGTCAACTGAAAACAGTGGCTTCTCAGGTTTTATTCAGAGCAGGAATACTATATAAGTTAATGCCTATTCCTGCCTAGCTTACAAAATCAAAATGGTGAAAGCAAGGAGTATATCTGAAGGATATAAAAACAAGAACAGAAGTTGGGTTATGAAATGTTTCAATGGATACCCAAAATGGACTTTTACTTTTATTCTGAACCTCAACAAAATCAATACTCATAAATTCCCTTCCAGTGCCAGACTCACTGAGTTCCAAATAAACCAACTGCTTCTAAAACTTAGGAATTATCTAACATGTCCAAAGGAGAAATACAACCTGCCCAAATCTGCCTACAGAAGGTTGGAGGCCAAGAATGTTGCCTTTTATGGTTATACAAAGAAATGAAAAATCTTGGGACTCTGTCAGACACGCACAGTTTCTCTCCTTCTCCCAAAAAATAAGCACTTATGTGTAAGAGGGTTTTAAGCAAAAGAGAAAACAAACAAAAAAGCAAAAAAAGCAAGTGTATTTTTTTTTAAAGGAAACTATGGATATCAAATGCAGAAATGCCTCATCTTCATTCAGTGCTTCTACCTCCCAATCAGTCATTTTATCGCAACAGCTGCGCTCATGCGAAAAAATCCTTAAAACATACCCAATATATATACAGATATAGCTATGTATATATGTATATATATATATAATATATATAAATTTTTATTTAAATAAAAAAGAAAGCTCGAATCCCAAGCCAATATGTGTATATCAAATCCTTGACCAGCCAGGTCTGTAGGGCATAATCAAATTCAATGTGAAATAGTATATAAACACGGTGCCTTGACTGGGCAAATTAAATAATTGCTACTCAAAAGAGTGTTCTGTTTGGACTCTCCTACTGGTAGGCAATGGCAGGACTGTATTTCCCTCCCCCCCTCCCCCATTTGTTTCAGTTAACAGTATGATGGACACAGAGCTTACACTGAGGTTGTTATGACCTCAGCAGGAGTTAAGGGTTAAGAAAATAAGAAACAAGAAAAATACAAACTCTTGCTTTTACCCAACCAAAGCAATGCAGTAACTTATTACATAACCAGTGCTTTCTGTTTTAGTAGTATAATCCAGAAGGGAACTTTTTAAAAATCAGGCAAACAGGGATGGGGAGGGTGACTGTATCAAATAATCCCCACAAAACATGTTTTATAGGGTTTTAGTTCAGTATAGACACATGGCATCAGAATATGTGCAGCAGAACTAAATAATTTCATAAAGAATCTCATCACTATTGTAAAGTCAAGTCTCTGAAAACTGACTTTTAGGTACTTATTACCTACTGGTGCTAAGGATACTGAACAGCAACAGCTAGTCAATTCATAAACCATCCTTAAGATCCTGGCAGTCTGTCCTTGCCATATCTATTTGAAAGCCAGGGACTTTTATTTTATTTTACACTTTTGGGTTTTGACAGTAAAACAAAACAAAAACATCCACTGAAATAATGTGACTGTTCATTTTCAGTTCAAGTGTTGTGGTTTTAAAACATGCTTGATTTTCCTATTATAATTGTTTTTAACACTCTAGGATTTTAGCAGAAGTTTAAAATTTGAAAAAGCACAGGTCCGAATTTCTAACCAGCAGCTCCATACAGGTAATATACCAATCATGTATCTCCCAGGACTAATAAATTACAGTTCATTCTTAAAACAATCTCCATTTAAATCTAATCATTCTAAAACACTGGCCTGGCTTTCTGATTAAGAGAATGCAAGGATCCATTATGTGGAAAAGGACTTCAAAAATTAATTGGTAATTATCTCTCTGGAAAGTTGAAATAGAAACAAAACCCTCCTGAACAACAGAAAGTTTTAGTGCCATATGAAAAAACACACATCAAGCTAGGGAAAGAAAATTATGACTTTCAAGTAATGGCTCTTGGAAGAGTTGGTTTGCTGCACATTTTCTAATAAGTAGTCTACTACTGTCTCTTTGTTTCTCAAGCACCACAGAATTCTCAGACAGGCCGGTGCTTTCTGTGTGTTTTAATTTATGGGGTTGTCAAAGCTGGAAAGGATTGGGGGTCAGGAATTATACACTGGGTATGTAATAATACCAAAATACAAGAAAAACCTACTTCATTAAGATCATACAATTAATCAAACAGAGTGTATATATAATATCTTCTTTTTTTTTTTAAGCCCTGGATCCAAGGCGTCCAAAGTTATTAAAATAAAGTTCATTCACAGAACAAAAACAAATTTAATCTGAATTGCTTGCAGATACTGCTAATTTTCTTTTTCTTTTTCTTTTTTTTTTAAATTAAAAAATGCATTAATGTGAACTATGTGCAGGGTTTGTTTTTAGTAGTGGTGTTTGTGCACATTGCCTCCGGTACTTTTCCTGGATTTCTCTGACCACTCTCAGAGAAAATGTTTAGAAGTTATCTGTTCTCCCTACCCTACCCCACAAATTGATCAGGAGCAGAAGATAAAAGCAGGATTCTTCATCATTTAGGGAGCAGAACTGGGAGTAACTCCCGATCTCTGGGAGTCACTGTTGTCACCTCCTCCCTCAGGGTCCTCTGATAGGTTCAGAGAGCTGGTCTTGTTTGACAGGAGGCTGATATTCTCTTGTGTCAAAGCTGATCCATTTGGTACATCACTGTTAACATTAAAAAAAAAAAGTTAGAATTTTAAGGAGAGAGACAAAAATGATTAGTAGAATAAAATCAACAGGGCCTTTCCTTTTTTTAAAATTTTTTTAATGTTTATTTATTTTTGAGAGAGAGAGGGACAGAGCGCGAGCAGGGGAGGGGCAGAGAGAGAGGGAGACACAGAATCCGAAGCAGGCTTCAGGCTCTGAGCTGTCAGCACAGAGCCTGACGCGGGGCTCAAACACACGAACTGCGAGATCATGACCCGAGCTGAAGTCAGAAGCTTAACTAAGACTGAACCACCCAGGTGCCCCAATAGGGCCTTTCTTTTAATAGTATGGAAAAATATGCAACTAGCTTTTAAACTTTTACAGCTCCATATCATGCTTTAGTACAGGGGCTGACAAACTAAGGCTAACCACCTGCCTGTTCCTCTAAGTACAGTTTTACTGAAACCCAACCCGCCCATTTGTTCACGTATGGTCTGTGGCTGCTTTCACACTACAATGGCAGAGCTGAGAGTTTCCACATATACTATAAGACTCAAAATTTTAAATATTTACTATCTGGACTTTAAGAAAAAGTACTGACTCCTGCTTCAGCAGGCTTACTAGTATAAGAAATTATCTTGAACCCAGGGCAATGCATGGACTTAAATAGCTAAAACCAAAGCTTGAAAGCAACAGGGATTAGAAATGATTATTCTATTCTCACCAGGAAGACAACTCAGGACTATGCAGCAAATGCCCCCAAAATACCCGAAGGAGAGGCGCCTGGGGGTCTCAGTCGGTTCAGCCTTCTCACTCTTGGTTTTGGTTCAGGTCATGATCTCACAGTTCGTGGTTTCAAGCCCCGCGTTGGGCTCTGTGCTGACAGCATGGAGCCTGCTTGAGATTCTCTCTCTCTCTCTCTCTCTCTCTCTCTCTCTCTCTCTCTCTGCCTCTCCCCCATGCTGGTTCTCTCTCTCTCAAAATAAATAAACATTAAAAAGGGAGGGAGGGACAGGGTGGAAGGTGGATTTGAAAGAAGCTAAATATCCACATGCTTTAAAAGGACCGGAAAGGTATACACCAAAATGTGAACGTTGGTTTTAAGTAAATTATAATACAGGAGAAAGAAGGAAATGGGAACAGAAAAATTCATTTGTTAGGTATTAACAGAAAATTTAATTTTTGATCTGTTCTAAAATAAGTTTTAAAACTCATAAAAATAAGTAAGAATAAGTTTTATAACTAAACTTCTACAAAAATATTCTTTTCTCAATGTATACAGAATAATGACATTTTAAAATCATATTTATGAGAGCACTTCTGTCAGGACTGAATAATATAAGACTACGGAAAATGTCCCTTTCTTTACCTGAATGTCAATGTAAGGTCCTCAGCTGGAACCTTACTTTGTGGTTCTGGTTGTCCATTTTCTGCTTGCTTACTTGTATTCAATTTGCCTTTCATGTCCAGAGAACACTGGTTCTCCTTGGAAAAAGAAGGAAGTAAATTTAATTACCTTATATTTTATAATGCCAATGAAAGAAGATCAAATATAGATAATATAAACTGATGATCCATAAATCATATTCAATCTTTATAAAATGACCAAAGGAACAGGCAGTCTGAGAGACATACCTAACAACAGAGTACATCTACTCACTAAAAAAGCTAGAAAACAAGGGGGAAAATGCCTGAAATGAGAAAACCTGATGCCTTAGAAAAGATAAGCCAAAATATAATAACTACCTATAATATACTTATTGAAAGCAGAAAAATAAAACACCTATTCATCTGCTTAGAAGGAATGTGAAAACTATGCAACAAAAGTCAATAATTACCCATGCAACCTGGGGGGACGGTTCGACAATTTACTAAAATCAGTATTGGTGCGCTAGGAAGCAAACCTCAAACACATCCATGGATAGAACTCCTCAAGAAGGAATGTGTAGACTGTATTTCATTCATAACAAAAAACAGGTCTGCAGTAACTAAAGGGCTATAAAAACTGAATGTTTTTTTGCGAATACATATTTTTATAACATAATGGTATTGCAAAATCATAAACACCAACCCCTCGGATTCCCTAGTCAGTATGTTTAACAGAAATTTAATAACCTCCAATTAACTACCTTTTTCCCTGAAAGTTTTTTCATAATGCAGAATCCTAAGACAAAGAATATACTCAAACCAAAAGGGAATGAGAGGAATGAATAAAACCAGGAGGCATCCCATCTTCATAAGACTTATTCAGAGTATTAATCCTTCACTGGAGTGCCCTGGGGTGATGAGCCTAGAGGCTTGAGTTCTGGGACAGCACTACACAGAGGCTCTCTGGTCACACCCCCGCCCCTCCAGCCGGCCCCACCCTTTCCCACCGTAACACTCACCATACTCAGTTCCCGGGTTCTCTTCCCGATTTCCCTTTCCACCTGGTGCAGTTCCAAGCTCAACTGCTCACTTGAAATCATTCCAGGCCATTTTGGAGGTGGTGGTGGTGGTGGCTGGGACTGGCCTGCCAGGGTGTTCACCTCCCTCTGCAACACCAGCCTGTTACTAACAGCCTAGTGCATAAAGCCAAGCACATACACAACTCAACACATTTCACACCATGCACAGAATGACCAGGCCCAATCCAGAACATTGCCTCAAATACCTTTCACTAAGATATTTGCAATAAAAATGATGCAATGGTAAGGCACTATCTCTTTGAGTACCATCTGAATTTAAAATGAAAAAATAGGGGACTTAAACTTAGTAAAGAATATTTGAAAGAGAAGTCAAGTATAAATGTACATCTTTCCCCCTTTTTTAAATGGAATTTTCTGAAGTAAATCCTGCAATTTATTTCTGTGAAACCTCAGTAATGGCAAGGATTTTTAACCATAATGAGTTAAACATGTGGCAAGCTTCCAAATGCTGCCGATACTCTTTTGGAACAGAAAACTGGTCTACAAATTTCAATTAAGACAAAAAGCCATAAATTATCAGGATAAGGAATAACACTTTACAGAGTTAATGGTCTGAATCTTTAAAAAAGTTAATCAACTAAAGATGATAAACATAAACACAGCATTCTCTTTTTTTACAATAGGAATTAGCAAGAAGTTCTGGACCAATGTAAAGAAAACAATGGCAAATGAAGACAGAAAATGAGTATTACACAGTTAAAAAAAATTCTAAACCTTATTGCTTATATAAGAGCACAAGCCAGACATGTGTTCCAAAAAAAAAAAAAAAAAAAAAATCTCCTGTTGGTCTTGGTAATAAGAGAGTCTAAGATAGAATTAGTTAAAAATTTATTTCCCCCTAAATTTTTTTTTTAATTTCTAAGGAGACGCCTTACTTATTAAAGATCTTGGTAGAAACAAAAGACTAATATTCTAACAGTTATTTTTCTCTCCAGATGGGGAAAATGTATTTATCAGAATACAGTCTTCAGAATATAGTCTTCAGTTTACTAAATTCAAAGATTATGCTCTCATGCAAAGGGTAATATTAACAAAACCTAGTCTTCTTTATATGGCACTTAAAAGGATTTTTAAAATTCTTTGTTTTCAGCAATTTTTTTCTCTAAGTGTCAAGCAGCATGGTAGAAAGAATACTGGATATGAAGACTTGGGTTCATATTTCAACCTCTGTGAAACTCGTATCTTTCAACCAGAAGAGGGGGGACTGTACCACTTGCCCTAACCGACCTATCAAGAGATACTGTAAGGGTCAAGTAGGATAAATGTCAACTTAAAACTGAAAAAACTCTATTAATGAAAGATACAATTGTTATACAGAGGCTATGCTTAAGTCCAAGTTCTAAGCTTCTACTTTTTTTTTTTTTAAGTTTATTTATTTTGAGAGAGAGAAAGAGAATGAGAGCGCAAGTGGGGGATGGGTAGAGACAGAGAATCCCAAACAGGCTTCACACCGTCAGTACAGAACCCAACATGGGGCTGGAACCCACGAACCATGAGATCATGACCTAAGTTGAAACCAAGAGCTGGACACGTAACTGTCTGACCAACCAGGCGCCCCACTAAGCTTCTACTTTTTAAATATTTGTACATAAATGCTGAGGATTAAAGGAAATCAGAATTTTTTTTTTAAATTAATATGAGAAATTAAAAACAAATGTTGGGGCACCTGGGTGGCTCAGATGGTTAAGCATCTGACTCTTGATTTCAGCTCAGATCATGATCTCACAGTTCATAGGATCAAGCTCCGCATTGGGGTCTGTCTGTGCTGACAGCTCAGAGCCTGCTTGGGATTCTCTTTCTCCCTTTCTCTCTACCTGCCCCTCCCTGGTTGAACATGCATGTGCCCATGTGCCCACGTGCCCTCTCTCTCTCTCTCTCTCTCTCTCTCTCTCTCTCTCTCAAAATAAGCATTTAAAAAAATAAATTAGGGGCGCCTGGGTGGCTCAGTCGGTTGAGTGTCCGACGTCGGTTCAGGTCATGATCTCGTGGTTCGTGAGTTCGAGCCGTGAATCAGGCTCTGTGCTGACAGCTTGGAGTCTGGAGCCTGCTTCTGATCTGTGTCTCCTTCTCGCTCTCCCCTCCCCTGCTCACGCTCTGTGTCTCTCTCAAAAGTTAAATGAACATCTAAAAAAATTTTTTTAATAAATTAAAAAATAAAAACAAATGTAAAGCTAAAGGCATTTGTTGATAAAAACTGTATACCTTAAATGTGCCATCAGGGAACATAAGTTCCTGTTGGGAAGTTTTAGATGGCCTGTTTTCTATTCTCATGGAATAGAAATTCTAAATTTCCCACTGTCCCACACTGAAGTCTTAAGTATTTAAATTCTTTGAAGAATGGACACCTATACTAACTCTTCAAGAAAGAGACCTTAAGTTTTTATGTTCAGAGTACCTCAAAAGTTCTTTCTTTTAAAACCTCTTTGAGAACCCTTCAAAAACTGGAATGAAAAAATATCTGTGGTCTGGTACCTCTAAGCCTCGTAGCTGGGTCTGCTGACTAATTTGATGGTTTAGTTGCTGCAATTCTAGTCGTAGCTGTTCCCGCTCAGCAGATGGAAGGGGTTTTCCATGACTGGCTACTTCTGACATGGACATTCTGTCCCTTGTATGGGAAAAGAAAGGGTGGAATAAATTTTAAATTTTATTAAAAATATATTATTGAACTAACGTAACATTTTGTGTCAACTGTATTTCAATTGAAAAAAAAATTAAAAGAGAGAAAACAAACAAACAAGCCCCCTAGGTTTGGTCTACTACTGTTCTGACATAAAAATCTGTTACTTCACTATGAAAAATATAAAAATTATTGACAGGGCGCCTGGGTGGCTCAGTCGATTGAATGTCCGATTTTGGTTCAGGTCATCATCTTGCAGCTCGTGAGTTTGAGCCCCGCATCAGGCTCTGTGCTGTCAGCACAGAGCATGCTTTGGATCCTCTCTCTCTGCTCCTCCCCTGGTCATGCTCTCTCTCAAAAATGAGCATTTAAAAATAAATAAATGAGTAAGTAAGTAAATAAATAAAAACTACTGACAAGTAAAACAAATAAGAAAAGCTGAATAATTTTAAACGTTTGTAGAAGCAAAAAGAATGACTCATACCTCTCACTGAAGTGTCCCTGAGAAGGTATGTTTTGATGAGGTGAATATGGAGAACCTCCCCAGCCACTGTGGGTTCCATATGGACTATAATCTACAAGAGAATAATGTAGTGCGGTATGATGCAATTCAGAGGTTTGATTCTTTTAAGGTAGCTATAATCTAGAAGGCATAGGCATTTTGTGTACACAGCTCTCTGGAAAGATGTCTACCAATGTGACGAGAGGGTACTGATGTCTTTTTCCCCCACTGAACGATATCAGTGCTTGTAACTGTTTTCAATGTTTAAAAATGAAAATGTATTATTTTAATAATAGCAATGAAGCTAATCAACAACAACAACAACGGCAATCTTCACATACCAGACCTGCTCATCTGTACCCTTAGAATTCTCTAGTTATAATTACTTTCTGCAGGGATAATTCCATGGAAAAGTTTAAAAGACTAGTGTCTTGGAAGATTACGGACAGCACTGATCGTAGGGATCAGTGCTGAAAGTAGGGAGTTGGGATGGTGCTGAAAGTCATGAATATGAAGCCCCTAAATCAGTTTAACTATGATTCTTACCTGAGATGTTCATCGGTTTTGTGGGAGCTCCCTGAGGTGCCATAGCCTGCATTGGACCAGCACCCTGATATATTGTTTTGGAGGTTCGAGAGATGGCACCAAACCGAGAAACGGTTGGTCGGTCTCCGAAAGGGATAAGGTCATCATCACTGGTTTCTGCTGCTCTTCTTTGAAGATCCAGTCGCTGGTCTCTCATTCCTTTACTCTCCACGTTCTGATAAAAAGTAAAATGAGAAATCCACCCCACACTTAGATCTCTAACATTACTTCTTCCAGATATGTGATAAGGTTAAAAAAAAAAAAAAGTATAACTTTCTTACTGGTAGGACTAAAGTACTTTGCTTGTCATAGTAAACACTGCTTTTTAAACCTTTGCTCACTCCCCACAATAAGAAATATATTTTACATCATGACTCAGTACATATACACATTCTAATATATAGATAGAATTTTATGATAAATATTTGCCTCTTACTATATGTAATGTACTCTCACATTTATAGTTATTCAAACTCATTTCTTTAAAAAAAAAAGGCCCATGACGACCCAATTTCAAAACTCAATAGTTAGAAAACCACCACTTAAAAATTTAAGTGTCAACAACAGATGTTTCAAAGGGATTCCAGTTAGAAAGAAGGAATTACCAAGATAAACTGAAACGGAAATTCAACTGCTAGATCTTTGCTATTCAAACTACAGTTCGAGGACCAACAGCAGCAGCAGCAGCAACACATGGGAACTCATTAGAAACGCAGAGTCTCAGATCCCACCCCAGTATTAGCGATTTAGGACCTGCAGTTTAATCGGCTCTAATTAGACTCCAAGGTAATTTATACACACTTGAAAAACACTGTCTTTTACCATTTAGGAGATTTTCAATCACATCTAGGTTAGGCTGACAAACATTTTTATTCTTTAGTGATTTAAGGAAATGAGTTTTATTTTGCTAATTTTATTACTTTAATATAATAACTATTTCTGAAAGCCAGGTACAAAGCAAGGGTTCCCATCTATCTCCACCTCATCTCACTCTTGTTCTTAGAGAGGATGTTTTCTTTTTATCTTTTTAATGCTTATTTATTTTTGAGAGAGAGAGAGAGAGAGAGAGCGCGCGCGCGCAAGCAGGGGAGGAGCAGAGATAGACAGAATCTGAAGCAGGTTCCAGGCTGTCATCACAGAGCCTGACGCGGGGCTTGAACCCACCAGCCATGGGATCATGACCTGAGCCAAAGTCGGATGCTCAAGCGACTGAGCCACCCCGGCGCCCCTAGAGAGGATGTTTTCTAAATAATGTTTCCTTAATCCCACCACAGAAAAATAAAAAGATTCAAAATTTCTGTCCCACCCCCACCCAATGCCTTTCTTCCTCTCTTTTTTGGCTGGCATCTAATCATATTTATGCTATGTATATCATTTCATTCATTTATGATATTAACATCCAAGTCTTACTTTTCTATTACTAAGAATTGGTCTCTTAACCAGTTGGACAAGTATTTGTCTATGAAAACCTGTATAATATCCTAGGCAACTTCTGTTAGGTTAATTAGGGGCACATGGTTTAAGAGTATGAGCCCAGACATACCTTTCAACATAGCAATACCACTTCTAAGCATAACTAATGTATGTACACAAGGAAATACACAAAAATGTTCATTGTAACACTTAACAGTACGGTAAAAGATCAAAATTAGCCTAAATGTCCATCAACAGGAAAAGGAACAAATAATGATTTGCATATATATTTACTGTATGATACCAGTTACCAGACAATGGTATTTGATAAAAAGTTAAAATGAATGAACTTGACCTATAAATTTGGATACATTTCAAAAACAAAAATTGAATGAAAATGCAAGCTGACATATATATTAATATAAGGTCTGTAAACATACAAAACTGTTTAGGAATAGTATGAAAGTATCCATGAAATGAGTAACTTTCAAATCAGGATAAAGGTTACCTCCAGGGAAGAGGGAAGGAAGTAAAAGGAGATTAGGGAGGTGTATTCAGGAAGATCTCACTATTTCTATAAAGTTTTATTTCTTTAAAAAATAAAGAAGCAATTCAGATAGTTATGTATGTTAAGCTTGGGCATTAGACATACTGTTGTTACATTATTTTTTATTAAAAATTAAAATAGAAGTATAACACATTTCAATATACCACAGTCCACTCGAAGCTTATTAGCTGCAATTCTGACTCAAATACTATTGTTCACTAGATTCAACTTTGTTGTTTAAACTTCAGAGTTTTAAGAGAGTTATAATTTATTTAGACAAGAAATCCAAGATCCTGATTAATTATGCAAGATAATTTAATTTTGTTTCTGAACAGTTGTTGGGTTCATTGTTGGCTGCACAGAAATATACTAAATGCTCTCTTTTGTCTATCCAGATGTGCAATAGATTAATTTTTATACCTGAAAAAACAAACATAAAACCCCTATAGTTTAAACCTAATTCAATCACATAATATAGAATATGGCCTTGCAATTCTTAAGTAAAGCTCAGTTATTTGTGTCTACACTATTAACTACACAGACATATTTGGTGTATCCTGATTTGCATTAACTACGGCTTAGTTACTACACATACCATCATTTCCACACTCCCCGCTGCCACAACATCTTTGGGTTTTGCATCTTTGGTGCCAATGTAAGAGCCGATGGTATCACATGACCAGGGAGAATACTGGCTATAATCATTTCCTTTGTATTTCCCAGCTACTTTCAAGTCTTCGTCCAGAAACTACAGATGGAAAAAAATACACACATAGGAAATAAGTCTTTATAAGTAACAACACAGAGAAAGCAGGAATTTCCTAGAACACCATGCTAGAGCAAAACAGTGATGGGTTATTTGATTTGTGTCAGAGCAGAAGATTTTTATAGACTCTGAAAAATATAAAATAGGTGGAGAAAGATGTTTAGTTTTTACTCTTTGTTAGCAGAGGGTCAAAAACAAGTATCTCAATATCCTTTAAGGAATCAAGCCAGGACTGGAGGAGGTTTGCTTATCCTCTTCTTCATCGGATGGAAATCAACATTTAAGCTAATACATACCTGGCCCTAGTTTTGCCAGACACTCCTCAATGTTTCTTTCAGTAACATTCCAGATAATCAAGAACATGAAAAACTACTTGAAACATAACTGAGAAGGCACTGTGTAGTGCATGATGATACAGTAACTTTTACAGAAATCTCTTTAACAGCACTAATTCATGTATTTTCAAAAATGTGTAGTTACTTTGGAGAGAAAGTGGGGGACAGAGGATCTGAAGCCGGCTCTGAGCTGACAGCAGAGAGCCTACGTAGGGCTCGAACCCATGAACCACAAGATCATGACTTAAGCTGGAGTCAGACGCTTAACTGACTGAGCCACCCAAGTGCCCCTAATTCACATTTTAAATAAATTCTGGGAGCACCTGGGTGGCTCAGTCAGTTATGTGTCTGACTTTTGGTCTTGGCTCTGATCATGATTTCACAGTTCGTGGGTTCAAGCCCCGCATCAGGCTCTGCGCTGACAGTGGGGAGCCTGCTCAGGACTCGTTCTCTAATCCCCTCCCCATCTCCCCTGCTCGTGCTTGCTCTCTCTCAAAATAAATAAACTTAAAAATTTAAAAAAATAAATTCTGGTCCTTAGGCTGATTCTGCGAAGTGAAAAGGATAAGATACTAGATTTTCTCAACATGAGTTCTGAAATTATACAATAAAAGAATAGCTATTCTAAGTCTAATGTGATTTACTAAAATCACAACATTCACATTTATGTTTTACAAAGTGCCTTTACATGTACTATCTCCAATATTCCTCAAGTCCGTGAGAACATAGGTGACTAGAACTATACTGTTGGGGCGCCTGAGTGGCTCAGTTGATTGAGCTTCTGACTTCGGCTCAGGTCATGATCTCACAGTTTGTGAGTTCAAGCCCCGTGTTGGGCTCTGTGCTGACAGCTCAGAGCCTGGAGCCTGCTTTACAGTCTGTGTCTTCCTCTCTCTCTGACCCTCCCCTGTTCATGCTCTGTCTCTCTCTGTCTCAAAAATAAATAAACATTAAAAAAAATTTTTAGGACTTTAATACTGCTTTCGTGTTATCATAAATATATATACAGTGATATACTGAGAATACAGGGGCTCTTGGTATATGTAAGTGGCTTTATGCCTCCCCCTATCTAAAATAAAGATCTCTTTTCTGAGTCATCATTATTGGTTTTCTGTACTTACAGAGGGTCTTGCTGTTTATAAATATTATTCATTTTCAATGATAACTCCTGTTTCTATTGTCTATAAACTTTTTGTCCTACCTATATTTAAAACAATTTTTTTGGCTTCTCTGTCTCCTTTAGTTCTCCTCCAAATGCAAACTTCACATAGCTAGCTTTTTTAAAAAAAAATTTGCTTTATTATTTTTTTGAGATAGAGCGTGTGCATGCATGCAAGCAGGGGAAAGGGGCAGAAGGAGAAAGAAGAGAATCTTTTTTTTAATTTATTTATTTATTTTCTTTTATTTTTTTATTTACATCCAAGTCAGTTAGCATATAGTGCAACAATGATTTCAGGAGTAGATTCCTTAATGCCCCTTACCCATTTAGCCCATCCCCCTCCCACAACCCCCTCTAATTACCCTCTCTCAGTTCTCCATATTTAAGAGTCTCTTATGTTTTGTCCCCCTCCCTGTTTTTATATTATTTTTGCTTCCCTTCCTTGTGTTCATCTGTTCTGTGTCTTAAATTCCTCATATGAGTGAGGTCATATGATGTTTGTCTTTCTCTGACTAATTTTGCTTAGCATAATACCCTCTAGTTCCATCCATGTAGTTGCAAATGGCAAAATTTCGTTCTTTTTGATTGCCGAGTAATACTCCATTGTGTGTGTGTGTGTGCGCACGTACACACACACACCACACACCACACACCACATCTGAGAGAGAAGACAATCTTAAGCAGGCTCCACATTCAGCACAAAGCCCAACGAGGAGCTTGATCCCACAACCCTGGGATCATGACCTGAGCTGAAATCAAGAGTTAGGTGCTCAACCCACTGAGGCACCAATACAATAGCTTGTTTTCATATCTTGATATGACCTACTAAGAAGAGCTTACCCCCGCCCCGCCCTAATGTATTATACAGCTGTTAAAAAGAATGAGATAAGTTTATACCTGACAAAGAAAGACATCCAAGATAATTGGTTAAGTAAAAGGAAAAAAAAAAAGTTAAGATGCAAACAAAACCTCAGAATATAGTACTAAATGATCCTATTAAAAAACAATACATTAGTTCGTGCACATAAAAGCTGAAATATATTTAGAAAGTTGAAATGTATAATAAATTTACAGTGATATAGACTATGGGACTTTGGAGAAATTTCTCTATGTTATGCATTTTTATAATGTACTAATTTAGTACAATTATATGTAGTTTATAATCAAACAAATAATATAAGAATATAATCAGATAACAGTAACTAAAATAATTCTAAATAAAGTTCCTTAATAGTGAGGGTCCTAATTTTTATTAGAAATAAAAAAAAGTTATTATTTATTGAATGCTGGATATGTGCCAGAGGCCTTATGTCTTACTTAATCTTTCCCACATCACTATGAAGTAGGCTTTATTATGTTTGGTTTATAAATGGAGAAACCGGAGCTTCAGAGTTTAGGGAGGCTAAGTAATTTACAAAAGATCTCATGGAGTGACACAGCTTAACTTCAAAGATAAATTATCTTCGATTCCAAAATTAGCTTACTTTTTGCAGTGTCATATTGCTGATAAAATAGTATGGCCTAACTAGGTTCTAGGAGGACTCTAAAATACAATGTTTGAAAAAATGTAATGTTGGGGCACCTGGCTGGCTCAGTGGTTGACCGTCCGAATTTTTTTTTTTGGTTTACTTATTTTTGAGAGAGAGAGAGAGAGAGAGAGAGAGTGTGTGAGCGGGGAAGGGGCAGACAGAGAGGGAGACACAAAATCCAAAGCAGGTTCCAGGTTCTCAGGTGTCAAAACAGAGCCTGACGTGTGGCTTGAACCCACCAACTGTGCAAGATCATGACCTGAGCCGAAGTTGGACACTGACCCGCTGAGCCACCCAGGCGCCCCATGTCCGACTCTTGATTTTGGCTCATGGAGCCTGCTTAAGATTCTTTCTCTCTCCCTCTGCCCCTCTCCCCCACTCATGCTCTCTCTCTGTAATGTTTATACTTACAAATGAAGTTACATTATTAATAGAAGATGTTATGATTTTACTAATTAACCTACTTTATTATGGAAAATTCATCTAAAGTGTTTAGATAGAAAAGCTGGGTAACTAAACAACTGTTATTTAGTAGACCACGTTCACAGACCCAAAAGATTACTGCTTACTATATGCAATGTGATGCACTTCACTTTTCAGTTTTCATTGTTATTATTCATAATCTGTCAGACAGTAAACCTGTTTAGAATCATAATTCTATACATAAAGGATGTAAGACATTTTCCTTACGTAATATCAACTGCAACCCTGCTGAGAAAACCTATTTGACTTAAAAAAAAAACCAAAACAACACTTACACACACTGTTGAGGCAGTGCATACAATCAATAAACCAAAATAAATAAATGAGATCAACAAAGCAAAAGCTGGCTTTTTGGGGAAAAAAAAAAAAAAAAAAAAAGAAAAATTTGATAAATCCCTAGGAAGACTGACCAAGAAAAAAAATTACCACCGATATTGTAAGTGGAAAATGAACACCACCAAAGACCATGTAGATATTAAAAAGATCATAAGACAACATTCATTCATGATTAACAATCACCAGTGTCCTACAGAAACACAAAGATAATCCCCAAGATTATGCTTTGGAGCCCTGTAGTACATTAACCAGTTTATTCTAGCAACTTTCAGGGTTTTTTTCCTGCCTTTCACATTACTGTATTAACCTGTCTTTCTTTTTCTCTTGATCAATTTCACCATCCTATTTTCCTGATTACTCAGTTAAATAAATCCTTGATGCATCTTACTTATTAAAAGTCTAACAACAAGAATAGAGAGGAATTTCATTAATTTGATAAAGATTATCTACCAAAAAACCTACAGCAAACATAATAATGGTAAATTATTAAAAGCTCTATTTACTCAACGACTAGAAATAAGACTACTTGTTGTCATTCCTTTTATTCAACCAACATTATAGTGGAAGATCTAGCTAGCACAAGGTTAAGAAAAAGAAGAGACCTAAGAATTGAGAAGGAGAAAGTCAAATGGTCATTATTCACAGAGGATTTGATTGTGTGTATGGAAAATCCAAAAGAGTCCACTAATATATGCTAGAATCAACATGGAAACTCGGCAACACTGCTGAATACAAGGGTCAATACAGAAAAATCTATTTAATTTCTCTGTATTAGTAACAAAATGAAATTTCAAGAAGAATTCCATTAATTAAAAAAAAATCTCAGTTATCGGGGTGCCTGGGTGGCTCAGTTGGTTAAGTGTCTGACTTCGGCTCAGGTCATGATCTCACAGCTTGTGAGTTCAAGCCCCGCATCGGGCACTGTGTGGACAGCTCAGAGCCTGGAGCCTGCTTCGGATTCTGTTGTCTCCCTCTCTCTTTGCCCCTCCCCTGCTCACATTCTGTCTCTCTCTCTCAAAAAATAAGCATTAAAAAAATATATACATCAGTTATCTAGGAATAAGTTTAATTAAAGATGTGCAAGACACTGAAAACTATGATTTATGACATTTCTGAAAGAGATTAAAGATCCAAGTTAAGTGGTGGATATATAATGTTCTTGCAGACTCAATATTCGAAAGATGTCACTTCTCCCTAAACCAATCTAAAACAACAATGTCCAATGGAAATAAAATGAGACCCCCATATATTAACGTAAAAATTTTCTAGCAGTCACACGAAAAAAAGAAACAGGTGAAATTACTTTTGCTAATATATTCTATTTAATCTAATACATCCGAAGTATTATCATTTTAACATGGAATTAAAAAATATATTAATGAGGGGCGCCTGGGTGGCGCAGTCGGTTAAGCGTCCGACTTCAGCCAGGTCACGATCTCGCGGTCCGTGAGTTCGAGCCCCGCGTCAGGCTCTGGGCTGATGGCTCGGAGCCTGGAGCCTGTTTCGGATTCTGTGTCTCCCTCTCTCTCTGCCCCTCCCCCGTTCATGCTCTGTCTCTCTCTGTCCCAAAAATAAATAAACGTTGAAAAAAAAAATTTTTTAAAAAGAAATATATTAATGAAATGTTTTACTCCTGGGGCATACTAAGTCTCAGGCCCAGTGTATATTTTACGTTTACAGTACAATTGAATCTGGACTAGCTATATTATTTTAAGTACTCATTAGTAACATGTGGCTAGTGTTTACCGTACTGGACAGCACAGATCCAGAGATTCGATGTAATCCTAATAAAAACTGCAGCAGATACTTTTGTGAACATCAACATGCTGATTCTAAAATGTGTTTGGAAATTGCAAGGACTAAGAACAGCAAAGGTAATATTGAAGAATAACAAAACTGGAACTACATCACCACATATTAAGACATATTATAAAACTATACTAATACAATGTGGTATGACTACAAAGACAGAGGAAATAGATCAATGAAACAGAAGAGTGTCCAGAATCTTTTACAGTTATCCAACTATGACAAAGGTGACCTGATTATGATAACGATGACTGCAGAGCACTAGGGAAAAGATGGCCTTTCATTAAATGGTGCTAGGTAAAGGACATATCCTACAGGGGAAAAATGGATCTTCACCCCTAACACAGTAACAAGAATCAATTCTAGATGGATTACAGATGTAATTGTAAAATAAAATAATAAACCTTTTAGAAGAAAACACAGGAAAATATCTTCATCATCTTGGAAACAGCCAAGATTACTTAAACAAGACATACAGCAAACCAATGATGGAGGAAAAATTGATAAATGGGACTAAAAATAATGTGCTTACCTCCTCTTGATGAAAGGCAGGAGGCAATGTCGGTGAAGGTGCAAAAGGAGGTGGAGAGATAACCTTCCTTTCCTCTAGCTGGGCCATTATTTCCTTTCGTCTGCGATGTAGCTCATCTAGACTAGGATGGGGCTGAGGAGGAGGAGGAAGCCGGCTATAAGGAGGCTCCTGAAAATGCAAAGTTTAGTAAAAACTGAGAATTTCAGAACACATTAATTCATTTAGCACATATTTTAAATAGAGAGCAACTTGTATATTCATCTCAGTATGTGAAAATCCTGAGACTTACTGCAACAAAGCAAAACAAAATAAGTAACCCACCCAAAAAAACTCTTGAGGATTTCCCAAAGAGCTAAATTTAAGTTTCTTTTTCTTAGCCAGAGACCATAATTTCTAAATAAAGTTGGCCCTTGAACAATACAAGCTTGAATGGCAAAGGTCCACTCATAAAAATTTGTTTCCATAAGTACAGTTCTGTAAATACATTTTCTCTTGCGATTTTGATAACATTTTTTCTCTAGCTTACCTTATTGTAAGAATACAGCATATAATACATATAACACACAAAATGTGTTAACCAACTATTTATGTTATTGGTAAAGGCTTCTGGTCAACAGTAGGCTATTAGCAGTTAAGTCTTCAGGGAGTCAAAAGTTATTACATGGGTTTTTGATTGCATGAGGCAGGGTTCTGCCCCTTAACGCCTGCATGGTTCAAGGGTCAAATGTAGATATAGAAATGTTAAATAAACTATCTAAACTTCAGAGACTAAGAAGAGTTAGTGGGAGTGGGGTGGGGTTTTTTATCCCTTTTAATGGTTTAAAAAAAAACCAAACAAACCCCAAAATCCTACCCAAATTGTGAAAAGATGTAAAAAAGGAAGGGGGGGGGGAAGCTTCTTACAAAAAAGAATTGATCAAAGGGTTATTACCATGGCTAAAAGGTATATCACTGCAACAACAATCAAATTAAATCTATATAGGAAGAAAAAAGCCCAGCATACTCTGATGTACGAAGGTCTGATCTGAGTTGGATGGGGAGCCACTGGATAGTAACCCTCCATCTGTTGGTATCTTTCTCTGGATTCTGGCACATAGGATGGCACTGCTGCAGGTGGAATCTCAATGGGAATAGGACTTTCTCGGAAAATCTCCTCTCTTGTGTACGACTGAGCAGGGTACACTCGGCGGCCATCATAGTGTGGCGGGTACATAGGTGGGTACTGTTGTGGCTGTGTGCCATACTGAGAGTTTACTACACGATCCTGGAGATAGGGTGGATAGTGATCCAAGTAGGGAGGACCAGGTTCAGGAGCAGATGGTGGCGGTCTGACAAAGCGGGACATACACTGTGGTGGTGGAGTGTAGTACATACCTGTACAATGCAGAGGAGGAACCAAAAGCAACAATAAGCCAATCTATCTTTTCATATTTTCCCTTTTGAAATATCTCAACACTAAAGAATTCAAAATCCATTTCTTTAGGTTTTCCCTTCTGCTTATGTCATCAGGCTAACTTTATGAAAAATAAGCAGAAATTAACCTTAATCCTTAAAAGTTATCAAAAAACCTAATTTATTTATAAACTACAATAGCAGACTGGCTCTCTCAATCGACCATCTTTCTGGTGTGCCTTAACGCGATGCAAACATTGGAAACCAAAAGACTACCTTCCCTTGAGACTTGGGTTCCACAAATCACTCACACGAATTCTGAATGTGAAACTGAGTTAACTAGAAAGCAACACGGCACACAAACTGTGTGCAGACATAGTAGCTATTGCATAGCTCTAGAATTCTTAAGACAAAAGTTGTGGCAGTAGCTTCCTAATTTTCAGACTTTTGTCTCAAGTGATGTGATCCTGGCGCACAGGTAGGACCCCAAAATTCTATTTCTACTGCTTCCTCATTGTAATTGGGCTTTTTTAGTAGCTACTTCTGAGAGTCATTCCTGGAGGCCTAGCTTAAGCCTACTTCTCCAATACTTCCACTGATTTTGTGGGTATCTAAATGACATGCATTAAACCTCTTTCTGCTTAATGCAGCAAGAATGATTTCTGTTATCTGCCAGTGGACCCTGAATGATACAATGTATTTAAGTACTCAAAAGTACTTGAGTTTTTCCTGTGATGGATGGCCCAAAGGAAGATACAAAAACCTTTCATCATATTTTTATGTGTACTGACAATGTCATACCAATTTAAAGCTATTCTTTTGAAAGTAGAGAAGGCATTTCTGATTCAAAGTTAAGATAGCCTTGGGGAAAAAAGGAGAACATCTTTGATCTATCCCAGTTTAAAAAATAATAGCACTACACTGTCTCTGACAGAGATCCAACACTTTAGTTTAAAAAGCAGTGTTCATGTTTTTTCATAGCAATTGTGTATGTGAAGCCTCTTGGTCATCTCCTCTATTATCCATACCTGGTATTATCATTAAAACTGGCTAATTTTTCAAATTTGCCTATTTCCTTAAATCCCTTCTTCTTTCTGAACACACTAATCTAGGTCTCAATACTCAAAACCTGGTTTAACAACAGTCTCCTTACTACTCCTTGACTCTAGACTGTCATCTTTGCAATCCATTTGTAAATTTATCTTTCTATTCCCATACCTCTAGTTAGAGCATTCTTCCATAAAGTCTTTTTGATTCCTTAATTCTCAGTGATCTCCCTTGAGTCTTGCAGTTCATCTCTCCCACATTAATATTAACTACCACAATGGAACATTGAATTTTAAACACACACATACCCACATATATATACAACATATGTACGCTCACACTATCATTTATTAATATTGATTCTACACTATCAACTCTCTGTACCATGTATGCTGCATTATTCTCATAAATGTTACAGGGCCCCCAAAAGTATTATGTGATAACTGAAAAACATAGTGTGTGTACCCACCATAATATTCTTTCCATGGTCTACTTGGGCAACTTGTTATTTCCACAAATATATGCACATATTTGATATACAACTAGCTTTCAGTGATTTGGGCAGTTGGTTTATTTATAAAGCTTTGCTAACTCACTTATTTTATACTATTTAGTTGATCATAAAGTCTCAACTTTTTCTACAGTATTAAATAAGTGCATTTATTTACCTCGAGGCTTCTGTAAATATGATCACTCTTTCTTGGAATTGTTCTAACTCCTAAGAAAAGTGAGCAACATAAATAAAAGATCATTACCCTGCTGATAAGGTGCTGGTTCAAATGGTGGGGCAGCTCCTCGAGGATCCTGATAATAAACATCTGCCTGTTGCGCTGGATATAACTGAGAACCCCGTGGGACCATCTGAAGGGGTTTGGTGACAGGCATGGGAGGCAAGTCTGTTGGCCCCCTTGGAGGTACAGGATGTGGATTCACAGGTAAGGCAGAAATACTCTTAGGGACAGATTCCAGCCTAAAAGAATAAAATTCCAAAGGTCAACTTTAAGGTCTCAAAAATACTTCTAATATACACATATTGTAAATGTAAAAAAAAACAAACAAAAAACAGACTCAATTTGGGGAACTTTTTCTTTTTTTATTTATTTTGAGTGGGGGCGGGGGGCGGGGTGGGGACACAAATGCATGGGTGAGCAGGAGGGGCACAGAGAGAATCCCAAGCATGCTCCATGCTGTGAGTGCCTGAACCCACAAACCGAGAGATCATGACCTGAACCAAAATCAAGAGTCAGATGCCCAACCAACTGAGCCACCCAGGCACCCTGGAAAACTGTTTTTTCCTAATAGTCATTTCTTTTACAAAATTTGTAAACTTTGATCTTATCTCACTTATGCTAATTATTTCTTAAAACGAACTGGCATAGAAAATAAACAAAATATAGCCAAAAATGAGTTGTTTTTTTTTTTTAAACCAAAACACTGATTATCTTTCTTCCCTCGACTTTGTTTATAAAGGAGAAATTTTAAATAAAAATTAGGAAAAATAACGTACAAGTCAGGAGGGGATCCAGGGGCACTACTGCTCAGATGATCTATCTTTCCTGGTTTCAGACTAGAATCGTAGGTGGGGTCTGTCCCTCGTGGAATCAGCTGTGTTACCGTATTCCCTGCTGATACAATTCCATTTGGCAGAGCGGGGGTTTTTCTGTTAGGCAGATCCACTGCACCTTCATCTGGAAGGACAGCTGCTGAGGGCAGGCCCACCTCATTAAGTTGACCCAAAGAGGCACTCAGGGGTCTTCTGGGAACCAGGCGTTTGTTCATTTTACGAAACCTATATAAAAAGCAAAAGCATACACCAAAACCCAAAATTATAAAAGCGAAACCAAGCACTAAAATGTATTTAAGAAACAGATACAAAAGGAAAAGATGCCAAGAACATTACTTTCTGGAAATTCTCTTGAAACACTGGCTGTAGCAATCAACCTGAAAACTTGTATGTGTGTATACCCTATAAAATGTCAGGCAACACACGAAGTATAAAATTCCTTATAAGTATTTGTAACATTACTAATCATATTAATATTTGTATTATAACTTACTTTATTGTAAGTTCTATTTCTCAAACATATTTAGAGGGGGTAAGGAAAATCTTTAGAAGACAGTTTCTGAAATATTTTGCTTTAGCTTCCCCACGAATGCCTTGGGATACAGTGACTCTATACTATAACAATAAAACATAAAGGCTGTGTACAGAGAAAATTTTGCCATTTATTCCAGTAAATTTTTTTTTTTTTTTAAATTTTAGAGAGAGAGCATGATGGGGGCAGAGGGAAAGAGTGAGAAAGAGTGAGTCTCAAGTAGGCTCCACGTTCAGCACAGAGTCCAACGCAGGGCTCGATCCCACAACCCTGGGGGGATAATGACCTGAGCCAAAACCAAGAGTCGGATGCTCAATACACTGAACCACACAGGCTCTCCTCCATTAAAATTTGTATATAATCAAGAATAGTAATTTGTATCAGATACGATTCAGAGATGCTGATGCTATGTATGCCTACACAAAATTGAAATTATTCTAAAAGTGGATTAGTGAAAACATAATGCCTAAATATAAACAGATACTGCAGTATAAAAGGCATGTAGATTGTAAATCTAACCACAGGAAAAATATTAAGCCAAGCCATCAGCCTCTACTACCCTTGTTCCTCAACAATGAAAGCAAATGTATTTACTCTTGCTAGAGCACTTTAAAAAATAATCTCAGGGGCGCCTGGGTGGCGCAGTCGGTTAAGCATCCGACTTCAGCCAGGTCACGATCTCGCGGTCCGTGAGTTCGAGCCCCGCGTCGGGCTCTGGGCTGATGGCTCAGAGCCTGGAGCCTGTTTCCGATTCTGTGTCTCCCTCTCTCTCTGCCCCTCCCCCGTTCATGCTCTGTCTCTCTCTGTCCCAAAAATAAATAAACGTTGAAAAAAAAAAAAATTAAAAAAAAAAATCTCAAAGACAAACTCCCATAAGAATAATGCTATTTTTCCAAATGTTTCCCATATTGGACAAATTTTACAGGGGTCAGGAGGAGACACTACTCCTCAGACATAACCACTGTTAGCAGTTTGGTACATAATCCTGCAGATTTTCCACTCCACACACTGCCTTAATATGTATGTAAGATTGTTATTAACAGAAATAGGGTTGTAACTTCTTCCTTTCACATTCTGGATATTCCCTTACGTTGGTACATTTTAGGCTATTCCTATTTTTTGCTAAAAAAAAATGCAGTAACAGGTGCTTCTGTACATGTACTTGCACCCTTGTGTAACTAACTAGAAGCAGAACAGCTAAGTCTACTTACTCTATGCACATTAGAAACTGTTATAATGTTCCAAAACTATTACAACTCCTACTGATAATATCTTAAAAAATGTCCTTTTTCATTATATTATCACACACTGGGTAGTATTACAGTCTCTATGAATTTGATAGTTCAAAATATAATTTTGTCTTAATTTGTATTTAACAATCAATGAAGTTGAACATACTTTTACATGTTTATTACTATTTCTTCTGTGAAGTGCTTATGTGTTCATGAGCCATATATTTACTGGTTCTTCTCTTTCTTACAGATTTGTAGCAACTCATTTTGTGTTAGGGGTACGTCCTCTGTATGTCATTTCCCCAGCAATCTTTTTTTTGAATTCTGGTGTTTGGGCCTTATCTTAACTTTTCTGTAATCAAATTTATCAGTCTTCTCCTTTATGGATGCTGGGTTGTCATTCTTGAAAAAATCCTTTCCTATTGTAAGATTAGGTTAACAAAAACAGCAAAGATCCCTAAGTAGTGTATCATTTCCTTCTTAAAGATTTAGATCTCTGATACGTTTATAATTCGGTTTGGTATAAAGGTAAGAATTGAGTTCTAATGATTTTTCAAATGGACAGCAGTTGTTTCAATGTCATCTTCTTTGTTACTGATGTGAAACTCCATCTTCAGCACAAATGCTCAGTTCCTATTGTGTCTGGCATTCTTTCTAGATTTTCCATTGTACTTCATTGATCTAGCTATTCCTATGCTAATACCAGTCTTTATATGCACTTCAGCTCATAATACACTTTAAAAGTTGATAGTCTAGTCCAGTCTGTTGAAAACTTCTTTTTTTCAGAATTTCTCTGGCCATTTGCACATATTTACTTTTCCCAATGAATGATTTTGTTAGATCCTAACAATCATCATGTTAAGGTTTTGATTGAGATTTCACTGAATTTACTGAGAAAATAAAACCTGTATAATGGGAATTTTTATCCAAGAACACAGTATCCTTCTTTATTTATTCAATTCTTCTCTTTTTTAATTTAATTTTATTTTTTGAAAGATTTTTTTTAGGGGCGCCTCGGTGGCTCAAGCAGTTAAGCATCTGACTTTGGCTCAGGTCATGATCTCACGGTTTGTGGGTTTGAGCCCCGCATTGGGTTCTGTGCTGACGGTTTAGAGCCTGAAGGCTGCTTCTGATTCAGTCTCTCTCTCTGACCCCCGACCCCATGTTTATTTTTGAGAGAAAGAGAGAGACAGAGCGCGTGCATGCACATGTGCACACACAAGCAAGGGAAGGGCAGATAGAGAATCCCAAGGAGGCTCCATGCTGTCAGCACAGAGACCGATGCAAGACTTGAATTCACAATCTGAGAGACAATGACCTCGGCTTAAATCAAGAGTTGGAGGCTTAACCAAGTGAGCCACCTAGGTGCCCCTATTCAATTCTTATTTGCCTAGGTAGCTTACTAATTCAATTCACACAGGTCCTCAATATTTCTTGTTAATTTTTTATTTGGTATTTGGTGTTGTTGGTGGTGGTGGTAATGCCAACGGGAGCTTTAATTTCCATTCTGGTTATGTTTCCCATTTTAGTTTATATGAGTACAATTCATTTTCTTTTCTTTCTACTATGTGCTGGAAAATTTAACATCAGTGGAATTATTTGATCTTTGAAATTTAAGAGAATCTGGGAAGTTAAGCCTGGCAATAAAATAATTTCTTGAATTGAGCAAAGGGCAAGTTTTCCCACTGGAAATACATTATTCAATTATTTAAAATCAGTAAGTTAGAATGGATGAAAATTCTTAAGAGTTTTAATTTTGGGGGGAAAGTGCAAATGACTCACTTCTATATTTAGTTTCCTATTTGTGGGCACGATGTAATGAAAGCTGAAGAAACTGCTTCAGTTTTCTTAATTTTTACAATTCTATATTACTTTCTAAATATTTCCCACTCATTAAAGAAAATGCAACTACTCTTTTTCTGTTTCTCAACAGGGGCAAATTATTCTACTTAGTAACTCTACCTTATTTTATAACAAGTTATTAGAAAGTTGAATTTGATAACCTTTACACTTACTTCTCCAGTTCCTCCTGTGAGTGTGCAAATGTACAGCTGGCCCCACGCGGGCATCCTCCCCTCTGCTTCATATCTCGACACATGTATGTTTTATATTTGCTGTGCTGTGGAGGCTGAGACCAAAATTAAAACATTAGACACTGACTTCAGACTAACTCACACAATTATCTAGACTGTGCAGAGCAAAAAGTCACTTAGAAAGTCATTCTGTCTAAAGTCTAGGAGTCCAAAAATAATTAATTAAAAGAACGGAGTCCTGATTTTTTCATACGTTGGCATAACGTCTCAAACATGTAACATCACATAAATCCTGGATTAAATGTCATAAGGGCTTTATGACTTTCTTTCCAGGTTCTATAATGGACAAACCACTGGAGTTTAGGACCTTCAAATGTCTAATGTATGTCCTAATATTTGTTTTGGACAATATTTAGTATAGCTATACTTCCAATTATGTTTTCCTATGAGACAACACAAGTCTATAGTAGGCTTCATAACTGAAAAATACTCTGCAAACAATTCTTGATATGCAGAAGAACATATCAAGGACTTACAATATTTCTAAAAGTACAAATGAAACTTATTATTTGCAACTCCCATACAAGACAAGGAGGATGGACTTGGGGAGTTAATGAGGTATCAAACATAATACTAAGTTAAATGAAATTTGATGCATTTTATCTCTTTTTGCAGAACTTAGATTAATCTTATTATTTTTGTTACATTCTTTATGATGTCTAATGGAACAGAGATTTAAAAATAAGTTTTTAATCTTTATTTCTTATCATAAAATAAAGTCTGGTCTATGCTTAGACTATTTAAGAATTGTACCCATATTATTCTACTCAGCAGAATACTTTTTAAAAACGACTTTTAAGCAATCTCTATACCCAACATGGGGCTTGAACTCACAACCCCAAGATCAAGAGTGCTCTACCAACTGAACCTGTCAGGCATCCCGCACCCCCCCGCCCCGGCAACTCAGCAGGTTATGTTTAATATTTCTTGCCTCTCAAAGAAAAAAGAAATATTGAAGAAGCTACTGTGTGTGTGTTTTTTTAATTTAAATATTTATTTCAGGGGCGGGGAGCACAGAGAGAGAGAGGGAGAGAATCTCAAGCAGGTTCCGTGTTGTTCAGCTCAGAGCCTGACGTGGGGCTTGAATTCACGAACCTAATCATGATGTGAACAGAAATCAAGAGTCAGACGCTTATCTGACTGAGGCACCTAGGCACCCCGGAGAAGCTATTGTTAATATTTACCTGAACCATATAAATTAATATAAAATTTTAATTTCACAAGCTTACGAATGCAAAATAGAAGATCTAATAACTCTAACATGAATCCTGAGGGCAAGATAAAATTATTGGGAATAAAATTAAAAACCAACCATAACATAAGCTCTTACGTTTTACTGCCATACACTTCATTTAAAAGTATTTGAAGACGGGCGCTGGGTGGCGCAGTCGGTTAAGCGTCCGACTTCAGCCAGGTCACGATCTCGCGGTCCGTGAGTTCGAGCCCCGCGTCAGGCTCTGGGCTGATGGCTCAGAGCCTGGAGCCTGTTTCCGATTCTGTGTCTCCCTCTCTCTCTGCCCCTCCCCCGTTCATGCTCTGTCTCTCTCTGTCCCAAAAATAAATAAACGTTGAAAAAAAAAAAAAAGTATTTGAAGAAAATTTGGCCCACTGGCACAACAGACATTATACGGATAAAAAATGTTAAAATACTGCTATGGAAAAAGTATTTACAAATGTGTGAACAGTACTGGACAGATACAGCATTAAAAAGTGATATATATTGTCTAACTGAAATAGAATAGGAACCAAAGAGAATCATTTACTTAAATACATACCTTTACACACAATCAAATGCTGCTATATATTCAATGTGAAACATGACTCCAATACAACATTAGATCAACAGGATTATTTAATTTCATTGTTGCCACATAAGATTACTAGACTAATCCATTATATTGGCTGCTCACCATACTAATTTACAGTTCTACAGTCATAGTCTCAAAATATTCATGTCATCTTGTCGGCTTTGTATCTGTCACAACATCCACAGTGCCTTACTTCTAAGTTTCAAACATTCCCCTTACCTGCTGTTGGTCTGTTCCCTTTTTGCTATGGTTCTGGATATAGTCTACCAGACCATGGACCACCGTACGCACAGCCACCAGCCCATTTTCTAGCTGTTCCCAAGTGGGAGGAGGAGCATCTACATAACAAATTAAAAAAATCTTTCAGTGATGCTATTTGACGTTCCCACTATGGAACTAATTAAAAGAGTTAGTATCAGAACTTCAGTGAAATCAAGTTAGGCTTCATGTAGCTTTTCAGGTAATAACTTATTTGCCTAAACATCATTTTAAGGAATGGACTGTAAACTAAAATAACTACAGGGACAGGGAAGTTAACATAAAGAAATTAAGTATACCAGACAATAAATGGCGACTGCCATTAGACCCTTAGTGTTGGAAATGACAACAGAAGAGTGACAGGGGCTGTGCTGAACTGGAGTATGTCCCACATCTATGGTTGTGGTTACCTGTCAACTTTAGTGGATTGCTATGATGTGATGATGCAAAGCTAGCACTGCCAGATACACACTGTTCCCTAAGCAAAACTGAAATTAGAGATTTTCATGTAAAATTACCAAGTTTGTAGGTATCAGAATCTAAAAAATTCAGAATATTATGCAGATCCATACTGTGCGGTCCAAACAAAACTTAATAGTGGACTAACCAATCTGTAATGTCCATTTTGAAATTCTGCATAAATCAAGTATTGGTAAACAGAATGTTTATGAAGTTTAATAGAAGAGTTACTATATAAAGCAACTCTACTACATATCTTCTTCATTTAGTAAGTATCTGTCCAGTGCCAGCGCTGTGATTTTATAAAGGAAAAGTTAACCACAAATATGTTCTCTAAGAGAAAATATAAAAAGAAGGGAGAAGACAAATAGATAACTTCCTGTTGGAGACATTCTGAAAGACTTCTAGGTGATGGCAAGTGAATGAGGCTTTGAAGGACACGTGGAGTTTCACTTGGAAACAAAATGAAGATGTAGAGAAGGTGAAGAGAAAAGTCATACAAAAGGTATTTTTCAGAATACCTACTAATAAGTCGTAGGTATTGTTCTAGTTGCTGGGGAAGCAGTAGTGATCAAAACAAAAATCCATTATATTGAAAGAGAGGAGACAGACAATAAGATAACCAAAATACAAACTATTTACATAACGATGACTTGGATAAATGGAGCAAAGAGGGGGAGTGGGACGGGTATGTGTAAAACTTTAGACTGGGTGGCCTGAGAAGGTCTCCTTAAGAAGGTCACATTTGATTAAAGACCTGAAAGAAGGGCATGAGTATGTCTTGTGGATATATCAGGAGAAAAATGTTCTAGGGAAAGGTAAGAATAAGTGAGAAGGCTTTGATGTGGTAGGATGCCTGGCATGTTCTGTAGAGGTGAAACTGGAAAGGAATGAATCAGGTGGAAAAGAATAGGAGACAAGGTTAGAAAGAAGTAAAGAACCCCAGATCATGTGGGGCCTGGTAGGTCACGGGCAAGAGTTTCACTTTTAGTGAATGATGGAAACCATCAGAGAACTTTTGAGCAGAGGGTTAAGAGAATCACTCTGGCTTCTATGCTAAAAACAGACAGACAATAGGAAGCTATTCCATAATCTCTGAAGAGAGATGAGTGGTAATAGTGAAGGTGATAAGCAGATGGATTTTGAAGGGAGGGCCTACAGAATATGCTGTTGGATCACATGTACATATGAGAGAAAAAAAAGTTATGGAGATCTCTAAGGTGTTTGCACGGAGAAAATGAAATGGAAGGTTGGAGCTGCCACTAAAAGGAATGGTAGTGGGGTGGGAGCAGTGCTTAGAGCTCACTTTTGGACAGGTTAAGTCTGAAATTCAGACATTCAAGTAGACCTTCTGGATATTGAGCGAGAAGGTGGATATACAAAAGAATTCAGGAAGGAGGTTTGGGCTGGATATAATACATGTTTCTCAGATACGTTTTTTGTTGTCGTTCGTTTATTTATTTTGAGAGAAAGAGGGAGAGAGAGGCAGAGGGAAAGAGAAAATCCCAAGCAGGCTCTGCTCTGTCAACGCAGAACCCGATGTGGTGGCACCCAATCTCCCGAACCGTGAGATCACACCCTGAGCCCAAATCAAGAGTTGGAAGCTTAACCTACTGAGCCACCCGGGTGCTCCTGTTTCACAGATTCAAAATCAAGTGCTACATACACCATTATTTTATGTGTCACCAAAACAGAAAATATATTGTTAATTAGATTATCATGTCATTATTTATACAGATGCATCCCAATTTCAGAAATGCTAAGATCTGAAAAAAATGTGGGCTTCAGAACTGATGAAATATAGTAAATTTGTGAGTTGTATAAATACTATTTAAAGCTATGAGACTAGAGATTATCTAGGGAATGGGTATAAACAGAAAAGAGATACATGGATTAAACTATGGGAGCAATCCAAAAATTAGAGGCTATGAAGATGAGAAATCAGCTCAGAAAGGAGGCTCAGGAGGGTCCAGTAAAATGAGAAGGAAACCGTGGTGGCTTAGAAGCCGAGTGAAGAAAGTGTTAAAGAGGATCATACAGTGAACAACAACATTAGATGCCGCTAACAGGTCAAATAAAATGAGAACCAAGAAGTGATGTTTGAACTAAGTACATGGAAGTCACTTGTGACCTTGACAAAGCAGTTTTGGTTGAATAGTGGAGATAAATGCCTGATTGGAGTGAGTCCAACAGCAGGAAAAAAAAAAAAAAAAAAAAAAGGAGGGGGGGGACGGGGAGCTGTGTTTGTTGATAGAAATATTCTAGCAGAGAAGGAAACTTGGTGATATAAAAAAGAGGATACTGGAGTGACATACTTGTCAAAACGGTATTAGAACATGAGATGAGAGAGGGGCCTTAGCTTAGAGGCACAATTTATCCACTGTCACACAAGGAGAGCAGAAAACACTGTCAGGAATGCAGATAGACAGGCTGGTGGTGGGTGGGGCAGTGAACGTGAGGAAGTGCTCTTTTGATTGCTCAGAATAAGAAAGCACCGTAGTGAAAAAAGAAAAATGACTGATTTCTAGGAATATATCTGCCCTGGTTTGATTAAGCAATTTTGGTAGTAAATCCTATTAAGGTACATTGATAAAAACCGGAGGGCCCTGAAGGCCACTGTCAAGAGTTCCAAACCTTATTCAATAAAGCAATGGGGTGCCACTGAAAGTTTATGAGCAAAGAAATAAGATCAGAGATGTGATTTATTTTGCAGCAGTAAGTGGACTGGATTGGAAGAATTAAAAGAACAGAGGAAAATGGAAGTCATTTGGTCTTGGGGAAAATAATGCAGCCCTCACCCAGGCAGTATTAACAGGCATGGGATAGAGGGAGATTGTGAAAAAAGATAGATCCTATTGTCTGAAATGGTATGTAGAGCAAGTGAAAGGCAAAGATATGAACTAGAACAAAAGACTCAGGTTTTAAGTGTAAATACCTCAGACAGTGAGGTCATTTAACAGAGAAAACACAGGAAGAGCTGGTATCAAGTGAAGAAGAATTTGTGTTGAAGAACAAAGAGGAGACGATGGAGAATCTCAGAAAGCATTTGTAAAGTAAGTCTGGAGTGATGAAGAGATAACAGCGTTAGAGATATTTGGGAATCTATTCTCTGCAGAGAGTAACAAATGACCATCACCAATAGAATGCAGAGAAAACAAAATTCTAAGAATACAACTGGCCTACTCCTCAGTGGGCAAGAGAGGAAAGAGTGGTCAAAGTAAGCATATCTTTATAATAAGGGATCAGGAGTTTTTTTGTTGTGTTTTGAGGGAGAGAAAGCATGTATACAGGGAGAGAGAGAATCCCAAGCAGGCTCCATGCTGTCCAGAGCAGAGCCTGACATGGGGCTCGATCTCATGAACCGGGAGATCATGACCTGAGCTGAAATCAAGAGTTGGATGCTTAACCGACTGAGCCACCCAGGCGCCCCAGGGAAGTTCTATATTAAGAAATTGTTAACAACATCATCAAACGCTAAAGAGAAACCAAGTAATTTGAGGACTGAGAAGAAGCCTTTGGAATAAGAAATGGGATAAATTGCTAGTGAATGGTAAGAGTTTTAGCCAAGCAGCATGAATAAAACACAGGGACAGCAATAGGACATAAGGATTTTAAAATACCTTAGATGTGAAAAATGAAGGTTGAGTGATTTTCAGGTCAAGGGGAAGGAGTAGGAAAAGGGCTGATAAAGTAAAAATATGCAAGAGAGGATACTTGATGAATGAGACACCATTATCACAGAGAAGGAAAAATCTGGGACCAAGAAAATGCAACTAAGGACATATGAAAAATATGAAATATATATAGAATTGCATTTCTATATGTATGTGTGTATGTATGGACGTATGGGTGAACTCAAGCTCACACATACATAGTGAGACAAAATGAGAGAACTTGAGTTTTGTCAAAGCAGATGAGAATGGTAAATACAGCATAATTTTGTGATGCAAGAAAGAGAAAACAAGAAGGATCCCAGAGTGAATTACTTTCCTGGTCAAGTGAGCAGTACGGCAAAAAGTATTAAGTGTTAGTTGAAGCAATAAAGAGATAGATGGACAAGATCGTGGTCAGAAATTTAAATACTGTGTAAAAGGTCTGGAGTAACCACTCTGGGAAATTCTTGAGGAATGCAACAAAAGATAATTAAAAGAATCACTGAGCAGCACTGAGACACACATAGGACAGTCCACTTATTTTCCTTGGGTTTATTTACCTGGACTAGGGTCAATGTTTGCCAGTAGCTCCAAATGGGGTCTTAGTCGGTTCAAGTTTGCTGGATCTCCAGTTCGCTGGAGAGCAATTGTTAGTTCCTGAACACTTTGTGCAAAAGATGCTGGGGTCTGCAACTTAAAAAAGAAAAATATTAACTTTCCAAAAACCAGATAATCCTTTTAAAATAAAAATTACTTAAAATATTGCAATCATTTTTGCAATTTATTACCTTTAATTTTACCCCCCCACACATTCCATGCTTTGGCTAGAGACTGGATTACCTGCTGCCTCAACAAAGCCTGCACTTCCCTGCATTCACAGCTTGACACACTGTAAACTCTCTTCCCTCTGATGCACATTCCTCAAATGTGAGACCTTTCTCAATTCCTCAATTTGGAAGTAGACTCTTACCACCTTACGTTCTTAGAGCACTATTAGTTTGGCTCTTGGAGTGCTTCCAAATAACTGAAATCTGGAGTCTCGAGATAAAGCTATACAATACCAAGAACAATGAAACTGAATTCCATCAAACTAGCTTGAGTTCAAGTTCTACTACTGACCAAAGATCATGACACTGGATATAACCTTTACAGACTCAATCTGAAGTCCAATTGCTATACAGACTAAATAATTTCAAAAGTCCACTCCAGCTTAAAAAAAAATCTTAGAATGGTTTGGGATTCTTGGAAGCGATCAGATTGTGTATTTTTCTAAAGCTTTATGACATACTTCTCACATTAACTCTCCTAAGATGGACACACATATGAACTTTAAGAGGGTAAATTGATTAGGTTATAGTGACTAAAGGGTCTTACTTGGAAACATTTAGCTCTGTATGTAGTTTATTAATATAGATCAGAATTGTTTCCCCACAAAAGATCACTCTTTAAAAGGTAATTTAAAAAAAAAGCATACATTTTAAAAAACATGAAAAATAACAGAACTATCATTTGAATGCTCACATGCCTTTATTCAATTTTTTCATCTTAGCATGCTTTTTATACACTTATATAATCAGCCATTTATGAACTTATGGTTTTGGCTACCATTAATATTATAACAAAAGCATTTTTATATTGCTACCCTTTTCATTATGAAATATTTCAAAGTGTCTAATATAATGACGACACCCATGTATCCACCACCAGGACTTAATAAAAATATTTCACTGACTTTTAAAGAAATTGAATGTTATATATCAGCTGTAGAGAGTATCAGTCCTGAAATAACTAATTTTAATCGCCATGTAACGGAGTTCTGAGCAGAAAGATAGACAACTTCTTTAACAATCTGCATATGTTCTCCTTTATAAATAATGTAGCAATTTAATGCCTTTGAGCTCATAACATTTTTGAAAGTTTGGATTATTTCCTTAAAATAAGTTCCTGGCAAGATTAAATTTGATCAAAAGACATGAATATTTTGTTTTTATTCACTGACAAATTGTTTCCCAAAAGATCTGTAATACATTTTACAAACCATCAGCAATGTATGGCAATATATGTCTCTTTGACTAATATAATAGGCAATATTTGTTAGGTCACTATTTTAATGGTGTATTTAATTATTACTGGAGTTGAGTTCTATCCTATCAATTAAATGTATTTCCTCTTTGTGAACTGATAGTTCACGTTTCTTTGTCCACTAATTTACTATGATTATTGCTTTTCATATCACTTTTAATAAATTATCTGCACTGTCCAACACAGTAGTTATTAGCAATAAGTGGCTATTTAAGTTTAAATTAATAAAATAAAATAAAAATGTAGTTCTTCAGTTGCACGCTCACATTCTGGGTGCTAAACAGCTGTGGGTGGTTAGTGATCACCAATTAGACACTGCATTTATAAAACATTTTCATTACCACAGAAAGTTCTACTGCTCTGCATGAAAAGATGCCACATACACTGCAAAGTTTGTTTACCAGTTTGTTGTAAGAAGGTCTCTGGATATTATTCGAACTACTGCTCATGATGTGAGGATACTGTTATAGGATAAATTATATAGTCTAGTTCACACAAAAAGGTCAACCTCCTTAGAGAATCTTTATAAAAGCAAGCCAAGTTTCTCTTCAGAGGTAGATAGCTACTCCTATAAGAGACCATTACTAAAGTTTCAAAACATTTTCATCAGTCAGCTGCATAATGTCAGACATAGGAGTTGGAGGTAGAATTTGGGCAAAAGTATCTAGAAAAGATTTATAGGACAAAAATATATTACATTGGAAATTATGTAACAGGCAGTTATAAAACACATTTTGCAACTGTCCTTTGACATCAATACACTACTCATTCAAAGAATCCTATCTTTGGGAACAGCCAAAAAAAAAAAAAAAAAAAGTGGCAGAATAGTCCGGAAAGAGATTTTGTGGCTAAGAACATAGATTCTAGAATCACTATACCCGAGTTCAAATCCAGCCCCATCACTGATTACCTATATTACCCTGGAGAAATGTATTTAACCTCTCTCTGTCTCCTTTAATAATACCTTTAAGACCTTTAATAATACAGGTCTATTAAAAGGATTAAATGATTATCCCACGAGGCATTAGTAGGCTCTCAGTAAGTGTTAAATAGTATTATATTTAGACTACTCTTACATATTGATCTTAATTTCTGCAAATTGTGAGGTGGGTTCTAATGAAAACAAGTATTTAAGGTAAAATAGTAAAAATTAATGCTATTACTGAACGTAATATATTTACATGCTGCTTTAAGACCTTTTTTTTTTTGCACTTTCATATATTTCATGTTGAATTACAACAAAAACAATTACAGTATTACCCTAGCTTTAACAAAATTAAATACAGTTCTTAGAGTCAGCAATAATGGAGCTACTCTAGTACGCTTAGTGATCTTTATATCATAACAAAGAACAGAAAAAGTAGAAATACATTTATTGAAAATCTGATCAAACCTAGAATGATTCAGTAACTTATGTGAAATTATTGTGACTGAGAATCTTAAGAAATCTCAACTTATACATCTTCCAGACCATTAAATGGCTGTTATAGGAAGACAATAAAGGCCTTTAGAAAATGGGCTTAATGATTTAACAATGATTAAAACTCAGAGAAGAAAGAAGAAAGAGAGGCAACAACAATAGAGATGGAAGACACTCAAAAAGAATACAAAAGAGTGTAGGACAAAGCGTTAGAACACTACAGTGAAATCTTTTTATTTTTTTCTTAATGTTTTTATTTATTTTTGAAGGGGAGAGAGATACAGCATAGCAGGGGAGGGGCAGAGAGAGAGGGAGACGCAGAATTGAAAGCAGGGTCCAGGCTCGGAGCTGTCAGCACAGAGCCTGATGCGGGGCTCAAACTCACGAACTGTGAGATCATGACCTGAGCTGAAGTCGAACGCTTAACCGACTGGGCCACCCAGGCTCCCTATAGTGAAATCTTATATGAATGATGTCACTTGTACATCAATTTAATTTATATGAACAAACTGGTAATGATGTGACTAGTTATGATACTCAGCTACAGATAACATAACTTGTAAGAAGAGCCTGACATATGGTATTCACTCTAACATACATTTGTTAAATAAATAAATTACTAAATCATCAATTATCAAAACTCCAAGATGTGTCCAAGTAAGGAACATAAAAGGGTCTACCTTGTCAATGATTGACTGCATATGAGACTTGTGAGACTGGTCTCCATAAAGCAATGAGGACCATTGGTCTGGTGCAATCCGTAAGCCTGCTTCCATGGCAATCTGCACTATCTGAGAGTCGTGTTCTCGCCGCAGAGCTTCATAGGTTCTAAATTCTTCCTTCAGCTGCATCAAAGAAGAGTCTTCATCACGTTTGGTGACCTAGTAAGACACACATAATCTCATGAGTCAGGTAAGAAACAAAATGAGTTTGTATTTTACATGAACACATACAGAGAACAATTTTTAATATAACAAATTTCTTTTAGCAACAATAGCAAGATAAAATGAACACACTGTTTTGCGTGTAAAACATTTCCCCCTTTACAGATGTCAAACTCTTCTGAATAGGACTTACAGAAAGAATGACTATGTGCTGGGGCAAAGTCCCAAGATTGGACAGACCTTAACACATATACAGTTTATTTAAATTGTAGGAATGTGTATATGCATTTTCCCCCTAAACGTTTATTTGTTTAGGAGAGAGAGAGAGAGAATGAGCACAAGTGGGGGAGGGGCAAAGAGAGAAGGAGAGAGAGAATCCCAAGCAGGCCCCAGGCTCAGCACGGCGCCCGACATGGGGCTCGATCTCACGACCCTGGGATCGTGACCTGAGCCAAAATCAGGAGTAGGACACTCAACTAACTGAAACACGCAGACATCCCTTCATATGCATTCCTGAAAAGAAGAAAATATGTGGGGCGCCTGGCTGGCTCAGTCAGTGACAGCATGTGACTCTTGGTCTGAGTCATGAGTTCAAGCCCCATGTTGGGTGTGGAGCCTACTTTTTTATATATACATATGTCTGTGCGTGTGTGTACACGTGTGTGTCTGTGTGTGTGTGTATGTGTGTGTGTACGCGCGTATGTGTGTTAAGGTAAAATATATTCTACAGTATATTAGGATACAGGTGATCCTGGACGAGATGAGCCTTTGGCCTAAACCCCACTTGACTCAAAATGTAACGATATAACAAAAATAACAGCAGTAACTACCTCAACAAGCTTAGAGAATTCAATGAGTTAATTTGTCAATATGATGGTTAATAAGTTAACACACTGACTAGCACATGCTAAGGGCTCAATAAATGTTAATCATTTTAATCACTAAAAGATATTAGCATCATTATTATTTTGCACTTTCTGATGGTGGCCTGGACTGCAAAACTCCATGGAAAATTAAGCTAAGCACAGATTATTCATTTTTAGAATCACGCCAGCATCTGAATGGTACTGTTAGGAGTACCACCTAGCTCAACGCCAAGCAAGCCCAACAGTAATAATCCACAGTTATGAAGAAGAAACATACATTGCTTTTTTCACAATAACTGCATGAGTATTTTTTTCTTTTTTAAAAATCATTGCTTTATTCTCGTAAGGTCTCAATTTCCTCTAGTAGAAAATTTTCATTTTTTTTCCATCAAAGAAAAACTACAGAATATGTTAGTCAAGATTTCTAGGTCACACTGACATTATATTTTAAAATGTATTCCATTCTTATTCCAAGAAAGTCTAACTTAAATTTTGTTAGCTAAGTCTGTACAAAGACCAACTGATTAAAAGAAAAATCTTGTTAAAGACTTGTTTGACTTGTTAAAGGCAAGTCAAAAGACCACATGTGTATGAGTATGTACAAAAACATACTCTCAATATAAGCTAAATATTATTAAAATGTAGAATGTTTTCTATATGATATAATAGGGTTCCCTGGACTTGGCTCTCAAAACTCTCTTTTAACTAAAAACAATCAAAGATTTCCAAGAGATGCAATGTCTAAAGTAACTCCTGGAACTATAACTGTACTCAGAAGGACCAGAATTATCCCAGTTTGAAAAGGTTTTTCAAATGGAAATAAAAGAGATGCTAAAAGGACATAACTAGAACACAGCTATACGGACACATATAGCTGCAAGGAGGAGGGAAAAGCTTAGAGAATTAAATGAGTTAATTTAGTTAATGTTTAATTGTTAATATTATGTTAACTGTTAACAACTGCTAATATTATAT
Source organism: Lynx canadensis (assembly GCF_007474595.2). Taxonomy (NCBI): domain Eukaryota; kingdom Metazoa; phylum Chordata; class Mammalia; order Carnivora; family Felidae; genus Lynx; species Lynx canadensis. The sequence continues at coordinate 15,879,582 of NC_044319.2, forward strand.
TAAATGTTAATAACTAATAGTTAATATGTTTAGTTAATTTAGTTAATACGTACTAATAGTACATTATTACCGGCAAGAGAAGAAAGCAGGCAGACAATAGAATAAAGAAACATAATCATGACTCAAGTGAAAAACTGGATTTTTTGCAACTTCCAATCTCTTTTTAATTATATTAATACTTCTAATTAGGATTGAAAGAGGTTCACTGTAGGTATTCTAGGGTTTTTGGATCCCTACTTCACAGTAGGGAAGTAGGGATTACTACTTCACAGGAGAAGGCTAGATTTCCTTTTCTTTCATTTTCTTTTTCAAGCTTGCAATACTGTATCTGTCTGGTGCTGTTAGTAGAGAACAAAGAACTTTGGAAGCAGACAGACATTCTAAACTGTATTCCAGACGACACTGTAAAATCATGTTATTACAATCATTACAACAAATGTTGTTATTCGGGGACAATCTGAACCAGTTGGGAGTTATTTTGGCTAGAGTTTCTCACAGTTCCAGAGGTGCTTACGGCAAGGACAGGGTTGGGTACAAACCTGGAGTCCACAGCACATTTTCAGTATATATATTTAATCTGTCTCTAGAAAGAAACTTAAGAATATTGGCATTTAGTTAGAGCTTAAAATTTTTTTTTAATTAAATTGGTATGCTTTCCTGTTGATTCTGTGAACCATTTCATCTTTCTCAGAAAATGAGAACATAGACAAGACTATAGTAGGACATAGGATTCTTTAGTTTGAGTGTCAGATGAGGGGAAATGGTGACCAAGGAATGGATTTCCTTATAGGCTGTATGAACTAAAACAATTTCAGAGGCATGCCTGGTTCATGAAGTACTAATTATGTGTTGTGTCAGAAGAAGCCTTAGATGGGGCACCTGAGTGGCTCAGTCGGTGAAGCATCCGACTTCAGCTCAGGTCATGATCTCACGGTTTGTGAGTTCAAGCCCCATGTCGGGCTGGCTCTCTGCTGTCAGCGCTGGGAGCCCGCTTCGGATCCTGTTTCCCTTTCTCTGCCCCTCCCCCAGCTGTGCACACAGGCTCCCTCTCCCTCTCTCTCAAAAATAAACATTAAAAAAGTTAGAAGAAGAAGCCTTGACATTAAGAAGTCAGGAAAACAGCATGAAAAATAAATGATACATAGTGAGCACCAATGTTGGAAGCAGTGCTGATTCAATCTGGGATACAAAAGAAGTCCAGCATTACTATCTACACTGAAAAGAAAGTGGCAAATGGAGCTCCAGTACTGTTTTAACCCCACTGTGTATATGGAATTATAGCAGGAGCAAAGAGCCCAATAAAATTTCTTCCTGCTTCAATGACTTTCTGCTCAGACCAATTCTGCTTATAGTCTCGGCGGGGAAATGACACAGTTTAATGGTCTCTTCAAATATAAACATCTATATAAGCCTCGGTTTATGTTGTTCACTACCTAATATACAAAATTCAATGTAACAAGATTTAACTTTAATAGGATACCATCTACATTCTTGAAATGTTGAAATTTTCTGAGGGGGCAACTTTATTAAACTCAAAGATTTACTATTTAAGTTGGGGAAAAAGACAAGGTTTCCTTTCAAGCCCAAATGTAACGCTGGTTCCCTGGTTCATACCTTGAAGCAGGAGGCTCTATAAAGGAGCTGGACAACATGCCCAATGCTAGTTTTAGAGGCTTGAGGAAACCGTGGCTCCAACCTTTGCACCACAAAGAGAACCAATACTTTTCTTGACAAAGCAGAACCATCTTCCAAGGCCAAGAGAACCAGCTTTAGAGCTTCCTCCTGCATTGCTAGGAAAAGTTGGGCAAAACCAGAATTTATCATATGCAAAGATAAGACACATCTATTTATTAGAAGGGCAATACTCAAAAACTTCTGCAGGTGCCACTTAATTAATGGGCAACACAACACAAAAACACAAAAAGTATTCACAGTTATACTTTCTAACTATTTTGGGGCAATTTTATACTACACTCTATATATTTTACTTAAGAAAACAGATAAAAAATTAATACATTCAAGAAATATTTCTATCAAAATGAAAACTTTTGCCATTAAAAGTTTTAAGTGCTCTAAAAAACTGACATGGAATTGCCCAAGCCATGATCGTCAAGTGGGATATTATTTTGTAACAACAGATATTGCAAAGAACTAGTCTTTCTACGTGGCACTTACAGTTCTGACACCATACTTTTAGAATTACTGGCATAATAAATATCAAACTTTAATCACATACCTGGTCCAAGGAACTGGCAGCCCCTAGCTCTGACTGCTGCCCAGAGATTGGAGGACAGTTGCTGAGGATTTTGGTGTTGAAGAATGAGCTCTGTAACTGTTCGTTCACCTAAAGATCGAGCTGCTCTCATAGCACGAATCCTGCCTTCCTCTTCCACAAGTTGGCAGTGGACCAGAGTCACCAGCTTCCTCTGCATTGGGCGACTCAGAACACTCTGAGTAGTGCTATTCAGACCCACTCCTTTAAAAGAGAGTAAAAAGTTATTTCTAGGTTTACAATGCAGCTTTTAAGAGTCCAAAAAAATTTCGTCTGATGGGCTGACTGACTTCATGGATATGTGAACAGCCCTGGTTTCTACTAGGATATTTAAAATAAACAAGAGATAAAATGATATAAATAAAAGCCTCGTTTTCATTTTAAAAATATACAAAAGTTGTTACATCATGTAAAAATAATATTCATTGTAACATTAAATATATTATTATTCATCACAACCATGGAGGGACAAAATTAATAATTAATTTAAGACCCAAATCTTGAGGTCATAACAATTCTGGCATATTATTTCATAACAGTTAATTTTATGTTCCTATTGAAACAATAAGCCATAATGGTAAGGCGGTAACAGCAACTTCCAAGTTTATTACATTCTCTATGGCACATCATATAAAACTGAAAAGAAGGCAGATAATCCAGAGTTGTCAAATGGCGGGGAGCCCTCCTGAAACCACTAGTATATTCACACTTACTTTTGCAACTCATTCAAATGTTTCCAACATCACATAAACTTTAAATTCATCTCTTGGAATGGTTTGTAATGATATTATTTACTACTAGTGGGTTTGACTTACAATAAATAAGTGAATTTCATTAACATTCACTTACACCCCACCATTTTTATGTTAAGAAAAGCATCTTTCATAAACATTTATTTGGCATGGATAGTTGCATCTGATTCACCTCTAGCACTGCTGAGTGGTTTCAGGTACAATGCTAATTCTTCTACACATTTCTTGGCTTCCTCATAATGCTTTGTATCTTCAACCCCACTACACAGAGTAATGGGCTGCTGCTCAGGGACCTTGAGGTCAAAAAAAAGGTCTGTATGAGTGCACACTAATTAATTAAACAAATGTCTTATTAAGTATATTTTATGCACTGCTACTCTAAAGTGGTAACATCAAAACTCCCACTAAATTTACTGAAGCCTTTCAAAAGACCTTTTCTATACTAACACACTAAATTTAATGCATTATTTTGGTTTTATAATCGCTTTACTGAAACATAATTTGTATACCATGTAGGCGACCCATTTAAGATATATAATTCAATGGTTTTTAGTATATTCACAGGTGTGTAACCATTACAATTTTAGAACATTTTCATCACCCCTCCAAAGAACACCATACTCTTAACTGTCACCCCTCCCATATTTCCTCCCAACTCCCCACCAACCATAAGAAAATACTAATTGGCTTTCCGTCTCTTGTGGATTTGCCTATTTTGGACGTTTCATGTAAACAGAATCATAGAGTCGTGCAGTAACTTCCAAAGTGACTACACCACTTTGCATTCTCACCAGCAATAAGAGTTTCTGTTGCTCCACATCCTCACCAGCATTTGGTGCTGTCAGTGTTTTGGACCTTGAAGCTATTCTAACTGGTGTGTAGCAGCATCTCGTGGTTTTAATTTGTAATTCCTTAGTGGCAAATGACGTCGAGCAACTTTTCATCAGCTCATTTGCCATCCGTGTATCTTCTCTGGTGAGGCGTCCAGATCTTTGCCCATTTTAAAATTATGTCCTTTTTATTATTGAGTTGTAGGAGTCTTTATTACATCTGAGACACAACTTTTAGATCTATGAGTTACAATTATTTTCTCTCATTCTGTGAGTCGTTCTTTCACTCCGATGGTGTCCTTTGAAGGACAAAGCTTTAAGTCTTCAGTTCAATTTATCCCTTATTTCTTGTACTTTTTGTGTCCTATCTAAAAAAACCTCACTGCCTATTCTAAGGTCACAAAGACTTATGCCTATATTTTCTTTTAAGAGTTCTGTAGTTTTAACTTTTACATTGGTTCATTTTGGGTTAATTTTTGTAGATGGCGTGAAGTAGGGGTCCAAATGGATTCTTGTACACATTTGGATATCCAAGTTTTCCCAGCACCATTTGTTGGAAAAACTGTCCTTTCTTCACTGAATGGTCTTTGCAATGTTGTCAAAAATCGTTTCGTATGTGTGAATTTGTTTCTGGACTCTATTTTACTGATCTAAATGTTTGTCTTTATACCAGTATCACACTGTCTTCATCACTATAGCTTTGCAGTTTCAAAATCTGGAGTGTGATTCCTCCAACTTTGTTCTTTTTCAAGATTTTTTTGACTATTTTGTGGTCCTTTCTGATACCATATAAATTTTAGGGTTTTTTGTTGTTGTTGTTTGTTTCTTTTGGAAAAAAAAAAAAAACACCACCACACATTGGGACTTTGACAGAGCTTACACTGAATTTGTAGATTTCTTTGGGTCTGCCAATCCAGGAACATGCAATGTCTTTCCGTTTGTTTATGTCTTCTTTAATTTCTTTCAACGTTTTGTAGTTTTCAGTGCATAAGCCTTTCACCTTTTATTCCCAAGTATTTTATTATTTTGATGCTGCCGTAATGGAATTGTTTTCTTAGTTTCCTTTTGTATTGTTCATTGTTAGTGTATAAAAATGCAACTAATTTTTGCATGTTGCTTTTATATACTGCAACTTTGCTTAATTCACGTATTAAGTCTTAACAGTTTTTTAATGGAACTCTTTAGGGCTAAAATAGTGGCTACTATATATTAAAATGCCCTATCCTCAAATTTCATAAACATTAGTTGTTTCAGTTAAGGTATGACATAGTCTTACTCATTTTTCAGAAAGGAGTTCATCTTTAGACAACTTCATAAAAAAAAGCAAGCCTTGGTTATTTGCTATTTAACATTTATTTATTTTTGAGAGACAAAGAGAGACAGAGAATGAGCAGAGGAGGGGCAGAGACAGAGGGAGACACAGAATCTGAAGCAGGCTCCAAGCTCTAAGCTGTCAGCACAGATTCCGACGCGGGGCTCAAACCCATGAACCATGAGATCATGACCTGAGCCGAAGTCAGTTGTTTAACCGACTGAGCCACCCAGGTGCCCCCTTGGTTATTTGCTATTTAAAAAAAAATAGTGTATTTCTAAAATTATTATCCCTATTAAGTCTATTTTTTAAAAATGTTTCCAAAATGTGATAGCAGGATTTTCAAAATAAAAAGATAAATGATTATGAAATGAAAAATTAAGTACAAGAAGAAAAAGGATCAACTGCACTTTCCCTTTTGACAAATATTTTATAGTGTTGTTGGGGACATCACAAGAGAGGTTTATCAATAAAAGAAGTTTTCTTTTTGAATAAACTACTCTATTCTCTTTATCTCCAACATACGTAATATCAACCTTTCCTACATTTTAGCAGTTTACATCAAGACTGATCTAGAAAATATTAATGGGGCCAGATCCAAAGTTCTAGTATATCTATTCGGAAAAATGATTTATGAGAAATATATGGCATTTCAGACTCAAACTATGCAAATTTAGCAAGGGATTACTTAAGTAACTATCTAGCTTCCAAAAACTCACCTCCCTTGACTTTGTGAAATCTTCTGAGGATACTACTGATCTCTACTTTGAGAATACTGAGAGAAAATTTTCAGAATATTACCATCAGAACTGCCAGACTTACTTTTACCTTTATTTAGGTAGCTGGGGATATATTTCCTCCTACTCTAGAAAAATGATTCCCAAAGGCTATGCACTCTACAGTTTTTGTCACCTTCTTCATCTTTCATTTGAGTAGTGTCTACTAAGTAAAATTATCTGAAGCAGCTTCACTTCTCCTATTTAGTAAAATGCAATGGTTTTTATGAGTAATATTTTCCCCAATATTAAGAGGTCCTTTAAAAAAAAAAACAAAAAAAGAAGGGGAATCTGGGTGGCTCAGTTGGCTGAGCGTCCAACTCTATTTCAGCTCAGGTCATGATCTCACAGCTGTGTGATCAAGCCCCATGTTGAGCTCCGCACTGAGCCTAGAGCCTGCCTGGGATTCATTCATTCATTCATTCATTCATTTGTTCGTTCTCTCTCCCTCCCTCCCTCCCTCCTCCCCCTCTGCCCCACACATCCTCCCTCTCTCTCTCTCTCTCTCAAAAAATAGTCCTTGTGATTTGCCTCTTAGGTTTCTCTAGTGATCTCAATAGCTAAGATTGTTGAGAAAGGCTGATCACCAGATTAAATGACTGTTATGACGGAGGAACACTGCACTACAACAATAAATCTCTCAACACACTAAAATAAAGGGTCTGCATGGTACTGAACAGAACTTTATCTATTTAGATAGAAGGCAATGTTGCCCAATTTGAATTCAACAAGTTTCTCTTAAGAGGAAAACACATACACTCAGAGATTAAAAAGAATAAGTCACCCATCTTACCTGAGCACCCACTAGCTGCAGCAATGCTGAGTTCACGGGGAGGAGCTCAATGTCTGTATTGATAGTGGTCTGGTCAAACGGGCAAGCCTTGCGGTGGAGTTTATTCAGGCACATCTTGCAGACAGTATGGCCACAACCCAAACTGATGGGCTTTCGAATTGTTTCATCGAAAGTCTGAGTGCAAATTGGGCAGGAGAGGAAATCCGTCCACTGTGGAGCTTGTACAGGCATTGTTACTGGAGTTACAATTCACTAACACACACACACACACACACACACACACACACACACACACACACAAATAATCTAAAGCAAAGATTCCACTGGAATCAAAATCTTTGAAAAAAGTTTTTTTTTTTTTAAATATCTTCCGTAGATACAGTCAGCACATAGTGTGAAATATAACCTGGAAAACAAACAGAAAAAAAAAGAAAAAAATTAGTGTGTTTTCCTTTTCAATTAAACTGCATTCACACTCTATTACCTACACTCTTTTATACCACATTTATATCACTATGGTCCACTGTTTTGCCCTTTCATAGAATAAAGTCATAATAAAACTTCTAGTCTCATCTCCTTGCTGTAGAGATGTGGAGTGGACCCCAGAAAGATAAAATAACTTGCCCAAGGTAACAAATGAAGTTAGTAACAAGGTTAGATCCAGGATCTAAATCTCGCAAATTTATCTAAGTCTACGATTGTTTTATATTCAAGAATTAGCCTTTTTAAACTGGCTAATAATATTGTTTCTTGAGCTGCATACCAGTTACATGAATGTGTTCAGCTGTGAGCATTTATCAAGCTCTACACTTATGATATGTACATGTCTGTGTATGTTATACCTCAAGACAGAGTTTTTAAAAATTGGCCTAAAATTAAAACTACCTGAAAATATTTTATCATTAAATTGGGTATCAGATAACAAAGAGTCTGTGAAATTTTTAAAAGTCTTTTTAAGGATTTTAGACACCGTTAAGAATTTTATTTACCAGTAGTTAGTTACCTTTAAGCCCCTGCTATGGCCTACACCTGTTGCTATAGTGTGCTGTTAGAACAACTGCATAGTTATAATTATTTACTTCAAAAGATTTTTTTAAACTCTCAGATTTATTAATGGTACAACAATTATAGTTCAAATTTCATTTCCTACCCTCTTTTTTGGCAGAAGATAAAAGCCAAATTGACTTATCACCTGTGTCTAACAGAAAATTTTTTTATATATAAAATTCAACCTAAAACTTACAGCACAGCTTAAATAATATGTACTATTTATCTAACTGTAGTTTCTAAAAATGAGAATTGATGTACAGAAGAAAGTAACAGTATCACAAGTTGTTAAAGATTTGATTATGCTCAAGAGAAACTTCTTACAAAGATGAAACAATTAAGCTGTAATTAACTAGGAAAGTAAATTATCTATATACCTTATTCTTTGAGCATTACATTTACTTCTTGCTTTATTGAAACAACTCAACCTTAAATGCAAGTCCATTATTGATGACAGAACAGTTTTCATTAGGTATGTTAAAAATTTATCCATTCATTCAACAAATATTTACTAAGCACTACTATATGCCAGACTGAATTGCTAGGGAAACAGTGAAACAGCACAGTCATAATATCTTCCTTCTGAGTAATCTTAGCTTTGTTTGTGTTTTTGCAAAGGTGCTATAAGATACATATATTTTACCAAGTTAATTTCATGTTCAGGATCTAAAATTAGAGTTATCTGCATGTGTGTTAAAATAGCCCTTGCAATAACAAGAATGGGCAAAGAAATAGTTCATTTTTTTAAAATTTTATTTATTTTGAGAGAGCATGCTGTGTGCATGCATGCAAGCAGGTGAGAGGCAGACAGAGAGAGGAGAGACGGAATCCCAAGTAGGCACCATGGGGCTGGATTTTACAAACCATAAGATCATGACCTGAGCAGAAACCAAGAGTCAGATGCTCAACAGACTGAGCCACCCAGGCACCCCAAGTTATCTGCATGTGTGTTGAAATGACCCTTGCAATAACAAGAATGAGCAAATAAAGAAATTACTCACATTTTGATTTCTATAATGTTTTAAAGATAAAAACTTCTAATACAATAGATTTAATCAAATACATTATGAGTAGCTACAAGTATGATTATAATAAGTTATTACTACTTAATAAACTGAAACTCCTCTGGAATGTTAAAAAAGAAAATACACTATCTAATTATTCACTTGTAGACTCAAATGCTAGATTTGTGCATTGGGTTGCAGAATGCTCAAAAAAAGGGGTAAATTTTTAGAGAAGACATAATGTTCAGAAAAGGAACTGAATATTAGTCATAAATTGCTTGCTGAACCTGATTAAGTAGATAAAGCATCACTCACATAAACTTTTCTATAGATTAGCATGGCAACATATATCAATGCCTGCAAAGAATCTGATCCTGTTAATCTCTGCAAAGAGAGTTTAATGGTTCCTTCCTTTTTACTAGTATGGCTTTCTAGACAACTTAAAACTTGTTCATCTTAAAGTATAGGTAAAACAAAGCACTTAATTCTCTCAAACGCTATAAACTACACAAACCCCCAGAGGGCACAAAATACAGTAAGATGTTGGGGCATCTGGGTGGCTCAGTTAGTTGAGCATCTGACTCTTGATTTCAGCTCAGGTCATGATCCGGGGGTCATGAAATTAAACTCCAGGTCGGGCTCTGTGCTGAGTGTGGAAATTGCTTAAGATTCTCTTTCTTTTCTTTCTTTCTTTCTTTCTTTCTTTCTTTCTTTCTTTCTTTCTTTCTTTCTTTTCTTTCTCTCTCTCTCTCTCTCTCTCTCTCAAATAAATGTATAATAAATGTTTTTATACCATGTCATAACTTTTACTATGAATACAGCTATTTGCCACATACTATGCTAAACGCCTTACACAAAACACATAGAAGGTAGGTAATTACTGTTATCCCATTTTACAGATATGAGAAGTGGAAGTTTAGAGAGGCTGAGTAAGATAAAAAGAAATAGAGCTAAGATATTAACCCAGATGTTCTGGCACAAAACCCAAACTCTTAACCAGATCACCATTCACAAATAAAAGGTTAAATATAATATAGGAAGAAACTACTTGCGATTTCATTCAAAAACCAATGCCACAAAGCTGCATTCCCTAATACTAACTTCACAGTAATTCTGCTAAACTTACTGCCAAATCTATGGTCAGGTCCTTGTTCTAATCTCATTTGTCTTCTCAATGAGGTATGAAACAGACAACTACTAACTCCCTGCTTCTTGAAACCATCAATGAACCACATTCCCCTCATCCTTTCTAACTCGCTGGCTGTTTTTGATCTCTTAAACTCCTAAATGCTGGAATCATCAGGTCTCTATTTTGAGTTTTCACATCATTCTCCGGCCAAAATCCTGAAAAAGCTTTCTATTATATTTAGAATAAAATCTGGATTTATTATTCTTGTTTACAAAACCCTAAATGATATGACCTGTAATTATTTCTCCAACTTCATTTTCTAACACTTATCCTCACCTTAGTATGTTAGTACTAGGTATTCTCTCTATCTAATCTTTGAGTTGGATCACACTCTTCATCACTTAGATGCCACCAAAGATGTCACATCCTCCCTGGCCACTTAAAACTCTAAATCATTCTATAGTCCATCGCTGTACTTAAATTCTCTACAAAACATTTACATTATCTATGTTACATTTTTCTTCTTATATTTTTATTTGCTTACTCAATATCTATCTAGTATTAGAATATAGACTCCACAAGAGCTGAGATCTAATCTGTCTTGTTCACTATGAAAGCTAATAGCTCCCCACTATAATTTAGACTACGTAAAGTTTTTGCCTATAATTTCAAGAGTTGACAAGACGTGTGAAAATCTGTTCATAAAATTATAAGTGACTTAAAAACTCTTAAATTAAGAAATTCTAATCTATACTATTCTTTAATGAGTCTTAAAATTGCAAGCAACTTTTTGAGATTCACGACATCTGACACTGTGCAATATGTAAAACAGGTAGAAAATATGGTCAACATCAGTTTTACAGACTTGAAAACTCACTGCTCTCCTACATGGTCTCAGAACTGTGCTGCCACAAGTTTTCCAAATTATTCTGTTGTAACAAGTTGTAACAAGATTTTTAAAAAAATGTTTATTTAATTTTGAGAGAGAGAAAAACAGTGGGGAAGGGGCAGAGAGAGAGGGGGACAGAGGATCCAAAGCAGGCTCTGGTGCTGACAGCAGAGAGCTTGATGCAGGGCTCAAACCCACGAACTGTGAAATCATGACCCCGAGTCAAAGTCGGACCCTCAACCAACTGAGACACCCAGGCGCCCCACAATAATTGTTTAAAATACAATCACAAAATTCTATTGGTAAAAGACACTTTAGAGATCATCTGGTTCTTGCCTAATTTTTCAAGATGAGGTAACATTCTTATGTCCCAATCAGTAGCAAGTATTATTAAACATTTTCAAACATCTCCTTCCATTCAATTGCTAAAACCCAAAGAACTTGGAATCACTTTCCTTCTTTTTGCAGAGAAATAAAATTAACATTCAGAGAACTCTGTGCAAGGTCACATAGGTAGCAAAATCAAGACACAACCACCTCGGATCAGTACTGGACACTGAAGCCTATGCACTTGCCACTGTACCAATTCAACATGAAGAAGACCAAAAACAAGACAAGTAAAAGAGTTACAACGTCATGCAGCTTGATAACGGCAGAGCCAGGATTAGAAACCAAGTTTCTAGTTTTAGTGTCCCCGGCACCCCTATCAGACTGCCTTGAAAATAAACCTATCACCACCCCCTGATTTTTAAAATATCCTTGCATACTAACATGTCTCCGGAGGTAAGGGAAAAAAGCAAAAATGAACTATTGGGACCTTATCAAGATAAAAAGCTTCTGGGGGGCACCTGGATTAATAATAAGCACTATAATAATAATAATTGGTTAATAAGCACTGCCCTTCTGCTTAGGTGATGGATCTCATAGTTCATGAGTTCAAGCCCCACATGAAGCTCTGCAGTGACAGTGAGGAGCCTGCTTAAGACTCTCTCTCTGCCCCTCCTCTAATTGCGCTTTTTCTTGGTCTCAAAATAAATAAATTTTTTAAAAAAGGTAAAAAACTTCCACACAGTGAAGGAAACAGCAACACCAAAAGGCAACCAACAGAATGGGAGAAGATATTTGCAAATGACATATCAGATAAGGGGTTAGTATCCAAACTCTATGAAGAACTTAACAAACTCAACACCCAAAGAACAAGTAATCCAGTGAAGAAATGGGCAAAAGGCACGGACAGACACTTTTCCAAAGAAGACCTCCTGATGGCTAACAGACACATGAAAAGATGCTCAACATCACTCATCATCAGGGAAATACAAATCAAAACCACAATGAGATACCACCTCACACCTGTCAGAATGGCTAACATTAACAACTCAGGCAACAACAGATGTTGGCGAGGATGCAGAGAAAGGGGAACTTTTGCACTGCTGGTGGGAATGCAAAGTGGCACAGCCACTCTGGAGGTTCCTCAAAAATTAAAAATAGAACTACCCTATGACCTAGCAATTGCACTACTAGGTATTTATCCAAAGGATACAAAAACGCTGATTCGAAGGGGCACATGCATCCCAATATTTATAGCAGCCCTATTGACAATAGCCAAATTATGGAAAGAACCCAAAAGTTCATCAACTGACAAATGGATAAAGAAGATGTGGTATGTATATACACAACGGAATATTACTCAGTGATTAAAAAGAATAAAATCCTGCCATTTGCAATAATGTGTATGGAACTAGAATGCATTATGTTAAGTGAAATAAGTCAGAGAAAGACAAGTATCATTATTTCATTCATATGTATAATTTAAGAAACCAAACAGATGAACACAGGGGAAGGGAAAGAAAAATAAGATAAAAACAGAGAGGGAAGCAAACCATAAGAGACTCTTAAATACAGAGAACAAACTGAGGGTTTCTGGAGGGGTGCTGGATGGGGGGATGGGCTAAATGGGCAAGGTGCATTAAGGAGGACACTAGTTGGGATGAGCAATGGGTGTTATGTGTAAGTGATGAATCACTAAATTCTACCCCTGAAACCATTATTACGCTATATGTTAACTAACTTGGGATTTAAAAAAAAAAAGAAAAGGGTGGGGGCACCTGGGTGGCTCGGTTTGGTTAAGCCTCTGACTCTTATTAATTCTGATGATCCCAGGGTCATGGGATCAAGCCCTGTGTTGGGCACTGTGCTGAGCATGGAGCCTGCTTGGGGTTCTCTCTCTCCCCCTCTCTCTGTCTCTCCCCTGCTTGCACACTCTCACTTTCTCAAAAAATAAACAAACATACATGCATACATTTTAAAAAAAGGGAGAGAAATAATTTGAAAAAATGAAATAAAATAAAATAAAATATCCTTGTACACTAAAACTACAGTTAACAATATTTGGCTTAGTATCAAGGCATCCATTAACCTTGGAAATATGTAAAATTGTTTATATACACATGCTCATTCCTTCAGGAATAGGATCCAGGGCTTTTATCAATTCTCAAATTTTTATCAGTTCTCAAAGGTTTTATTTGAGGAGGAAGGGAAGGGGAAAATAAGAATCACTGACTCAGATGGGGTACCTGGGTGACTCAGTCAGTTAAGCGACTCTTGATTTCATTTCAGTTCTCCTGTCATGATCCCACAGCTGACAGGGCAGAGCCTGCTTGGGGTTCTCTCCGCCCCCACCCCACCCCCTGCTCAAGATGTGTCTGTCTCTCTGTCTATAAAGAAAAAAAGCAAAGAAAAGAAAAGAAAAGAAAAGAAAAGAAAAGAAAATGGAAAGAAATCACTGATTCAGACATACTGAAATAAAGTAACTAGTGAAAACATAAGAATATAAAAAACAAAAATAGTAATTTATATGAACATATATTTCCTCTGTATTTGCACCACAATCTCAACAAACTCTTGTAAGTTCTTTAAAAGTGATGTTCACGTGCACCAAACATTTTTTTTAAATGATTACACCGAAATGTCTCCTTCTCACCCCTATTTCTCATCCCTCTAGTCCTCACTTCCATCCACCTGCACAGACAAACCCCTGGTTTATTTTCTTTTCAGATTCTTTATCCATATAGGTCAATATACAAATATGTATTATTAACTGGCTAAAAAGTATTTTAAATGCTGTCATTTGCAACTCTTCTCTCTTTCTGTACTAAACCAGTGTTTCTTAGAAATTATACCCTAAAAACCTTTCTCCATTCCCAGTAAAAATTAAACATTCAGTTACTTGCATAAAAATCTTTTATTGGTTTTTACTATGTGCCCAGCACTAGGGATAAAAAATAGTGAACAAGCAAGTCTTTGCAAGTCTGCACAGAGCTTACATCGTTTCTTTCATTACCCATATAAACAACAGAGACACAAACTAAATACATGACTCCAAGGCATGGTAAATGCTATCAAGGTGAGACAGAAGTACATATAACAGATAATCTAAACAAACTGGGATGAGGTCATGATCCCAGGGTATTAATGGATATGAACAGATGGAAGAAAAAGGTCTGGAAAGATGTCAAACAAAATTAACAGCAAGTTATACAGTTGGGCAGCTTATAAAATGTATATAATCATGAATTTTATAAGTGCAAATAATTTTGAAACAATGAAAACAAGAGAAGCTAGAGTACATTTAGAACACAATTTAGGCTACTTCTAAGATAAATTATTGTAAGACTAAAACATTTCTCTTTATTAAACAGACTGCTTTATACATCTGAACATCCAAATTCTCAAAACTTAGTTGTTTTTTTTTCAAAATGCATTAAAAACTCTTTTTATAACTTCTCTGTAATTTACCTGTTTCAAAGAACTAGCACATTTTATTAATTTTATGTATCATTCCATCTCAACATAGTAAAATCAGGTATATAGTTGCTAAACTCTTGCGTTTTCCAGTAAAATAGTTCTTAGAGACAACTATAACAAACTTGATAGAATAAACACATAGAATCAGCACCCAGTTCTTCACTAAAAATAAAAGCATTCTAGGGTCGCCTGGGTAGCTCAGTTGGGTTAAGTGTTTGACTCTTGATTTCAGCCTAGGTCATCTCATGGTTCATGAGGTTGAGCCCCACACTGGGCTCCATGCTGATGGTGCAGAGCCTAATTGTGGTTCTCTCTCTCTCTGTCCCTTCAGCATGCACGTGCTCTCTCTCTCTTAAAATAAATAAACTTAAAAACAAAAAACAAAAAACAACTTTCTTTTGATCAGAAAGATAGGTATGAAAGACTGAGGGAAAACAGTATTTTAAAAGCTTGATTTTGCTTGGGAAATTTGATGATTATGAATAGTAACTCAATCTTTGATGATTCTATTTTAGGAACTATAAAATCATAAAGCAAAGATTTTTTTTTTTGAACGTCAAAATGTTATTAACTGTACTTATTAGATCTAAGAACAATTTCCACTTCCTCATTCCTTAAACATCTTTCTCCAAAGTCATCTTTCTAAACATTCCCCAAGTTTTCCCATAAACAGATGTTTACAACATCTTCAACCACAAAACATATCTAAATTATACAGGACACATGGCTTAGTGAATGTAGTAAACCTTCTCTCAGTATGGAGTAAACCTATGAAATAAACTGACAGGGGCGCCTGGGTGGCTCGGTTGATTAAGCATCCAACTTTAGCTCAGGTCATGATCTCACAGTTCATGAGTTCGAGCCCTGCATTGGGCTCTGTGTCTTCTCTCTTTACCCTTCCCGTGCTCGCATTGTTTCTCTCTCAAAAATAAATAATAAACGTTAAAAAACAAAAAGAAATAGGGGCACCTGGGTGTCTCAGTCGGTTAAGTGTCCAACTTCGGCTCAGGTCATGATCTCGTGGTTCACAAGTTTGAGCCCCTCATTGGGCTCTCTGCTGTCAGCTCACAGCCTAGAGCCTGATTTGGATTCTGTGTCTCCCCTCTCTGTCCCCCCCCCCCCCAACCCACTCACGCTGGGTCTCTCAAAAGAAAGAAAGAAAAAGAAAATGACGAAAATACTAAACATCAATATCCAGATTCTTTAAGCTTCTTCAGAGCAAGGTTCTGTCAGGAAAAAAAAAAAAAAAGTCCTAAATAATTCTATTCATCAAAGCACATGTGCTCAAGGCCTCCAGACAACTCATTGTGTATTAGAGGTCAGTCAGCCCAAACCTAGCTCAACAGGAGTAGCTCTACTGAAACCTTTCTAATCCGAAAAGCATGGATGATGAACCCTCTTTATTTCTAACAAAAATCCAAACAAGTGACTGTTACTCAATGATGAAAGCAATGGTTAACCTTCCTATCAGTTAAAACAAGGCCTAGTCCCCTCCGTAAATGGCAAGTCGTAATTTTTACTGTTACTAATTGGTTATACATAACAACATGATAAATAGCAATCAGTTCACCTTGAAGAAGGCCCAAATTTTAAAATATCATAACTTCCTCAAGAATATTCACATTTTTACACAAGGAATAGTGCTCATAAGTACTACAGACAAGATTATGATATGGTACAAAAAAGAGCTTGGTTTTCTGAAAATAAACCATGTGTCAGGTATTATGCTAGGTGTTTTCAGATGCTTTTCTCATTTAAGTGTGCACCATAAATCTAAAACACAATATGAACTACCACCAGTAACCAATATCTGTTAAGTACCAAGTAGGTGCCAGCACTTTCAGTGCGCTATATACAGTATCTAATTAATTATTCACAGCAATGCTGCAATGCATGTATTACCTTCATTTTAGTGATAAAGTAAAGAAACCAAAGTACAGAGAAGTACCCAAAGACACAAAGCTAGCAAGTGGCAGGACTATGATTTAAGCCTGGCCAGCCTAATTCCCAAGCTGGTACTGTTAAATACCGTAACTTGTGCCATTTTACAGATGACCAACAGTCCTTAGGGAAGGAGAACTTTTGTTTTTTAACATTCATTTGAGAGAAAGAGAGACAGACAGAGGATCCGAAGAAGGGGGCTCCACTAAAGAGAGCCTGATGTGGGGCTCGAACTCATGAACTGTGAGATCATGACCTGAGCTGAAATGAAGAGTCCCACACTTAACCAACTGAGCCACCCAGATGCCCCAAGGCCAAGGCAGGGAACTTTTAAGGGTGATGGAAATGTCCTAAAATTGAATTGTGATGACTGCACAATTCTGCAAATTTACGAAAAATCAATGAATTGTGCACTTAAAATATGTGAATTTTATAAGTACGTAAATTATGTCAATAAAGCTATTAAAAATCATTAAAGTCTTTTTTAATAAAGAGTCTTAGTCTTCAAATTTTTAAATGCAATACTTTAAAAATACAGGGGTGCTTGGGTGGCTCAGTCGGTTAAGCATCCAACTCTTGATTTTGGCTCAGGTTGTGATCTCACAATTCAGGAGTACAAACCCCGGGTCGGGCTCAGTGCTGACAGTGCAGAAACTGCTTGGGATTATCTCTCTCCCCCTCTCTCTCTGCCCCTCCCCTGCTCGCTCTCTCTCGTAATACATAAATAAACTTAAAAAATATATAAAGACAATAGCCCTAATTAAAAGCTAAATTATATTGCTTTGAAGATTTCATTTAAATAGATTATAAAGTGGGGCGCCTAGGTGGCTAAGTCAGTTAAATGTCCAACTTGGGCTCAGGTCATGATGTCACAGTTCATGGGTTCCCGTCAGGCTCTGTGCTGGCAACTTAGAGCTTGGAGCCTGCTTTGAATTCTTTGTCTCCCTCTCTCTGCTCATACCCTGCTCACACTCTTCCTCTCTCTCAAAAATAAATAAAACGTTAATATATACATGTATTAAAAACTGACATCTAAAAAATTATTAAAGGGGTTCCTGGGTGGCTCAGTCAGTTGAGTGTCCGACTCTTGATTTCAGCTCAGGTCATGATCCCACGGTTATGGAAGAGAGCTGATGACCCCGGGATTGGGCTCCACACTGAGCTGAAGGTGGAACCTGCTTAAGATTCTCTCTCCCCCACCCCAACCCCCACACCTCTGCCCCCCTCCCCTGCTCGTGCTCCTTCTCTAAAATAAATAAATAAAAAGTTGTTAAAAATATATTACCATCTCCTCTACATAGGTTCGTTTTATCTGCCTCTGACTTGGAGAAAATGGAAATAAAATTCATCAAGCATCTAATCTGGGCCAGTCACCC
The DNA here is from genome assembly GCF_007474595.2 of Lynx canadensis. Taxonomy (NCBI): domain Eukaryota; kingdom Metazoa; phylum Chordata; class Mammalia; order Carnivora; family Felidae; genus Lynx; species Lynx canadensis. Next base: position 15,897,507 of record NC_044319.2, read on the forward strand.
CTCTGAGGCATTTTTATGCCCATTTTATAGATAACACTTGAGCTTCAACAGAATTAAATAACTTGCCTGAAGCTGATATATTGTGAGCTGAGACTACAACTCAGCTCTTACGTGAATCTGAAGTATAAGCTGCCCTGAGAAAGATATATTAAGCAAAACCTTATTTTAAGAAGAAAACCTTGGTTTCCTCACACTCTACCCTATGAGAGGAGTTTAACTCTGTATTCTTGGTCGTAATTTAATTTGTCATCTCTCTGGAACATTTCCATAGCAACTGACATGCAGGGCAACATCAGAGAACATTTTTAACAATCTTGAAAAACAAAGCAAAAAGCAGGAAATCAAAACAAAAAGAAGAAAAATCAATGAAGGCTTATTATAATAATTCTCAGTGTTATAATTCTCAGCAGAGTATCAATTAATTTACAGATGAAATACTAGTCTCAGATTTTTAAGGAGGCTCAAGGTTTTTCCAGCAATAATGTCCTATGAAGAAAGACCCAATTATTTATTTATTTATTTTTTAATGTTTATTTGCTTTTTGAGAGACACAGAGTACGGATCAGGGGAGGGAGAGAGAGAAAGGGAGACACAGAATCTGAAGCAGGATCCAAGCTCTGAGCTGTGAACACAGAGCCCAACACGGGACCCAAACTCACGGACCGTGAGATCATGACCTGAGCCGAAGTCGGACGCTTAACCAACTGAGCCATCCAGGCACCCCAAGACTCAATTTTGATTGTAAAAATATCTTCCCAAAATATGTGAACACAACATTGTAGATGTAAATAAAATAATGTAAATGCTAATGTCAGTACAAACGGACAAATACTTCAGACAGGTATAGAGAGAATAGCTTCTGATTTAGAGGGAGGAAAGCCTAAAAGATAGGGCTTGATAAAAAGGGTTGAGAAAGCAGCAAAGGGATCATTTAGATGGCTTATTTAGCCATCCAGTGTCTAGAAGGACAAAAAGAAACATTTCTACCTGCAGCATAATGCCAAATTTAGAAGAAGAAATAGTAAAAACAGATAAAACCATTCATTCATGGAGAAGCTGCCTAATCTGAAATTGAAGTGGTACTCTAGAAAGTGAATGACAACCTCTAACTTTGTGTGCTCAGTTTTAAAGCTCCAGGTTTTTATTCTACGTTAAGTTACGCATTGTGTGTAAATGTGCTACACTGAAGAGGACATCACCAGTTATTAAAGAGGTGGCAGAAAAGCATCATCTTAAAAAGAAAAGGGGGAGGAGAGGGGCTAGGGCGCCTGGGTGGCTCAGTGGGTTAAGTGTCCGACTTCAGCTCAGGTCATGATCTCACGATTTGTGGGTTAGAGCCCCGTGATGGGCTCTGTGCTGACAGCTCAGAACGTGGAGCCTGCTTCAGATTCTGTGTCTCCCTCTCTCTGCCCCTCCCCTACTCGTGTTCTCTCTCAAAAATAAACAAACATAAAAAAAAAAAGAAAAAAGCGCGTCATCTTTAAAGCATCTGTGGAATACTTAGAAAACTTCGCATTATAGCAAAACAGCCAAAGGTTACTTCACTTTTTCAGCTTCTGTATTAATCCTCCGCTGACTATTACATATACTATATTGTTAACTAAGTATGTTATCACCATTTAGTGGTGTTCAAACATCAACAACACAACAAGAACTAATAATAACCAAAATCAGGAATATTCTGGAATACACTTGGCATTTTAGTTGATCTGTTATTTTGTTAATTGCTTTCAGATTAAGTGCAAATTTCTGATATTGGTTGTTTTCTTTGTGAAAATTGATGTCTTCTTAATTAAGCCTCTTTTCTAAATCCTAAAGATAACTCAGCCCCAACAAAAAAGATCCATGAATAATTTTTGGTGCCTAGGCCAAATATTTTAACTAGACTTTAAATAGTTTTTCAGGTCACGTTTTGAAATCTCTCCTCCTGCTGCAATAATGGCTCATTTTCAGAACAGGAAGTTTGTTCCTTTGGTCTCCAGAAGTTATTTTGAGACGCAATGACAAATCTGATTGGCAAGTATTCAGTAACCATGAATGTAGGGGTAAATGCTCACGAGGAAAAATAAATCTAACCTGTGCCCCATAAACTCATATTTCAGACTGTCAATTACTAACCTATAGACTCCTGAGGAGTTCAATGAAATTGAGATAGTTTATTGGGGCAGCACTAATAATCCATTTCTTCAATTTATCCCTCTTTACTAGTTCTTTCCTTCCCTACAGGCATGATTAAATCCTTGTTCAGAGGAGCTTAAAAAACATTTATGTCTCCAATCTTTAATTAAAAAAAAAAAAAAGTTGGGGCACCTGGCTGGCTCAGTGGAGTGTGCAACTCTCAATCTCAGGGTTGTGAGTTTGAGTCCCTCAATGCGCATAGAGTTACTTAAAAAATAAATAAATAAAAGTCATTCAATCCCTGTCCTTGTCCTCCTCTTAGGCTCTTTCTCTACTCCCTCACCTTTCAGTTTTAAAACTACCCACTCTATCCCAACCACTATGTTGAAACATCTCTTAACAAACATGTCAACAACCTTCTTTTAAAATTCAATGGTTCTGCTCAGTCATTAATTTCTTATATATAGCATTTAATAATGTTGGCCAGTTATTCCTACAAATGCTGTCCCCTTTTGGTTTCTATTATAACATACTGTCCAGGTAATCCACTAACGGCAAGCCACTCCTTGCGTGTCTCTGTCGAGGGTTTCTCCTTCTCTGTCCATCTCTGGAATATATGATTTTCCAGAATTCCTACCTCAATTCTTTCCTCTACAAATTTCCCCGAGTAATTCCATCTATTTTCAGCTTTCAAATACCGACTACATGCTGATGATTTCCAAATCAGTATCTCAAGTTCAGACCTCTCTTCTTTTTATTTTTTTTAAATTTTTTAAATGTTTATTTATTTTTGAGGGAGAGACAGAGTGAGAACAGGGGAGGAACAGAGAGAGAGACACACACAGAATCTAAAGCAGGCTCCAGGCTCTGAGCTGCCAGCACAGAGCCTGATGTGGGGCTTGCACCCACGAACTGTGAGATCTTGACCTGAGCCAAAGTGGGACGTTTAACTGACTATGCCACCCAGGCTCCCCAGACCTCTTTTCTCAATGCCAACCAGAGCCATATAATCAATTGGTTACTAGCCATCCATGTCTAACTAGCATCTCAAATCATCTCAACCTTACCAAAAACCTTTGTTCCCTATGTCAATGATGAGTCACTTACCCATTGACAGAAGCATGGGGCATCATCAACTGACTTTTCCCTTTTCCTCAAACCCCTCCCCCTTAACTAATCAGTCACCAAGCCCTATCATTTCATTTTAATGTTTCCTTAAACCTTCGCATCCATTCCCAGTATCTAAGTTTAGGTTACCAACATCTCTTATCTAGATTACTAGATTTCTTAACTATAGTTATCCCTGTTAACAATACCCTCAATAGAGCAATTAGCTAAGCCATAACTAGACTCTAAGTTCCTTAAAATCAGAGAGTATCTTGGTTTTTTTCCCCTCTCATTATTTTCTCTATGGTTTTAATGCAGAAAAAAGTCAGCCAACACACATTAGTAAATGTATCAAGCTGGAGTATTTCTGTTTTCTCCAACAAAAAGTCAACTGAGCTAATGGAAAGCTTGCTGCTAGGGAAGAAACCTAGGGCCTTATCATCTAGACTAGCATGCACAGGTCAACAAGGATTTATAGGAGTTGAATAACATTATGAACCAACTAGACCTTAAAGACATCCAGAGAATACCTAACAACAGAATTCTTTTCAGGTACACACAGAACAATCTCCAAGGCAGATATGCTAGACCATAAAACAAGTCTCAATACATTTAAGAGGACTGAAATCGCTAAAGTTATGTTCTCTGACCACAATGGAATGAAATTACAAACTAATAACAGAAAGAAATTTGGGGAATTCACAAACATAGGGAAATTAAACCACAATAACCTAAATAACCAATAAGTCAAAGAAGAAGTGAAAAGGGCAACCAGAAACTATTTTGAGATGAATGACAATGAAGATATACAATACAAAAACTTATAAGATGCAACTAAAGCAAGGTTTAGAGAGAAGTGTGCAGCTTTAGATGTTTACATTTAAAAGAGGGGCGCCTGGGTGGCTCAGGCAGCTGAGCCAGACTTTAGCACTCTGGTCTTGATCTCATAATTCGTGGGTTTGAGCCCTTCATTGGGCTCTTCTGCTGTCAGCAGAGCCCACTTCAGATCCTCTGTCTCCCTCTCTCTCTCTAAAATAAACATTAAAAAAAAAAAAAAAAAAAGAGGGAGGTGGGTAGGGGGACAGGTGAAATAGGTGAAGGGGATTAAGAGTACACTTACCATGATGAGTACTGACTAATGTATAAACTGTTGAATCCTACATTGTACACCTGAAACTAATTGTGACACTGTACATTAATTACACCGGAAATAAGATTAAAAAAACCAAATAAGACAAAAAACTAATAAACAAGAAAAAAATTAAAAACTTGAAAAAATCTCAAATCAATAATCTTACTTTTTGCACCTTAAGACACTGGGGACAAAAAACGTATTTAACATCAGCAACATAATGACAAACTCTCTGTGGCCAAAATTTAACATTGGTAACAAGTAACTCCAATTTTAGACAATTACTCCCCTAAACTTACAAAACAAACTTGTAAGCCAGACATTAAAAGCCTAAATATTTTTTAAAAATTTTTTAAAAGCTTAAAAATCCAAGTATTCTTATACCCCAGTTTAACAATAATTAGATTATCAGGCGTAAATGCAATTAAAATAACCGATAGTTTGCTCTCCAGTGAACACACACACAATTTCCATTTTGGAGGAAGGAGATTTTAAGAAGGTACCTGAAGGTTTATAAACTCAAATATAAAATCCAGGTTTTTATTTCATTATTTTAAGCAGGCAACTTTTAACATGGGCAAATGAGTCTTAATATATCAAAGCTGGCAAACAGAGAGAAAAACCCTCAACTTTATCTTTCAGAAGGCCTCTAGGATACCACTTATTAGCAAGCTATGCTGGCATTCCTATCTTTGAAGGAGATAATCATAGGTTAAATATAAACAAATGGAGACTTGAATGCTAAGCTCTAAAATAGCAACAGAATTTACTATGGGTTAAAATATTCCAAAAACTTGGGGCTCATGGGTGGCTCATGAGTGACTCAAATGTCTTTGGCTCAGGTCATGATCTCACAGTTCATGAGTTCAAGGCCCACATCAGGCTCACTGCTGTCAGCACCAAGCCCACTTCAGATCCTCTATCTCTCTGGCCCTCCCTTGCTCATACTCTCAAAAATACAATAAACCGTAAAAAATATATTCTAAAAACTTAAAGTATATTATCTTTTAATTATAATAACCTTATAAAATATTATTACACCCTTGAGACAATCAGGGCCTAGACAGAGAACAAAACAGAGAAAAACTGTCCAAGCTCAGTCCCCTGGAACAATCAGCCCCAATGTGAGCTGCTAGATGACTCAAGCTGCATGAGTGACTTAAATGGAGACCAGCAGCAGAACCACACGGCTAAATCCTGCCCCAAATGCTGACTCAAAAGTGTAACCAAATAAAAGGTTGTTTTCAGCCACTCAACTTAGATATCTAATTGTTATATAATTAAAGCATAACATAACATGTATAAATTTCATCATAGCCTTTTGAGAATACATAATACTGAATGTAATAGTGACCCTGAAACACGAAAAGTTCTCAATTGAATTACAACCTTTTAAAAGTGTGAATCTATCTTCATGAAGGCCCTAAAAATTACTAATATACTGAAGTACCTTCATAAACACAACATGCCTAAATTTAGTTTCTTAATCCTACAGCATAAATTAATACTAAGGGGAGAAGCAGTCAAGTATACCAAAATGATAACATTTTCAAAGCACAGCATGGATGACACGTCCTCTAGAAAAAATATGTACCAACCACTTAAACTCAATGTAAATCTGTCTAAAACTTACTATATTCCAACTTAATACTTGTCACCCATGCTACCAGTCCTGCATGCTGATGTGCCACAGAAGCATTATTAACTCTTAACATTGATAGATTCGCATACTCCCAAGCTAGATGTTGTTAGTATTAACTGGTTATAATCTAAAGACTTAACTTTCCTTAACATCATCACCTTAGTGATCTTCAGCAGGTTATACTTCTTTTTTCCTACCTACAACTATCTTTATACACTCTCCAAAACTATTCCCTCTTCACCCCCAAATCCCACTTGGGATATGAGTGCCAAGCCCTTAGAGATCATCTCATTTAATCCCCCAACAACCTCCTGAGATAGCTATCACCACTACTGACGAAGGAAGGAAGGAAAGAAAACAAAGTTACTCAGCTAATTTAGTGGTCTAGTCTTAATATGAACCCACGTTTGTCCAATTCTTTGCAAAGCCTGTACTTTTCTACTGTAATACAGTATCTTCCAACTTTCAGCACCTGTAATTTTTATTGAATTAATATTATTTTATTAGCCAAAAATAAAGATCTGTTTACGTTTAACCTGAGCATGATCAGTTTCAAATTAAGTAAATTTAGTACAGGACCCCTGGAACTATTTAAGCCTACTAGCTTATTTTTTTTTTTAATGTTTATTTATTTTTGAGACAGAGAGAGACAGAGCATGAATGGGGGAGGGTCAGAGAGAGAGGGAGACACAGAATCGGAAGCAGGCTCCAGGCTCTGAGCTGTCAGCACAGAGCCCGACGCGGGGCTCGAACTCACGGACCATGAGATCATGACCTGAGCCGAAGTCGGACGCCCAACCGACTGAGCCACCCAGGCGCCCCCACTAGCTTATTTTTTAATTAGGTTATTGCAACTAATACATTCCTTTTGAAGAGAATCACAAGGAACATTTTATTAGAACTTTTCACTGAGAATAATCACAGGACTAAAACAGAAAACGAATCTTATTTCTATATATTTAAGATACTTAAAATGTGTTAAAGTGTAGCTTACAGAAAGGCATACATAGAGATCAAGAATGTTCGGTTCAATGAATTATCACAAAGTAAGCATACCTGTACAGCTGACCCTTGAACAATACTGGTTTGAACTGCATGGGTCCATTTACATGCAGATTTTTTTTTTTTTTAAAAAGAGTTGACAGCAAAGGCACAAGGCGTTCACTTACAACTGCCCATCCTAGTCTCTCCACAGACCAAATCAAAGGTGACCGGTACAGAGCTTGTGCCTGTTGCCCTGAGAACCCAGGGAGACCAGACCTGTGGAGGCAGTCAGCAGTCCCAGGGCACCCTGGGATGGGGCAGGGCTTCGGGTCACCCTCTGGGTGAAGGGTTGTATATGTGGGGTGGGTGAGTCAGGCACAGGGGGGCTTGGCAGAGAGGAGGCCGAGCTGAAAGAGGAACACATCCAGTGGCCTCAACCTCCAATCCTCCAGGCACTGGATCCCCACCAAACACCCCCCAACAGGGCCCAGGCCCCAGAGTCTCTGGGAGGCCACCTATACTTACATGTGGCTACAGCTGCCAGTGGCACAGGTCAATGCTACACTGCCAGGCAGATGAGACCTCTGTATTGTGCCTCCAGGCTTCCGCCACAGCCAGCCAGCTGCCCAGGAGCTGCCCCTGCTGAGCCAAGGTCACCAGGGTGCAGAATATCACCATGCCAGGACCAGGCCTGCCCCTGGTACTGCCTCTGGCCTGGCCTGGCCTGCCTATAGGTGCATTTTTTTTTTTTCAATAATATAGTATGTAAGGAAGTAAATGTATTTCACCTTCCTTATGATTTTCTCAACATTTTTTCCCTCTAGTTTTAATACAGTATATAATACACACAACATACAACACACGTTTATCAACTTTATACTACTGGTAAGACTTCTAGTCAACGGTAGGCTATTAGATGTTAAGTTGAGGAGTCAAAGGTTATAAGCAGATTTTTCACTGCATGGGGGCTGGCATCACTAAGCCCCAAACTGCTCCAAGGGTCAACTGTATACGCAAGATATACAACATTACCACACCTCAGAAGGCCCCCCACACCATCCCTCCCAATCATTATTCTTTTATTCCTCCTCAAAGGTCACTACTATCCTAACTTCTAATACCACAGATTAAAAACTCTATACAGTAGAACCATCAGTATGTATGTGTGTATACATATATATATTCTTTTGTGTTTCAGCTTCCGAAGATAATTATAATTATTATAAAATATTATATTATATAATATTATAATAATTCAACATTATATTTGTTAGGTTTTTATTCTACATTCGTACTTTTTAAACTATTACACAACACTTCCAGTTAAACTGACCACAGTTAGAAAAATACCCTTCATAAGGTCAGTTTTGAAGCAGTGATGACATTTGGATTTTGAACACCAGCAGATTTCTGGTGGTGAACTGTAACAAAAACAGTAGTGGTGTCAGTAACAAAACTTGAGAACAGAGTCCCTCTTTACTCAAGAAAACAAAGCAACATATCCATCACAATAATAGCCCCCACTTCTTTCCTTTTACTTGCTTCTACTTTTCCCCAGGGAGCCTGTGCCTTAGGTGTCCTTGGTGGTGATCATAGGAGTGTGACTGATTCTAGAACTGGGCGACAAAGAGAAAACAGGGAGATGTACACAGAAGAGGTAAACTGCAACACACCTGTGATGCATATAGGTGGGTGATCCTTGAATGTATCATCGGACTTAGGAAATTTTTGCATTAGAGACATAATCTAACATACTTAATAATAGTGTTAATAAAATGTATTGTCCCCGTCACCTACTAGCCAAGACTTAAGGACATTTTCATTACTTTGTTTATTTTTATGAAATGTGTCTGATAGAATTCAAGCTATCTCCACAAAACAAAATCACAGTGATTTGCAATTGCACATGCTTGAAAAATAATCCAAAACAAAATAAGAGGTATGGATTCATTTTCCAACTGAGAATTATTTCTAGACTGTTATCCCAGGCAAAAAATTACATTTCAGGACTTTAAAAAAAAAGGACAAATTACTACATGGACTCCAAACACAGAAGCTTACAGCTACAATGTATCTGATTTATAAAATAAAAGGTATATAACTTGTAAATGAAGATATTTTGCTGACTCCCAAATAGTAACTACTGTTAGAGAATATACTGATTTGTTGTTACTACTGCAGAATTAAACACAAAACACTTCCTTCAAAATACATAATGATGACCTTTGGGGGATTAAATTCATGCTCAGGTTTGTGTAGTGTGTTTGTGTGTTGCGGGGAGGAAGGGATAAAAGGTTGAGGCAAGTTTAACTGCTGGGGTTTGCACAATGAACAGATCTTAATCTACTAATGTTACACTCTCTGGTAAAAACAGGGAGCTCTGCTTTCTTGTCTTAAAGAATTATCAGTTTGCCCCACTGTTCCCCCAGTTCTGAACCTTTTCCTCATTTCCCTGCAAGCATTCATAAGTGAATTCTCTTATGAAAAGCCTTACTTGATCACCTCATTTAAAACTAATCTCAGTGTGCCCAGGTGGCTCAGTTGGTTAAGAGTCTGGCTTTGGCTCAGGTCATGATCTCACAGTTTATGCGTTCAAGCCCCGTGTTGGACTCTGTGCTGACAGCTCAGAGCCTGGAGCCTGCTTTGGATTCTGTGTCTCCCTCTCTCTCTGTCCCTTCCTGCTCATTCTCTCTCTCTCTCTCAAAAATAAACAAACATTTAACAAAATAATAATAAATAGGGGCGCGTGGGTGGCTCAGTCGGTTAAGTATCTGGCTTCAGCTCAGGTCATGATCTCATGGTCCGTGAGTTCGAGCCCCATGTGGGGCTCTGTGCTGACATCTTGGAGCCTAGAGCCTGCTTCAGAGTTTGTGTCTCCTGCTTTCTCTGCCCCTCCCCCGTTCGCACTGTCTCTCTCTTCCAAAAATAAATAAACGTCAAAAAAATTAAAAGAAACAAAATAAATATAAAAAAATAATATATTAAAAATAAAACTGATCTCTCAACCCCAATCCCACTACCACCACACACATGCACTTCCTTCCCATCTCATTCCTGATTAATTTTTCTCCATATTTCTCAGCATCCAATACTTGCTCTGTTATAGTGTATACCCACCATTACTAAAACGTAGGCTCCACAAGGATAGGGATTTTTGTTTGTTTCTATCTCTAACCTTTTTTGAGTACATCTATGTGCCAGGCACTGTTCTAAGTGTTCTGCATGCATTATCTCACTTAGCCCTCACAATGACCCTATTAGTATCATTACAAAGCTTAATTTTAGAGTTAAGGAAACTGAAGCACAGATGTTAGGTAATAAGCTCAAGGTCACATGGTAACTAAACATCCCTATTTTTAAACTGGCAATTCCTTCTGCAGTCTTTGCTTCTTTGGTGACACCACTATTCAATCTGACAATGTACAAATGTACAAATCTGATAATCTGGTAATCATCCTAGATTCCATCTTTTTCTACTCCTATTAAAAAATTTTATTATCTTTTACATCTATATATTCCTTTCCATCTCTACTTCCCAGAGGACCCATATTCATCCACTCAAAAAATACTTATTGAGCGCCTACAACTATATACCAGTCGTTGTCCTTGGATCTGAAGATACAGCCCTAAAAGAAACAATGACCCTGCTCTCATAGAGCATATAGTCTCTCTCACTTGGATCACACAGTAACTTTTTTTTTTTTTAATTTATTTATTTTGAGAGAGAGAAAACACACACAAGCAGGGGAGGGGTAGAGAGAGTCGGAGAGAGAGAATCCTAAGCAGGCTCAGCACTGTTCAGCGCAGAGTCCAACCCAGGTCCTGAACTCATGAACTGTTGAGATCATGACCTGAGCCAAAATCAATAGTCGGATGCTTCATCGACTGAACCATCCAGGTGCCCCCACACAGTTACCCTTTAACTGGCCTCAGTCTCCAGCTTTGTTCTTGCCTCCCTCTACCCTCCACACAGCTGCTAGTCACTCACCTGTTTTCTTCCATGACAAAACAACTCAATTAAAAAACGGAGAACACCCAACACTAATAGTGGTATGTATATCCCATAATAAGAAGCTTCAATTCCAAACAAACAAACAAAACAGACAACAGACATGAACAAACCTTTCCAACAATATCCAAATGGCCAATGGGTATACAATATGCCAACTGAAGTTACAGAACATCGTTTACACAGGAGGAGAATTTAAATTAAAATGACCATGAGATACCACTCCATATCTACCAGAAGGGCTAAAATTTTTCAAAACTAACAATACCAAAGATGATATGAGCATGTGAAATTCTCAGGCAGTGTAAGTTGGCACATTTCACTTTGGAAAACTGACAGTATCTACTTAGGCCAAACAAAAGTCTACCAATGACCCCCAAAATTCCACTCCTAGGTATTTACACAAGAGAGATGACTCTGTCCATCAAAAGACATATACAAAGTGGTGCCTAGGTGGTTCAGTCAGTTAAGAGTCCCACTCTTGGTTTCGGCTCAGGTCATGTTCTCACGGTTCATGAGTTAGAGCCCGCGTCACGTCGGGCTCTGTGCTGACAGTGCGGAGCCTGCTTGGGATTCTCTTTCTCTGCCCCTCCCCAACTCACTCTCTCTGTCTCTCTCTCAGAATAAAGAAACTTAAAACAATAAATAAATTTTTAAAAAAAGACATGTACAAGAATGTTCTTAGAGGCTTTATTCATAGAAAGCTGAAAACAAACTGGAAACAACCCAAATGTCCAACAGCAGTAGAATGGATAAACTGTGATTAATTTACAAAATGGAATACTATACAGCAATAATAAAAAGATTGATCTGTTACATATAATATAGATGAATTTCACAGATATCATAATGAACAAAGCCAGATACCAAATAGCACCTACTGAAGGCTTTAATTTATAGAGGAAGGAAAAAGAATACATGATATATGACTTCATTTAAGAAGAGGCAAAGTAGTTTATGATGTTAGAAGTCAGCATAACTGTTGGGGAAGATGAGAGGCAGTGGGGAAAAGTATGGTCTGGGAAAGAGCAAAAAGAATTCTTAGGTGCTAGAAACACTACATATCTTCATCTAGGTAGTAATCTGTTATACCACAAGTGTATATATGTAAAAAGTCATTAAGATATATCTCTAAGATTTTTACTTTTTACTGCATGTATATTATACCTCGATTTGAAAAACAAGTAACATCAACAACAATTTCTTTGATGGTACCTAATGAGGACCAACTTGAACATGCCATAAAGATCTTCAGGATCTGGCCCCCACTTACCATTCTAATCTTATTTTTCATCACCATCTGCCTCATATTTTACTCTCTACCAACAGAAGTATTAACGTTTTCCCTGCACACAATATATTCTTTTCACTCTAGGTCTTGTTGGGCTCAAGTAGTCTCCTAAATCTAGACTGTTAAACCTCTACTCATCCTGCAAGTCCCACTCAGTTCAGGAAGCTCTTTCAAGAATCTTTTTTAGCCAAGCCTGTATTAGATGCTCTGATGTTTCCAATATATCCTATGCTCTTTCTGTAAGAGAAAGTCCATATTGCTGCAGGGCATGTAATATTTGCTCAATAACTGTTGAATGTGACTGAAAAAAATCACTATTCTGCCTGACTGTGACAAATTTCATATCTCTAAAGATAGTACTGGGACGATTCACATAAAAGATAATGTAAAATGGCAAGGGGACTTAGGACAGCAGGATGTATCACCACAAAATGAGTTAATTTTTTTTAATACTGGTACTTAATATTTAGAAGAAAGTATGCCTCCAAAATTAAAGATATCCTTAAAAATATCCATAAGCTAGGTAAAACGAAAGGTAAAGTGGCAGATTAAAAAGATAAGGATAGGGACTCCTGGCTGGCTCAGTCAGAAGAGCGTGCGACCCTTGATCTTGGGGTTGGCCCTACACTGGATATGGAGATTACTTAAATAAATAAAACCTTAAAAAAAAAAAGAGATAAGGACAAAGAAGCTAATCTGAAAAGACTACATATTGTATGATTCCAACTATACAATATTATATTCCAAATAAACATAGGAAGAGACTCCACATCATAAGTCATCAGGGAAATGCAAATTAAAACAATGTGATACCATTACACACCCCATTAGAATGGTCAAAACCTGGAACACAGACAACACCAAATGGAGGCAAAAATCGGAGCAACAGTACCTCTCATTCATTGTTGGTAGGAATGCGAAATGGGAAAGCAACTTTGGAAGACGGTTTGGTATTTCTTATAAACTAAACATACTCTTACCATACAACCGAGCAGTCACTCTCCTCGCCATACACCCAGAGGCGCTGAACACTTAAGTCTACACAAAAACCTGCAAACGGACATTTAGAGCAGCTTAATTCATAACTGCCGAAACTTGGAAACAACCAACCAAGATACTCTTCAGTAAATAGATGTAAAAATACGCTGTGGTATATCCAGATGATGGAATATCATTCAGCGTTAAGAAGAAATGAGCCTAGCGGCGCCTGGGTGGCTCAGTCGGTTGAACGTCTGACTTCGGCTCGGGTCATGATCTCACGGTCTGTGAGTTCAAGCCCCGTGTCAGGCTCTGTGCAGACAGTTCAGAGCCTGGAGCCTGCTTCGGAGTCTGTGTCTCCCTCTCTCTCTGCCCCTCCCCTGCTCATGTTCTGTCTCTCTCTCTGTCAAAAATAAATAAGCATTAAAAAAAATTTTTTTAAGTAAGAAATGAGCTTATTAGGGTATGAAAAAACATAGATAATACTAAAAGAAGCCATCTGAAAAGGCTCCCTACTGTAGAATTCCAACTACAGGACATTCTGGAAAAGGCAAAACTACTGAGACAAAAAGATCACTGGCTGCAAGGAGCTGGGGTGAACACGGATGAATAGGCAGAACACAGGATTTTTCTGGGCAACAAAAATACTCTGTATGATACTACAATTGTGAATACATGTCATTACACATTTGTCCAAACCCACAGAATGTACCACACCAAGAATGAACCCTATGTAAACTATGAACTTTGATCTTTTTTTTTTTTTGGTAATAAATTTACCACTCTGGTGGTGGATGCTGTGCATGTGGGAACAAGGAGTATATGGGAAATCTCAGTACCTTCTCAATTTTGCTGTGAATATAAAACTGCTCTTAAAAAGTCTTTTAGGGTAGGGGTGCCTGGGTGGCTCAGTCAGTTGGGCGGCCGACTTTGGCTCAGGTCGTGATCTTGCGGCCTGTGCATTCGAGCCCTGCATCGGGCTCTGTGCTAAAAGCTCAGAGCCTGGAGACTCCTTCGGATTCTGTGTCTCCCTCTCTGCCTCTCCTGCTCGCGCTCTCTCTCAAAAATAAACAAACATTAAAAAAATTTTTTTTTTTTTGTTTTTAAAGTCTTCATTTAGGGTCACCTGGGTGGCTCAGTCAGTTACGTATCCGACTCTTCAGCTCAGGTCTTGATTTCACAGTTTGTGAGTTCGAGCCCCGTGTCAGACTCTGCACTGACAATGCAGAGCCTGCTTGGGATTCTCTTTCTCCCTCTCTCCCTGCCCCTCCCCTGCTTGTGCTCTTTTTCTCTCAAAATAAATAAACTGAAAAGAAAAATTAAAACATCTTAAAAAAAAAGAATTTTAAAAAATCAACAATGTGAAACATTTCCCAAATATGGAGAATCTATTGACAGGATTTTACTCCTTAATTCTTTCCCCTCCAATCCCCTCACCATTTTGTCATTATGCATCTAAAAAGCTGTTGAGTTTTATCTTGACACTGAGTACAATGAACTAATGCATGTCAATCATTAGGAGATTAGGTGCTACTACTTCAATATTCAATGATGCTTTATTGTGGGTTTTGTGATATTCTAAGCTGTTCTTTTCTTTAAAACTTTTTAAATGTTTATTTATTTTTGAGAGACAGAAAGAGACACAGCCAGAGAGGGGAAGGGGCAGAGATAGAGGGAGACAGAATCCTAAGCAGGCTACCGGCTCTGAGTTGTCAGTACAGAGCCTGACGTAGGGCTCAAACCCACTAACCGTGAGATCACGACCTGAGCCAAAGTGGGATGCTTAATCAACTGAGCCACCCAGGCGCTTCTCTAAGTTGTTCTTAAATGCATTTAGAGATCTATCTATTATTATAAGGACTTTCTTATTTCACAAAACCATCTCTTTTTCTAATAGCAGTAGAAGGAAAAACTAGAAGGGGCTTCTATGCTCTTATGAACAGATTTTCATCAACTGCATACCTACATAATAAATTGACATTTCTGAAAAAAACTGACTTAGATAATGAGTCAATCCACAGAAACTGTAACTCAATTTTTCTAAATATATGAAAAACCTCACCCTTTTTAAAAAATTTCTAGAAATTTTAAAGAAAAGCCAGACTCCAGCAAAGAGTATTTAATCAAAAACAGTTCAAAAACTACTTTCAATGGGGTAACTAATACAAAATTTGACACCTAAAACATGGGTTTTAAAAGCAGTAATTATAGGGAAAGCATTTCAAAAGGAAGGTAAAAAAATCTAAGTTTTTTTAAGTACAGTACTAAAATATGAAAGACTACTACTCTTTAACATAATGTCTCCACAAAACTGACTTTTGAGCAAGCATAGTCAGTGTACAAGGAAGGTCAAATCAAGACCTAACACAAAATGGCTACAGTATCAGCAAAATTAGAGGTACAACTTATCACAAAAAAAAAAGGCAAGCAAAAGAGACTAACACAAGGCTCTCCATTTTTCAAGTTCTGAAAACTTTAACATGATGAGTTAAAAAAGATACAAGTTAAAGTTCATGTGGTAACCGACTGGATTTTACAAATTAAAGTGTAGTTTGAATAGAATCCAAGTGTAATATCCAGGTACCAGCAGAGAATTCTGGATGTCAATAATGTTCAAATCAATTCTATTCACTCTTACCAGCCAATTCATATTAGTCCTGGAAATTAATTTTGGTTACCTAAAAAATGACTCACAAATGAAAGCAAAAAATTTTTCCATCATAACTGAATTATAGAAAGAAATCGGCTAAAGGGATAAATGTCTTCATTTAAGATTCTAATTGTTTAAGAATGAATATATCACTATTAAATTTATAGTTTCGACCTATAAATATACTGTTAAAAATTCTATAGCATAGAATCAAATGGTCTCCAATTACCTCTTCAAAAGTGATTGTAAAGGCAACCCCAATTGGTGGGGAGCCCATGAGAGAACTAGAATAAGGTCTAGATTCTCATCTCAGTGCTGCCATTTCTTAGCTCTGAGATCTGTATACCTTTGATAAATATTCAAAAGGTTTAGAGAAAAATAAAATTTTAGGAACAATGAAAAATGGAGCAAAAGATGATATCCTGATAAGAAACCTAGGAAACCATTAATGGAAAATATTTATTTGTAAAGGCTGGTTTTTTCTGGGAATCAAGTTTATTATGTATAGTTTAAGGCTGCCAGCAACACAAGCAACAAGCACTGGAAATGCAGGCTTGAGGACAAACTGAGATCATGTAAAGTAAGCTTTCTGTGAGAGTGAATATAAATGGAGAACTGGATGCTGGAAGTATTGGTGTTTTGTTTTGTTTTGTTTTGTTTTGTTTAAGTTTATTTATTTATTTTGAGAGCGAGCATGCCCAGCAGGGAAGGGGCAGAGTGAGAGTCCCAAGTAGGCTCCGTGCTGTTAGCGCAGAGCCTGACGTGGGGCTCAGTCTCATGAACCACGAGATCATGACCTGAGCCGAAATGAAATCAAGAGTTGGATGCTTAACTGACTGAGCCACCCAAGGCACCCCGGGAGGATAGTTTATATCAGCACTCTTCAATAAGAAACTTCCTGAGATGATGAAAATGTTCTAGATCTTCGTTTTCCAATATGGTAATTACCACTGGGCACATGTGGCTACTGAGCCACTGAAATGTGGCTAGTGCAACTGAGGAACTAAATTTTAAATTTCCTTTATTTTAATTAACTAAAACTTAGATTTATCCATAAAATGGAATATTATTTAACAGTAAAAAGAAACAAGCTAGAACCTTAAACGTTACATTGCTAAGTGAAAGAAGACATTCTCACCCACAGAACTACACAGCACTAAAAGTGAACCTTCATATAAACTATGGAATTTAGTTAATAACCATTTACCAAAACTGGCTCATCAACTATAACAAATGCCCCACAATAATGCAAGATGTTAACAGAAGTAACTGTAGAAGGAAGACGTATGTGGAAACTCTGTATCTTCAGGACAATTTTCTATAAACCTAAAATTGCTCTAAAAAAAATTAAGTCTAGGAAAAAATTTTAAATTTAAGTAGCCATTTGTAGCTAGTGGTTGGTACTGAACAGCACAGATCCATACTAATGAAAGACTGATGTGGGAAGAAAATGAGAATGGTATCTCATTCCTGACCACTACCTTCAAAAGTACACATACAGGGTGCCTGGCTAGCTCAGTCAGTAGAGCATGTGACTTGATCTCCAGGTTGTATGTTTGAGCCCCACATCAGATGTAGAGATTGTTTAAAAGTAAAATCTTAAAAAAAAAAAAAAAAAGTACACATATATTTAATCCTAACTTACACAAAGTTTATATGTACCTTGAAAAACAAAACTTTTTCAAATATTTTAGATGAAAATTTTTCTAAAATGATTTTTGTTGAACAGAATTTAAGGAGGAGAATAACATTTATTGAATCAATACTAGATATCAGGTACTATACTATGTATGTTATCTCATTTAAACTTCAAAACAAATCTTTAATGGAAGGAATTACCATTTCTATTTTTAGGGATAAAGAATCATAAAGCTTAAGTGATAGAAGATGAGAACCTAAATATATCTGACTCCAAAGCCTGTGTCCAAATGTACTCTGTACATTTTTATGACTCCCAAAATTAAAACACAATTGAATTTTCCCACAATGACTTTATCATCAGGAATAGGTTATTAGCACAACACAAAAACTAATGACATACTCAGAGTCTATGTTACAAGGCCCCAAGCTAATGTGGTTTTTTTCCCTGTCACCTGTCCCCTTGCTCTCCATTTTACCTATAGTGCCTCTATTCCCACAGCAAATTTGCACCTTTTAATCTGCTGTGGGATCAAAAAACAATCAAATTTATTAGAATTATGTAAAAACCAAGAGAGCTCCTAAGCCAGTGCCTTAGTGCAGATGATCTGGCTCATTAATCTTGTGACAATTAAAACTTTTTGTATACTTCTTATTCTAAACTGGGACATGGATAGATGAAATATTGTTCTATAATAAAGTCAACAATAATCCTCCATTCACAAATCGCACACTAAACCATATATATATTTTAACTTTATTTATTTTGAAAGAAACAGAAACAGTGTGAGCAGGGGAGGGGCAGAGAGGGAGAGAGAGAGAATCCCAAGCAGCCTCCATGCTGTCAGTACAGAGCCCAAGGCGGGGCTCCAACTAATGAACTCTGAGATCATGACCTGAGCCAAAACCAAGAGTTGGATGCTTAACCAACTAAGCCATCCAGGTGCCCCTAAACCATATATAGATTTTTAAGTTCATTTATTTTGAGAGAGAGAAAGAGTGTGCAAGAAAGCAGGGAAGGGGCAGAGAAAGAGGGAAGAATCCCAAGCAGGCTCTGCACCATCAGCATGGAGCCTGATGTGGGGCTCAATCCCACAAACCATGAGATCATGACTTGAGCCTAAATCAAGAGTCAGATGCTCAACTGAATGAGCCACCCAGGCGCTCCCCACTAAACCATATTTTTAAGCATAGATCTCTAAACATCATCTCCCTTAAAGTTGTTATTTTAATGATTGAATCTCGATTTACTATACTAGTTTTCCAGTAAATGTCACTATCAAAAATTAATGAGGTGTATATAAAAACACAAATATTTAGTTTACTTTTCTGAAAAAAGTCTCTCTTAAAGAAAAGCAGGAATATTACTGCATTGAGCTGTAAATATTCTTAAGTAATTCTTTCTCATCACTTTTTAAGTTGTTCTTACAACTAAATAAATTTTCCCCTAAAAAGAGGAGATTAGTAAGGTAACTTTGGAGGTTGCCAAGGACTTCTTTTGAAGTTTTTGAAGTCTGATCAAGAACTCTGACATTTGGAAACAATTAAGAGAATAAGAATATTTAAAATCATGTTTAAAAAAAGGGGAGGATTAATATCAAAATTTAAATTTTTCTTCTCCACATAGATTTCCTGTAACTTACTACAAATCTTTAATGAGGTACATGGGTGGCTCAGTTGGTTAAGCGTCCAATTCTTGATTTTGGCTCAGGTCATGATCTTACAGTTCCACGAGATCAAGCCCCACATCAGGCTCTGCCCTGACAGCATGGAGCCTGCTTGGATTCTCTCTCTCTCAAAACCAACCAACCAACCAACCAACTTAAAAAAATCTTATTAATATGAAATCTGTTCTGTGCTTCACACTGTAAGTTTTAAGATTTCAATTTAATTGGGGGGAGGGAAGGGAGTACCATTTTGAACTTAAGGTAAGGATAAAAGAGTACTTCCAAAGCTCAAAACTGAAACTTCAAATTGAGCAATTTAAATTCACAGACACCAGGAGTGCCTGGCTGACTCAGTTGGTGGAACATGTGATTCTTGATGTTGAGGTTGTGAATTTGAGCCCCATGTTGGGTATAGAGATTACTTAGAAAAATAAATTTACAGAAGTCCAACTTTATTATACTTTATTCCAGAATGAAAAAAAGTCCAACAGTTTTCTCTCTCAATCAATGAACTAAGCCAATCAAAACAAGCTACAAATCAATTGCTTCTATAACAGTGTCTACATTTTTGGAAGGAGTCAGGTATAGAGCCAAAACCTAGGTTTTTAAGATTTATTCAACATGGGATTAATAGCATAGTGTCAGGCAAATTTTAACTCTAAATGTCCTCAAAGATCAGCTGAATAAAATTATAAAACAGATTCATAAAGATCAAAGAATTTCAACCTAACAATCATTTTCTGGTATCATCTCAAGTAAGTCCTACACATTCCAAGTTTCTTCTACACATTAAGAAAAATTAAAAAAAAAAAAAAACAGAGAGGGAGAAAACAGAAGGCAAATTACAAAGAGCAAAATAAGTATTAGTTGCTCACATTTGTATAGAACATTATAATTTAGTTAATTCTCATAACCCAATAAGGAAATATAAATGAGTCTGAGAATTTGAGTAGAACTCTTTTGGAATGATCAAAAACTAAAACTGCAAATCGCTGTGACTTTCAACTTTTCTTACATAAAGAGTCTCTGGCAGTCTGCCTACTGTACTCAAGAGAAGCATGCAAAGAATGAGATGGTTTCTGATCCCTACAATCCTATCCCAAGTTTTTTCTGCATGTTCAATTATACAAAGTACTATCCCTTAATCTTGACTCTATCGTTTTATGTTAAATCCACAGAGACAGAAAGTAGAATGGTGGTTGCTAGGGACCAGGGGGAGGAAAAAATGGGAAGTAACTGCCTAATGGGTAGTTTCCTTTGGGGGTGATAAAAGGGTTTTAGAATTAGACAGTGGTGGCTGCACAACATCATGAATATACTGCTACTAAACTGCTCACTTTAAAATCATCAGTTGGGGCACCTGGGTGGCTCAGTCGGTTGAGCGTCTGGCTTCGGCTCAGGTCATGATCTCACGGTTCGTGGGTTCGAGCCCTGCATCGGGCTCTGTGCTGACAGCTTGGAGCCTGGAGCCTGCTTTGGATTCCGTGTCTCCCTCTCTCTCTGCCCCTCCCTAGTTCACGCTCGCACTCTCTCTCTCTGTGTCAAAAATAAATAAACTTAAAATAAATAAATAAATAAATAAATAAATAAATAAATAAATAAAATCATTAGTTTTATGTTAAATGACCTGAACTTTATTTAAAAAAATTTTTATGCAGGGCGCCTGGGTGGCTCAGTCGGTTAAGCTTCTGACTTCAGCTCAGGTCATGATTTCGTGGTTCCTAAGTTTGAGCCCTGCATTGGGCTCTATGCTGACAGTGCACAGCCTGGAGCCTGCTTCGGATTCCGTGTCTCCTTCTGTCTCTGCCCCTCCTCTGCTTGCACTTTCTCTGTCTCTCAAAAATAAACATTAAAAAAAAAATTTTTTTTTTGAATTTTATGTTAAGGGACACCTGGGAGGCTCAGTTGATTAAACGTCCAAGTCTGTTTTGGCTTAGGTCACGATCTGAATGATTTCCAGCCCTGCATCGGACTCTGCACTGACTGCGTGAAACCTGCTTGGGATTCTCCCCCTTTCCCTCTGCCTCTCTGCTCTTCCCCCACACTCTCTCTCTCTCTCAAAAATAAGTAAATAAGCATCACAAAAATTTATATTGATATATATATATATACATATACATATACATATATAATAATGACCCCTTTAGAACTCTTCTTCAAAAACACTGCTACCGTGTTCAAATGCTATTTAGATCTTGGAGATTTTTAAATAAAATGCATTACCATATATGCACGATAATATTAAGTTAAATATTACCATATATGCACGATAATAATCAGTGAGATGAGTACTGACATTGGTGCTAAAATGCTTGACAAACATCAAAATATTGTTGACATATGACATTCATTTGTAAATAATCTCAAGGAAAAATATAAATGAACCTTAAAATATTTATTCCTCTACAACAACAGGTCACTATTTCAGTCAGCTCAACTGTGCATGAAAGGTGAACTCAAATTTTTACTAGAATTTTTCTCCCAAAACTCAACCAATTAGGAAAACACTGTGAATTAATAACAAGTGTCTAATATTACACAGAGTAAACAAGAATATTACATAAGAAGTGAACAGGCACAAGTCTGACCAGTAATGGATATAAATAAATGTGCTATAAAGTTAACTGTCTCGGGGATGTAGGACATCATTATTTAGGATTAGTAAACTGTACACTTGAAAATGTGTAGAATAGGGGCGCCTGGGTGGCGCAGTCGGTTAAGCATCCGACTTCAGCCAGGTCACGATCTCGCGGTCCGTGAGTTCGAGCCCCGCGTCAGGCTCTGGGCTGATGGCTCGGAGCCTGGAGTCTGTTTCCGATTCTGTGTCTCCCTCTCTCTCTGCCCCTCCCCTGTTCATGCTCTGTCTCTCTCTGTCCCAAAAATAAATAAACGTTGAAAAAAAAAAAAAATAAATAAATAAATAAAAAAGAAAATGTGTAGAATAGGGGCGCCTGGGTGGCGCAGTCGGTTAAGCGTCCGACTTCAGCCAGGTCACGATCTCGCGGTCCGTGAGTTCGAGCCCCGCGTCGGGCTCTGGGCTGATGGCTCAGAGCCTGGAGCCTGTTTCCGATTCTGTGTCTCCCTCTCTCTCTGCCCCTCCCCCGTTCATGCTCTGTCTCTCTCTGTCCCAAAAATAAATAAATGATAAAAAAAATAAATAAATAAATAAAAAAAAAGAAAATGTGTAGAATCTACCTTAAGAAACTATGGAATAAGAAATATTCCTTTGTATAATGCCAGACAAATTAATCTTATGCCCGAACAACCTCCAAGGCTGGTCCAAATCTAGCATAGATTTCAGGATTAAACAAAAGAGAAGGAGATCTTTAAGAGGGTCCTAGAGACCGGGCTGATACTGAAATCTGTGACTGTTTTTGACACAGGCCAATGTGAGAATTTAAATCCATTTGAATCTAATCCCAAAGAATACCTGAACTCCTGCGCGTCAGGGCCAAAGCTAAACCAGGTCAGTATACCCTGCCAAAGAACATCTTGCTCCGAGGCATCCACCAAACAAGGATCATTTACCAGCACATTCTTCACTTTGCTGGGTGTCAACAACTTACAAGATCTATCGGAGAGTAGGCTGATTAGACCCTCATAAAATTCCAATTCAAACCCCAAGATGTAGAAACAAAAGTTCTGCAGAATTCTAAATGGGCTATGGCTTTAAAAAAGCATAAATGAAGAATTTCAAATGTTAGCTGACCCAACTTTAACATCCCTGAACGTTTCTAAAGTCACTTTTAAATTTCCATGCAGTATTTCAAAGGCACAATTTCGTAACTGTTTACATAGCAAATTAAAGCCATGAAGCCATTAGAGTGATACTATAAATCTGTCCTATATAAATGGTAGGAGTTTCTATATCAACAACGTTCAAATCTGCTAAAAGTAAAAATAAGTCTTTCATTTGTAATTCACATGAATACATACTTTCTCAAACTTGTAAGCGAATATTTGGCAGGGTACAAATAATGTTAATAGAAAAGCTATTAGGGCTAAAGACAAGTACAGAATTACAAAGCATAGCTTGTGGCCAAAATAAGGAATCTGTCGACATAGGAGAGGCTTCAAAGTTAAACCTTGAGACACAGGGTGGCAGTAGTAAAGCATCTAATTTGTGCCACAAGACCTGGGTTTGAGTAAGCTCTTTTACCTATTAATTATGTGGCCTTTTTTGCTAGTTACATAGCTTCTCCTAGCCTCAGATTCTTCGTATGTAAAGTGAGAACAATACCACAAAATATTACAGCCTAAATAGGATTAAATGAGAATGTTTTTACTCATTTAACAAAGATGGCTTAAAAATTTAACTTTTAGCTACAAAAATCCTTTTCAAATATCTTCAAATGAATCAAATATACTAACTTCTAATATTACGAAGAAAATACAAGGAAATTCTTAAATACTACTTGAGAAACTTAAATTATCAGAATAAACACCAATAAAATATCACAATGCAGGGATCACATCTTAAAAGAGTTTTGGCACTTATTAAAACCAGAACTCTCTAAAAGATTTTTCAATATTAAACAAAAATAGGGACCCAGACTCAACCCATAAATTGTTGGATCAACATCCAATTTCAAACACAAACCCTTAACACTAAAAAATGTCAGGCAAAGGATATTAAGTATGAGGAAAATCAGTCCCTGTCACGACATGATGAGATTTTTTTTCATAACAAAGCACACTAACCACTTACAATTTACAAACTTGTCTTTAGTTGCATTTTGTACTGACCTAACAAAATTCAGCATAAAAAAAGAAAAAATCATGAATTTAAGCACTTAAAAAAGTGTCCTTTCTAAAACTTATTCCCAGAACATTCACATTAGCTGGAGGCATGTGAAAGCTGTTCTTTCCCCATCACTTAAAAATCAAAATATCCACATTATTTATGCTAGGCATAAAAGTTATTCACATTTACCCACTATACTTCAATCCTAAACAATAAGACAGTTCAATTTTGTGTTTATTTAATTGTCTATTTACTGCCAATTCTCATCAAAGAATTAAGGACTAGCACCGTACATTAAACTTCACATAACCTAAAAATGCTTTGAATTAGGACACAAATTCTAATTAGGAATTTACCCTAAAGATGGATGAAAGATACTAACTGGCATCTTCTCTGCACAGGCCCATCTTCCTTTTAAGAACACAAACTAGATTGGACCACACAACTGAATGTTATGTTAAATAGTGGAAAGCAATCTTCCTGGATGCATCCAAACTATTTTAATATAAATTTCTGCATACCTAGGTAGAAACTGAAATAGAAATAACTTGAATCATTCTCCCCGCCCCCACTTGGAAATGGACGTGGTGGAAGCCTCAAAAAATTAAATTTAGTAGTCGCAGTTAACAGTTGAAATCACAGGCGCCACTACCCCAGGGCAAATACGATGAAGAGCTGCCTCTCCATAAACCTCAACATTCAAAAGAGAACAGTTGTTTCTAGTTTTTGAAAGTTACCAAAAAAGTTTTGAAACCTTATTAAAATCTGCTTCAGAAATCAAACTTACAGGAAAGGTTAGTCTTAGAACAAACTACTGAAATGCAAAATTGGAGCCTGAGACAGCACACAAGAAGTTCTAGCCTGAAGACGAACCACTTCCCTCCTGAAGAAATGTTTCGTTAGGTCCATTCTATGTTAATGTTGTTTCTTATGCGGCACATTAATAATTCAAAACGGTTCGTTCGAAGAAAAGTTCTATTCAAACATTACAATTTGTCTTCGCGTTGCCAGTAAGTGGCTTTGTTTCCAGTTTCATGGACTATTCTGGGATGTCAAGAGTTATATTATTACTGCTTCAAAAGAGCCCTTGTTTCACTCTCACCCGGGACGTGGGCATAATTGATGTTTAGAGAGAACTGATGCCAAGAGATGTTTTAAGAACATCCCTTAGTCCTCCATCCCTCCCCATCCCTTATCGATAATCACATTTTACCTTGTTTGTTTTTTGTTGTTGCACTTAAATTTTTTTAAAAAGACACCCGCATACACAATTTCCCGATCGCCAGCAGGAAGAAAGACCATCTGGCTCGATCTCCTGGAGCTTTCAGGGAAATGGACACCGTTAAAACCCACTTGGCCGAGCAAGGGGAGCGCTTCAGGGGTTAGGGAGGGGAGCAGCCCCCGGGTGCCAGGAGGCGGAGGCGGTACCAGTTTACAGACGCCTTCATCTCCCCACCCCCCACAGACCCGGGGTCCAAAAAACATTTCCTGCGCGCACTCATCACCCGCCGAGGCCCTCGGAGTAACCGCCGAGCTGGGCGGCCTTCGGGCCCCCTCCCTCCGGCCGAAGTCTCCCGCGCCCTCCCCTCGTCCGGGGCGGCGTCCGCACCTCCCCACGGCCTACCCACCCAGGCAGGCCCTCCCGGCGGCGCTCGGAGGCCTAAGGCCTAAGGACGCGGGCCGCTGACAAGCCCCTCCGCCGGCGGCGGGGCTGAAGCCGAGGGCCGGGGGGTGGAGGGGTGGCCGCTACCGCCGAGGGGTGGAGGGCGGGCGAGGACGGCCCCTTCCCCGCCGCGGCCGCCTATTGTTCCCGACGGGGGCCGGGCGGCGGCCGCCGCGCACCCCACGCCGCCGCCGCCGCCTACCGCTCGCTCACCGCGCTGGTCCGAGCAGCAGCTCCTCTCAGCTCCGAGTCCCCGCGGCCGTCGCCACCGCCGCGGCAGCCAACGCCGCCGCCGCCGCCACCGTCGACTCTGACTCTGTCCCAGGCCGCCGGGCCACGGCCGCCGCCGCCACCGCCAGCGCCGCCTCCGGCCTCCCACCTGCTGCTGCTGAGGCTGCTCCTGCAGCAGGGGCCATCTTGTTGGTCGGCCTCCTCTTCCTCCTCCTCCTCCTCCTCCTCCTCCCGGTCGCTCGTTGTCCTCGTCCCCTTCCTCTTCCTCGGGCTCCGGCCCGCCCCGGAGACTGGGGCGGGGACGATGGCGAGGCTCCTCCTTCGTGGGGCGGGGCGCGCGGAGGGGAGGGGCGGGGCGGACGCGGGAGGAAAGCTCTGAGTCACCGGCCGCCAACGCCCGGGAGGGAGGCCCGTGACGCTCTCCGCCTCCCCGCGGGGCGCACCCACGCCCGGAGCCGCCAAACTGGTCCAGCAGTCCGCCTGCCTTCCCCCACCAGCGTCTTTGCGCCCAGAGGCGAGCGGCCAGACGGCGCGGGGGGATTGGGAAATTTCTGACGTTTCCATCGAACTCTGCACTCCCTCTACCCCTAGGCTTTCTCCGTTCTAGTCCTCCACTCTGGTTCCTTTTCATATCCCCCTCCCCCACCCAGAGAATTTGTTCTTGTCTTGTTTTATCCGGGTTCCCGATCGCACTAGCTTTGCCCTGGTCACCGCTCTCACCGAGTCCCAGAGAGTCCCCCTTCCCAACGCGGCGAAAACGGCCGAAAGGCCTGGACGCTCACTGCTCCAAAATGTGTTTCCAGGCCTATGTGAACCGACGATAGGTGTCTGGGGCAGAACGGAAAGATTTCGGCCCATGGAAAAGTTCCCTGGATCTAAAAGATAACCTTGTGATAATTGAAAGTTTCTTCTCCCTTATGGAAAAGAAGCCATTTTGATTTGGAGGTAGCGGGAGACCCCTTCAAGCCAGTTGCGCTTAACCAAACCCGTGCTTTTAAAGGAGAGAAATGGAATTCTTTTGGTATCATAACAGTCCCAATTTCAAGATAAATCGTCCACAGTGGAGACGGTCCTCATACACACACCCAGTTAATAACTCCTCTGCATTATGCCTTTTTTTGTTTCAGGTCTTGACCAAGAGAGCAGAGATTTTGCTTTCCAGTCCTTTCTTCACTGCAGGCATCACCAATACCAAGAACAGTACTATATTTAGAGAAGCTACTGCCTTTAACTCGATAAAGTCAATCGCAGTGTTTCATAATATTTGTAAAACACATTATCACACACCTTCCTAAACTCTGAGCGGAGGTCTTTTTAGTTGCTGACACCCTCCTGTACTGAGATTTCAGCTCCTTTTTAGGAGACCTATTGATGTCTTTCTATTGAATGAAATTGACTGCCTTTGAAGTGCGCTAAATCTGTAACCTTCCCTTCAGCCTCCTCAGTAGTAACCCCAATCCTACAAATAACTAACTTCTAGCTATCACGGAGGGATTAGGTTAGTGAATGCTAATCTAAAGGCTATCTCTTGGATAGCCTTTCCCTCCTCAAAGAGCCAGACCTCAGTCCCCTGCTAGGAAAAACAGATTAATCTGTTCCTCCTGTTTTTCCTCCTCCTCCCTTCTTCTCACTCCTAGGGAACCTTCCACAACAGAAGGTTTTAGCGGCTGTTGCTAGGCAAACATGCCAACTTCCCTGTTTAGGTGAAGCAAATAACCCAACTTCCATTACAAGCAGCCTAGATAATATAATTTCTTTAAACTATTAACAGTTGTACCTCACTCGGCAAATCCCTTTCACGGTTCTCTTATAAAATATGATTTTAAAGTTAAATTTCTTTTTATTTCATCAATATTTCAGTTGAGCGTAAGTTTAAAGCCAAGGGGCTTCCCAGAATTCATTTTAATAATATAATTAAACAGAAACATTTGGCAGAAAAAGGAGAAAAGAAGCTTTGAAAATTACTTCGGTGTTTACAATAAAAGCTAATCTGTGAGAAACATTTATATGCTTTGAACTCCCCACTTAGGGTAGATGTATAAATTACAGAGAATAATTTGTTCCCTGAGACTGCGTCTATTTAGAAGAAAGGTTATATGGTTATTTGGCAAAACAACAACAACAACAAAAAGACATTCTGGATTTTATTCCCAAATTAATACACCGTAAGAATTTTAGCTATTGAACTAAGCTCTTTTTCTGATTTTGCTGTTCAAAATTTTTGCCAGTTGTTATGGAGTAGTAACATTTTTCGGGGTGTTGAGAGGTATTAATCCAGTGAAATAGTGTCTGAGCAGTTCCATGAGCTAAGATAACACTTTAAGAATGTATTACTAAAGACAAACAGCTTATATGTTTTACAGTCATTTGTGCTTAGAAATCACTACTGTGTCACTTTAATACAACTGAAACAATTTAGTTTTATTTTGTATTTTATTATTTAAATTTGATATAGAATGCCTAGAAATTTAGACTCTGCCCTGGCCTCCACCAGTGGTATATTATGAAAATTAAATGAGTCATTTCATGTAAAGGACTTAGAATAGTTCATTGCACATAGTAAGTACTCAGATGTTTTTTAAAAATCCATTTTATGTATATGTCATTAGAGCCTTTAGTTTTTTCATCAGTCAAATGAGGATGACAAGTCATCAAATACATTCTTGCTCTTAGCATGAACTCAAAAATTAATGCTATTTTTTGGAGCACACAAAAATCAGTTAAAATAATGCCTTAGGAATTTTTTCAATGTATTTTCTTTTTTTTTTTTAAGTTTATTCATTTTTTGAGAGACAGAGAGAGACAGAGCATGAGTGGGAGAGGGGCAGAGATAGAGGGAGACACAGAATCCGAAGCAGGCTCCAGGCTCTGAACTGTCAGCAGAGAGCCCTATGTGGGGCTCAAACTCATGAACTGTGAGATCATGACCTGAGTGGAGGCTTAACTGACTGAGCCACCCAGGCGCCCCTCACTGTATTTTCTGATATGCCTGTACTACATTGTTCTTCTTTTGATTTTGTCTTTTTTTTTTTTTTTTTTTTTTTTTTACTAAACCACATTTTAAGTTATGCAGAGTGAGTAAGCTAGCACATGGGTAAATAATACTCTGGGATGTGTAATTGCCAACGTAAGGCATTGTTTGTTTATATTAAAACTAGAAAAGGTTTTTAGATTCCAACCAACTTATATGAAACAGGGACTAGGAAAGGTTGAATACATCATATACGTACCCAACTCCTTATTTACAGACAAATATCCTATTACTGATGAGGAGGTTAGAGAGTGAGAAGGGCAGGAATGAGGGGAAAATACAAAGATATTCGAATAAGTCATGTGTCCCTGCCTTAAGGAAATTGAACAGTCTAGTAAGAGGAATACAATATGATATGCATGTAAACAGCCAGAGTATAAAATAAACCGGATCATTATTGCATAGAAAGTATAAAGTTATATGCAGGTTAAAAGGAAGAAGTAGTAGGAACTTTTGTTCTAATGTCACAGAAACTACCTTTTGACAGGTAGAAATATTATGTATGATATTAGATGTGTACCCAGAGCCATAGAAGTATAATCAGCTTTCAGCTCAAGGTGGGACAGGGATGAGGAGGACAAGGAATGGGAAACAGTAGGGTGTATGGATAGAGTTTAGATTAACTAAAAACCCTGGTTAAAGTACAGCTAGGACCTGAGACCTCTCCAGTGTAAATCATTTATGTAGGGAGAGGGAATGACATCCTCAAACACAAACCCATGCACAAAATAGAAAGCACTAGAGCTGAGTCACCTGGATTTTCTGAACAGCTTTAGGTAAAGAGTGGGAGTCCGACTGAGTCCTCTTCATCCTCCACACCTTAACCCTCCCTCATACGTGGAGTCTCCATAACCTACTCCCTCCCCCAGTTGACACTCCTATTACCACTGTTCATTAAGATTATAATGAAAATAAATAGAAACAGAGGAAGATAGTCCAAGCGATTACACTAAGGGAATATTAGGAAACCAATCGTGTCTGACCTACCCTTCACCTTTAGAGTCCAGTCCCAAACTGAACCAAGTCAGCGTCTGCAAACTAGACCTGAAGGATTGCCTTAGATTCGGGGTAACAATCCAAAGTAATCATGGCAGATGTAGCCCAAGTCATTTCTGGGGTTTCTGGAGCTAGTTTCCTGTAGACTTGATCCCAAAAGCCAAATAAATCGATGTTTCTGAGTCCCTCCTGAAATTGCTTCTGAACCTGTTAGCAAGCCCTCTTGCTCAACTATAGTTCGACCAAAACAGTTAAAACCAGATACAAAGAAGCTTAACTCATGCTCTAAAACCCAGTATGCTCATTTCTTGAGGCATTTATGAAGGCATTTTGCAATGACCCAGAACATCCCAATCACCTGACCAGAAAAGCCCTGATAGCAGTGGAATGCCCAGAAGACCACACCCTACATAGCCCCTCATATCCCTTCCCTGCCCATGATCCTGGGCTGAACACATACCGATCTCCACCCATGACCACATGCTCTCTGCCTGCTCTCTTGCACATTACCCCCCACCCCCACCCCAAACCTCTCTCTATCAAACTCTAGATGTCCATCTTGCTAGAGGAGAAGTTGGTTGTCAAGATTTGAGCCTGCCACGTCTCCAGGCTGCCCACATCCAAAATAAATTTCTTCCTTTTTTCCAAACTCTCATCTCTTTAGTTACTGGCTTCTCTTGTGATGAGTTTCTCTAAGTTTGTTCAGCACTATTGTTGGCAAAGCTAGCCAGGAGCTGTGCTTTCAATTTGTCCAGCCCCCTCAGGATTCTCTCGGATGGAACAGTTGGCCCTGAAGTGCACCAGGGCTCACCCATTTGTTTCCAGAGTTAGCAGCTATGAAAGATCTTTTAATAACAAACTGGCCTGCCTGCCTTTCATGAAGGCCTCCAGCCCAACACTGAGCATCTCTGAACTTCAGCTGACCTTTTGAGACTTAGTCCAAGGTTACAGTAAACAGAACACCTGTATGAAAGAGACATCAGACATCTTTCAGCCAAGAGGCCCATTCTAGGCACTGCTTTAAACGGTGTCAAGAGAAAGCAGCTCCACTTGGAAAAAATTACTGAAATTTTGGTGGATTTCATTATCATACTAGTTTCCTAAGGCTACTGTAACAAATACCACAGACTGGGTGGCTTAAACAACAGAAATATTCTCATAATTCTGAAGGCTAGAAGTCCAAGATCAAGGTGTTGGCAGTTTTGATCTCCTCCAAGGATTCTCTCCTTGGTTTGCAAAGGGCCGTCTTATCTCACTGTCTTCACATTGTGTTCATTCTGTGTCTATGTGTATCACAATCTTTTCTTATAAGGACACCAGGCATATTTGATTAAGGCCTACCTCAATGCTCTCATTTTTCTTTAATTACCTCTTTTTATAGGCTCTATCCCCAAATATAGTCACGTTCTGAGGTTTAGAACTGTATCATATTAATTTGAGGATAAGGGACACAATTTAGCCCATAACACTAATAAATGCTCACTTTAAGAATATCATATTTATTGGGGCGCCTGGGTGGCTCAGTCGGTTGAGCAACCCACTCTTGATTTCAGCTCAGATTGTGATCTTATGGCTGTGAGATCGAGCCCTGCGTCGGATTCTGTGCTGGGTGGATCCTGCTTAAGATTCTCTCTCCCTTTGCCCTCACCCTGCTCTCTCAACCTCTCTCTCTCTCTCAAAAAAATAAAAATAAAAAGAAGAATATCATACTTATTAATAAAAGGTACTCTTGTGTAAGTACAATTTTAAATTTATTCAGTTAAACCTGAAGCTTTTATTTTTATGTTTATTTATTTTGAGAGAGACAGAGAGATGCAAGTGGGGGAGGGGCAGAGAGAGAGAGACAGAGAGAGAGAATCCCAAGCAGGATCCACACTGTCAGGGCAAAGCCTGATTCAGGGCTTGATCTCACGAACCATGAGACCATGACCTGAGCCAAAATCAAGAGTAAGACGTTCAACCAACTGAGCCACCCAGGTGCCCCAAACCTAGCTTTTCTAATTAATCTTTGCATCATAAAATATCAGTGCTTTTTGGGTATAAATTAGCAATAACAAATAGGGTACTGAAATTAAAAAAAAACTGATTACCAAAATTATCTGAGTCACATCACAATAGAAGTTTTCAGAAAACAGATACTAGAACTTGAATAGACTCAAGATTAATATGAAAGGATTTATATAGCTAATGATTCGATCCTCATTTAGAACTCTGTCTAAACAAGCAATTATAGATATATTGAGGTCAAATGCACTTTTTAATCATATGATATCCTCTAGCACAAATGTATGTTCAATGTTCACTGTATCTTGGGCAATATTAGGTTTGTCATATCATGACCAACTAGTTAAGAAAAAGTTGGCCATTCGTGTGTAAATCATTCTAGAAACCAGAATTTGAAAGGTATGGGTTTTTTTTTTTTTTTAGTTTATTTATTTATTTTGAAAGAGAGAGAGAGAAAGAGAGAGAGAGAAAGAGTGAACAGGGAAGGGCAGAGAGAGAGAGAGGGTCCCAAGCAGGCTCCAAGCTGTCAGTGCGGAACCCAACGAGGGGCTCAAACCCACAAACAGTGAGATCATGACTCGAGCTGAAATCAGGAGTTGGATACTGTACCAACTGAGCCACCCAGTCGCCCC
The DNA here is from genome assembly GCF_007474595.2 of Lynx canadensis. NCBI lineage: Eukaryota > Metazoa > Chordata > Mammalia > Carnivora > Felidae > Lynx > Lynx canadensis. The sequence continues at coordinate 15,930,024 of NC_044319.2, forward strand.
TGAGAGATATGTTTTAAACAAGATGGAGAGGACACTTTCTTTTAATCCATGCTTTACTTTCCTTGGGGGAATGTTTAGAGTTCTTCATGATGTCCTAAGAGCTTAGGGATTAAAGATGAGCTTGGGGAGACTGACTGGCTCAGTCAGTGGAGCATGGGACTGTTGATCTCGGGGTTGTGAGTTCAAGCCCCAGGTTGAATATAGAGATTACTTAAAAATAAAGTAAGTGGGGCACCTGGGTGGCTCAGTCAGTTAAACGTCTGACTTCATGAGTTTGAGCCCCACGTTCAGCTCTGTGCTAATAGCTCAGAGCCTGGAACCTGCTTCAGATTCTGTGTCTCTCTCTGCCCCTCCCCCGCTTGTGCTCTATCTTTCTCTCAAAAAACAAATAAGCATTAAAAAAAAATAAGTAAGAAAGTGCTCTCCCACTTGGGACAGATCATGAATCAGACAGATCATCTTCCTAGATGTCCCTGTGGTAGACTCTTCATTGAAGATGAATATTCAGCTACATGGTACTCCATGAGTTTGTTCCCCTTTTGTTAGCCTCTAGGTTTGAATAAAATCTTATTTGAATGTTCTAGTGTTTTCTCAGCTGTGCCACTTTCTATCAATAGGAGAGTTCTCTTGTCATCTGTAGGCCAGTCATTCTCATGCAGGCCAATGTAGTATTGGTAATGCGAAATACCTACAGTTCCCCCAGAGGAAAAGCAAATCTCAGGGGATAATAGTCAGTTTTTCTCCACCTGGATATTTGTCTTCTGTTGTCAATCTCGGACAGGTAGGAAGACTAGTACAAACCCTTGCTGTACCACTTATTGGCTGTGTGAGTTTATACAAGTTAGGCCTAGAAAGCTTCAATTTCCCTCCCCATATATACATTAAGGATTGTAAAATGTATCTAACATGGCTTTCATGGATATTAGAAAGAGGAAATACATATAAAGCCTCTAATACAATGCCTGACATCTACCACTCAATGAGCGAGAGTTACTAAAATTATCATAGGTAGTATGTGTTGCATTAGGCTGGTGATTTTCAGTTTTGTGGTGAACGTTTAAAAACTGTATTATATCTTTAGCTCTGACCCTAGAGATTCTGATTGGAGGTATTAGTTTGGGGCCAGAGATCTTTAATTTTTTTGAATTTTATAGGTGATCCTATCCTATTGTCTGAGGTAAGAACCAGTGATATAGATCAAAGGTCAACAAGCTTTTTTGGTAAGTGGCCAGATAATAAGTATTTTAGGCTTTGCAGGCCATACAGTCTCTATCACAATTTCTCAACTCTGCTGTTGTAGAAGGAAAGCGGCCACAGAAAAAATGTAAATGAGCATGACTGTCTTCCAATAAAACTTTATGTACAAAAACAGACAAAAAGAGATGGTGGGCTGGATTTGGCCCCCAGATTGTTGTTTGCCAACCCTGTCTTATATGAAGAGAGATTTTATTTGCCAAAGTCAGGGAAAGTATTTTATCATTATTATGTTTAACAGTAGCATTAAAAACCTTACATGTAATGATGAATGTTTGGTGTTAAACACAATTAACTAAACAGACAGAGCTCCTGCCATCCAAGGAATTAGTTTCTGAAACAACAACAACACAGACATGATGTTTATAAGTATCCTGTATGACTAATTGTCATATAAACAGATGACTGTATGAGACTAAATGTGAAACTGAGTTCAGAGGTGGGCAGATTTTCCCAATGCTCTTGACTTACAAATATCAGATAAAATAAAAGGAGCATTCAGTAACCAATGGAAAGAGGAGAACAATACCCCAATCCTGCCTCTATAAGCAGGAGGCAATAAGGGAGCATCTTTTAGATCTTTAGAGCACCTGGCTGGCTCAGTTGGTAGAGCATACGACTCTTGATCTTGGGGTCCTGAGTTTGAACCCCACGTTGGGCAGGGATATTATTTGGGGAAAAAAGAAAAAAGAAGGGTCCTTTAAATGAAACTTCATGGCTCTCTACAGAGCCAAATTTGCCTTTTCTCAATTGTAATTTCTTCATCAAACACATTATTGTCAGATTTATCCTCTGAGGTAAAGGGCTACATTATAGTTGCAGTTTAATGAAACAAGTGACTATTTCCTTTATTTAACCTGGAACAACAACAACAACAAAAATGTTTCACTTTCTCAATAGGAATGGTAAAATAGAAGAAAAACCAGTGGACCAACTTGTGTGTGTGTGTGTGTGTGTGTGTGTGTGTGTGTGCACGTATATATGGGTATGTTTAAATCGAGTGATGGGTAATTTAGTAACCTTCTGCCTACATTTGTAGAAATGATGCAATCATAGTTGGGGAGGGCAAGATTCTCCTACATCTCCTTGTATTTCTGAAAGATGGACATACATAATGAGTTATTTATAATTTTATGGCTGCCCAGTTCTTACGCTCCCCTCCTTACACTATTTGGGACTTTTCCACTTGGGAATGTTGGTGGGTGGCAGGACCTCTTCTCCATATACTTGCCTTCTGCCCTTCCACATCCCCACCTGCTCCACCCTTACAGTAATCCTAGGATGAGGGAAAGTGACCTAAGCCTGGTAGACTGGATGGTGTTACTTGGGACTTTGAATCTGGACTGAGTTATGAAGAATAAGCAGCATTCACCCCACTCGCATGTGTAATATCCAGAGTCTGGTGGCCCAGTGGCAGCTATCTCTGGAGTGGTATTCAGTATTCACTGGCAATGGCAGTGGATACCCTAACCAGGCCATTTCAGGACTGACTTTAACTGTGATTCTGGCTATCTAGCTTCCCTCAACTTCCTTCCTTACCATCAAAACTGTGATCCAAAGTTCCTCCAGAAAATTCCTTTTTCTGAGATGGCTTAACATATAAAGGAAAGTTACAGAAATCAAGGGATTGCAGAAATAATCTATTTTCAGGGTGCCTGGGTTAGTCAGTTAAGTGTGTGACTCTGGATTTTGGCTCAGGTCATGATCTCACGGTTTGGGGGTTCAAGCCCCAAATTGGGCTTTGTGCTGACAGCGTGGAGCCTGCTTGGGATTCTCTTTCTCCCTCTCTCTCTGTCCCTCCCCTGCTCACACACACGCTCTCTCTCTCTCTTTCCAAATAAATAAATAAACATTAAAAAAAAAGAAATAATCCCTTTTCCCATTTGTCATATAGTTTCCCTTTACTCAGTTTAATTGAAGTTATTCATGTTTGGGGTTTTTGTTTTGGGTTTTTTTTTTTTTTGCCCTGATTTTTATGACTCTAGTCATCAGAGTTTCAAAACTTAAGAGTACATCTGTATCCATTTCACTTAAACTTAAGTGAAGGTGTCCTAAATTCAATGTTCCTTTCTGTTACTCAGTTCATTGATTATACCCAAATAATAAGCACTCCTCTCAAGATTTTGATTTGTTTTTTTTTTTACTCATTCTGCCAAGAATGTTTGCTGCCTGCATTAAAAACTGATATTGTGCACATTTCTCGAGGGGAAAGTCTCTATATAAGTCTCTCGTGGCTAAAGATTTTTATGAATGCAAACTACTTTTAATTTTTTTCTTGAATTTCTTTTGCTAACAAGAATCTTCCTAATCAAGCATTTCATTTGGGGCAATCAAAGCCCTCTTTGCTAAATTACATGGAAAAAGGATTCTTTTTTTTTTAATTTTTGCAAAAATATTTCAATGAGAACAATTGAAGTGTTCATTTGTGGTTCTTTTCTGCAGAGACTTATAACCTGTTTCTGCAACATCTAATCAAGCCCCAGATGTTCTCTACTAATGATATAAAAGTCACAGAATGAAATTAATTTGCACCCATTTTATCACAATCACAATAAATATCTGATAACTGGTTATGTCCCAGTCACTGTGCTGTGGTAATACAGCAGTGAACATGACAGAATCTATTCCTTCAGAGCTTATAGTTTAGCAGGGAAGATAGAATACTTATAAATAATTAAGCAACCACAAGTGTGAAGGCCAAAGTACATGGCATGTTTAACAGTGAAAAATTGACTGAGTCTAAGATGAACAGAGGCTTCCTCAATAAAATGACATCGAAGCTGAAAGCTACAAGAGGAGTAGAAATGAGGTAGGCAAAGAGAGAGAGAGCAAAATGTTTCAGGCAGAGGGGCTACCTGGCTGGCTCAGTCAGTGGAGCATGTGACTCTTGATCTTGGGATCGTGAGTTCTAGCCCTATGCTGGGCATAGAGTTTACTTTAAAAAACAAAACAAAACAAAACAAAACAAGACACAGGGCGCCAGGGTAGCTCAGCCGGTTAAGTGTCTGACTTCAGGTCAGGTCGTGATGTCACTATTCGTGAGTTTGAGCCCCGAGTGGGCTCTGTGCTGACAGCTTGAAGCCTGCTTCAGATTCTGTGTCTCCCTTTCTCTCTGCCCCTCCCCTACTTGTGCTCTGTCTTTCCTCTCTCAAAAATAAATAAACATTAAAAACAAAAACCTTATAGTATTTTAAATTTGAAACTCCAGATAATGACAAAGAAATTAGTGTGAGTGCTTTTCCAAAATTTGTTTAAATCACCAAAACTCTTCCTGTTAGACCATCCACTAACTTCCTGTCTATTGCTATAGATGAATCGCTAATTCAAAATCACAGGCATATAATTCCGTGAAGAATGTTTGCTCGGTCTGCTCATATTTATTTGTAATTCCAAAGATACCAGTCCCTTATTTTTCCTTCCTTCCTCTCCACACTCCCCCTGCCTTCTGTCTCTCTCTCTTTCCTTCATACAGGTTTTGATTCACTTTATTTTTCTCATATAAAACTCTGTGGTAGCCACAGTTAGAGCCTGGTGTGGGTCTCTAAGATGTCAGTAAATTCCTGATAGGGAAACTTGGTGAACACAGTCTCTTTCCAAAGGTGAGGGGTGAGACAGCTGAAGGTCTTGGAAATGGCATCAATAGTTGCAACAGGTGGCAGTGCAGCCCCTGGCCAAGGTGTAGAGTCATCAGTAGCTTCTTGGGCACAGGGGCTGGGATGATGTCTCTGGGGCAACGATATGGTGCACCTGTGCAGAGATAATAGCAGCCAGTCATCTTGTGAGGGACAGTGTGGGGCTGGCTGATATTGCTTCCCCTCTAGTAGCTTCAGAGCACAGAGATGATGGATAGTTTGGTCAGGATCATGGCCCCACTGGATGGCAGTGGCTACTCCTTGGAGCACTAAACACCCAGACTGACCTGTCCATTGTAATCTCTGATGGCAACAAATGCCTGGAACCTGGTCCACTGGCCAGGATGAGTCTGCTTTTGTACAGGCACAGTCTTCAAAATTTCATCAATGATGAGGGGGAAAAAATGATCTCAGATTCCGTGATGGGCAAGGAGAAGAGATAGACCTACTCCAGGGACTTGATTTTCCTGTACTTGACTAGGCAGTCCAGCGTGGTGACAGGGATCTACTTTTCTTTCTTTCTTTTTTTCCTTTCTATAATTTATTTATTTTTTATAATTTGCATCCAAGTTAGTTAGCACATGGTGCAACAATGATTTCAGGAGTAGATTCCTTAATGCCCCTTACCCGTTTAGCCCACCCCCCCCCCACAACCCCTCCATTAACCCTCTGTTTGTTCTCCATATTTAAGAGTCTCTTATGTTTTGTCCCCATCCTTGTTTTTATATTATGCTTCCCTTCCCTTATGTTCATCTGTTTTGTATCTGAAAGTCCTCATATGAGTGAAGTCATGTGATATTTGTCTTAGTCTCTGACTAACTTCGCTTAGCATAATACCCTCTAGTTCCATCCATGTAGCTGCAAATGGCAAGATTTAATTATTTTTGATTGCTGAGTAATACTCCATTGTATATATACCATATCTTCTTTATCCATTCATCCATCGATGGATATTTGGGCTCTTTCCATACTTTGGCTATTGTTGATAGTGCTGCTATAAACTTTGGGGTGCATGTGTCCCTTCAAAACAGCATACCTGTATCCCTTGGATAAATACCTAGTAGTGCAATTGCTGGGTCATAGGGTAGTTCTATTTTTAACTCTTTGAGGAACCTCCATACTGTTTTCCAGAGTGGCTGCACCAGTTTGCATTCCCACCAGTAGTGCAAAAGAGGTCCTCTTTCTCTGCATCCTTGCCAACATCTGTTGTTGCCTGAGCTGTTAATGTTAGCCATTCTGACAGACGTGAGGTGGTATCTCATTGTGGTTTTGATTTGTATTTCCCTGATGATGAGTGATGTGGAGCATTTTTTCATGTGTCATTTGGCCATCTGGATGTCTTCTTTGGAGAAATGTCTATTCATGTCTTTTGCACATTTCTTCACTCAATTATTTGTTTTTGGGTGTTGAGTTTGATAAGTTCTTTATAGATTTTTGGATACTAACCCTTTACCTGATATGTCATTTGCAAATATCTTCTCCCATTCTGTTGGTTGCCTTTTAGTTTTGCTGATTGTTTCCTTCACTGTGCAGAAGCTTTTTATTTTGATGAGGTCCCAGTAGTTCATTTTTGCTTTTGTTTCCCTTGCCTCTGGACACGTGTTGAATAAGAAGTTGCTGCAGCCAAGGTCAAAGAGGTTTTTGCCTGCTTTCTCCTCGAGGATTTTGATGGCTTCCTGTCTTACATTTAGATATTTCATCCATTTTGATTTTTTTGTGTGTGTGTATGGTGTAAGAAAGTGGTCCAGGTTCATTTTTCTGCATGTTGCTGTCCAGTTTTCCCAGCACCATTTGCTAAAGAGACTGTCTTTATTCCATTGGATATTCTTTCCTGCTTCATCAAAGATGAGTCGGCCATATGTTTGTGGGTCCATTTCTGTATTCTCTATTCTATTCCATTCCACTCATTCCATGAGTGTCTGTTTTTGTGTCAGTATCATCCTGTCTTGATGATTACAGCTTTGTAATACATTCTGCAGTCCAGAATTGTGATGCCTCCAGTTTGGGTTTTCTTTTTTAGGATTGCTTTGGCTATTCAGGTTCTTTTGTGGTTCCATACAAATTTCAGGATTGTTTGTTCTAGCTCTGAGAAGAATGCTGGTGTTATTTTGAGAGGTATTGCGTTGAATATGTATATTACTTTGGGTAGTATTGACATTTTAACAATATTTGTTCTTCCTATCTATGACCATGGAATGTTTTTCCTTTTGTCTTCTTCAATTTCTTTCATAAGCTTTCTAGAGTTTTCAGTGTATAGATTTTTCACCTCTTTGCCTTGACTTATTCCTAGGTATTTTATGGGTTTTGGTACAATTGTAAATGGGATTGATTCCTTGATTTCTCTTTCTGTTGCTTCATTATTGGTGTATAGGAATGCAACTCATTTCTGTGCATTGACTTTATATGCTGTGACTTTGCTGAATTCATGGATCAGTTCTAGCAGTTTTTGGTGGAATCTTTTGGGTTTTCCATATAGAGTATCATGTCATCTGTGAAGAGTGAAAGTTTGACCTCCTCCTGGACAATTTGGATGCCTTTTATTTCTTTGTGTTGTCTGATGGCTGAGGCTAAGACTTCCAATACTATGTTGAATAACAGTGGCAAGAGTGGACATCCGACAGGGATCCACTCCTTGTCTTTGACCTTACTTCCTGGAGCTCCTGGCCTCTGACAAATCTGCCTGGCCTTCCATTCTAGGGCCCTCCCACAGAAGCTCCGTCAGCCGCCATTTGCTGTTTTCTCAGGGAAGTTTCGTACTCTTTCTTAAATGGCTAATATTGTGGTATGATTGTTGCTGTGTACCCAGGCAATCATTTTATACAGTCATACCTCAGAGATATTGCAGGTTCAGTTCTAGATCACCACAATAAAGCAAATATCATAATAAAGTGAGTCGAATGAATTTTTTGGTTTCCCAATGCATTAGCATTGCGCAATGGCATTATGTCTTTTTCTAAAAATGTAAATACCTTAACTAAAAAAAAATAGTACCTTACAAGAAGCAATCTCCAGTACAATTTAACACTTTCTTGCTTGTGAGCAGGCAAGTGTGCCTCCCGATGGGGATGAGACCATGGCTGTCTTATCTCTAGGCTGTCTCAGCTTAATGGCAGAGCCTGGCCAAGGTTGGAGGCCTGGGACCAATCCTTCATCCCACCTCAGGAACGGGGTTGGGGGATTTCCTGCCTGTCATGACCGTCTCTGGATTTTAAGTGTGTTAACAGTGTCCTCAATTGTCTCCCATATTGATGACGTGAATGAAACCTTTTAAAATGATGGGGTGCCTGGGTGGCTCAGTCAGTTAAATGTCTGACATTGGCTCAGGTCATGATCTCATGGTTTGGGAGTTTAAGCCCCCTATCAGGGTCTACACTGACAGCTTACAGCCTGGAGCCTGCTTCAGATCCTGTGTCTCCCTCCCTCTCTCCGTCCCTCCCCTGCTTGTGCTCTCTCTCTCTCTCAAGAAGTAAATACATAAACACTGAAAAATTTTTTTAATGTTAATATTGGGGTGCCTGGGTGACTCAGTCAGTTGAGCATCTGACTCTTGATTTTGGATCAAGTCCTGATCCCAAAGTTGTGGGATTGAGGTTCATGCTGAGTGTGGAAATGCTTATGATTCTCTCTCTCTCTCTCTCCTGCCGCCCCTCTGCCCCACTCCCCTGCTCACACACACTCTCTCTCATTCTCTCAAAAAAAAAAAAGTTAATATTAAGTAAATAAATAAATCTTAGCCTAAAAATACTTTATTGCTTAAAAATGCTAACCATCATCTGAGCTTTCAGAGAGTCATAATCTTTTTACTGGTGGTGGGTCTCACCTCAGGCTGATGGCTGCTAACTGATCAGGGTGGTGGCTGCTGAAGGCTGGGGCAGCAGTGGTGATTTCTTCAAATAAGACAACAATAAATGTTGCTGCATTGATTGACTCTTCCTTTCATGAAAAATTTCTCTGTAGCATGTGATGCAGTTTGATAGCATAAAATTTCTTTTAAAATTGGGTCATTCGGTCCTGTCAAACCCTGCTGTCGTTTTATCAACTAAGTTTATGTCATTCTAAATCCTTTGTTGTCATTTCAACAATCTTCACGGCATCTTCACCAGGAGTAGATTCCAACTCAAGAAACCACTTTCTTTGTTCATCTGTAACAAGCAAATTCTCATCAGTTCAAGTTTTATCATGAGATTCCAGCAATTTAGTCCCATCTTCAGACTCCACTTCTCATTCTAGTTCTCTTGCTATTTTCACTACATCTGCAGTTATTTCCTCCACTGAAGTCTTGAATCCTTCAAAGTCATCCATGAGGATTATAATCAGCTACTTCCAAACTTCTATTGACATTGATATTTTGACCTCTTCCCATGAATCACAAATGTTCTTTTTTTTCTTTTAAATTTATTCATTTTGAGCAAGAGATAGAGAGAGACAGAGAGAGAGAGAGAGAGAGAGAGACAGAGCATGTGAGCAGGGGAGGAGCAGAGAGAGAGAGAATCCCAAGCAGGCTCCACACTGCCAGTGCAAAGCCTGATGCGGGGCTTGAATCCATGAACCATGAGATCATGACCTGAGCCAAAATCAAGAGTCAAATGCTTAACTGACCGAGCCACACAGGTGCCCCTGAATCACAAATATTCTTTTTTTAATTTTTTTTTTTTACATTTTTTTATTTTTGAGAAACAGAGTGAGACAAAGCGTGAATGGGGGAGGGACAGAGAGAGGAGACACAGAATACGAAGCAGTCTCCAGGCTCTGAGAAAGCAGTCAGCACAGAGCCTGATGCAGGGCTCAAACCCACAAACTGTGAGATCATGACCTGAGCTGAAGTCGGACACTCAACTGACTGAGCCACCCAGGCGTCCCAAATCACAAATATTCTTAATGGCCTCTAGAATGGTGAATCTTTTCCAGAAGATTTTCAACTGACTTTGCCCAGATTCATCAGAGGAATCACTATCCATGGAAGCTCTAGCTTTGTGAAGTGTATTTCTTAAGTAAGAAGATTTGAAAGTTGAAATTATTCTTTGATCCATGAGCTACAGGGTGGATATTGTATTAGAAGTCATGAAAACAACATTAATCTTCATTAAAGCTCAATGGCGTCTTCAAATGAGCAGTAATATTTTGAAAGAAATCTGTTTCACTGAACAGTAGTTCTCAACAGTGGGCTTAAAATATTCAGTAAACCATGCTGTAAGCAGATGTGCGGGCATCCAGTCTTTATTATTCCATTTCTAAAGCACAGGCAAAGTAGATTTCACACAATTCTTAAGGGCTGTAGGATTTTCAGAATGTTAAATGAGCATTGGCTTCAAGTTAGAGAAACCAGCTGCATTAGCACTAACAAGAGTCAGCCTGTCCTTTGAAGTTTGAAGCCAGGCATTGACTTGTCCTACATGGCATTTTCTTAGAATATAAGAATTTCTTTTTTTTTTTTAATGTTTATTTGTGAGAGAGTGCAAGTGGAGGAGGGGCAGACAGAGGGGACAGAAGATCCCAAGCAGGCTCCGTGCTGGCAGCAGCATGCCTGATGTGGGGCTCGAACTCACGAACCGTGAGATCATGACCTGAGCCGAAGCTGGATGCTCAACTGACTGAGCCACCCAGGTGTCCCAAGGATTTCTTAGAATATAGGAATATAAATGTATTTTCTTAGAATCATTCTCTTGTGTATTGTGACACCTTCATTAATCATCATAGGAAGATCTTCTGCAGAACCTGCTGCAGCTTCTACATTAGCACCTGCTGCTTCGCCTGCTGCAGTTAGGAGATGGCTTCTTTCCTTAAGCCTCATGAATCTCTGCTGGCTTCAATCTTTTCTTTTTCAGGTTTCTCACTTCTCTCAGCCTTCATAGAACTGGAGAGTTGTAGTGCTTGTCTCTGGATTAGGCTTTGACTTAAGGGAATGTTGTGGCTGGTTTCATCTTCTAGCCAGACCACTAAAACTTTCTCCATATCAGCAATAGGCTGTTTTGCTTTCTTACCGTTTTTGTGTTCACTACAGTAACACTTTTGATTTCCCTCAAGAACTTTTCCTTTGCATTCACAACTTGGCTAACTGTTTGGCTCATGTGGCCTGGCTTTTAGCCTGTCTGGGCTTTCAACATGCCTTCCTCACTAAACTTAATCATTTCTAGCTTCTGACTTAAAGTGAGAGACATGTGACTCTTTCTTTCGCTTGGACACTTGCCGCTGTAGGGTTATTAATTGGACTAATTTCAATATTGTTGTGTCTCAGAGAAGAGGGAGGCCTGAGGGGGTAAAGAGAGATGGGGGTGGGGCAGGTGGCTGGTGAAGTAGTTAGAATACACACAATATTTATTGATTAGGTTGGCAGTCTTATAGGGGCGTGGTTCATGGCACCCCAAAACAATTTTTATAGTAACATCAAAGATTACAGATCACCTTAACAAATATAACAATAATGAAAAAGTTTGAAATATTTCAAGAATTATCAAAACATGATACAGACACATGAAGAGAACAAACACTGTTGGGAAAATGTCACCAATAGACTGGCTCGATGTCGAGTGGCCACAATTTGTATAAAACCCTTCAATTTGTATAAAACACAATATGCGTGAAGTTCAATAAAACGAAGCACAAGACAATGAGGTGTATCTATATGTGTGAAGCACCTCATAATTTCTTTGATAAGATGCAGAAACTTCCATGGCATTTTATCCATTCAGACTTTTTGACCTCAGGTAACCTTGATATTGATAAGGTTACTCAGAGGCCCAGTGACGCTTATGTTTTTAAGTAGCTTGGAAAAAAGCTGCTAAGCCAGGCTGTTGGAGATGCAAAAATGAAACCCAGACCGGCAGGGGCAGGGGGCGACCACCACCACCACTATCAATTACTGTAGTAGTAAAACATTCCTCATGTCTAGACATTGTGTTGAAAGTTTTATGTTCATTATGTCGAGTCTTTACAATCCTAGAAGATTAGTATTATTAGCAGTATCTTGCAAAATAAGGCACTGACGTTTCTAAAGGTGAAGCAACTCACCCCAAATAAAACAGACTAAATAGCAGAGCTAAGATTCGAAACCAGTTCTGTTCATTCCAATGTACTCACTCTACATTATGACCGTGCTGACTCTCTTGGCCATCCCCAATCGGACTGAAGATTTGTCTCAGTTAATAAGATAAAAAGCTAGTCCTGAGCCTGTTTGCCCTCAGATCCATTTCTTGCCTTCTCTGATCTTCTGTTACAGGCAGGACTGGCCTTCTTGTGTCAGCTGGCTTCCTGGTGTGTGTGGCTAATAGGAGGAGTTTAGGGAGCAGCAAGAAAACAAAGCCAGGTCATTTCTCACCAACCCCCCTTCCACCTGTTTTGTGTGGCATCTTGGGCATCAGCCATTTCCTTCCTTCTTTCAGCTGCAGCCAAGCAGGCTTTCACCAGGTAGGTCTTTCCTCCTTTTCTCCCTTTAGCCTAGTGACATCCTACCGTGGGTAATCTAAAGTAAGAGTCTTGGGTATGGAAATAGGTAGATGCGTTTGTTCCTCTTGGCTCTGTCACCGTGGCCACCACTAACTGGACCAGGGGAGTGGCTCTAACTCGAGAACAGCGCACTATTGGCTAGAGGGCTCCCTGTGAAGGAAACGGGAGCAAGAGTTTTGCCATCGGGTCCTTAGCAACAACCTGTCTGGTGTTTCATCTATAGATTTTAGGGGGTCAGTTAGTTGGTAGGAGCAAAGGCAGAAAGCAAAAGTTGTTCTGAGTTGTTCTGAGAGAAGTTGTTCAGCAAAGTTGTTCTGAGAGAAACAAAGACAGAGAGAAAATACATTATGTCAATTGCAGAAGACTCAGGAAAGATCAGCAAGCTCTTGTTATCGGGGTGGAGGGATGCTTTATCTGTGCTGGACCCTGAAGAAACTTCTGGAAGAAACTGCCTTCCAGTTTCTATACTGTAGAACCAGGATACCAGTGTACTATCCAGTTCAGCTATACTCAGGTTCCCATCATTCCTGTGTGACCCAGTCGGTGACTATGTCACTTCCTGCTTTCCTGGTTGGCTGAAATTTGTGGCTGAGATTTCTGCTTCTGCTCTCTTTTTAAAAATTTCCCTGGGTATCTTTCCAATAAACCGTTCACTTCCTGACATAACCTGGGTGTGTTTATATTTTTGTAAAACCAATTTAACCACCTAAAACAGTTTTATATTTCTTCATGTTTATATTTATAGATCATGTTTATATTTCTTCCATCTTATCTACATTGCAACTCCATAAGCTAGGCAGGGCAGAGATTTTTATCACTTAAAAAAAAATTCAAGCTGCAGATTAGCTACATAGTTTGCCCGAGATCACTGGGCTAAGTGACAGAACCAGGCATTCTTATCCAAAGATGCCATGTTCCCTGTGAACACACAAGCACACACCATCACCAATGATTTGTTTAGCAGGAAAATAGATGTTCAGACATACTAGACATCAGACGTTCACTATTGGGTATCCACGTGTCCTTTGACTTGCGTGGGCAACTTACATCACTAAGCATCTTTATGATAATATCTCTCCTATTTGTAGAAGAAAGATCAAGTTGAGTCATAATAGGCAAATATTCTGCAATCAAATACCAGATGAGCCCATTTATTTTTTCAGAAACATTTACTGGGAACCTACTCTGTGGTGAAAATTTGCTAAATGCAGGGCATACAGAGATGTACAAAACAAAACAAAACAAAACAAAACAAAACCACACACACACAAAACAAAAAACAAACAAACAAAAAAACCATCCCTGTGGGAATCTCCAGCCCAAAGGGAAAGAGATACAAATAGCAATAAATAACAATGCAGCACAAAGGCAACAAGCCCAGGCAAAGCACTGTCTAGGTCAGATGAAGGTTTGATGAATTCTGTGGGGTGGGTGACAGAGAAGACTTTCTGAAAAATGTAACAATCGCCCAGAGTTTAGAAAGTTGAACTGGAATATCAGTATTTAATGGTAAAAGGGAAAGGACGCTACAAAGGGATTACAAAGGATAGTCAGAATAGAAAAAGAGAATGAGGAGAGGTGATGGCCCAAACGTGAAGGGCGATGGTTTCAAGAAAGGATAGATGAACACCATAAAAGACCCCAGAAGTATCTGTTAAGTCACATATTACCAGTAACAGGCTCAATGGGCCTGGCAAGTAGGAAGTTCTTGGCAACTTTATCCAGGGCAATTTCCCAGGGAGGGTGGGGTGGCAATTAAGCCAGATTTCAGTGGGATCCAGAGTAAAAGGGAGGTAAAATAATAGAGGTATCAAATGTTTCAAGGGTCCCAGAGATGGGGTGCCTGGGTGGCTCAGCGGAGTTAAGCGTCTGACTCTTGATTTCAGCTCAAGTCACGATCTCATAGTTGTGGCACTGAGCCCCCGTGTCAGGCTCTGTGCTGACAGCATGCTTGGGATCCCCTTTCTCCCTCCCCCTTTCTCTCTCTCTCAATAAACAAACAAACAAACAAACAAACAAACTTAAGGGGGAAAAAAAAAAAAGAATCCCAGAGATGAATGAAATCGCGCCAGACTTTTCTAAAGTTAAAGGAGGGTTAGAGAACATAAATGGCATGGGGACTGAATGGAATTTGGGAGAAGAATATCTAAAAAACTAACCTAAATCAGAGAATCTTTGATTACTATAATTTTCTGGTATGCTTTCTGTTTAGTAGATACAGGAATATAATTGGCCTATTTTCTCTTCCCTCTTCCCCATTTTCAAATTAGTACACATGTACTATGTGGACCACTTCCTATGTCCCTCTTAGTGCACGCTATGGAGAGTTTAATTCCTACCCACAAGTGTGACCAGTGACCATTTGACACGTGGTTAGGTATAGAAAGAGTGGACTCCGAATTCAGACCGTCTTGATCTGAATCCTGTCTCCACTTTGTATCTACATGGTCTCCTACAAAGTAGTTAATCCTTTGTTTGTAATACCTGCTTTACAGCACAGTGGGGAGCTTTGACTGAGTTACAACATGTAAAATGCTTAGAACACTTAGAACAGTGCCTGGCACATACAAAGTCACGTTCATGATAGCTGCTATTATTAGTAGTATTAACTATGGAAATAATAAAACAGAATGTTTGAGATTGGAGTTATGCTGGAAAACCCAGGACTTGTGGAGTGTGTGTGTGTGTGTGTGTGAATGATAGATGCCCCATTCAAACTAGTTTTACTAAAAGGGTAAACGTATTGACTCATGTTAACTGTGTTAGATTGTTCATGCAGGGAGAGATTTGTCCTCGCTGCATCTCTAGGGACCATCTGCCCCTCGTTGTCTGAAGGAAGCATTCTCTTCTGTAGCAGAAAGGGGAGAGAGGATGAGGCTGTTGTCCCAGGGCTACATTCTTACAATACACAATGCAAAGGAAGAGAGGCTCCCCACTCGCACCTACATCCTCAGCACAACGTTCAGGGAAGTCCAGGAGAGGAAGGGATTGGCCCAATCCATGGCATGTGCCCACCCTTGTGGTGGGGAAAATGGGGGCCTTAATTAATAACTCCAAGACCACGTGGAACCAGAAGTAGTGGCTAAGTAGACTAATCTATGCTATAGTACCTTTTAAAATCACCTGCTCACCACACTTTGCCTTTTAGGTAAGCTGTACTAAAACTCATTTTTATTCATTTATTTTAATTTTTTATCTTCATTTATTTATTTTATTTAAAGTTTTTTTTTAATTTTATTTATTTATTTTGAAAGAGACAGAGACAGTGTGAGTAGGGAAGGGCAGAGAAGGAGAGAATCCCAAGCAGGCTCCGCACTGTCAGTACAGAGTCTGATGCGGGCTTCGGACTCAGGTGAGATGATGGCCTGAGCCGAATTAAGAGTCCTATGCTTAACTGACTGAGCCACTCAGGTGCCCCTAACATTTATTTATTTTTGAGAGAGAAAGAGAGAGAGAAGGGGCGTGAGCAGGGCTAGGGGCAGAGAGAGAGAGAGAGGGAAACACAGAATCTGAAGCAGGCTCCAAGTCCCAAGCCGCCAGTGCACCCACAAACTGTAAGAGCGTGACCTGAGCAGAAGTCAGACGCCCAACCGACTGAACCATCCAGATGCCCCTAAAACTCATTTTTAGATAATTCGATAAATGACAATAATAAAAGTAACACTTGCAACTAATACTAGCTGATTGCTTACTATGAGTCAGGCTTTGTTCTAAATGTACTGACATTTAATTCTTACAAAGGACATACAGATAGTTATTTTCAACATCACCATCACTGTCATTATCTCCACTTTACAAATGAGGACATGGAGGAAAGGGAAAGGTTACGTTGCTTGTCCTGAGGTCATTCAAGAAAAAGTGCTAGAGCTGGGAACTGAGTCCTGATAGTTGGCTCCAGAACCTGGCTGGCAGGCTGTGCCACCAAAGAGGAGGAGGGAAAAAGCAGCCCGGTGTGCTCTGATATGAGAAAACGTATTTCCAAATATACTTAGTGGAGATTTTGGAATCAAACCAAAAGATCCATTTGGTTTTGAACTTTTATAAGATGTTGAAGACTCAGAAATGTTTGTTGAAGGCTGGAGTAGCTTTTTAAAAAATTCCATCAGTGTTTTAAATCATCCAAAGAATATATTGGATACAATGTATTTCAATCTCCTAGGAGAATGTCCACAAAAACAAAAAACAAAAACAAAAACAAAAACACACGTTTTGCACATTCTTGGGTATCAACTGAGAGCCCACTTGTATCACAAACAACTTCATCTACTGAAGGCTTGAAGACAATCTCTTTGTAGAGCTAGCTGAGAGAAAGCATTGAGTAGACTTTTTGTTAAGTTAGAAGCTTTGGTTTGTAAGGAGATCATGGAGCATTTCTGGAGATTCTCCGGCACCTCTGGACACCTTTCTTCCCTCAGAGTTCTGGGATTCTTCCTGTATTCCTTTCTTCTTCACAGTTGCTACCACCCATGTATGTTTTTCCTCACAAAGCTATCTTAGAAACTACGGGACGCCTGGGTAGCTCAGTCGGTTAAGTGTCCAGCTTTGGCTCAGGTCATGATCTCACGGTTTGTGGGTTTGAGCCCCGCGTTGGGCTCTGTGCTGACAGCTCAGAGCCTAGAGCCTGCTTGGGATTCTGTGTCTCCCTGTCTCTCTGCCCTTCCCCCACTCATGCTCTGTCTCTGTCTCTGTCTCTGTCTCTGTCTCTCTCTCTCAAAAATACTAAAAAAAGGGGCGCCTGGGTGGCGCAGTCGGTTAAGCGTCCGACTTCAGCCAGGTCACGATCTCGCGGTCCATGAGTTCGAGCCCCGCGTCAGGCTCTGGGCTGATGGCTCAGAGCCTGGAGCCTGTTTCCGATTCTGTGTCTCCCTCTCTCTCTGCCCCTCCCCCGTTCATGCTCTGTCTCTCTCTCTGTCCCAAAAATAAATAAACGTTGAAAAAAAAAAAAAAATACTAAAAAAAAAGAAAAGAAACTGCCTCTTCAGCTTTCTCTAGCCATCTTTAACGACCTCAGGAATGGAAGGCCAGAGGCCCCCCCCTTTTTTTAAGGAATTACTGTTAATTGCTAAGAGGAAACAAACTTGTGACTAAAAAAAAACTGACCAAAAAAATGGAGAAGTAACAAATGTTCACAAAATGTCAACAAGTTCTTTAAGTTATTCCTCAGATTTTACCAAAATGAGTCTGTAGACTGGGGTTAAACTCATTTTATCAGAGTCCTACCTGGAACTTGCTTTTTGCATAATCATTATTTATTGAGCACTTACATTCTGGGCACTGCTTAAAGTATTTTATATATATTAGTTCTTCATGACATCCTTATGAGATAACTTATAACTTATCATCTTATTTCAGATAAGGAAATGTAGGCACAGACTGGTTGGTTACTTGCTCAAAGTGACTTATTAAATAAGAGTCATTCAAACTGAGGTTGCCTGGCTCTAAAGTCTACTTTTTTTTTTAAATGTTTTTAATGTTTATTTTTGAGAGAGAGAGAGAGACAGAGCACAAGCAGAGGAGGGGCAGAGAGAGAGGGAGACACAGAATCCAAAGCAGGCTCCAGGTTCTGAGCTGTCAGCCCAGAGCCCAATACGGGGCTCGAATCCATGCACCATGAGATCGTGACCTGAGCCGAAGCTGGACACTTAACCGAATGAGCCACCCAGGTGCCCTTGAAGTTCATTTTCTTGATCATTGCATTGTGTGGGTCCTCTGGTGTAGCACAAATCAGGACAGATAGTTTGATAAGCAGAAGAGTAAAACAGTCCAGGGGACTAAGTAGAAATACAGTTTAGAGGGCTCTGGTAGGCCCTGTTTGTCAGAATACTTGACAGGGTCAGAAGTGCCCAGTGACTAGTCCTCTGCTGTTTTTATAAATTGTATTTTCTCAATTATCCAAAGATGATGAATGTCTATCTTAAAAGACGATTTACACCTACCAGACAAAGACACTAATGTAACAGCCATAATGTCAAGTGATGTATGTTCCTTTCCAGTGGCTGGAAACTCTCACCTCCTGTCTGGGACTCACTTTTCCTGGTATCCGGGAAACTGGCAAACCAGAAAGTTTATTAGTAAGAGTAGAATTGTGGCAAGAGAAGTAAAAAATTGGAGGGATAATATTTCTTTAGGCTCAGGACATAGCCAATGGAAAGATTTTTTTTTTGTCTCCCATGTCAGAGGATACAACCTGATGGCTCTTTTTCCCAGATCTGATATCTTCTCCACAGGTCAGGGGTTCGATGGGCATGTCTAATATTTGTCTTGGTAGCTTTTTGGATGTCTGAAAATAAAAATCTTATCCACCATCATGCATTAGAGGGGGAATTCTCATTCAGTTCTGACTCTGTGCTTTTCTGAGGATCCCACCATCTGGTTTAAAAGGGAGGTGACAGTAGACCACAGTCAAGGTCAGCCATCAGACAAACATTTATTGTGCTTCTTGTAAGTGCTTCACTCTCTCTTGCTAAATGTGTATCAAGAACAGTCCTTGCCCTCACTGTGTAGGTAAGAACAACAAACAGGAAAATCCGTGATGCAAACAAAGTCTAGGTGCCCAGATGCCCAAAAGGTCAAAAGAGAGAAAGATGACTCAAAACTGGTATAGTCAGGGAAGGCTTTAAAATTATTAAAAAAATTTAAGAATGGGTTAAATGTAGATTGGTTGAGGGAAGGGATAGGACATCTCAGTGGCATAAAGATCATGAAGGTGGGGTAACTTTCGAGGAGAATGATGTCACTGAATAGAGAGTTACTGCAGGCTAGGTAGAGGGGAGCCTGATGATCTCAGACCTTCAAAGGCAGCGACAGAGCTTGGGTATGATGAGTGTGGTATACAGGGTAAATGTTCAAGGAGGCCAGCCAGGTGGCTACTGTGGTAATCTGCATCTGAGATGCTGAGGGATCAAACCTGAGGCAGGTGGGAATGGACGGGAGGAACTGACCTTAGGAGGTATTATTAGGCCTTTATTTTCAGATAGAGTGAAATAGAAGGACGGGTTAAAAATAACTCTCAGAATTCTCCTGTGTCCACTGATATTAATGTTTAACCAGTTTTTCTTCCCACATTCCCTTCGCTCTCTTTGAACTCTCTTCCCCCAACCGCATGTAAAACTATGAGGAGTAACATAAGATCAAATATTTCTGATAAACTCTTTTTGGCCAGTTTGTCAATGTTTATCTCAATGGGAAAAGAATTTCAAGAATCAAGGCTGCCTTCTTTGGAACATTAAGCATGTGCTTTTCCCCCTTTTTTCTTCTGTTTCTTTGTTTCTTTCTTCTTCCCTTTTTGATAGGATGTGTAGGTATCCAAAAGAAAAACGTTTCATTTCCTTAGTCTACAGCAGAATTATTGACTACTACCTTCTTTTGTCGGTTACACGTTTACTTGAAGATCTCTTGAGTTTCATATAGACCTCCGCACACTGTGTGATTCTTCTGCAAACACTAATAAAAATAACCTGAAGTTAATACTCCACCTTTCATTCAGAAGGATCCCAACATTCTTTACAATGTGTACCGATGTTATTATTTTAATGTAGGCACACTACATTTCCTTAGTGCCTTTCATCTGAGGATCATAAGGAGCACAGCCCACATTAATTAATTCTTACAACAACCTTCTGAACTATAATTTGTATGTGTCGCTGGTAGATGAATCACCTGAAGGACCAGCAAAACACAGCCTTTGCAGGGAAGCCTTTGTAGGCTTGGCACAACTTATGTGTAAACAACCCAGTCAAATAGTTCAGAGCGGGACAGGCAGCACCATTTTTTCTTTAACTAAAACCACCAATGGAGTTTCACTAAGAGAATTATTATCCAAATAATGACTTATCTAGGTTTCCACAAGCAACACTGGGACCTTTGCAACAAACAGTACCAGAAAAAAAGAAGGAAGTATAGTCTATTAATAGCTACACCCTCAATCTTGTTGTCACTCCCTGGACAAGTGCTTCAGCAACAAAGCAGTTCTTGTCGTTAATTGAAGCTTTGATTTAGTATCAACGCAGAGAAAGTGTGCCACTGGCTGACTCATCAACACTTTGCTTCCTACCTAGATTTCCCTAGAGTGTCTTTTCTTCAGGTATGTAGCAGGCCAAGGCCTATTTAGCTAAAGAGAGATTAAATGTTCATTATTGTCATGTGGGATACTTTTTAGAATAAAACAGAAACAAAAATAGAATTTATAGGGGCGCCTGGGTGACTCAGTTGGTTAAGCATCTGACTTCAGCTCAGGTCATGATCTCATGGTTTGTGAGTTCGAGCCCCAAGCCAGGCTCTATGCTGATGGCTCAGAATCTGGAGGCTGCTTCGAATTCTGTGTCTCCCTCTCTCTGCCACCCCCCCTCCCCCGCTTGCACTCTGTCTCTCTCTCTCAAAAATAAATAGATGTTAAAAAAAATAGAATTTATAATGGAAAATATTCACAAGATAATGGACTCTTTCTTTTCTAGGTTGACTTACCAAATAATCAAGGATATATATACCAACAAATGCGTTGCTCAGGGGAACTGATTTTATACTTTTTCCTGTATTGAAAGCTCACCTTTATGCTAGATTTTTAGTACAGAAATTTTCAAATATATTCAAAAGTAGACAGAATGATATAAAGACCCCATGTACCATCACTTAACTCTAACTGTGATCACCTTGGCTCTTCTTACATATTATGGCCAAGAAGTAAACACTTTGCAGAAAGTCCCAGTACTTTGGTTTGGCAACAGCACAGTTATCTCAAAGAGCCTCATGGAATCCCGAAAGCCTAATTTTCATTCCTTTTAACTGAGTTTACGAAATACATGTACATGTACATGTCATAAGGCAAAGTTATGGGAAGATGAGAAAACTATGTCACAAAATCAAACAATAGAATTGCTAAACCCTAAGTAACAATATTACCTGCCATTTATTAAGTCAAGTGCCAGACGCTTTAGTAGGCATTTATCCCAAATGCTGACCTCTTCTTTAATTTTACTAACGATACCATATGGTAAGATTAGTGTCCCTGTTTTAAAAGTGTGGAAACTGAGGCCTGGAGAAGTTAAGTAAGTGACTCACAGTCATTGCTAGTAAGCAGCAGGATTAATGAGTGTCATTACCTGATTCCAAAGTGTGTGCTTTGTTTAGTGCTGGTGGTATAGTGGTGAGCACGGCTGCCTTCCAAAGCCTATGGTTTGTTTTATAAACTGTAGTCAAAGGATCTACTGGAACTCAACTCAACAGACATATGTTACTGATGTTAGGAAGGGAAGGAAAATGGGAAACATCCAATGTGATGGGAACATGGAAAAAACCCCACAAGAATTGTTGAAGTTTTAGCAGCAAAGCTAAGTCAATAGAATTAATCCAGTCTACCTTGCATTTGCTCCATTTAAAAGTAGCCTAGAATTCTCGGGGCATCTGGGTGGCTCAGTTGGTTGAGCGTTCAACTTCGGCTCAGGTCATGGGCTCATGGCTTGTGAGTTCAAGCCTCATGTCAGGCTCTGTGCTGACAGCTCCCAGGCTGGAGCCTGCTTTGGATTCTGTCTCCATCTCTATCTACCCCTCCCCTGCTCTCACTCTGTCTCTCTCAAAATTAAATAAACATTAAAAAAATAAGTAAGTAAAAGTAGCCTAGAATTCTTAACATGACCAAATAAATAAATAAAACATTTGCTCAGCAATACAATAATAGAAAAGAGTCATAATTGTATGGTAAGGCATAATTTAACCTTGCCCACTATCATAATGCCAAGTTAAATCAGAAGTCATGCTAAATAAATCAGCACTAATATATTCTCTAAATTCATTATTAGCTCATGCCATTTAAGTGCAGTGCATTAAAACTAGAACTTTATTGGTTCAGTCATCCTGACCTTTTCTAACAAACTGTCAAGGTGACAAAAAGCAAGTGGGATTTTGTTTGGCATATTTTTTTAACCAAGTTAGATTATAATTGTAACTATGTACTAATAAGAATTGCATAGTTATCTGACAATTTCTATAACAGCGAGACAGAACATCTTCTACTTCATACATTCTCGTAACATTCTTCATGTTTGACTTCCTAAGCAAAATTACAAGATTGGTTATTTTGCAAAAATTTCTAGTTTTCATTAATTTTGCCAAATAATTCTTTTTTTTTTTTTAATTCTCAAGTTAGTTAACATACAGTATAGTCTTGGCTTCAAGAGTAGACTTCTGTGGGGCGCCTGGGTGGCTCAGTCGGTTGAGCGTCAGACTTCGGCTCAGGTCATGATCTCGCGGTCTGTGGGTTCGAGCCCCACGTCGGGCTCTGTGCTGACAGCTCAGAGCCTGGAGCCTGTTTTGGATTCTGTGTCTCCCTCTTTCTCTGACCCTCCCCTGTTCATGCTCTGTCTCAAAAATAAATAAACGTTAAAAAAATTAAAAAAAAAAAGAGTAGAATTCTGTGATTCATCACTTACATATAATAGTCAGTTCTCATCCCCAACAAATGCCCTCCTTAATGTCCATCACCCATTTTCCCCACCCCAGTCGGCCCTCAGTCTGTTCTCTGTACTTAAGAGTCTCTTATGGTTTGCCTCCCTCTTTGTTTTTATCTTATTTTTCCTACTCTTCCCCTGTGTTCATCTGTTAAGTTTCTCAAATTCCACATGAGTGAAATCATGTGATATTTGTCTTTGTCTGACTTATTTCACATAGCATAGTACCCTCCAGTTCCATCCACATTGTTGCAAATGACAAGATTTCATTCTTTTTCATTGCCAAGTGGTATTCTCTTGTGTGTGTGTGTGTGTGTGTGTATAATTTTTTTTAATGTTAATTTATTTTTGAGAGAGACAGAGCATGAGTGCGGGGGTCAGAGAGAGAGGGAGACACAGAATCCTAAGCAGGCTATAGGCTCTGAGCTATCAGCACAGAGACTGACATGGGGCTAGAACCCACCAACCATGAAATCATGACCTGAGCTGAAGCTGGATACTTAACTGACTGAGCCACCCAGGCGCCCCTATATATAATATATACTATATGTATATATACCCTTGTATATATATATACCCTTGTGTGTACGTATGTGTATATATATATATGAATATATAATATATACCACATCTTCTTAATCTATTCATCAGTTGAAGGACATTTGGGCTTTTTCCATAATTTGGCTATTGTTGATAGCACTGCTATAAACATTGGGGTGCATGTGCCCCTTCAAATCAGCACTTCTGTGGCTTTTTTTTTTTTTTTTGAATAAAGGACCTGGGACCATTTTGTACTCAGTTTCTATTGCTCAGTACCTTCTTTTATTTTTTATTTTTTAAATGTTTATTTATTTATTTTGAGAGAGACAGCATGTGCATATGAGTGGAGGAAAGGCAGAGAGAGAGAGAGAGAGAGAGAGAATCCCAAATCCCAAGAAGGCTCGTAGTGTCAGTGCAGAGCCTGACACGGGGCTTGATCTCACGAACTGTGAGATCATGACCTGAGCCAAAATCAAGAGTCAGATGCTCAACCGACTGAGCCACCCAGGTGCCCCAGGACTTTGTAAAAATATATATATTTTATTAGAAACAATTGTTTTATTTTAACTTGTATCTATCTTGCTTCATTAAAAAATGCAAAGTATTTATTACATACACACAATTTTTAAAAAAATCAAGGAGCACTAAATAAGTTATAAAGACAAACAGCAGTTTCTTATCTCACCCTTTTAGACTTCCTCCCAAGTGATTGCCTCAGAAAAAAATTCTTTTTAATTTTCTCCTTTAAATAATTTTAGCTGTTTCTTTGTAGGTAGCCATGACTTCCTGGCATGGTAGATGATAACAAAGGGACACATATTGGTTGGGTACCTTACTATATGCCAGACTCTGCTCTATGTGTTGGGGATGCCAGAGGTGACAAAACAGACAAATCCCTGACTTCTTGGAATTTACTATCAAGTAGATTAAATCCTTTTTACAATCCCTCCACCCACTCCCCACATTTCCAATATAATTATCATAATTTTTAGTTCCACTGATCTATGTTTATATTACACCTATATACATAGTAATCATTTCAGTACTCCAAATTACCATGATTATATTTCTTATTTTTGCACTTCTTGGGTACTTTTTTTTTTTAACATTTATTTATTTATGAGAGACAGAGAGAGACAGAGCACTAGTGGGGGAGGGGCAGAGAGAGAGAGGGAGACACAGAACCCGAAGCAGGCTCCAGGCTCTGAGCTGTCAGCACAGAGCCCGATGCGGGGCTCGAACCCACAGACTGTGAGATCATGACCTGAGCCGAAGTTGGGTGCTTAACTGACTGAGCCACCCAGGCGCCCCTTGAATACTTTTTTTTTTTTAAATGTTTATTTACTTTTTAGAGAGAGAGAGAGAGAGTACAAGCAGGGGAGAAGCAGAGAGAGGAGGGCAGAGGATCTGAAGTGGACTCTGCACTGACAGCAGCGAGCCTGACGTGGGACTCAAATTCACAAACCGTGAGATCATGATCTGAGCCAAAGTTGGTCATTCAACCGACTGAACCACCCAGGTGCCCCAAGACGATCTCAAGCAGGCTCCATGCTGTCAGTGCAGAGCCCAACGAGGGGCTCAACCTCACCAACCATGAAATCTTGACCTCAGGGGAGATCAAGAGTCAGATTCTTAACTGACTAAGACACCCAGGAGCCCCTTGAGTACTTTTAAAATAAAATAAAAATAAAAATAATAGGACTTTAAAATTGCTATAACGCCTCAAACAGATGCACAGTGCACCTATCATCGGTTTTCTCCCAGTGCTCATATATAACAGGAAAGCAAGCAGTTCTCTCATTTGAAGCCTCTGTCTTGTTTCAATCTATGTTGATTGTTCTGCAGGTCTGCTTCTTTGGCCATTGCATTACACTGTTTCCTGGATTCCATGCCCTCCTCTGTCTCGACTATGTCCCTTTTCTGTTGTAGTACATCCTTAGTCAAATCTAGAGGACACACAAGAAATTAACTTCTGGGTCCTTAATACATGAAAATCAGTCAATCAATTAAATAGCACCCAACAACTTGTAAGGACAAATAGTTGTTTCTTGTCCCACCCCTTCAGACTACCTCCCAATGATTGCCTTAGAAAATTACCTTTATCTTTAATCTATCTTCTGGATTGAAAGGAATTTTTCCTTCAGAATTCCGAGAGCATTGCTTCATTATCTTCTACCTTTCAGTGCTGATAACAGAACTATGATGTCGTTCTCTTTACTGTTCCTTTCAATAGGACCCATCTTTTCCTCTCTAGAAGCTTTTAAAATCTTCTCTTTATCTCTGGTGTTTACAGTTTCACAACGACAAAACTTGGTATGAATATTTCTTCATTCCTCAGAGTACCTGGATTTTTTCTATTTGTAGACTCCTGTCATTTGGGTCTGGGGAATTTTATAGGATTATTCCTGTGATAGTTTACTCCTCTCTACCTACTCCCTCTGGCAGGAATTCTACAACTTGGATTTTGGCCTTTCTGCATCGATCCTTTCATTTCTTTTATTTTCTCTTTTCTATCTTTCTCTGCTTTGTGGGAGATTTCCAACTCTTTCTCAGCCCTTCTAAATATGTTACTATTTTGGCTATTATATTTGTAATATATAGGATAACTTTCATGTTCTCTATTTTTTTAAATAAAATTCTGTTTTGTTTTGAATGGTTGTCATATAACCTCTTCTCTGAAAGTTTTGTAGTTTAAAAAGAGTTTACTTTTCACTACATTGTCTCTGTCTTCTCTGGGTCCCTTTGCTCTATTTACTTAGTTTAGAATGATTAGACAAGAGTCAGTTATTTCATGGGAGGGTCACAGGATTCCCCCCCCCCCCCACCGGGGGGCTATTCAGTTTCTGTTCTGCAGAGTCAATTTCTATTACTTTATTTGATTTCAGTTTTTCAAAAACTTGTTAAAACTTTTTTTTTATTTGCTGTTGTTTCTTCTCCCATTCTCTTAATTTTAGGGGGAGTCCTAGAGAGGAGAGGAGCTATATCCATATGATCAATCTGCCTTTTTAGCCAGAATCTACTGGAAAAATGTAAAAGCCCTCAGAAAGACAGTTTTTGGATGACTCTTGATGATTGTCACCAACAGAGATAACAAGATTTCCAGAAGCAATCTTTAAATCTCACTTTCAAGTTTTCTGTGTCAGTCCATTAGCTCAGTTGGGCAGAACATGGCAAAATAATGCCAAGGTCATGAGTCTGATCTTCATGAAGGTCAATCAGCCTTACTTAATTTCACGAGCTTCATCATCTCCCCTAACACAAAGTCAAGAATGTTCTTTTGGATAGCCACAAAATGGGCAAGGAATAATCTAGCTTTCATTTTCTGCTACTGTTAAGACTCTGTGTTCTAGGGTATTTCTGCAACATGCTTCTACAGGAACTTAAAAGGGAAAAAAAAGAGAGAGAGAGAGAAGAAAAAAAAACATTGGCAAATTAAAGGGAAATGGTTTGAAAAAAGAATACAGACAATATCACTATAAATCAGTTCACTTCTCCTAGGGAGAAATCAACCGATATGTTTTCCAGTGTTTCCCCAGAAGCAGAGTTTAGACGGCAATTTGTGGACAAAGACTAATCGAGGGCTACTCTCTGTGACCACATTGTAAGGGAGTGAGGCAGCGGTGGGGGGGGGGGGGTTGATTTTTGATGAAGCCACACCAGAGGCCTCAGCTGATCTCACAAAAAGTTCTGGAGCCGAAAGTC
Source organism: Lynx canadensis (assembly GCF_007474595.2). Classification (NCBI taxonomy): domain Eukaryota; kingdom Metazoa; phylum Chordata; class Mammalia; order Carnivora; family Felidae; genus Lynx; species Lynx canadensis. Next base: position 15,957,037 of record NC_044319.2, read on the forward strand.
CTTTCAGAGTTGTCCTGCCTTGAGACCAGGGGACCAGATTTTGTAACTTCACATTGACCTGTTATTGGATGAGGACTACCCAGGAAGGGAGCATGAACTTCTGCAGAAGTTCCAGCTATCAGCTGACAGCAATTTCCAGAGAGTTTTGGTTTTGAAGTTGTGAGTCAGCGGTTAGTATCCAGGCAGATGGTAGAATTCACTATACCATACAGAGTACTGTCCTCTTGAAAGTTCAAGAGCTAAAATATTGGTTCTATTTTCCATGTCTCCTAGATCCTTATGGGAGGAGGAGAATGAGCAGTACATGGCAGAAGTGCAACTGTATTTGAACTGAGAAGGAACAAAGGATCTGTTTAGTCCATAACCCAGATAATTAGCTTCCAAGAAACAAAATTAGTGGAATAAACTCTCGGGGCGTTGAGTATTTTATTTCACATTATTTTTGCATTTTGTGCATTTTGAGTATATTTACTATGGTTAACAATCATCCTTGGGTTTTATTTTATTGTTTATTTTTAAATTTTTTAATGTTTTATTTTTGAGAGAGACACAGTGGGAATGGCGGAGGGACACAGAGGGGGACACAGAATCCGAACCAGGCTCCAGGCTCTGAGCTGTCAGCACAGAGCCCGACATGGGACTCGAACTCACAAGCCACGAGATCATGACCTGAGCCCAAGTCAGATGCTTAACCAACTGAACCACCCAAGAGCCCCTCTTATGTTTTAAACATGAAGCCAACGTTGCCATGTTTAGGTTTATGGGGTTAAATTAGGGCAAATTTCAAAGACAATAGTTCCAGGAAAAAGAAAAACACTCAGAATGTATTTTAACTTCAGTGAACAGAGCACAAAAAAGTAATAGTCAAAAATTCTCATTAGTTTTCACTCTTTATGGAGGAAGAGGAAATTAGTGACTTAATTATATTAGAATAGCTAAGTCTTTAAGCATATATAGAGAAAAACTTTTTTTTTTTTCCCTCGGTTATTTTATTTTATTTTATTTTTTTTTATATGAAGTTTATTGACAAATTGGTTTCCATACAACACCCAGTGCTCATCCCAAAAGGTGCCCTCCTCAATACCCATCACCCACCCGCCCCTCCCTCCCACCCCCCATCAACCCTCAGTTTGTTCTCAGTTTTTAACAGTCTCTTATGCTTTGGCTCTCTCCCACTCTAACGTCCTTTTTTTTTTTTTTTTTTTACCTTCCCCTCCCCCATGGGTTCCTGTTAAGTTTCTCAGGATCCACATAAGAGTGAAACCATATGGTATCTGTCTTTCTCTGTATGGCTTATTTCACTTAGCATCACACTCTCCAGTTCCATCCACGTTGCTACAAAAGGCCATATTTCATTTTTTCTCATTGCCACGTAGTATTCCATTGTGTATATAAACCACAATTTCTTTATCCATTCATCAGTTGATGGACATTTAGGCTCTTTCCATAATTTGGCTATTGTTGAGAGTGCTGCTATGAACTGCTAGGAATCTACCCAAGGGATACAGGAGTACTGATGCATAGGGGCACTTGTACCCCAATGTTCATAAAAACTTTTTTATTAGTACATTGCTTTAATATATACAGCAGGATAGGGGCTTCTGGGTGTCTCAGTGGGTTAAGCATCCCACTCCCACTCAGGTCATGATCTCTCGGTCAGTGAGTTTGAGCTCTGGGTGGGGCTCTGTGTTAACAGCTCAGAGCCTGGAGCCTGCTTCATGTTCTGTGTCTCCTTCTCTTTCTGTCCCTCCCCTGCTCATGTTCTGTCTCTCTCCCAGAATAAAATAAAAAATAAATAAATATATATGCATATATATACAGTAGAACGTATAGTACTCCCCATACTTTATGCTCTAAAATTGTGTTTTGTTGTCAGTAGAAATATATTTAATGCTTTCAAAAAAAAAAAAACAACTGAGGAAAATAGGATATCTGCCAAAGAACTCTCATCTCCAGCCTTCCTCTTACTCTATCTCTCTCACTCTTGCCCTCTTCCCAGGCTATTGCTTATACATGTTATTTTATCTCTAATAATTGCATTTTACCTCTTGGAAAAGGTAGAGTAATTTGATAACATCTCTTGAAGCATTTTGTCAAAAAGTCAGAAATTTAGTTTTTTCTAAGCAAGCATATGTCAAAACCATTCAAGGCAAATAGCTAAATGAAACAATGGTTTGAAACTTTAATTCTGTCGTCTCAAGCTTCAAGCCTGTGGAAAACAGAAGGTGAAGGAAGAAACGGCACCCTCACAGCCTAAAAATCTTTTTCTCCTTGTTGTTGGGAAACTGAAGAAAATTAGTCAACTAACCCAAAACTTTAAAAGAGGGAGGGAGCAAATTTTTGTCAAGTGGTGAATTAATGAGTTGGGTATGGCAAGACGCAGAGACCAGTGGTGGCTGAGTCACGTGGAGGGAACAGCTGAGCTTGGATTCCAACCAGCAGCTGAATTCAGTGTCATGTGGTCATTGGGAACAAAGGCAGTTCATTTCTCTGTGTCATAATCAAGGCTAGGGAGATGGTTTTAACATCATCTCAGAGAATCTTCAAGAAACTACGGAGGTTAAGCTCATTTAGTTGGATTCTGTTTCAGATGCTCAATGGTTCCTGCCTTTGTGTCAGCAAGGGCTCTGTCACCCACAAAATCTTAGAGCTATAAAATTCTAAATGCACTCTAGGATGGACAATGAAAAGTAAGTTGTCCTCCCTGCTCTGTCCTTCAGACTTCTCATTCCCTTCCCAGAGGCATTGTTTCCAGTTTCTGATATATTTGCCTCTAAGGTATTCTAAAGTGTCAATTTAAAAAATCTACACTTTGCTTTCTATTTTTCCTGCCACCACTACTTGTCACTTAGAATCACTATAATAACCTTGAAAATGAATTTAGTCTTATGAGTTTATAGTAAACCTTAACGGCTCTTGATGATTAATCACTATTTCTTAAAAAAATATTTTAACATTTATTTATTTTTGAGAGACAGAGAGCGAATGGAGGAGGGGCAGAGAGAGAGGGAGACACAGAATTTGAGGCAGGCTGTAGGCACTGAGCTGTCAGCACAGAGCCTGACCCAGGGCTCAAACCCATGAACCATGAAATCATGACCTGAGCGGAAGGTGTAACTGACTGAGCCACCCAGGTGCCCCAATTTCGACTTGTTTTTAAAGTGATCCTAAACAGGGGTGCCTGGGTGGTTCAGTCAGTTATGCATCTGATGTTGGCTCAGGCCATGATCCCACGATTCATGGGTTTGAGCCCTGAGTCACCCCTGGAGCCTGCTTCAGATTCTGTGTCTCCTTCTCTCCCTCTGCTGCTTGCTCTATCTCTCTCTCTCAAAAATAAATAAACATTAAAGAAAATAAAAGTGAATCACAACAAATGTATATGTCCTTAAATTTCCCCTGGGACAGATTTCTATAGTTTTCAGGGGTTATATGTTGAAATTTCTTTGGGGGCTAGGCAGGAAATCAAAATATGTAACAAGACTGGGAGAAGCCAGCAGGGAGTTATAGGTAGTGTACGACCTGAAATGCCTAGTCTAAAGGTATTTCAATGACCAAGAATGTTATGTTATGTACCTAGTACAACTGAACTATATAGCTCTGTGATCCTTCATTATACACTCTACTCTTCTTAAAAATCATGAATATACTTACCCATCAGCAGCCTTCTATACCTAGCCCATTTTCCTAATTCCTTAATAATTATAGAGAGCAGCTCAATAATTTCAGAATCCTGATAGATAATTTGGTTGGGTCCCAAGTATGGAAATGTTATTTTTATTTCATAAGGCAGAATCACAGAATGCTTAAGGACACAGACTCTGAAGCTGAGAGACCTGGGTTTGAGCTTTGGCTTGTACATTAGCCAGATACGGCAAGTTCCCTATCCCTTTGGAAACTTAGGTTCTAATTTATCTATAAAATGGGAATAATAATAGTTGTTTTGAAGTTTCTATTAGATAAGGTGGATTAAGTGCCTAGCACAGTGCTTCAAGGCACACCTACTTGGCACTCAAAAATAATCTCAATTATCATTACTTCAAAGACCTTGATACAAACTTTACACTTCTTTGGGCTGGAATTCCCTCTTAATGAACTTTTTCAGACTTGTTTTAATCCAAAGGCCATTTCTGATAAAAGGTAGAAGCAAGATATTAATTGATTCATTCAATGATAAATATTTATTGAGTAATTTCACACAACAGGTACAATTCTCAACAGAATATTGAAGATGAATTTCCTCTTCTCAGGGAGTTTGCCTTGGAGTGAGGGAGATGGACAGCAAACAAACAAATTAATTAGTATAGGATACAATTTCAGGTACTGACAGGTGCTCGGATATAAAGGGAAGCAGAGCAAGAGCCTAGAGTGTGAAGATGGTGGCATTAGAATGTTGGTAGAATATTGATAAATCACAACTGATGGACACTTGGTTGACACAAAGGCAGAAACAGTGAATTGCATTGCCACTGGACTCAAGAAGTAGGGTGGTTCCTTTTTCTTCACACCCTTCTTAGCATTTTCTCACAAGGCTTAGTTTATTTTGGTTCCACCCTTTCTGATAACTTCATGTTGGATCCAATCTCTCACATTTCCTCTCTACTATAGACCCTACTTTTTGTCTTTTGTATTTTTTTGTTAGGAATTAAGATTACAATATGTTGTACACCTGAAACTAATAATGTTATATGTCAATTACGTCTCAAAAAAAAACCCCACAAAAAAACAGCCATAATAGAGGAACAGAAGAACACCACCACCACCAACAACAACAAAAAAAATTAAAAAAAAAAATCGAGATCTTCAGAGCACTTCCTGAGTAACCACAGTGACTTCTTTGGGTTCTGCTTGGTGTTAGTCATCACCAGAGACGTGTGCAAATGCTTCCCCTAATACTTTGCTGATGATTACTATAGACATGTAGCCAATCCATGGACCATATCTGGCTTCTCCCTGTACAAACCTTGAGATACAAATCATTTTTTGGTCACATTCCCAAAAAATAAACCTCCACAAAATACTGAGAAGGGAAGTCAGTTTTTACTAAAGATTTCATGAAAGGAAAACCGAAGAGTCACAGGCATACCACACAACAGATAACTTTAACTTCCTGGTTGAACATTTTCCCCTTCCCCAAATGCTACCATCAGCCACAGGGTCTCTCACTCTTTCCTATTCCTTCATATACCCTCTTCTTAGACAGAGTTAACTTAGCACTTTTCAACTTCTCCAAGTTGTAATTGTCAACCTTCCCATAGGAAGCGTCACCTCTCTGAATGGATTTAGCAAAGCAAGTCTGTCCCTAGGAAGGAATTCTCCTGCTCTCTTCCCGTAGTCATCTTATTTATATGTTACATTCCCAACTATCTTTCTCGAGGCCAAATCTTTCTTATGAACTCTTGTTCTGTAGATCTAGTTGCCATTCTTCTTCTCTGCTTGGATGTCCCTTAGGTACTTTATTCAACCATGCCTCAAAGCAAACTTAAATTCTTTCCTGCCTTTCCAAGTCTATTCCTTTTCTATGTCTGCTATAGAAAGCAGAAAATGGCACCAGCAGCCACCCAGGTACTCCAAGGCAGAAACCTGGGAACCATCCCTGACTCGTCCTTTCTCACACCTTCTGTGTTATCACTGCCCCCATCCATCCAGCAGTTAATCACCAAGTTCTTTTGAGTCTATTTCCTGAGATATTTTCAATTTCTTTTCATCATCACTTGCCATAACAAATGGGTTCCCTTCTGCTCAGAAATTTACCACAATGCTCTATTGTTCGACGAATGGACACTAACATGAGAACACTTTATTATGATGAAAGCGTTGTCAGTTTTCCTCTTAAGAAAGCCATTTACACCTTATTAATTTGTAGAGATACCTTTCACTACACCCTCCCTCTCCTTCTCCTTCTCCTCCTCCTCTTTCTCCTCCTTTTTTTTTTTTCTTCTTTTTCTTCTTCTTTCTGGCGTTTATTTTACTGAAGATACACATGCCTCTAAGGAGAAAAATAGTTTCATAAGGTTTAAAACTAAAACAAGCAGTCCCTATCCCATCTCACCTATTTCTCTGTAGAGGCAGCATTTTTCAGTTCTTTAATTAATTCATTTGGTATTCTAGATCTATATACCTGCTGTCTTTCTAATTTTGACTTTTGAGCTTTGGGTCTTATTGGCATCTCACTGTGATAAAATGTTCTATTATGATTATATAAAAACTATTAACAGCTAAATCAAGTAGTAAACTATGATAACCATTCTTGTACTACTTTTTATTTCCCTTAAAATTAATCACTGCCTTAAAAAATTTTTTTTTAACATTTCTTTATTATTGAGAGACAGAGCATGAGCATGGGAGGGGCAGAGAGATAAGGAGACACAGAATCGGAAGCAGGCTCCAGGCTCTGAGCTGTTAGCACAGAGCCGGACGCAGGGCTTGAACTCACAAGCCACGAGATCATGACCTGAGCCAAAGTCGGATGTTTAACCGACTGAGCCACCCAGGGGCCCCAATCACTGGATTTTTGAAGCTTATGCAGTTAGTTTTCTATATACTAATTAGTATTTCAACCCTCAACTCTTTGCCAGTCACCCAAATCTCTTCTCCATTCCTTCAACTATAACATTACATATCCTTTCAACTTAATCTTCATGGTAAAATGTCCCCAGAGTGTTTTAACCTGCTCTGGTGTGGACCAGTTGTCCACAACATGCCATCCTTGGATGGCCTTTCCCCAGTATCATGGGAGTTCTCCTCATACCTCTTCTTGTGTGCCACATATTCCTCTTCCTTATTTTATTTTTTTCCCTAATTTTGGTGAAACACACATATCAGTAGCTTCCTAAGAAAGAGTACATGGTAGGTTAGCTTTTGAGACTTTGCATGTGTGAAGATATCCTTAATTTACTCTCATAGCTAATTGGTAGTTATGTATGTAATTCTGGGTTTGAAATTTCTTCTTTTCAGAATTTTGAAGGGTGGGGTTCTCCATTGTTGAATAGCTGTCATTGTTGCTGAGAAGCTGTATTAGTTTTCTATTTTTTTGTTAACAAATCACCACAAACCTATCAGTTTAAAAGAATATCCATTTATTGGATCACAATTCTGTAGGTCAGAAATCTGAGCACAGTTCTCTGCTCAGGATACACAAGGCTGAAATCAAGGTATTAGATGGACAGATTTCTTTGGGGAGTCTGGGGAAAAATTCGCTTTTAAGCTTCTTCAGGAGGCTGGCAGAATTTAGTTCTTTGTAGTCATAAGACTGAGATCCCCATTTCCTTGCTGGCTGGAAGGTGGGGAGAGACCTTTCTCAGCTTCTACAGGTGCCTGCATTTCTTGCCATGTAGCCTCCTTGTCTTCAAAGCCAGTTATGGAGACCCTCCTTTGTGAGGAAGAGCCCCATCACTTTTAGAGGCCCTTTTAATGCTGATTAGGTCAAGCCTTTCTTTTTAAATTTTTTAAAAATGTTTATTTGTTTTTGAGAGGTGGGAAGGAGCAGAGAGAGAGGGAGACACAGAATCCAAAGCAGACCCCAGGCTCCAAGCTGTCAGCACAGAGCCTGAGGCAGGGCTCCAACCCACAAACTGTGAGATCATGACCTGAACTGAAGTCAGACGCTTAACCGACTGAGCCACCCAGGTGCCCCAGGTCAAGCCTTTCTTAAAGTCAATCTGCGCCATATAACATAACCTAATTATGGGGTCAAATGCATCATATTCATGGTACACATATTCATAGTACACATGTACACACAGGATGGGAAATCTTGCAGTTAGATTTCTACCACAGAAGTTCAAAATTATTCTAACTCATGATCTGTAGTTTATGTCCTATTTTTACCTCTGGAAGCCTGGAGAATTTTTCCTTGTCTTCAGGTTTCTGAAATTTCATGATGTGCCTTCCAATGGGTCTATTTTTGATTGAACTGCATGCTATATAAGGTTTTTCAGTCTAGAAATTCACATCTTTCAATTCAATTTGAACATGTTCATTGATTATTTCCTCCCTTTCATTTTCTTTGTTCTTGTTTTCTGGAACTTTAATTATTTAAATTCTCGTCCATCTGGATTAGGCCTTTAATTCTTCTCCCACCTCCACGTTTTCTATCTATGCTTTATGCTCTACTTATTTTTTCACAGCATCATCTTCCAGATACTAAAATTTTCATTTAGGTTCTCAAAGGTTAATTTACAAGAGCTGATTTTTTGGTTTGGTTTCGTTTGTTTGTAACATGAATGCTTTTTCTATGTGGCATCATGTTCTTGCTTTATGGATGCAATGTTTTCTCCTATTTTTTTGAGGATATTAATGAGGATTTTTTTTTTTTTAAGTAACCTTCTGTCCCTATAGTCTTTTTTCCCTTTAGGTTACTTCTGCATGTTTGTTAGAGGCTTTCCTCAGAAAGCCTGATAACTGATCCTTGCTTATCTGTCTTAAACCACAAAAAGCTGATTGTAAGCTCTGAGCCCAAGATAAATTCTTGTCAACTGGGAAATTTACTGTACAGAGACCTGCTTTTGACCATCATGTTAAGGAACCCCCAATGCTGGTATTTTTAGGCCTTTCCTTTTGGACATCTCAGACAGTCCTGGAAAGACATCTCAAAGTCTTTCAAATCTTCTGTCTAGAGGCTGTTGGCCAAGTTTTCAACTTCTTGGAGCTGAATGGGGGAAAGAACTGAGGGTGTATATTCCTGGAGGCGTGTCAGGAATTCAAAATCTTCCATGTTTTGGCACCAACAATGTATGTCATGGTTTTCTTTTCTGTTTTTTAAAGGTTTATTTATTTTTGAGACAGAGAGTGTGAGTGGGAGAGACCCAGAAAGAGAGGGGCCCAGAGGATACGAAGCCAGCTCTGTGTTGACAACATCAAGCCTGATGCGGGGCTCGAACTCACAAAAGGTGGGATCATGACCTTGGCTGAAGTTAGACACTCAACTGACTGAGCCACCCAGGTGCCTCTATGCCATGGTTTTCTATGTTTATACCCAGTAGAGTGCTTAGAATGTTCTCCTTCCCCCTCATCTTTGTTAATTGAATTTCTACCATTCTTCAGATCTAAGCTCAATTGACCTGTCTAGAAGTAATTCTCCCCACTTGTGTAATGGGTTAAACTATGGTTCATACCACTCATAGTACTTTAATCACACCTGCCTTGAAGTATATATAATTGTTTACTTATCTCTTTACTAGGGACAAACGCATTGAGGGCCATGACTATGTCAATACAATGGAGTCTCCCATCAGGGTATCCTGCCTTTACAGGCTTTTAACAAATGCCTGTTGAATGAGTGTCAGACCAGAGAGTGATTACAAAATTACATCAGTATTTTCCAAGATGTGTCTCTACTGATTCTTTAATTTAGGACTTTCTGGAGAAACATTTTTGACCTTATTCATTTGGTTTTAGAGACATCATTCAGAAAAGTGCACTGTGTGATTGGAAATGAGACAGGAATACAGAAGTGTAATGGCCCACCATCTTCTTGTGTCAGTCAGGTAACTCCCACACAGAACTGTAAAAGTGTCAAATATATAGATATTAAGATAAAGCTTTTTTTTCCATTTCCTTTTCTGAACCACTGCCAAATTATTGTCAGAGACTTCCATAACAGCAGGCACTACCAATTCTAAAATAGTTTGAAACCAACCAGTAGCATTAGCTATTTTATGGGTAGTTGACAATACATATAAGATGTCCAGTCAAAAAAATTTTTTTTAAATGTTTATTTATTTTTGAGAGAGAGGGAGAGACACAGTGCGAGTGGGAGAGGGGCAGAGAGAGAGACAGAGAGAGGAAGACAGAGAATCTGAAACAGGCTCCAGGCTCTGAGCTGTCAGCACAGAGCCTGATGCAGGGCTCGAACCCACAAACTGTGAGATCATGACCTGAGCCGAAGTTGGATACTCAACCCACTGAGCCACACAGGCACCCCCCTAGTTGTTTTCATTCATTCTGCATTTGTTCAAATACAATTCGATCTGAGCATCCTAATCCTGTTCTCCAGGAGAGACTCTCCCAAAAAACCTCCTTTTTCATCCTAGAAAACCCTTTTCTCAATATTAGTCATGTAGACAAGTGCCTGGTATATCAGAAGAACTTTTTCCTTCTATCATTAATTTTTGTGGAGATGTAACCTTCCTTCTCTTTACCTCAATTTTGTTTTGTAAAGATGATAAAGAAAATGCTGTAAATGTTAATCCTTAAAAGTATTTTTTTTTAAATATCTTGGAAGAAGTAACATCTAGAAATTAGGTTTTACCCTGCTTGCAGGAATCATGGTAACAAACCTAAAACCTCATCGCATTTACTTTCCTGCCAGTTCTTATTTAGTTTCTCCTTATCCTTCAAGCCTCAGCAAAAATTTCATCCCCTTTTCTACTAAGTAATCTAAGTTAAGTGCAAACCAGTTTTGGAAATATAAAAAAGATGAATAAGTAAAACTTGTAATCCTATCATTCGGAGAAAACAATTTATTACCATTGTGGAATATCTTCTAATTCTTTTTGAGGGCACAAATATATACATATTTGAACTTAAAAATTATTTGTGAAGTTAGATCAATATCTTGAATTTTTAACTTAAAAATTATAGTATGCATATTTTCTCATGTTATAATTTTTTCAGGAGACAGTATAGTTAAGAGGTTAGCTCCTAGAGTCAAACTTTTCTCTGGGTTCAAATCTTACCTCCCCCCCATATTAGCTATATGATTTTGCATTCCACAGTCTGTTTATGCCATAGTCTCCTTATGCATAAAATGGAGATGATAATGAAATATCTATTTCAGAATTTCTTTTTATTAAATAAATTACTATATATTAAACACTAGAACAATACCTTGCACGTAGTAAATAAATGTTTTTGAATTGGAACATAGTACTTTACTATTTGGATATACTATCATTTATATAATTGATCCCTTTTTGAACATTTAGGTTGTTTCCAATTCTTTGATATTGTAAATAGCACTGTAATGTATCAATATCCTTATGCTTACATCTGTGTACATTTACACATCTGATTATTTGTTAAATTCCTAGAAATTATGGGCTATAGAGTAATTAATTTACTATTTATTATTTCTCCCTCTACTTTTTCTCCCTCAAGAGTAAGCTCTATGAAAGTAGAAAATTTGCCTTTCTTGTTTAGTACTTCATTTCCAGTATCTAGAAGAGTCCCTGACACATAGTGAGGACTTGATAAGTCCTGTTTGTTGAAAAGAGTATATCCATTTTAAGAATCTTGCCAAATTAATTTCCAGAAATTAACACTTCTTCAGAGTGTGTGAGTACCAGACTCATGACTCCCTTTTCCTTTTGACAATGTCATTTAAATTCTTCACCTAAAGAATCATTGAAGGGCACCTGGTGGCTCAGGTGGTTAACCGTCTGACTCTTGCTTTTAGCTCAGGTCATGATCTCATGGTTGTGAGTTTGAGCCCTGGGTCAGGCTCTGTGCTGACAACTCAGAGCCTGGACCCTACTTCTGATTCTGTGTTTCCCTCTCTCTGCCTCTCCCCCGCTCATTCTCTCTTTCTCTCAAAAAATAAATAAATAAACATTTAAAAAATCTTTTGATATCAGCATCCATGGGGGGTCATTAGTCTTCTGATGTGATGTTTATCATCTGTCGCTAATTGTAAGCTTGTTAAAGGTGCTTAGCCTTGTACTTTTTCTTTCCTCCTCAATGTTTTGTGTATAGAATGTTCTTTTGCTGTAATTAGTCCTGTTTTCATTGTGATCATTCCTATTTTTATGACTACTAGGGTAGGACAGGACATATTGGTTCTAAGTAATAGCAACTAACAAATTTTAAGGATATGGAGTTTTTTTCACAAAACTCAAGGACAAGAATGTAGTGAGAGACTCTGGAAGGGTGCAGTAGGCTCTAGAATGAAGAAATCAAAATGTTTCTCTTCCTCATTCTCTCTGCAGATCAGTTTTTCCCACTTCTCCTGCCTCTTGGGTTTTACATGTTACAGTTCTAGCCATGTTTAGAGACTAACCTCCCTATTTTGAATCCTAATTCAGACTTTCTGGGGCACCAGGGTTTCTGAGATAGAGAATTTGATTGGCTTGACTTGGTTTGGGTCAAGCTTCCAGTCTAATTAATCTTGCCATGAGAATAGGAATTATGTAATACAACATGGCTACCAGGTGCCCATTTCTGTGAAGGGAGGATCAGTTCTGAGAGAAGGGGGAGAATTAGTTTGAGCTAAGCAGAAACTCCTAAAAGCACTTGCCATAATAATCTTACTCAAATCCATTCCTCATCTGAATTTGTTGGTTTACATAAACTTTGTGCATCTTTAGATCCCAGAAAGAATATCCAATTTTAGAACTATAAAGATACTTGATAGTCCCAATTATTTTTTTTATCTCTGTCTTTCTTGAGAACTTATTTTCTACACTTAGTATTTGGTATTATATTAAGCAATAGGTTATTGTCTAATGGTTTTATTCAGGGAGCTTTTGATTTCCAAACTGAGTATGCAATCAGAAGTGGAGTAGCATCTCTCAAATTTCATTTCTATATACTTAGAAGGTGTTCAGTTAATATTTGGTCAATAGAGGACAGTATGGTACTAGCACAAAAACAGACACTAAAATCAATGGAACAGAATAGAGAACCCAGAAATGGACCCACAAACACATGGCCAACTAATCTTTGACGAAGCAGGAAAGAATATCCAATGGAATAAAGACAGTCTCTTCAGCAAATGGTGCTGGGAAAACTGGACAGCAACATGCAGAAAAATGAACCTGGACCACTTTCTTACACCATACACAAAAATAAACTCAAAATGGATGAAAGACCTAAATGTAAGACAGGAAGCCATCAAAATCCTTGAGGAGAAAGCAGGCAAAAACCTCTTTGACCTTAGCTGCAGCAACTTCTTATTCAACAAGTGTCCAGAGGCAAGGGAAACAAAAGCAAAAATGAACTATTTGGACCTCATCAAAATAAAAAGCTTCTGCACAGTGAAGGGAACAATCAGCAAAACTAAAAGGCAACCAACAGAATGGGAGAAGATATTTGCAAATGACATATCAGGTAAAGGGTTAGTATCCAAAAATCTATAAAGAACTTATCAAACTCAACACCCAAAAAACAAATAATCCAGTGAAGATATGGGCAAAAGACATGAATAGACACTTCTCCAAAGAAGACATCCAGATGGCCAACTGACACATGAAAAAATGCTCCACATCACTCATCATCAGGGAAATACAAATCAAAACCACAATGAGATACCACCTTACACCTGTCAGAATGGCTAAAATGGACAACTCAGGAAACAACAGATGTTGGCAAGAATGTGGAGAAAGAGGATCTCTTTTGCACTGCTGGTGGGAATGAAAACTGATGCAGCCACTCTGGAAAACAGTATGGAGTTTCCTCCAAAAGTTAAAAATAGAAGTACCCTACAACCCAGCAATTGCACTACTAGGTATTTATCCAAGGGATACAGGTATGCTGTTTTGAAGGGACACATGCACCCCAATGTTTATAGCAGCACTATCAACAATAGTCAAAATATGGAAAGAGCCCAAATGTCCATCAATGGATGATGAATGGATAAAGAAGATATGGTATATATACAATGGAGTATTACTCAGCAATCAAAAAGAACGAAATCTTGCCATTTGCAACTACATGGATGGAACTAGAGGGTATTATGCTAAGCAAAATTAGGCAGTCAGATAACAAATATCACATGACTTCACTCATATGAGGACTTTAAGATACAAAACAGATTAACATAAAGGAAGCAAAAATAATATAAAAACAGGGAGGGGGTCAAAACATAAGAGACTCTTAAATATGGAGAACAAACAGAGAGTTACTGGAGGGGGAATTGGAGGGGGGCTGGGCTAAATGGTAAGGGGCATTAAGGAATCTACTCCTGAAACCATTGTTGCACTATATGCTAACTAACTTGGATGTAAATTTTAAAAATGGGGGGGGCGCCTGGGTGGCGCAGTCAGTTAAGCGTCCGACTTCAGCCAGGTCACGATCTCGCGGTCCGTGGGTTCGAGCCCCGCGTCAGGCTCTGGGCTGATGGCTCAGAGCCTGGAGCCTGTTTCTGATTCTGTGTCTCCCTCTCTCTCTGCCCCTCCCCCGTTCATGCTCTGTCTCTCTCTGTCCCAAAAATAAATAAACGTTGAAAAAAAAAAATGGGGGCGCCTGGGTGGCTCAGTCGGTTAAGCGTCCGACTTCAGCTCAGGTCATGATCTCACGGTCCGTGAGTTCCAGCCCCGCGTCAGGCTCTGTGCTGACAGCTCAGAGCCTGGAGCCTGTTTCGGATTCTGTATCTCCCTCTCTCTCTGACCCTCCCCCATTCATGCTCTGTCTCTCTCTATCTCAAAACTAAATAAATGTTAAAAAAAAATTTTTTAAATAATAAATTAAATAAAGTGGTAAAAAAAAAAGTTTTGGTCAATAGACTGAAGTGCTTGATAAGTGCTTTGAATTCTTTGGAAGAGCTAAAAGAACCCATCCTGTCAAGTGAAAAGATTACATCTTGAGTCCTTTCCCCCTAATGTGTACTAGGCATAAAGACACTACAAATAACTAGTAGAACCAGGAATGTCTCAAAACACATTCCAATTTCATGAGCAACTTTTCATCTCCATCACCACCTTTGTTGAGTTCATCACCATCTATCTGAGAGACTTATTGCATTAGACTCTTGTGCCATCTCCGTGTTGCCTCTCTTGCTCCTTTCCAACCCATTCTTCTCATAATAGGAAAAAGACTCTTCTTAAAATACAAATCTAATCATGTCATTCCTCTGCTTGAAATGCTTCAGTGACTTCATATTTTCCTTAGAATAAAATCCAACCTACTACCCTGGTCTACAAAACTCAGTGTGACCTGACCTCAACTGATCTCTTCAATCTCATTTTTCAAGTCATTCTCCCCTTGCCGGCTGTGCTCTGAGTGTCCAGTCTTCTTTCAGTTCCTTGGGTACATCAAGATCTTTCTCTCCTCGGGACCTTTGCACATGCGATTTATTACCTCTGTCAGGAGGACTGCAACCCCTACAACATTGCTTCTCCTTACAGGTCTCAGCTTGAATGTCACCATATTTTTTTGACCTGATTCTTCCTGAATACCCTCTCTAAATCATTTTCCTCTGCTCTTTTCTATTTTAGCCTTATGTTTATTTCCTTCAAAGAACGTTTACAACTCACAACTGTTTTATATTTCTCCTTACAGTTTTTGGGGTCTGTCTTCCTCTTTATATTATAAACTGCATGAGTATTTAGGAACTGCGTTGGGTTTCCCCCCTTCTCTATTGTATCTTCAACATCTTCCACAGTGCGTGGCATATAGTAACTGCTCGAAATGTATTTGTTGATTTTATAAACAAATGAGTAATAAGATAAAATAGAAATTAAGATGCTAATTTTCCAGTAGTTTCACGTGGTTCCAGTACTTTCTAGTTGTTCTATGATGGATTAGAAGGCAAACTTCCATGGTTGATACTATGTCATTTTAAGCAAATCATTTCATCTTTCTGCTCTTTAGTGTTCCCATACATAAATAAAATATAATCATACCCTATATGTTTATGGAAACATCAAGGCAATTTGGGAGTGATGGTGAGTGACCATACTAATTACGCATGCAAATTATGTATGTATGTGTGTGTCTAAGAAAATTAAAAGTGTTATCACCTGAATTTCTTTTCCCTGAAAACCGGGACATTTGTCTATACAAACTAATAGAAGTTTATCTGGCAATAGGTATGATTACATTAGAAAAAGATCTTTTAGTAAATCCCCATGAATCAATTTGTATTTCTTCTTCAATGAGGGTGGGGGTGGAAAAGGGCTTGCAAAATCTGAAGGAGCTAGGAGGAAGTGTTTTGAAATTGTGACTGTAGAATTCTGTTTTTAACTCTGTCTGGACGATTAAGATGTACAGTACTGTCAGAAGTTTCCAAAGCTAATCTTCATAGGTCTGGGATCACAGTTTCTGGAACTTCTTTTTCTAATAGTGTGATTTTTTTATACTTTTATACTTACTTTCTTTTATATTTTTTTACTTTATTAGTATCTTACAAACTTTATTATATTTATGACACTTTGCAACGCATTTTCACATTCATAATCATGGGAGAAATTATCACTATTTTAGAGGTATGGAAACAGAGATTAAGTAATTTGCCCCCAGGCCACTTACTTGGTGGAAGGCATTGGGTGGGAGATGGAGGTAAGGTGGGGAGGTGGACAGGTGCTCTCAAAGCCTTTGGACTTCTTATGCCCTACGCCATTTCTCTCAGAAGTGCTAGGTCTGCTAAACTGACATTTCCTGGTGGCCCTAATAGAGATCTGCAAGTAAGTGATGGAGGTGAGTTTATAAATGGTACCACTCAAAAAAAATCTATAATTGGGCAAGCATCTGGAGTATTGATCTTAGTGATCTTGCCGATATTCATATGTAAAACCTCTTTTCCTTGGTTTATGACTTATTCCATTTTTGGAACACTTGATACGCTTTTTAAAATCATGACTACACAGTTCTGAAAGATTGGTCTATTAACTATTTTGCCACCTAAGTTCAAAACGATCTTGATCTCCTAGTGCCCTCTACTGAAATAGCCATAGTATAACAACTAATTTCTTCTAAGATATAGTATTAAAAGTTCTAAGGATACCAAAACGCCTCTAATTTGGTAGTGACTCTTCAACAAATTCTTAATTTCTAATTATTATATTATATTATATTATATTATATTATATTAATTATATTAATTATATTTATTATATTATTATACAAAGAAATTGTACTGCCAGTACCTAGCTCAGTGAAACTCAGAGGTTACTCAATAAGTGTTTGGTGAATTAATTTACGTGTACTTTGGTTTATTCTAGCAGCTTTCATGTGACCATCTACTGTGGGATTTTTCTACAAAGTAATACCATTCTTTTGCGGTTTCAATAGGTCCTCATAATTTTCTCTTCTGTTCCTATAGCATTGCCTTGAGACTTGGCAGCCAGAGTGATAGCTAATCTTTTCCCCTCTCACCCCATAGATTGCCATTTTTGGTTTTGCCAAAAATACATAGAAGTTTACAAGAACGTGGGCTCTTGAGTAAGACAGATCTGAGTTTAAATCCAGACTGCCACTTCCTCAAGCAAGTTTCTCACCCTTTTAAAGGTCTTCCCATATGTAGAATGGGGAAATAGTCAGACCCAACTCCGAGGATGATTGTGAGGATGCAAATCATATGATGCAAATAAAGGGCTTGGTACAATGCTTGTCACTTGGCAACTGCTCAGTTATTTTAAGCTTTTATTATTTATTATTTTTGTTTTTAGCTTAGGCAGGTTTGGTCTTGAATACTGAATTCACTGGCAGAGTGAATGCATGGGGAAGACCCTCTGATTGTTGCTATACTTGACAGCCTTTGCAGAATGTATCTGTTCAATAAAAATCTATCTACAGCAAGAAAATTTCTGAAGACCCCCGCCTTCTAGAATTCTTTTTCGTATCTCACATTCTAAAAATTTTCAGCCAAAAAGACTTGTCGTGGATTCCTATCCTTTGGGGCTTGTTTATACATATCAATCATTTTTATTAGCTCTTCCTCATTCTTTGTGAATTATCTTCATTTAATAACATGTGAGGGACCCGGAACACAGAGAGGAGGAAACTTTGAAATCATGGAACTGGAAGAAGATAGAAGCAAAGTTTTATTTCTTTCACCATACTAATGTAAAGGAGTTGGCTATATTTTAATTTTGTTTTATTTTAATGAAAGAAAAATCTTTAGTTTGTTGAGATTTTTAATTTAAATTTTTATCACATTCATGCACGTACATTGTTTAAAAGGCCAAATAGTATTATAAGGTTTATAACGAAAAATGCAAGGACATCTGGGTGGTTCAATCGATTAAGCATCTGGCTCTTGATTTCCGCTCAGGTCATGATCTCACCATTCATGAGTTCAGTCCCCACATCAGGCTTTGTATTGACAGCACGGAGCTTGCTTGGGATTCTCTCTCTGTCTCTGTCTCTGTGTCTCTGCCCCTTCTTGCACAAATGCACACACCCACGCTTTCTTTCTCAAAGTAAATAAATAAACTTAAAAAAAAAGAAAAAGAAGAATGCAATCCTTGGTCCCATTTCTCCCCCCAAACTGCCCCCTCCCTCCATTTCCTAGCAGTCACTGCTTTCAAGTGTTGCAGCTGGCTGCTCTGGGATTAAGCTCATATTTCTAAGTAACATGCCTATAGAGCATTTCTTAATATTTCCACCCCACATTCATAGGCACGTATACACTTCTACTTCCCTTCTCTCCATCCCCCCTCGTCTAGTCATGTTGTTAGACGAATACTTAGTATTTGTTATTATGACTTTTATATACACACTACTCACAGTTCAACTAAGTATGAAGACTCTTTCTTTTTTTTCTTTTTTTTAAATTTATTTATTTTGAGAGAGACAGAGAGAGCACAAGCCGGGGAGGAACAGAGAGAGGGCGAGAGGGAAAGAGAGAGAGAGAGAATCCCAAGCAGGCTCCACACTGTTGGTGCAGAGCCTGATGGTGGGGCTCAAACTCACGAAGCCTGAGATCATGACCTGAGCCGAAATCAAGAGTTGGACGCTTAACTGACTGAGCCACCCAGGCGCCCCTTATTTTTCCTTTTTGGTGCTAGTTTTTATTTTCCCTCAGTTAATAGTTGCCTGGTGCCTTCACTTAGTTTGCTACATGATTATGACAAGTTTTCCTCCCAACTCTTAGGAAGAATTTAAATATCCTCTCAGAGCATTATATGTATCAGGAAAGTCACTGGTTTCTTTACATCTTAAGATAATCATCCTGTAATTCTCCAAGGTCTTGTTCCAATCTGGGTTCTGCCGTATAGTAGTCATCCAAGGTGACTGTTTGCTCCATCTAGTTGAGAAATCTCTTTGCCTGGGTACTTTACTGGACTCTGTTTCCTGGGTCCTCTAGCTCCCTCTGTCCTGGATATAGTTCCGTTGCCCCTCTTTCCTCCTTAACTCCTGTACTCTTTTCTCCACTCTGCTGTGTGCCTTCCCTAAGATGCTGACATGATTCTTTTTGGCCTTTGATTGGGTTTGGTCAGTGGGAGACACAACACTAAGTCTGAGGGAGGGAAGAAAGTGAAGACGAGGTATTTATTCTCCTGACTCCTGCCTTATGTTTAGAGCCACAGCTCCTGACAGGTGGCCCTCTTCATAGGCATTGTCTCCAGATTCCAGTAACCCCGCTCTCATTTTGCCCCTTTAGGCCTAACGGTGTTAATAGGCTCAGAGTGCTGCACTACCCCTTATTGCTTTCCCAAAACCCTGTCCACACCCTCTAAAACGGTCCCTTTATTAAACTCTCTTCAGTTTGAGTGTGCCATTTAGTTCATCCTTTCTTTTTGGTGACACATTCTCTAGCATCTTCTTGAGAAAGGATGCATCAGAAGTGATTTTTTTTTAAATACCTCATCTAAAAATGTCTTAATTTTACCCTTACACATGACTGATGATTTGGTGAGGATTGAATTCTAGGTTATAAATCATATTCTCTCATATTGTTGTTTTTGCTTTATGTTTTCTAGCTTTGATTATTGCTGTTGAAAAGTCTGAAAATTTCCTGGTTATTCACCCTTTGCATGTGACTCTTTCTTCTTTCTTTCTTTCTTCCTTCCTTTTATTTTAGGGAGAGAGAGTGCAAGCAGGGGACAGGGGCAGCGGGAGAAAGAGAGAGAGAAAGAGAGAGACAGAGAGAGAGAGAGAGAGAGAGAGAGAGAGAGAGAGAGTCTAAAGCAGGCTCCATGCTCAACTCAGAGCCCAATGTAGGGCTCAATCTCATGACCATGAGATAATGACCTGAGCCAAAATCTAGAATTGGATACTCAACCAACCGAGCCACCCAGGTGCCCCATTATTATTTTCTTTCTAAGAGCTCTCACAATCTTTTTAAATTTTTTTTAAAGTTTATTTATTTATTTTTTTGGGGGGGAGGGGCAGAGAGAGGAGATAGAGAGTCCCAAGCAGGCTCTGAGCTATCAGCACAGAGCCTGAAGAGGGAATAAAAATATTTTTAAGTCACTATATTCAGAACAGAGCCCCCCCCCCCCAAATTGTAACAATGGGGTGCCTCGGTGGCTCAGTCACTTGAGTGTCTAACTTTGGCTCAGGTCATGATCTCAATGGTTCATGGGTTCGAGCCCCACATTGGGCTCTGTGCTGACAGCTCAGAGCCTGGAGCCTGCTTCAGATTCTGTGTCTCCCTCTCTCTCTGCCCCTATCTGACTCATGTTCTTTCTCTCTCTGTCTTACAAAAATGAATAAACATTAAAAAAAGTTAAAAATAAAAAAAAAATAAAACAATCTTCTGTATATATGTCCAGATTAAAAAAACAAAAAGACTGTAAAAGAGCAGAGAGTCAGCTGTGAGACAATATTAAACAGTCTAGGATATCTGTAATTGGAATACCTGAAGGAGATTTCACTTCAAATATAAATAAGCAGCTGAGAATCATCAGACACTTGAGAAAAGTTTTTAACATGGAAGAGACCAATAGAAATAGTCAAAAGGAACTTGGAGAAAACTGAGACAAATAGGTAACAGAAAAAAAAATCCTACTAAAAAATGTAATTTAACATAAGTGTATAGGAAATTACTGAAGAAGTAATACACGAAATTTCCTATAGCTGAAAGACAAGTTTTAGGACTGAATGAAACTCATTTTGTACTCAGCACAACAAATTTTAAAAACCCACATCAAGGCACATCATTGTTGAATTTCAGACCTGAGATTAAGAAAAGATTATGAGAGTGGCACCAGGGTGGCTCTGTCAGTTGAGCGTCCAACTCTTGATTCAGCTCAGGTCATGATCCCTGGGTAGTGGGACCGAGCCCCACATTTGGCTCTGTGCTGTCAGCCAAAAGCCTGCTTGGGATTCTCTGTCTCCACCCTCTCTGTCCCTCCCCCCCTTCTCAAAATAAAGAAACTTAAAAAAAATTTGTATCCTTTCAAAGCTTGCTTTTAACTTTGTTAAGTGAGACCAGAGTAATCTTTAATACAGAGCTAATTTTTATCCCACTGCTGGGGCAATGCCCCATGAATTATAATTTTTCACCTTCGTGAAGATGGAGGAACAGCATGGAAGTTTTTTGTGTGTCTCACATCCATGAAATACAGCCAGACCAACACTAAACCATCCTGCACACCTAGAAAACTGGTCTGAGGATTAACACAACAATCTGCACAACCTGAACCACAGAACTCAGCAGGTACATGGCACGGAGAGGTGAATTTGGGGAGCGAGAAGCCGCGGAAGCTAGGGAACTGCTTTCGCAGGTGGAGAGAGGACAGAGACTGGGGAGGGAGGGAGAATACGGGAAAAGCACCCCTCCCCAAAAGCAGCTGGAGAGAAAGTGGAAAACTGGAAACGGCTGCAGGGACTAAATTAAGAAGGGAGAAAGGAGAAAGGAAAGGATTTAAATTCCATTAAGACTGTAAACAAGGGGAGTGCAAAGGCTGCAACTCTGCAGCTCCGTACCTGGTGGTGCTCTGGTGGGAAGGGCGAATCCCCAGGAACAGAGTGGGGTCCAGGAGGTTCTCGGACCACACGGGGAAAAGAGATTCCACTGCTGGAAGGACATTTGGTAGAGACTGTTGAAGCCCCCTGGTCCCAGCAGACCCCAGAAGGCGGCCACATTCGCTGGTGCTGGGGCAAGGTCCTTAAGGGTGAAGCCTGGTGCCAGATGCGTGTTGTGATTTTCCATAATCCCTAAAATGCTGCTGCTCACTGTCTCACAAACTTTTTCTGGGGCAGGCTGGCACCTGGCCGCAGTCTCGGAGCATCGGCAGCAGCAGGGTCCAGCAAGCGTTCCTGGGTACAGCCTGGCATTCGGGGTTGCTCGGTGAGACCCTCCCACAGAGGGGCAGAACGGGTCAAAGCCGCAGTCCTTCAGAAGTAAGGGGCTGGGGAAAACAGGCGCACCTGAGACAAAACTCCGGAGAGAGGTACTGCTGGGACCTGGACACAGACAGTGAAAAAGCAGGGAGCGGACGAGAGCTGAAATCAGAGGATGGGTGTGCGATTGCTGATCCGGGAGAACAGAGTTCCGATACTAGAGACTAGGTAGCTGGGTGACGCCATTTTCACGGCTCCCGCGCATGCGCATACGCACCTACGAGCGCCACAATGCTCCACCCCAGTAGGCTAGCAGCGCCATCTAGTGGAGAACAGAGCCATTACATTGATCCCACCCAACTGGGCCAACCTCGCTCTTCAAGAACACATGTCTCACCGCTGGCTTAGTTTATGGACTATAAAGCACTTCATAGTCTGACTTCTAGGGGAAAACAAAGTAATTTCAGTCCTATTTCAATCTGTTAGCAGGCCCATCTATTCAATTTTCTTTCTTTTTTTTCTCTTTTTCACTTCTTTTCTTTTTCTTGAATACAGAAAGAGAAAAACATTTTTATTTTCAATTTCTATTAAAATATTTTTATTTAATTTTCTTACTATATTTTTTACTTTTGTTTAAATTTTTTCAAATTCTATTTTACTTCCATCATTTTATTTTAGTCTACTTCAGTGTATTCACTTTTTCAAATTTTCAAATGATTTCCTTTTTCTTTTTCTTCTTTCTGTTTTTTGTTTCTTTTCTTTTTCTTGCTATTTACTTTCCTCTTATGACCACCTTTGCTGTGTCCCAGAGGTTTTGGGTTGTGGTGATATCATTTTCATGGACTTCCATATACTTTTTAATTTCCTCTTTAACTGCTTGGTTAGCCCATTCATTCTTTAGTAGGATGTTACGTGGGAGGGTAAATCAAGTCTCTTTGCTCCATCTTGGCTGAAAACAGAAGTCCTTTCAAGTCTTTAAAAAAAATAACACACTCACACACACACGTGTGTGTGTGTGTGTGTGTGTGTGTGTGTGTGTGGATTTAATAGGATCTGAATCATATTGTGCATACCATTTTGTGTCCTGCCTTTTTCAGTAATTGTGTATACTGATCATCTTTGAATATTTTAAACTATTTTAGAAGTATAAATTCAAAATTCAAAATGTAAAATCCTTAAAACTCTTAATACTGTGTGTATTAATACATCACATTTTAGTGAAATGTTTATAAATGTATACTTTTAAATGACGGCATAAATGCCACTCTGAAGATCTACAATTTTTGTCAAGCAAAGCTTTGAGAAATTGCCCATGTATTTTTTTCTCAGGAATCTCGTAATTATTAATTACTACCACAAATGTCTTGTGTTAAAAAGAATTAACACTACCTCTCTGCAGCTTAATATGGTGATTGTATCTATCTGGTCTCCAATGGTTAAATGCTGACATTTGAGCTTCTCCATTCACCTCCCCTGCTATCTTACTATTCTATGGAAATCAAAAATTCCCAAGTTCATGGCAACATTTCCTACAATCAACATTGCCTGCAGAGGACAACCAATACAGGGTTTTTCAAGGATAATGAAGATCCTATCACCAAGGCATTTGTTGACTGATTAAATCTTTCCTATTTAATAATTTATTAATGCTTTGGTGAAAGGAATGCTACCTAGGTGCGCAGGAGGTTAGTGTGTGACTGAGAATCTCTGCCTTAATATATCCGTTTCCCTAAACCTTAGGTTTAATTTTTATGATATACCAATTCAGTCTTGCATTTCAGTTTCACTTACTATGGGCCGCCATTGAAGCCAGGCCCACTACCAATCAAGCAAAATGTTAGTCGCACCCAGGGACTGAACAAACATATTAAATCTCCAATCCTATATTAATCCTATATAGCACCTGTATTAATGACTTTGGCCAGACCCAACCTTATTGTTTTTCCTTTGGATGACCTCTAGAATATACTCTAAATATGCTTCACAGATTTTTGACAATACAAGTTGTCCTTTAACTGTTAGCTTTACTGTGTATTTCCTCACCTTCAATAGATACTGCAATTTTTCTTCTGAGCTATATGGGAAATTAGTTATTGTTGTGGCTGAAGCTTTGGTAGGATATTTGATGTGGATCTTGAGGAGGTAGGTGTGTTCAAATTTTGGGTATTGTCCACATATAAATTATATTTAAGCCATAAGATTGAATGTGGCCACTTACCAAAAAAGTGAGTACAGATAGGGAAGAAAAGAGGTGCAAGGGCCAAACCCAACTTTTAGAGATCTGGTTGAGGAAGATGAACCAGCAAAGACGGAATGACCAAGAGGTAAGGGGAAACCTGATTCCTACATGCAAGCGAAGAGTGTGTTTCAAGGAGAAAAGAGAGATCAATGAACTGAGAATTAACCATTGGCTTTGGCCACATAAAGTTTATTGCTGATCTTGACAGGCAGTTTGAATTGAATGATGGGGAATACTGTGATTGGAGTAAGTTTAAGAAAAGACGTGGAAAGAACTTGTAAACAGAATGTAGGCAATGCTTCTGAAGAGCTTTGTTATAACAAGAGTAGAAGAATGAAGTGGGAGCTGAAGGAAGATTCTGTCACTCAGGATAGGATGTTTCACAGCATGTTTCTATGCTCATGTGAATGATCCAGTTGAGATGGAAGAATTGATGTGCAAGAGGGTGAGGGGACAATTACTAATGTCCTTGATGAAGTATGATGAGCTACAATGGCATCCAGCGCTCAAATGGAGGGGTTGGCTTTAGGAGCCCAGACAGTTCATTTTTAGGAACAGGAGGAAAGACAGTCTCTGGGCACAGATGTAGGGTGGGCAGATATGGTAATGTTAGGAACTTGTAGAAATTCTCTTCTGAGTGTTTTCATTTTCTCAGCAAATTAGAAATGTCAATTTGAAAAGAATTACTTTTGAAAATTTCACTAAAATTTTATGAAGATTTTACACAACTTATTTTTCAAATTAATTTTATTGAGGCATAATTTACATACAGTAAGATGTACAGATCATATGTTTGTAACTTGATCAGTTAAGACAAATGTACATTTCCATGTAAAAAACACTCCAGTCAAGACAAACACAAGATGATTCTATCAACGCAGCAAGTTCACTCCAGCCACTTTCTGTTTAAGCTCCTCATCCCTCTCCCCTACTCCCCTTTCTGTCCAGAAATCCCAGGCAATGATTGTTCTGATTTTTATCACAATAGATTAGTTTTACATATTCTTTTTTTAAAATTTTTTTTAACAGTTATTTATTTTTGAGACAGCGAGAGACAGAGCACGAGCTGGGGGGTGGGCAGAGAGAGAGGGAGACACAGAATCTGAAGCAGGCTCCAGGCTCTGAGCCATCAGCACAGAGCCCAACATGGCACTCAAACTCAAGAGCTGTGAGATCATGATCTGAGCCGAAGTCGGACACCCAACCAACTGAGCCACCCAGGCACCCCAGTTTTACATATTCTTAATCTTCATATGGATGGAATAACAAAGTATGTAGTGTTTTGTGTCTGGCTTCATTTGAAATAATCCATTTTATTATGTATATCAGCAGTTCATTATTTGTTATTGCTGCATCGTATTCCATGTAGGAACACACTACAATGAGTGCATTCATTCTCCTCGGGATGAACATTTGGGTTGTTTCAAGTTTGGGGCTATTATGGATAAAGCTACAATAAACATTCTTGTGCTAATCTTTTTGACAACTGTTTTTCAACTCCAAAATGTGAACATTGGGACAGACCTTTTCCCTTAGCTACAGGTTCATGCACCCTGTTCCCTACATGAAACACCACTTGAATGATTCCTAGATTCCTTAAACTTAAAATGTCCCAAACTGAACTTTCCCCCAAAACTAATCCTCCAGTATCTCCACTCTCAGAAACAGAATCACCCAGTAGCCCCTGCTAGAAACTAGTAATCACTCTTAACTCTCCTCTCCCTCACCTGCAGTGTCCAATCATTCTGTTGATTCTTTCTCCTAAATATCTGTCAAACCCCCTCATTTATCTACACTACAGTCCAATCCTTTATCTACACAGAAAAAAAAAATTTTCTGACCCTCAAAGCTGATCATCTTTTTCCTGTTAAACTCTTCCATAATATCCCTTGACTTACCTTTAGGATAAAAACCAAACCCCTTAGCAAAGCTTATAGTCATGATCTAGCCCCTGACCACCTCTGTAGCCTGATCTCTAATCTCCAGCCACAGTGAACATGTTTGTATTCTGTAAATGTCCCTTATTGCTTCTTGTAAGAGCTCTTCACTTTGTCTAAGACATTCCCTTCCCTCTTTTCGTTTGCCTGGCTAATTCCCAGCAACTTTTAGGTTTCAGCTAAAATTTCACTTCCCTTGGTCTGTCATCTTTGATCCCTAAAATTAAGGCCAATTCCCCTTACTTCCATGCCTTATAGCACACACTTGATTATAGTTACTTGTTGAGTTTCTTTATTTCCCCGTAGCTCCAAGACAAGTCTTGTTGTTCACTGCTGCATTCCCAATGCTTAGCAAGTAAATAGCAAGTCAATAAATATCTGTGAATTGAATGAATGAATAAATAATGTTTAATGGGTTTTAATGTCCATTGCCCATATTTTACAGCACAACTTCCTCATCTGGAACTTTTATTTTGATTTCATTATTAGTTGAATATATACTCAAGATTTCTTTAAGGGAGAGAATATGAACGTTGTTCTATTCTGAAGCCTCTCATGTTTTTCTCTTGCCATCACTCCTAAACATGTTGCTTCACACTTGGTTCACATTTAAACAATAGCTTGGATTTCAAATTTTATCCCTCCAAACTCTGTTACAAACTCTGTTACAGTGGAAGCTCTAAATGAAGACTACCTGATGTTTGGTCATTTATAAATGATCTGTCTTAGTCTGTCTGAATGCTTATAAAATTATTTTCATCTCATTCCCATCTCCCACCAGATATGTCTAGAAGTGGTTGGGGCGCCTGGGTGGCTCAGTCGGTTGAGCGTCTGACTTCGGCTCAGGTCACGATCTCGCGGTCCGCGAGCTCGAGCCCCGCGTCGGGCTCTGGGCTGATGGCTCAGAGCCTGGAGCCTGCTTCCGATTCTGTGTCTCCCTCTTTCTCTGCCCCTCCCCCGTTCATGCTGTGTCTCTCTCTGTCTCAAAAATAAATAAACGTTAGAAGTGGTAGCTTCCCCATTTATTTTGTAATGTTTCTATTTTATTTTACTAATATTTATTATTTTTTAAATGTTTATTTATTTTCAAGAAAGAGAGAGACAGAGTGTCAGTGGGGAAGGGGGGCACAGAGAGAGGGAGACACAGAATCTGAAGCAGGCTCCGGGGTCTGAGCTGTCAGCACAGAGCCTGACCTGGGGCTCGGGCTCATGCACTACGAGATCATGACCTGAGTCCAAGTTGGATGCTTAACCAACTGAGCCACCCAGGTGCCACTGTTTTTCTCTATTTTAAAATCTTCTTTTAGGTCCAAACACTTTTTTATCAGTTTGTCTTTGATTTACTATTACTTTGTCCAAATTCTTTTGGGTTACTCCTCAGACATACTTGTGATCCTCAGTTTGGGTTTTTTTTTTTAACTTTTAATGTTTTATTTATTTTTGAGAGAGAGAGACAGAGTGTGAGCAGGGGAGGGGCAGAGAGAGAGGGAGAGGCAGAATCCGAAGCAGGATCCAGGCTCTGAGCTGCCAGCACAGAGCCTGAAGCGGAGCTCGAACCCATGAACCGTGAGATCATGACCTGAGCCGAAGTCGGACACTTAACTGACTGAGCCACCCAAGCACCCCTCTGTTTGGGTTTTATCTCATCTTCTCTTCTTTTGTTCCTTCTGATTCTCTTTTGTACAGGCCATAACTTCTCGCTTTCTTATTTAGGATGTCAAACAGATTTCTAAATGAAAATCACTTTCAGAGGTAGGTAAATCTTCTGGATTATATTACTTCTCCCTTATCTATATTATTTTACATATCTTTCTTGGGCAAGAAGAGGGTTTGGGTGCCCAATGTGGATCAGGATTGGGGGCAGGTTGTGTGCCTGTAGGCAGAACTGGCCAACAGTTGTGGGGAGGGAGCAAAGGGGAGCCCTGTCTACGAGCCTTGTTAGGGAGCCTTGAGAAACAAACAATAATCTGAAACATGAAATCTGTGGGGGAAAATGAACTCAAGAACTGGATCTTTTTCAATTATTTTCAGGCAAGACTGACCTTAGCTAGTAGGTTCTAGAGACAGAGCCAGGGATGTTAACATGAAGAAATTAAACACACAAGCATGTGATAGCTTTCCATAGTGCTAGATTTGGAGGGAATTAAGACCTTAGGTTAGTTTGGGTAGTTTTCCCACTTTATATTCCCACCTATATCCAACATATCTGTCATACACCCAGGCAGGAAATATGGATTTCCTTTCGTTCCACTCTCAGATTTCTAACTAGAGGCCAGATTAATACACCCATGTCCACAGTAATTCCCAGTGATTTTTGTCTTCCATGGCCTTGCTATACTGTGATAGGACATTGTGGTCCAAATGTCACTACCTGAGATACAGGAACTAGCTGGTTCTCTGACAAACCAAACCAATGGAATTCCTGATCTATCATCAGCTCTGCAAGCATGTGACCAACACTCTGCCTATAGACTTTGTTCACAGGGACAAATCTGCCAGGGCAGATGAACTAGCACCTGCTCTCCATCCCCACCCCATCCTTCCCTACAAACTTTTGGAAGTTGCAGTCTCCAGATGCATGCAGGAAGATGATAGCCTCCAACATTACCATAACCAAAAAGATATGGCTCCACAGAAGGACCAGCTGCTCAGTCAATCTGCAGCTCTGCATGGACCCTGACGTTCTGAGTCAGCAAGCTGACAGCAGGGGAAGGATGCTCAGACTCCCTGTCTTCTTTCAGATGGGTAGATCTGCTCTGTGTAATGATGCAGAGCATGAATGGGTCACCGATTGTTTTTCTGAATCCAACTTCATCAGCCTTATAAGTTGGAGTCTTCCTCCTGGCAGTAAGAGGCTTGTCATTTTTTGTGATCTGCATTAGTATGACTTTTATAATTTCTCTTTGTCTTTTTATGTGTTTTAGGCAGCAGTCGGGAGAGGCTGAATCAAGGGCTGCTGGCCAAGTACCATTTAAAGCTAGAAATGCTTCATTGATTTTTATCGATACCGCATCAGCCTGTTCTCCACTCCTCCAGCCTCCGACTGCAGGATTTCCCAAGGCACAGGTTTTGGTTGGCTGCTCAGTCTTCAGTCTAGATTAATGTACTCTTACACCTTCACATCCGGTAACTGGTGAGTCTCAAACTGCTGTCTCCAGTCCTGTTTTCTCATCTGAATTGTGATCCTGCTTAAAAGACATTTCTACCTGTCTACTCCACAAAGTTATTGTGTCCTTGATGGATGTACTTTTACCTTATTTATTCAAATTGCTAAACTAATAGAGCCCCAAGTCATCAGGACAGGAAATAAAACACCTTGTGCACAGGCCATTTGGTTAATCTGTGGGAGGCATAACCCCATTTTCATTCCTTTGTTTCTTGGAGAGGAGAAAGTGTACCATATATTTGCCAAGGGTATAGAGCATTTACTTCATCGGGCAGGACCACACCCCCGCTTCCCATCTCAATATAGCATGATCCCCTAGCTGGCAGTGTAACTGAGTTTTCAGTAGTCATGTCACTGTTCTTTAGGGTTTGCACCAACTGCTTCTGCGTGGGAGGGTGCAAGACAAGATCTGTAAATTGAATGAGTGTCAAACTGTTGACTCACAGAATTCATTAGCCTAAAATAATGTTGTATGGAAAATTCATATCATGTAGGATATTTTCAGTTGCAAGAAACAGAATACCCACTGACTTATAGTTCTTCAAATTTTTCCCACGAGAAGGATATCTCTTTTGCACTGTCCTTCAGCATTCGCCTAAATGAAGTTGAATGTCACAGAAGTTCATTTAGAGTGAGAGCTACCATACTGTGCAGAGCTTTCTATAAATTTGGTTGGATTTTTTTTTTCTCTTGAGGCAAGTGATCTTAAGGATGTATCCATGAGGTCACAGAAGTAGGATGTGGGAGGTCCGATAGAGAAGTCAGAAAAAAGGCATGTGGAGTGTAAGCCACTGCATGTATAACTTCTTTGTGACTTTGGCACCTGTTTGGGTGTAGTCTTGTTTACATTGTTTCCACTTGATGATGGTGTGCTGATGCTTGGCTTTATGTCTGGCTAGACGATACTAAGTTCATGATGAAAACGAGGTATCTCAGGGGCATGCATTGAGTGTCTCTCAGGGATCAATAGTAAGCCACAGGCTGTTACCAAATAAATATACATACGTATTATATATATGTAAATTTTTACTATATTTTATATAATATATTATGTAATTTTATTTTATTTTTTGAGAGAGACACAGACAGAGACAGAGGGAGAGAGGGAGAGAGAATTCCAAGCAGGCTCCACACCCAGCATGGAGCTCGAATTGGGGCTCAGTCCCACGACTGTGAGGTCATGACCTGAGCCAAAACCAACAGTTGGATGCTTAAACAACTGAGCCACTCAGGTGCCAGTATATTACATAATTTTACATAAGGGGTCGTAGCTTTGTTTTGCATCAAAGTCCTGTTGTGGTTCTTCTAACAAACTTTATTCTTTCAACAACATTATAATCTAGCACACTTTGGGCACAACTGGCTCAGAGCTACTTGCACTTCAGCCTGGATAAGTTGGGATTTTCTCTCTAGAATGAAGATCAGGTTGCCACTTGCTCTACCACTAAGAAAGAGACACAAGACAGTTGACCCTTGAACAACACGAGTTTGAACTGCCTTGGTCCACTTATAAATGGATTGTTTTCAGTTAGTATAGTCCAGTATTGTTAATGTATTTTCTCTTCCTTTTAATTTTCTTTAAAATTTTTTTTTGAATTTTTTAAAACATTTATTCGTTTTTTGAAAGACAGACACAGAGTGCAAATGGGGGAGGGGCAGAGAAAGAGGGTGACACAGAATTGGAAGCAGGCTCCAGGCTCTGAGCCGTCAGCACAGAGCCCAATGCAGGGCTTGAACTCATGAACCATGAGATCGTGACCTAAGTTATAGTCAGATGCCCAACCGACTGAGCCACCCATGCACCCCTAAAAAATTTTTTTTAACATTTATTTATTTTTGAGAGACAGAGCGCTAGCGGGGTTGGGACAGAGAGAGAAGGAGATGCAGAATCTGAAGCAGGCTCCAGGCTCTGACCTGTCAGCACAGAGCCCAATGTGGGGCTCGAATCCACGAACCGCGAGACCATGACCTGAGCCGAAGTCGGATGCTTAACTGGCTGAGCCACCCAGGAGCCCTTCTTCCTTACAATTTTCTTAATTTTTTCTCTTCTCTAGCTTACTTTATTATAAGACTACCATATATAATACAAAATATGTGTCAATAGACTGTTTATGTTATTGGTAAGGCTTCCAGTCAACAGTAGGGTAATAAGTTTGGGGGGAGTCAAAAGTCATACAAAGATTTTTGACTCTGTGGGGGCTTGGCACCCCTAAGTCCCCTGTTGTTCAAGAAACAACTGTCCTTGGTGAACCCCCTTGGATTTGGGAGGTAATGTGTATCACATGGATATGCTGCTCTGACCTATTTTCAGGTTAACACAAAAGGTTCTCAGCTTTAAGAGGGACCCAGAAAAAGAAGTTTCTCTAGCTGAACAGTTAAGGTTACTGGTAATGTTTAAAGTGTTAAAAGCCAGTGTGAAAGGCTCCATACTGTATAATGTGAACAACATGACCCTGTAGAAAAGGCAAAACTATTGACACAGTAAAAAACTCAGTGGGTGCCAGTGATTTGGGGAGAGGGAAAGAGGATTGAATAGGTAGAGCAAAGGGGATTTTTATGGTGGTGAAACTATTCTGTATTATACTGCAATGTTGGATACATGATAATGTTGGATACATGCAGTTTTCAAAACCCAAAACATTGTTTAACACAAAGAAGAAACCTTAAAGGAAACCATGGACTTTAATAGTATATCAATATTGGTTTGTAAATTGTAACAATGTATCCTACTAATGCAAGATGTTAATAATAGGAGAAACTATGTGGGGGAAAATAAGGGATATTTGGAACTCTCTGTACTTTTTGTACAATTTTTCTATAAACTTAAAACTGCTCTAAAAATAAGTATATTAATAAAAAAGCAGGTACAAATTTTTACTAAGAGCGCAGTCTAAATTAATATTGCAGAAGAAAAGATTTCATTGATTAGTAGTATGCTTTAGCCTACCCATATTTTAATAGGCCTCCATTTTTGTACTCCATTTTTGGAGTAACATGCCATTTTTTTCCTTTTCATTGGGGCCTGCTGGAACAAGAGAAGAGCTATGTTAGTTTTTGATAGCTTCTCTATGATGGCTCTGGTTTTGATTAAATTCCTTTGATTCACTAGTCTCTCGGTAAAAAAATAAATTGGGGGTTCTCAGTAAAAGGAAACACATGCATCTAATTTTCCTCCCTTCAGAAATTCCACTAAAACTTAGTTAAAAAAAATTTAAGGCCATAAACTGACAAGCTAGTAAAGATGAGAATAAACAACATCAAAGACATTTCATAGGCTATGAAGCAGACAGGTTGGTGGTTACTCAGAGGAGTCCAGAGAAAGTGGGCTCTTAACCTAGTAGGGGAAATAAACTGATTTCCATCGCAGAAATGCTTAAAATGCCAGGGATTATCAGGACCGGGCACCTCTGGAAATGGAAATAAAAGTTGGAGAATGTTAAAAACGGAAGATTAGTTGAAAGCTAATGATGGAACAGATAGCTAAATCTTGTTTCTTACTCCACACTGCTGGTTATCTATTCCCAGCCCCCACCATAGACTAGAGACTCCTTCTTTGGGGAGGGTAAAAATGAGAGTGTCTGGTCTGAGGGTCATCAGTCATAGTGGAATGTGGGGTAACACACCAGACATGTGGGAATGAGAGTGTATCTGCATGCTGAGTTCTCTTACCTTGTCTGACGCCGACATTGGCAGTCAGATTGGAAGATCCTTCTCTGAGGATCAGACCAGCCCATGAAGAAAGCTAAAGATATCAGTTTGGGGGTCCCTCAACAAACAGCCCAGTCCTAAAGCTCAGAACTGACATATACTTAAAGGTTTCTATTTAAAAAGTTTTTAATTTAATTTTAAGTGTTATATCAGTTTCAGGTGTACAATACAGTGATTCAACACTTCCATACATCACCATTGAGTGGTGTCATGACATGTGCATTCCTTAATCCCCATCACCTACTTCACCCATCCCTGCACCCACCTTCCCTCCAGTAACCACCAGTTTCTTCTCCACAGTTAAGAGTCTATTTTTTTAAATTTAATTTTTAATGTTTATTTATTTTTGAGAGAGGGAGAGACAGAGAGAGCATGAGAGGGGGAGGGGCAGAGAGAGAAGAGGGCGGGGGGAGACAGAGAATCTAAAGCAGGCTCCAGGCTCTGAGCTGTCAGCACAGAGCCCGATGAGGGGCTCAAACCCACGAACCATGAGATCATGACCTGAGCCAAAGTCTGACACTTACCCGACTGAGCCACCCAGGTGCCCTGTTAACAGTTGATTTCTTGTTTTGCCTTTCTCTCTCCCCTTTTTGCCCCCTTTCTTTCTTAAATTCCACATATGAGTCAAGTCATATGGTATTTGTCTTTCTCTGACTGACTTATGTCACTTAGCATTATACTCTCTAGTTCCATCCAGATACTTAAAGCTTTCAATTAGTTTTTAGTGTCATACTCTTAAATATGAGCAATTAACAGAAAGTTGAAGAAAACTTATAAAGAAAGATACAATCCCAAATAAATAAATACAAAGAAGAATATTTGAGGAAATAGCAATGAGGCAAGGAGAGAAAAAACTTAAATACAAGATATTACATTCATGAAACAAGACGCTACATAAAAACAATATTCAGATTGCAAAAATTATTCTTTGGAATTAAAGTTATGGTAGCATAGATGAAAATCTCGACAGAAGAGTTGGAAGATCCAGTTGAGGAGTCATCCAGAGGGCAGAGCAAAAACACCAAGGGCTAGGAAATAAGAGAAGAAAAAAATCCTGAGAACAAGGTCAAGAGGTCCAACATCTGAATAATAGGAGTTTCAGACAGAGAGAAATAAGAAAACAATTGGGGAGGCATTAAGAAGATAATTTACAAAAATTTCCCAGAACTGAACCTCATGAGTTTTTAGATTGAAAGATCTCACTCAGTGTATATGCGCCACCAGGGATGAAAAAAGACCCACACCCAGACACATTACTATGAAATTTAAGAACACAAGAGATGAAGAGAAGAGACTACAAACTTCCAAAAAGGAAAAAAGAGGTCTCATACAAAGGATCAAGAATCAGAATGTCTTTTGAGTCCTCAGTAGTAATACCGGAAAGCAGAAAGCAATGGTGAACTTAACAGAAACCCATGGGGGAGGGGAAGGAAAAAAAAAAAAAGAGGTTAGAGTGGGAGAGAGCCAAAGCATAAGAGACTGTTAAAAACTGAGAACAAACTGAGGGTTGATGGGGGGTGGGAGGGAGAGGAGGGTGGGTGATGGGTATTGAGGAGGGCACCTTTTGGGATGAGCACTGGGTGTTGTATGGAAACCAATTTGACAATAAATTTCATATATTAAAAAAAATAAAATAAAATTTCTTAGACCTTCAAAAAAAAAAAAAAGAAAGCAATGGTGAAATTGTCTCAAAATTCCCAGGGAAAATTACTTCTATATTCTATATCTCTGTATATTTATGTATTAGTTCCGTATCCAGTATGCATGTAGAGGGAAAGAAGACATTTTCAGACATGCAAGATCTCAAAAACTTTACTTCCCAGGTGTCCTTTCTCATGAACTTACTGAAGGTTGGGTTCCATCAAAACAAAAGACCTATCCTAGGAGAAAAGAGAAAGGAACCTCCAAGATGTTTGCAAAGGGAGATCCTAGGACAACAGCTATGCCACAAGTCAAAGTTGGAGTAGGTCAGAGGCCCTGGGACGGAAATATTTAGCAAGATAAAACTGATAGAATATTTATCAACCAGAAGAGAGACTGATTGAATTAGTGGTTAGAAAATTAAGCAAACATACACATGAAAATTATTAACTCCAGGGAAAGCAAAACATTTGCAGGAAAAAAAAATGACGATAGTTGACTCTGTTCTGAAATCACCATTGAAATGCCTTAAAAGCATAAAGTTGAACAAAAATCAAAATGGCTGCACTAATGCTTCGAGAAGCATTATTTTAAACTAAGTAACCTTTTCCTTCTCTTCTGCAAACCTTGCCTTCTCCCTTCTTAGCCTTTTGTTTTAGGAACCCAGTCCTACCCTGAAGACACGACTAAGGAGGCTGGCAGTACACAATTCCTATCAAGACCAGCTAGATCCTGTATTTCCCTATAAAGCCCCCTCCCCACTTCCTCCAGTGGGCTTGCAGTTTTGAAGGCTTTAGCCTGCTGCAACCTCCTTTGCCTGGCAAAGCAATAAAGCTACTTTTCCTCTTCATCCCAAACTCTGTCTTTGCATTATATTTTGGTTCCAAAGCATGGAGGTCAGTTTTTGTCAACATATATACATCTAATAATATAAACACCATCTATTTATCTAATCGCTATACTATGATGATGAGGAATGGGACACTGACTGTATATGTATGTGTTTAATTGTGGTGGGGTGAGGAAAACCAATAGAGAATGCCTACTAAAAGAACGTGGTGTAGCAATAGAAGTGTGGTATCTAGAGTGTAGAGGTACGTGGGAGGAAAGTCATCTAGAGTTGAAAGTAATTGTCTTTGATATGAGAGGAATGATGGGTAGGACTGAGGACTCTAATATATCTTGTTAAATTTGTTCACTTTTTAAAAAAATGAAGACAAGGGGTGCCTGGTGGCTCAAGTCATGATCTTGCGGTTCGTAAGTTTGAACCCCACATCTGCCAGCAGACAGCCTGCTTCGGATCATCTGTCCCCCCTCTCTGTCTGCCCCTCCCCTGCTCATGCTTTCTCTCTCAACAATAAATAAATCATTAAAAATTTTAAAAAATGAAGACAAGCGTTCATTGGTAAT
Source organism: Lynx canadensis (assembly GCF_007474595.2). Taxonomy (NCBI): domain Eukaryota; kingdom Metazoa; phylum Chordata; class Mammalia; order Carnivora; family Felidae; genus Lynx; species Lynx canadensis. The sequence continues at coordinate 15,993,023 of NC_044319.2, forward strand.
CACAATATTTAAGAGACATTATTTAGGACACTGCAATAATTATTATTTTTCTACCATGTCTTGTACACGGTGAGTACTCTCAGTTGTTTTCTCAATTGAACCCTTTAAAATGTGTCAGCAATTGTAGCAAGTCATTACTGGCCTGTAAGATCCTTGAGATCAAGGATAATTTCTTATACATCTTTATAGTTTCTTCGGGGCATAGTGTGGCATCATTTGCATTTTACTTGTATTAATGTGTAGGAGTTTTCATGGTTAAGTCCCACGAAGACCCGAGTCAAATTCCTTTATATTCTTAGTTAACGTATAAGTGATACTGAGTTGAACATTTAAATTCACAAATAAGTTCTACCTCTCAGTCAAGAAGTCAGCTGACAAAATTGTTTTGAGTGGGCAAGACAGATCACATAGTTCTTTATTAACTATATTACATTCCCTAGGAAAAGAATCTGAGAGATTTCCCCAAGGTCACCCAGAGAAGCAGGCAGCACCTCCTCTTCTAAATCAGATCATTCGCCAAATTTTTGTGATAAATACACTTAGAGTAGGTGTGAGGAAAAAGTCAGAAGGGTTTATCCCACTTGAGATTAACAGGCAGTGTAATTGGTCTTTGACCAGAGTGTTGATGGATAAAAGACAAAAACTAGTGTACAAATTCAGCTTTCACGTTGTTGAAAGGGTATTAAAAATAGAAAGGAATTCTATTTAGGTTTAGACATGAAGGTTGAGATATAATAAGAACTTTTGTAAAGGAGTGGGCTTGAGCTCTTTTTTTCTTACTGAAGAGTCCAAATTATGAAGCTGCCAGAATAATCATCCTGCCTGCTTGCTTGTATTTCTGGTGCCCTGATTAATCACACGGCTGTCCTAAATCAGCAGTTTTTAATCTATAAATTCACAGCTCCAGAGAGTTCATGTGAGACTATCCAGGCACTATTTAAAGGACCAGAGAGCAAGGAAACAAAGGAGGCTCTTCGTAGGGGGTATGCAAGTACTTTCCTAATCCCATGGCACTTGGTAATTTTACAAAGTAGATATGGCATCTTTGTCAAGCAAACCTCTTCTAACAGATTCTTCTCTCCATTTGTTCCCTCTCATTATAAACTAAATTTATGTTTTATACCTCCAATAGGGCGCAGTTATTTAAGTCGAACAATTCTACTATCTTCTCTTTGCTGCAGTAATAGCTGCCTCCTGTATGGAATGTTATCTTGGACATCTTAGATTTTAAAAAAACAAAAAAGAAAATACAAAAAACCTCAGAAGAGCATCCCAGGACTTCAGGGAATACAAATACAATTCAGAAAACTTTTGAGAGATTGGAGTCTAGGAAACAGCAAGTGAAAGAAAACTGCATTAATAATTACTATTTAAAAATCTGCCACCGAGAAGGTAACCACAAACTTAAAAGGGCTTGTCTATTAGCTTCTATAATTTTGGATTGATTTTCAGAGATATATTTTCTAGGTAAAATCAAAGGAAGCACTCTGCATTTTTGGCATTAATTCAATACTAATACTTTGCATTCACTGTTCTATATTTTTGAAAATGCTGTTCCATCTGTATTTTGAAGTAGATAATGCAGGCATTATTATCATTTATACATTGAGGAAACTGAGACATGAGAACTTAAGTGACATGGCCAAGACCTCACAACTACAACATGAAAAGCAGGACCAGAATTCTTGTTCTATTGTTTTATTCGTTACCATCTGTCAGTAAATGTTGAATCTTTGATTAATCACAGGCATTCCCACTTTATAGTTTGGAATATAAAGACAAAACCAAAAAATTTAAGGGGTTTGTTCAAGGTCATTCTGTAAGAGAAATGAATAGCTAAGAAAAATACATGAGCGCTGACTTGAAATCCTTTGCTCAAATCACTTAACCACAACAAATGTAAGAGTGAAAGCTAAAAAGCTATGTAGAACACACTGTCCATTACTGTTCTTAAGGTTTGTCCTAGATAAAAGGTTTCCATTAAAGTCCATCTCTTCCTGGCAAACACTGTAGCCTTTGGGTAACTATTTGTCTCCTCTAGATGTATTAGAAATGATAGAGAAGCAACAATTTTTTTCCCCTGGGTAAATAATGGAAACAAACCAATCCTTTGTGATGCACAAAAGTCAGAAAGATTAAATTGTTTACAACTCAAATACAGAATTATGTTCATCATACAGATTAAGGTTTATAACAGGCATTGTGTGGCCAAATAATTAAGATAATATTATAGTAACATTCTGTTAATCTGACTTTTAAAACTCAATTTTAAATCAAAGAAACCACTATACACCAGATGAATGATTGCTTTTGCATTCTTAGATTTTTTTAAAAAATGGATACTATAGTGGAAATTGGTCATTATTTGGGCCACCTGACCCACTTCCCTATATTTAGAGAATTCTTCACCTTGTAAATCTTGGTGACCTGCAAAGATTTATCCCATAGTGGAAATAAAAGATCTGAAATGCTTTCTTTGCCTCTCTTGCTGCTAAGGTGCAAACATGTATTTAATCACACATCTATGCTCGACCTTTGATTCCAAGTTAAAGATACAAGTTGTTTCTTTCTCTCTTTCTCCTTGTCACTGTCTTTCCTAGTGTCAGTACAGTTACTATAAAGCAACAGTTTCTAACAGCCAAAGTGCATCAAGTACTTGATGTCTGTGGCACCAGCTCTAGGGTGACCACCTTGTCACAATTTGCCTAGCACTTTTTCAGTTTTTGCTTGGAAAGCTCTGAATCCCTGAAAACCTTTCAGTCCCAGGAAAACCACAACGGGAAGTTCATCTTTGCTGTTTAGCTTGAAGCCTGGTTGTCTAGCCCTTCCAGCAATTCTGTGAGCCACCCAATATATCCTTTCTTTAAAAAAAAAATTATGGAGGTGTAACCCTATGTTATTTTAATTAACGATTGTTCTGCTTAAATCAGTGAGAGTTGGTCTTTGTTACTGCTGCGGTGAACCTTCAATGAAACAGACACCTTTGTGTGGAAGCAGTTTGGAAACCAACGTTTCACCATGACCCGATGGTTAATTCAGCTGCTTGGGTTACTACAAACCCTATGTGATGTTAGTGAAGTCTTTTAATATTTTAAAGGTGTAGCAAAAGCATCAATAATGATTATTCTTACCGTATTGTTAAATCCTGAGATATTTCTCATGGTTGAGACTGTTGTGAGTCGTTTTCCCCTGGTGGTGAGATAAACAAACATTGACAGAATGTACAATCACTTAGAAGTAAAGCTGATGGCAGGAAGTCTTTGAATTTCCCCATCCCATCCCATCCCATACCCCGCCTACCCCAAAATTTATGAACGCTTGTTTCTCCAAGAAAAAAAAATTTTAAGTCAAAAAAATAGAAGGAATTGGTGACTTAAAAAAAGCCACTCAACTATTCATCTTTGGAGCATATGTAAAGTTCTTCGTCATTTCTCCTGATAGTTAGACCATCCCTCTCTCATTCGTTTTCTCCTTCATGACATCCTCACACTCCTGTGCTTGGATTGTTTTGTCCTTTGGAGATAAAACCTTCAGTGAGGATACTCACTGTTCCTCAAATGATTATTAAAATGTTATTACAGGGGTGCCTGGGTGGCTCAGTTGGTTAAGCGTCTGACTTCGGCTCAGGTCATGATCTCATGGTTCATGAGTTCAAGCTCCATGTGGGGCTTTCTGCTGTCAGCATGGAGCCCACTTTGGATCCACTGTCCTTTTCCCTCTCTGCCTCTCCCCTGCTTATGCATGCTCTCTCTCTCAAAAACAAACATTTGAGAAAATGTTATTGCATAAATAGTACCTCTCTATTAAAGAAAAATAGAAAGCAGAAGAAGATGACTAGAAATAAGCATCCATAATTCCGCCACTGCCATTTTGGTATTCTTTTTATGTAATTTTTAAAATTTGGGGTCAAGGGTGCCTGGGTGGCTCACCTGGTTGAGTGTCTGACCCTTGATTTCAGCTCAGGTCATGATCTTACTGTTGGTGGGATAGAGCCCCACATTAGGCTCTGTGTTGACAACACGGAGCCTGCTTGGGATTCTCTCTCTCTCTCTCTCTGCCCCTTCCCCCACTTTTGCACACGTGCACATGAGTACTCTCTCTTTCTCTCTCAAAATAAATAAATAAACATTAAAACAATTGGGGGCCAAACTGTTTACACTATTTTAAAGCCTGCTTTATTATCAGTACTGTGAATTTTTTTCCGTGTATATGTACACCGATATTTTAAATGATTGCATACTTTACGATGTATGGAAGTATCATAACATGTCATCAATGAACTCTTGGACACTTTTAGTTTTTATCAACAAGACTATTAAAAATTATATAATCTTAGGGTGCCTGGGTGGCTCAGTTGGTTAAGCATCCAAATCTTGATTTCAGCTCAGGTCATGATCTCACGTTTTGTTGAGTTCAAACACCATGTGGGGCTCCACACTGTCAGAGGTTTTTTTAAAATAAACTTTAAAAACACAACACTATTCTTTAAAAAAAGTTATATAATCTGGGGCACCTGGGTGGCTCAATAGGTTAAGTGTCCAGCTCTTGATCTCAGCTCAGGTCTTGATCTCAGGGTTCAAGCCCTATGTTGGGCTGCACAATGAGTGCGAAACCTACTTTAAAAAATAAAATTAAATAGTCTATCCCTGAAGGTTTATTTTCCCAAAATAAATATTGGAATTTTTACATCAGAAGCTGTGCTCAATTTTTGAGAATTTTCTTATATTTTGCCAAAGTACTTGCCAGAAAATTTACCTTTTTATGCTCCCATTATTCATCTCTGGGATGTCTACCCTCAATAGCACTGATTATTGTTCCTTTTAACATTTGTAGTTTGATAAACGGATATCTCATTGTTTTACTGGTTAGTAGAGAGGCTAAACATTTTAATATATTTTTTGGCCTTGCATTCCCTCTTTTTTGAATTATTTGCTCCTATCAAGTGCCCATTTTCTTCAAGGTGGATGTTTGAGATTAACCACTTAGTTCTGAAATGCAAAAAAGTATGCTCAAGTTCTGAAAATAATTATCAACCCCTCCAAAAAATTGTCATTGTCTGCTTTGCCATCACCACCTAGTTATTTAATTTTTACAAATTTCTTCCTCCCCGAAATAGGTTTCTGGTTGATTTTCACTCTTATTCCCTTCTCAAGAAGTCCTTAGATTTTCAAAATTTATTTTCTCTTATCCCATGAAGTGCCATATTAATATTATGCTAAGTATATTAAATTTTAATTTCACTTATTTATTTTGAGAAAGAGAGAGAGAGGGGTTTAAAAATATTGTCTCACTTTTGAAAATAAAAAGTACATCTTGAGTCTTATATTTGAGGAGTATATTAAATAAGCTTGAGGAACATATTAAACTATTGAATAAAATAGTTGCAATGCTGGTATTTGTCTCAAGGTGGGAGTTCGGAGGAAGTGGAGTCAGTATCTCTATAGCAGTATTTGCTGCCTGTTTCCCAACTATTTTGCTGCTTTTTGCTGGCCCTCATGTATGTTATTACCTTAAAATCCTTACCCAGGATTTTAAATCATTAAAAATGATTTTAATCCTTAAAATCATTACCCAGTTCTAAAGCCCACCTACTGGACATTGGTGGAGGCTGTTAGTATCAGTCACACCAGAGAGAGAAGAGTGGGCAGGAAACTCATCAGGGGATCTTGGTTGGCCTCTATATCTTAGCTCTATTTTTAACTCTCTGCAATCAACGTTGATGACATTAGACATTTGCTTAATCTCAGTGCCTTCGGTCACTCTTTCTTTGGCTCATTCCTCTCACACCTTAGACCCTTCTCCCAAGCTACACCCTATGCTTAGAGTGACCATATGCTCTCTTTTTCTCGAGTCCCAATTTCAAATATTCTGTCCTATTGCCAAATCAGATGTCAGACCATATGCTTCATATTTTCTTTGGGGAAATATATTCACTTACCTGTGCTTCAGTTCCCTAAATTCTGCTCATCACGATTTCTATTGGTTTTGCAAAACAGTTTATGAAAAATGTCATTAATCCAAAATACAGCTCAGATATTCTCTCTTACGGGAAGCATTCCTTCATAGCCTGCCTTCCTTCAGTGCGGCTCATAAGTGCTCCCAGAGCTGTCTCTGTGCCTCCTTCCGCAGGGCACAACCCAAGCCTTAGATTTCCCTCACCCACGCATTAGAATTGCCATCCTTGGCATATCTGGAAAAAGTGAAAGCTGAGGAGGGTTGCTCTATATCTATTATGGATTCACCCACCTGCACTTTGCTGCTCAGGAAGGTATTCTCTGTCCAGTTAGAGAATACCCTTCATTTTTCTACTGTTAATGGTTTGGATCATACACTCTAGTCCACATTCTCTTTCTCCTGCCTGGTAGCCTATTGATCTGAGTATTCCCCAGCAGTACATGTCCCCATCTTGGTTGTTTCAGTCTAGAATAATACCATGGGTGAGGGGTGGGCTTTCCCCTCTATATCTAGTTGTACAGTCTAGAGTCCAGAAAGAGATTCAGTATTCTAAGGATCTAGGAGACAATTATCAGATCATGCACATATACACACATTGATTTCTCAAGGACAAACATCAATTTTCAGAGCAGTACCAATAAAGAGGAAAAGAACCCTTGTCCTAATTTTTTTTATATAACACAGCCCTGGTACACAATGGAGATAGGAATTTGCATTATAATGCAGAATAGCATTAATTTTTGTATTCATCTTTCCTTTCTCTTCTGCTTTTAAACAGGAGGCTCCAGGCTAACAAGAAATAAGAAAATGGACCAACTGCTGAGTCTAATTTCCTCCTAATGGATGAGAATATGTTATAAGCTGTGGCCCATGTCTGCAGAAAAACATACAGCTAGCCAATGCATGAAGAATTTTACATAGTTTCAAGGCACCCATGGATCTGTCTAAAAGATTTCTGCATCTCAGGATAAGAATTCCTGTCATATTTATATGTGTGTTAGGCACTGGAGAAGCAGATATTAATCAAAGAATCATATAGACAAATGTAAATTACCACTGTAATTTTAGGTGCATAACAGGTTGGTTGTCCTAGGCAGAGAGGTCCCAGAAGGCTTTTCTGGCAAAGTGATGATTGGGGTAAAGTCAAACAGAAGGGTAGAGAGAGTCCAGATAGAGGAAATAGCCTGAAAAAAAGTTCTGTGGTCAGGAGGCATAGGCATATTTAGGGAATGGAAAGGCTAGTGTGGCTGATGGACAGAGAATGAGGGAGAGGAAAGCTTCAGAAAGAGGCCAGTTATGAAGGGCCTCATAGACCAGTTAGGGAACTTAGTCTTTATTCTAGGAGCATTGGGAACTGTTCGTGGTAGAAGGGTGATACCTGGTTTTGGTTATGAATCAAAACTCTGGCTATTATGCGGGAATGAATTAGAGGGAAGCAGGAGTGGATGGGGAGAGATCAGTTTGGACACTATGACTCTAGTCCAAGGGAAGGTGGTAATCTCAAGTACAGAGGTGACTGTGGAGGAAAAGAGAAATGGCTGGGTTCAAGGACCAGCCAGAAGTGAAATGATAGAACTGAGAGATGAGTTGGAAAACAGGAGAACAGGTGAGAGAGAGGGAAATGTTAAGAAGAGCATCTGGGTTTTGGGTTCCATGATAGATTAAATGGTGGTTCGGGGCGCCTGGGTGGCTCAGTTGCTTGAGCGACTGACTTCGGCTCAGGTCATGATCTTACGGTTTGTGAGTTCGAGCCCTGCGTCGGGCTCTATGCTGACACCTCAGAGCCTGCAGCCTGCTTCGGATTCTGTGTCTCCCTCTCTCTCTGCCCCTCTCCTGGTCATGCTCTGTCTCTCTCTGTCTCAGAAATAAATAATCGTTAAAAAAAATGGTGGTGCCATTCAGAGAGATCATACAATGCTAATAGAGGACCAAATTTTGGTGAGGGAAGATACTGGGTTCATTTTGCACCAGTTGGAACTGAGAAGTCATTAATCTTTTCACTTGAAGCATGTATTAGTCTGCTTAGGTTGCCATAGCAAAATACCGCAGACAAGGTGGCCTAAACAACAGACATTTTCTCACAGTTCTGGAGGCTGGGAGTCCAATATCAAAGTGCTAGGAGGGCTAGTCTCTGGGGAGACCTCTTTTTCTGGCTTGCAGTGGTCATCTTCTCACTGTATCTTCACATGGCCTTTCTTCCTATGCAGAGAGAGAGAGAGAGAGAGAGAGAGAGAGAGAGAGAGAGAGAAAATGCTGGTGTCTCTTCCTCTTCTTTTTTTAAAGTAGGCTTCATGTCTAGCATGGAGCCCAATGCCGAGCTTGTACTCATGACCTTGAGGTCAAGACTTCAGCTGAGATCAAGAGTCAGACGCTTAACCGACTGATCCACCAAGGTGCCCCTCTTCCTCTTCTTATTAGGACATCAATTCTATTGGATTAAGGCCCCACATTTACGATCTCATTTAATCCTAGTTACCTCCTTAAAGGCCCTATCTCCAATATAGTCACATTGAAGGTTAGAATTTCAACATAAGCATTGGGGTGGGGGTGGGGGGCACAATTCAGTCCATAACAAAGCATACTTAGCTACATTGTAGATAAAATCACAGACTTTCAAGTAAAACAAATCTGAGTTTAAAAATGTGACTCCTGGGGCGCCTGGGTGGCGCAGTCGGTTAAGCGTCCGACTTCAGCCAGGTCACGATCTCGCAGTCCGTGAGTTCGAGCCCCGCATCGGGCTCTGGGCTGATGGCTCGGAGCCTGGAGCCTGTTTCCGATTCTGTGTCTCCCTCTCTCTCTGACCCTCCCCCGTTCATGCTCTGTCTCTCTCTGTCCCAAAAATAAATAAACGTTGAAAAAAAAAATTAAAAAAAAAAAATGTGACTCCTATAGCCCAAAAAGACCATCACTAGGTGCATAGATAAATAAATTGTGATATACCCATACAATGGATTATTACTGGGCAATAAATATATATATATATATATATATATATATATATATATAATATTGATATACACAACATAGATGAATCTCAAAATAAATATACCAAATGAAAGAAGCCAGACAAAAAAAGGATGTGTGATTTTATTTAAATAAAATTCTAGAAAATGCAAACTAGTCTATACTGACTGAAAGCAAATCAGTGGTTGCCTGGGTCAGAGAGAGACAGCAGGGAGTGACTACAAAGGAGCATGAGAAAACTTGGACAATGGACAAGTTCATTATTTTGATTGTGGCAGTAGTTTCACAGGTATATACATACAAGAGGTGTCAAATTATATAAATGCAATATGTACAATTAATTCCACATCATTTAAATCTTTTATTTTATTTTTATTTTTTAAAATTTACATCCAAATTAGTTAGCATATAGTGCAACAATGATTTCAGGAGTAGATTCCTTAATGCCCCTTACCCATTTAGCCCATCTCCCCTCCCACAACCCCTCCAGTAACCCTCAGTTTGTTCTCCATATTTATGAGTCTCTTCTGTTTTGTCTCCCTCCCTGTTTTTATATTATTTTGTTTCCCTTCCCTTATGTTCATCTGTTTTGTCTCTTAAAGTCCTCATATGAGTGAAGTCATATGATTTTTGTCTTTCTCGGACTGACTAATTGCACTTAACATAATACCTTCCAGTTCCATCCATGTAGTTGCAAATGGCAAGATTTCATTCTTTTTTTTTTTTTTTTAAATTTTTTTTTTCAACGTTTATTTATTTTTGGGACAGAGAGAGAGACAGAGCATGAACGGGGGAGGGCCAGAGAGAGAGGGAGACACAGAATGGGAAACAGGCTCCAGGCTCTGAACCATCAGCCCAGAGCCTGACGCGGGGCTCGAACTCACGGACCGCAAGATCGTGACCTGGCTGAAGTCGGACGCTTAACCGACTGCGCCACCCAGGCGCCCCTATTCTTTTTTTTTTTAATGTTTATTTATTTTTGACAGAGAGAGAGAGAGACAGAGTATGAGCTGGGGAGGGGCAGAGAGAGAAGGAGACACAGAATCCAAAGCAGGCTCCAGGCTCTGAGCTGTCAGCACAGAGCCCGACATGGGGCTCAAACTTAAAGACTGGGAGATCATGACCTGAGCCAAAGTCGGACGCTCAACCGACTGAGCCACCCAGGTGCCCCAAGATTTCATTATTTTTGATTGCCAAGTAATACTCCATTGTATATATATACCACATTTTCTTTATCCATTCATCCAGCGATGGACATTTGGGCTCTTTCCATACTTTAGCTATTGTTGATAGTGCTGCTATAAACATTGGGTGCATGTGTCCCTTCAAAATAGCATACCTGTATCCCTTGGATAAATACCTAGTAGTGCAATTCCTGGGTCATAGGGTAGTTCTATCTTTAATTTTTTGAGGAACCTCCATACTGTTTTCCAGAGTGGCTGCACCAGCTTGCCTTCCCACCAACAATGCAAAAGAGATCCTCTTTCTCCACATCCTCGCCAACATCTGCTGTTCCTTGAGTTGTTAATGTTAGCCATTCTGACAGGTGTGAGGTGGTATCTCATTGTGGTTTTGATTTATTTCCCTGATGATGAGTGATGTGGAGCATTTTTTCATGTGTCAGTTGGCCATGTGGATGTCTTCTTTGGAGAAGTGTCTATTCATGTCTTTTGCCCACTTCTTCACTGGATTATTTGTTTTGTGGGTGTTGAGTTTGATAAGTTCTTTATAGATTTTGGATACTAACCCTTTATCTGATTTGTCATTTGCAAATATCTTCTCCCATTCCGTTGGTTGCCTTTTAGTTTTGCTGATTGTTCCCTTCACTGTGCAGAAGCTTTTTATTTTGATGAGGTCCAAATAGTTCATTTTTGCTTTTGTTTCCCTTGACTCTGGAGACAAGTTGAGTAAGGAGTTGCTGTAGCCAAGATCAAAGAGGTTTTTGCCTGCTTTCTCCTCGAGGATTTTGATGGTTTCCTGTCTTACAGTTAGGTCTTTCATCCATTTTGAGTTTATTTTTGTGTGTGGTGTAAGAAAGTGGTCCAGGTTCATTCTTCTGCGTGTCGCTGCCCAGTTTTCCCAGCACCACTTGCTGAAGAGACTGTCTTTATTCCATTGGATATTCTTTCCTGCTTTGTCAAAGATTAGGTGGCCATACGTTTGTCCATTTCTGGGTTCTCTATTCTGTTCCATTGATCTGAGTGTCTGTTCTTGTGCCAGTACCATACTGTCTTGATGATTACAGCTTTGTAGTATAGCTTGAAGTCTGGGATTGTGATGCCTCCTGCTTTGGTTTTCTTTTTCAAGATCGCTTTGGCTATTTGGGGTCTTTTCTGGTTCCATACAAATTTTAGGATTATTTGTTCTATCTCTGTGAAGAATGCTGGTGTTACTTTGTATAGGGATTGCATTGAATATATGGATTGCTTTGGGTAGTATCGACATTTTAACAGTATTTGTTCTTTCTATCCAGGAGCATGGAATCTTTTTCCATTTTTTTGTGTCTTCTTCAATTTCATTCATAAGCTTTCTATAGTTTTCAGTGTATAAATTTTTCACCTCTTTGGTTAGATTTATTCTTTGGTATTTTATGTTTTTTTGTGCAACTGTAAATGGGATCGATTCCTTGATTTCTCTTTCTGTCGCTTCATTGTTGGTGGACAGGAATGCAACCAATTTCTTTGCATTGATTTTATATCCTGCAACTTTGCTGAATTCATGAATCAATTCTAGCAGTTTTTTGGTGGAATCTTTTGAGTTTTCCATATAGAGTATCATGTCATCTGTGAAGGGTGAAAGTTTGACCTCCTCCTAGCCAATTTGGATGCCTTTTATTTCTTTGTGTTGTCTGATTGCAGAGGCTAAGACTTCTACTACTATGTTGAATAACAGTGGCTAGAGTGGACATTCCTGTCTTGTTCCTGACCTTAGGGGGAAGCTCTCAGTTTTTCCCCATTGAGGATGATATTAGCATTGTGTTGTTCATATCTGGCTTTTATGATCTCAAGGTATGCTCCTTCTATCCCTACTTTCTTGAGGGTTTTTATCAAGAAAGGATGCTGTATTTTGTGAAATGCTTTCTCTGCATCTATTGAGAGGATCATATGGTTCTTGTCCTTTCTTTTATTGATGTAGTGAATCACATGTTTTGCGGACATTGAACCAGCTCTGCATCCCAGGTAGAAATCCCACTTGGTCGTGGGGAATAATTTTTTTAATGTATTGTTGGATCCAGTTGGCTAATATCTTGTTGAGGATTTTTTGCATCCATGTTCATCAGGGAAATTGGTCTATAGTTCTCCTTTTTAGTGAGGTCTCTGTCTGGTTTTGGAATCAAGGTAATGCTGGCTTCATAGAAAGTGTTTGGAAGTTTTCCTTCCATTTCTATTTTTTGGAACAGTTTCAAGAGAATAGGTGTTTGGTAGAATTCCCCTGGAAAGCCATCTGGCTCTGGACTCTTGTTTATTGGGAGATTTTGATTACTAATTTGATTTCCTTACTGGTTATGGGTCTGTTCAAATTTTCTACTTCTTCCTGTTTCAGTTTTGGTAGTGTATATGTTTCTAGGAATTTGCTCATTTCTTCCAGGTTACCCATTTTATTGGCATATAATTGCTCATAATATTCTCTTATTATTGTTTTTATTTCTGCTGTGTTGGTTGTGATCTCTCCTTTTTCATTCTTGATTTTATTTATTTGGCTCCTTTCCTTTTTCTTTTTGATCAAGCTGGCTAGTGGTTTATTGATTTTGTTGATTCTTTCAAAGAATCAGCTTCTGGTTTCATTGATCTGTTCTACTGTTTTTTTTTTTGTTTGTTTGTTTCAATAGCATGAATTTCTGCTCTAATCTTTATTATTTCCTGTCTTCTGCTGGTTTTGGGTTTTATTTGCTGTTCTTTTTCCAGCTCCTTAAGGCATAAAGTTAGGTTGTGTATCTGAGATCTTCCTTCTTTAGGAAGGCCTGGATTGCTATATACTTTCCTCTTATGACCACCTTTGCTGCATCCCAGAGGTTTTGGGTTGTGGTGTTATCATTTTCATTGACTTCAATATACTTTTTTTTTCAACGTTTTTTATTTATTTTTGGGACAGAGAGAGACAGAGCATGAACGGGGGAGGGGCAGAGAGAGAGGGAGACACAGAATCGGAAACAGGCTCCAGGCTCCGAGCCATCAGCCCAGAATCTGACGCGGGGCTCGAACTCACGGACCGCGAGATCGTGACCTGGCTGAAGTCGGACGCTTAACCGACTGCGCCACCCAGGCGCCCCTCAATATACTTTTTAATTTCGTCTTTAACTGCTTGGTTAGCCCATTCATTCTTTAGTAGGATGTTCTTCAGTCTCCAAGTATTTGTTACCTTTCCAAATTTTTTCTTGTGGTTGATTTCGAGTTTCATAGCGTTGTGGTCTGAAAATATGCACGGTATGATCTCGATCTTTTTTTACTTACTTAGGGCTGATTTGTGTCCCAGTATATGGCCTATTCTGCAGAATGTTCCATGTGCACTGGAGAAGAATGTATATTCTGCTGCTTTAGGATGAAATGTTCTGAATATATCTGTTAAGTCCATCTGGTCCAGTGTGTCATTTAGAGCCATTGTTTTCTTGTTGATTTTTTGATTAGATGATCTGTCCATTGCTGTGAGTGGGGTGTTGAAGTCTCCTAGTATTATGGTATTACTGTCGATGAGTTTCTTTATGATTGTGATTAATTGATTCGCATAAGTGTTTACAATTGTTAGGTCTTCTTGGTGGATAGACCCCTTGATTATGATATAATGCCCTCTGCATCTCTTGATAAAGTCTTTAAAGTCTAGATTGTCTGATATAAGTATGGCTACTCTGGCTTTCGTTTTTTGACCATTAGCATGATAGATGGTTCTCCATCCCCTTATTTTTAATCTGAAGGTGTCTTTAGGTCTAAAGTGGGTCTCTTGTAAACAGCATATAGATGAATCTTGTTTTCTTATCCATTCTGTTACCCTATGTCTTTTGATTGGAGCATTGAGTCCATCGACGTTTAGAGTGAGTACTGAAAGATATGAATTTATTGCCATTATGATGCTTGTAGAGTTGGAGTTTCTGGTGGTGTTCTCTGGTACTTTCTAATCTTTGTTGCTTTTGTATTTCTATCTATCTATCTATCTATCTATCTATCTATCTTCATCTTTTCTCCCCTCAGAAAGTCCCCCTTAAAATTTCTTGCAGGGCTGGTTTAGTGGTCACAAACTCCTTTAATTTTTGTTTGGCTGGGAAACTTTTGATCCCTCCTTCTATTTTGAATGACAGCCTTGGTGGATAAAGAATTCTTGGCTGCATATTTTTCTGATTCAGCACATTGAATATATCCTGCCACTCCTTTCTGGCCTGCCAAGTTTCTATGGATAGGTCTGCTGCAAACCTGATCTGTCTTCCCTTGTAGGTTATGGACTTTTTTTCCCTTGCTGCTTTCATGATTCTCTCCTTGCCTGAGTATTTTTGAATTTGACTATGAGATGCCTTGTTGATGGTCGGTTTTTGTTGACTCTAATGGGAGTCCTCTGTGCTTCCTGGATTTTGATGTCTGTGTCTTTCCCCAGGTTAGGAAAGTTTTCTGCTATGATTTGTTCACATAACCCTTCTACCCCTATTTCTCTCTCTTCCTCTTCTGGGACCCCTGTGATTCTGATGTTATTCCTTTTTAATGAGTCACTGATTTCTTTATTTCTTAAATCGTGCTCTTTTGCCTTAATCTCTCTCTTTTTTTCTGCTTCATTATTCTCTACAAGTTTGTCCTCTATATCACTGATTCTCTGTTCTGCCTCATCCATCCTTGGCGCTGCTGCATCCATCCATGATTGCAGCTCAATTATAGCGTTTAATATCATTCTGGCTATTTTTTACTTCTTTTATCTCTGCACAAAGGAATTCTAATCTATTTTCAACTCCAGCTAGCATTCTTATTATCGTGATTCTAAATTCTGGTTCAGACATCTTGCTTGTATCTGTGTTGGTTAAATCCCTGGCTGTTCCTTCGTGCTCTTTCTTTTGGGGTGAATTCCTTCGTTTTTTCATCTTGAAGGGAGAAAAGGGATTAATGAGGTAGAAAATTTGAAATTAAAAAAAATTAAAATTAAAAAAAATTAAAATTAAAAATTAAAAACACACCCACACACAAAAATCGAATAGATGATGCTAGATCCTAGGTGTTTTGGTATGGGTGTTGAAAGTGGTTTGACAGATTAGAGGAAAAAAAAGGGGGGGGGAAGAAAAAAAAAAAGGAAATCATTTGAGAATTTGAAAAAATGAATACACTGAAGTAGACTAAAATGAGATGATGGGGGTAAAATAGAATTTGAAAAATATACAGAAAAGTAATGAATATAGTAGAAAAAAATTAAAGAAAATATTTTTAATAAAAAAATAAGTATGAAGTTTTTCTTTTTATGTATTTAAGAATAAAGAAAAGAAACCAAAAAAATAAAAGAGATAAAAAAGAAAAGAAAAAAGAAATCATCTGAAAATTTGGGAAAGTGAGTACACTGTAGTAGATTAAAATAAAATGATGGAAGTAAAATAGAATTTGAAAAAATTTACGTAAAAACAAAAAATATAGTAAAAAATTAAATAAAAATATTTTTAATATAAACTGAAAGTAAAAATGAAGTGTTTATCTTTCTGCATTCAAGAAAAGGAAAAGAAGAAAAAAAGAGAAAAAAAGAAAGAAAGGAAATTGTTCGAAAATTTGAAAAAGTGAATACACTGAAGTAGACTAAAATAAAATGATGGAAGTAAAATAGAATTTGAAAAAATTTACACAAAAGTAAAAAATATAGTAATAAAAATTAAAGAAAAATATTAAAAAAAATTGAAAATAAAAATGAATTTTTTATCTTTCTGTATTCAAGAAAAAGAAGTGTAAAAGAGAAAAAGAAAAAAAAAGAAAAAAGAAAATTGAATAGATGAACCCGCTAACAGACTGAAGTAGGACTGAAATTGCTTCATTTTTCCCCTAGAAGTCAGTCTATGTAGCGCTTTATGGCCCATAAACTAAGCCAGCGGTGAGACTTGTGTTCTTGAAGAGTGAAGTTGGCCCAGTTGGGTGGGGCTCAGTGTAACAGCCCTGCTCTCCACTAGATGGCGCTGCTAGCCTACTGGGGTGGAGCATTGTGGCGCTCATAGGTGTGTATGCGCATGCGTGGGAGCCGTGAAAATGGCGTCACCCAGCTACCCAGTCTCTAGTATCAGAACTCTGTTCTCCCGGATCAGCAATCGCACACCCATCCTCTGATTTCAGCTCTTGCCCACTCCCTGCTTTTTCACTGTCTGTGGCCAGGTCCCAGCAGTACCTCTCTCCGGAGTTTTGTCTCAGGTGCGCCTGTTTTCCCCAGCCCCTTACTTCTGAAGGACTGCGGCTTTGACCCGTTCTGCCCCTCTGTGGGAGGGTCTCACCGAGCAACCCTGAATGCCGGCTGTACCCAGGAACGCTTGCTGGACCCTGCTGCTGCTGGTGCTCTGAGACTGCAGTCAGGTGCCAGCCTGCCCCAGAAAAAGTTTGTGAGACAGTGAGCAGCAGCATTTTAGGGATTATGGAAAATCACAACACACATCTGGCACCAGGCTTCACCCTTAAGGACCTTGCCCCAGCACCAGCGAATGTGGCCGCCTTCTGGGGTCTGCTGGGACCAGGGGGCTTCAACAGTCTCTACCAAATGTCCTTCCAGCAGTGGAACCTCTTTTCCCCGTGTGGCTCGAGAACCTCCCGGACCCCAATCTGTTCCTGGGAATTCGCCCTTCCCACCAGAGCACCGCCAGGTACGGAGCTGCGGAGTTGCAGCTTTGCACTCCCCTTGTTTACAGTCTTAATGGGATTTAAACCATCTCCTTTCTCCTTCCTCTCTTTTAGTTTAGTCCCTGCTGCTGTTTCCAGTTTTCCACTTTCTCTCCAGCTGCTTTTGGGGAGGGGTGCTTTTCCCGTATTCTCCCTCCCTCCCCAGTCTCTGTCCTCTCTCCACCACCTGCAAAAGCAGTTCCCTAGCTTCCGCGGCTTCTCGCCCCCCAAATTCACCTCTCTGTGCCACGTACCTGCTGAGTTCTGTGGTTCAGGTTGTGCAGATTGTTGTATTAATCCTCCAATAAGTTTCCTAGATGTGCAGGATGGTTTAGTGTTGGTCTGGCTGTATTTCATGGATGCGAGACACACAAAAAACTTCCATGCTGTTCTGCCATCGCAGCTCCTCCGCCACATCATTTAAATCTTAATAAAACTGTTAAATTTGGGGAGAAAGAGTCAAAGGAGACTGTTTTCATGCCGTCACAAAGGCTTAAAAGTCTCTTCACCCATAAGTGAGGAACACGTGGCTTTCAATTCAGGTGACTGTGTGTCTGGTCTGGCCTCTGCTGATGCTCTGGATCTCTCTGGAGGAGCTTTTTTGGGGCCAGATGAGCTTCTCCACTGTGACCCTCAGTGGGACTGCTGTTGGCCCCACCTTCCTGGTCCCTCAGTTGCTATTCTGAAGCCATAGTTGAGAAAGGATGGTTTACGTTCCTTGGCCCCCAGCAGGTGAGAAATAACATGTACCAATTGATTGCATTGAATGGAGTCTGTATACTTTCAGACTGAAGGTTTTCTTGGGGCACCTGGGTGGCTCAGTTGGTTGAGTGTCCAACTCTTGAGCTCAGCTCAGGTCATGATCTCACAGTTTGTGAGTCTGAGCGCCACATCGGGCTCTGCGCTGATGGCATGGAAACTGCCTGGGATTCTGTCTCTCCCTTTCTCTGCTCCTCCCCGGTTTGTGCTCTCTCTCTCTTTCAAAATGAATAAACTTTTTTTAAAAGAAAATTTTTCTTTTCATTTGTTTGATAAGTATTTACTGAGCACCAGCTAAATGCAAGATGTTGTGGACATATTTCTGAGCAATTTCCCCACACCTTGATTATGGGCCTTGTGACTTACTTTGGCCAACACAATGTGGTAGGAATGACATTGTGTGACAGCTCTTAGCCCAGACGTTGCGTGCTTTCACTTTTACTCTTACAACCCTGACTCCATGAGGCTAAGCTCAGGCTGGTCTGCTGGAGGATGAGAGACATATGGGTTGTTCACCCCCATTTCCCCAGCTGACTATTGACTGCAAACATATGAATGAGTCCAACTGGACCAAAGGAGCTTCTCATGTAAGCGCAACCCCAACTGTTGACCCATAAAACAATGAGTTAAATAAATAGCTGTTTTAAGTCACACAAACATACACATACATACACACACCTGGTTCCTACGCTTACTACTAGTGCCTAAGTGACTTGGTCAAATTATTTAAACTGTCTGTGCCTCAGTTTCCTCATTAAAAAAAAGATTCTAAAAATACCTGGCACATGTGTCTGTTAGTACTAAATGAGGTAGTATGTATAAAGTGATTTACACAGTGCTGGACACCTAGTTATGTATTCAGAATATTGTAGCAATGGTTATTTTTCATGTCAGGACCCATATCTTATTCATCTTTGTTTCCCCAACAATTAGCACAGGGTCTTTCTTCTTCATAAAAGGCCCTCAATAAATGCGACTATTTTGAAACATAGCAAACTCAGTGGTCTGATTATGATCTCCTTGAAGATAGTGCCATATATTCATCTAGAAACCATCATCTCTATTGTTGTCACTTTAAAAGTCAACAAGTCTTTGTTACCTTCATTTTCTTGAAACTTGGGACTGGTATTGGAATACTTACTTTTTATCTTCTTGACCCTATCAGCAGCATTCAATACTAGCTGATAATTCCTTTCTTTTTGAAACACTGCCTTGCTTTGGCTCCCTGTACACCACACTTACCTGATTTCCCTTCTATTTCACAAACCACTTGTCTGAGTTTCCTTTGAGAGTTCATCCTCTTCTCCTCAGCCTCCAATTGTTGAACTGCTCCGGGGCTTTAGGCTTGTTCCTTTTCTTTTGTCTCCCTTCCTTGCCTTGGTGATCTCATTCTCATGTTTTTGTTGTTGTTTTGTTTTTGTAAGTTTATTTATTAATTTATTTTTAGTAATTTCTACACCCACTGTGGGGCTTGAACTCATGAACCCAAGATCAAGAATTGCATGCTCTTCCAACTGAGCCAGCCAGGTGCCCCTCATTCTCATAGTTGTAAATATCATCCCTATATACTGGCAATCCCAAATTTCCATCTCTGGCTCAGACTTCTCACCTGATTGAACTCTAATCTCATAAATATAACTTCATATATATATATATATATATGCATATATATATATGGTTATATATTTGGTTATTTAATAAGCATCTAAAATGATGCATCCAAAACTTAATTCCTGATTCCTCAAACCTCATTCCTTTGACCTCAAACCTAGTCCTGAAATTTTCCCTATCTTAGTACATAACAACTCCATCTTTCTAATTCCCTGTACTGGTAAAAGAACCTAAAATTCAAGGTGCAATCCTCTTGGAATATTTCCCAATGTTCTGCTTCAGATGACACACAGCAGCCAGGGGTGAAGGGTGGGAGATGAGTCATGACAGTACAACAATTCTCGGGAGTTGTCCATCTCAGCTTGAAGCCATTTGTGATCTCTTGCCTCTGCAGCAAAACTATCCTGCCCACCTTGCTTTTCCTTCTCGTCATTCTAGTGATAGGACAGATAGTCTGATGAATTGATTAGTTTTAAAGTGATATTTTTTTCAACAAGGTTTGTGTCCCTAAAAAATCTCCCTGCCTATCAGCAGGTTCCTCTGCTTCTATCTTATAACAAGCTACTTATTCCAAGATAATATATGTATTTAATGGAAACCTTCAGCGTCTTTAATTCAAAACAGTAAACATTAGCCACCATAGCATGACCAGTGGAATATATTGTGGGGCAAGATCATCTTGTGGTACCCATCAAATTGATCATACTTGGCCATCTACTTACACTTCTCATGAACAAATTCCCCCTATCCCTAGAGGCTAATTCTGGCTCACAAGTATCATTTTAACATTTTTTAAAAGTCTTCTTTTCTTCAGATGAGTTTCCTGTGCAAGGAGCTCAATTCTCTTTCCAGTAATGTATTTCTGAATGAAATGTAGTCTCTTTCCTTTTTCATAAACTTTATCCAGAGTCTGAAGGAGTTAATTTGCATGGGATGGCTCATATTGCATAAAATTTCAAAATTACTTTCACATTCACTTACTTAATTCCATCACTGTCTTAATTCTAATACTATTCTATCCTAATTCTATTACTACTATTACTATTGTACAGTTACCTCTGCTGCCTTTCATCCCTGCAATGAACTGGTACCACACCCTTACAAACTGATTATTTGTAGAGCTTCCTACCAGATTCTCTGATTCCATATTCTTTGCTCAAGTTCAGCATGTATTCCACTATTAAAAAACAACAATCCTGATTTATCAAATCTGGACTACTTGTTCTTTAATCCTTTGCCCTTTGGTTTTGTATAGGGCTTTACAATTTCCAGGGCGTTTTCGTATTTATTTTATTTATTAAATTGCTTAATTCTTGTAAAGCATGATTAATCCTCCTTTAACAGATGAGGCAGCAGCATGTACGGGGAGGAACTATTAGCTAAGAAAATCACATAGTTAATAGTTTTAGATTTGTGATTCAAACCCAGATCTTTGTATTTCCACTCGAGTTATTTTTGAAAACAGAGATGCCTCTATCCCTCTGCCTAGCCTCCTTCTTAACAAACTGCACATTATCCTCAGCCCCTTATGTAAAATAGGTCTAGTTTCCATGTTAGTACCATATAACCTCATACTCCCGAACAGTAGCTGGGTGGATATTGATCCAAATGGTGCTATTCAAATTCTCCATTCCAGGAAATTGGAAATGAATCACAGAGACTTGGATATGTTGTTGGGAACTAGTGCTAGGGTTTTTTTTTTAATTCTACATGCATATCTTGGCATGTACTTCTTGGAGGCCCCAAACTGATGAGTGAGAGAGAGAGAGAGAGAAAGAGAGAGAGAGAGAGAGAGAAGTAAAGGACAATGAAATTTCTATAAATAGAAATGAAGGAAAGATTAATCTTGGCTCTTAACTTTCCAGGTTCTGTGTACACACATTTGTGGGGCCCAGATAAACTTCCTGCTCATTCTTAAATCTGTGAGAAATTCTTTTTAAATAGATCCTACTTTATCTAAACTCTACCGAGTGGATTTTTGGTCTTGCCATCAAATGTTATTCTTTCAACTCATTTTTTCCTCCTTACTGGACACAGTTGTGCTTATGCCGCTCCTTATGCCTAGAATGCTTTCTTGTTCTATTCTCTCCCTTTCAAAATTCTGCCTTGCTTCAAGTCCCCTTCAAACACCATGTCTTCCTTAATGCCTTCTTTGTTCTGAACAATCACTCTGTATAACTATAGCATTTGATTGGTATCAACAATATAACACTCATCACAAACTGCTTTATAGAATTCTTTGTGTGCATGTCTCATCTGGCCTAGTGTTGAGAAAACTTCTTGAGGGTAGAAAGCATAGCATATTAATTTTTATATCCCCCCCCAATCCCACAACACAAGACAGTTGTTCAGTTAATAGGGAGTGAATGAACATACATACAGAGACCTTGACTCACCCAGTTCTGAAAGGGACTGAGGCCTGAGGTACATCTGGATATCAGAAGTGGAGCCATGTGTCATATACATGTAACTATTCTCCCATAGTACCAATGGATTTCCTTATTGGCTTAGTTAAGCTATCTTTGGAATGAGATAATAAAACTACTGAGCTAATAGCTATTTGAATTCTTGGCGCTTCAGGACAGAACAGAGGTGAAGTGGACCAAAACATTTAAGTTAATTGCCTCCTGGATCCAAAGGGAAAAATTTGGCTCAGTATTTCTTAAACTGCGTTCAGTTCTGAGATAAGGACCAATAGCCATTTATTATAGAGCCATAGTTGTATAGTGACAATATTGATGATGACAATGATATCGATTTCTGAATTTATTATTTGTAATTCCTGTACACGTGAACGATATTGTCTCCAAATGTGATTGGCAGTCATAGTTAAGAAGATAATATTTTAGGGGCGCCTTGGTGGCTCAGTCAGTTAGGCATCCAACTTTAGCTCAGGTCACGATCTCACGGTCTGTGAGTTCAGGTCCCGCCTTGGACTCTGTGCTGACAGCTTGAGCCTGGAGCCTGCTTCAGATTCTGTGTGTTTCCCTCTCTCTCTGCCTCTTCCCCACTCTCTGTCTCTCCTTCAAAAATAAACAAAAAAAGATAATATTTTATTTATATTTTTATATGTTATATATACACACACACACATTACTACGGTGAAATTACTTTATAATTATTTTAATTTTTTATTAAAATGCATTTTAAACATTATGTGGATACCATTTTATAAACTCTTTCATGAGATGATTTGTACTGTGAGCAGTCATAGCTCATGCCCTCAACACCCTCACCCTTCTCTCCATTAGTACTTGCTTGGCAAAACTGCTGGTGTAATACAACTTCCCACCTACTCAATCTTTTTTTTTTTTCTTCAGTTTATTTATTTTGAGAGAGAGAGAAAGAGAGAACCAGTGGGGGATGGGCAGAGGGAGCCAGGGACAGAGGATTGGAAGCGGGCTCTGTGTTGACTGACAGTAGAGAGCCTGATGCAGATCATGACCCTGAGATCATGATCTGAGCTGAAGTTGGATGCTTCACCAACTGAGCCACCCAGGGTCCCCTACCACCTAGTCAATCGAATCAACTAGAGAGAAAAAAATATCATGCTGACTGGACTCACTTTAAAATTGTGACCTCAAGTTTCAAGTGGGTTCTCAATGTTGTCCAGCCATTCTATTTCCCTAGTCATTTGACTCTCCCACTCTTCCCAATGATGCCATTCCCCTCCAGTCTTTTCCTCTCTTTTCCATCTTAACTGATGACTTTGCTTTTTATTTCACTGAGGTAAAATAGGCAGTCAAAAGAGAACTTTCATAACTTCTCACCACTAATTATAACCACTCCCTGTATCTTACCTTTCCTCCTGTTAGGAAGGCTGAACTATTTCTGTTGCCATCTGAATCCAACCCCTTTTTCTGTGCTCTGAGTCCTATTCCCTTTTGCCCATTCAAGAACTTCACTTCTAGAGGCACCTAGGTGGCTTAGTTGGTTAAGTGTCAGACTCTGGATTTTGGTTCAAGGCATGATCTCATGGTTTGTGAAACTGAGCCCTGAGGGCTCTGCTCTGACAGTTTGGAGCTTGCTTGGGATTCTCTCTTCCTCTCTCTCATCCTCTCCTGGGCTTGCACACGCTCTCAAAATAAATAAACATTAAAAAAAACACTTCACTTCTAAAATTATCCTCTTCCCTGTATCAATTTTCCTCTTTCTGTGGGATCATTAATACTAACATAGACATATTATTTAATATCTCTAATTTAATAAAAGGAACCCTCTCTTGATCTCTCATCCCTCTTTAGCCACTGCCTCATTTCTTTAATCTTCTTTACAGGATTAAACTCAAAAGAAAATTTTGTAAATGTGCTGTTCCCATGTAATCATCTTTCATTCTGTCTTGAATTCACTGCAATAAGGCTTTTTGCCCTCCTCATTCCACTGCTAATACTCTCATCAAGTCTACCATTGCCCTTCATATCATTAAATTCAGTGCTGAGTTGTCAGTCTTCAAAGGCTTCCAAGAAACTTCCCTCTTCTGGTTTTCCCCTATCTCTTTGGCTCCTTCTTCACAGTCTACTTTGTTGGTTCCTCTTCATTTCTTTGACAAATAAATGCCAAAGTTGGGGTTCCCCAAGGCTCAGTTCTCCTTTATTTGTCCTTATTCCCTAAGAGATCCAAGCCAGTTTCATGGCTTTGCAAACCCACATATATGACTTTCTCTTTCCCTTTCCTTTCAGTCAGTTCCTTTCCCTTCCCTGTAATCTTGAAGAGTAGCAAGGTCATGAAAATCAAGGTAAGACTAATTGTTCCAGCATGAAAAAGACTAAAGAAATGATTCCGAACTGAATCCTTTTGATATAAAGGTCATTAGGATTAGATGGTGGTAATACGGTCACCTTAATTTCTGGATTTCAATGGTTTTATTGTGGTTATGTAGGAAAATACCCTTATTTTTAGGAAGAACACACTAAAGTATTTGGGAGTGATGGGGTATTGGGGCAGCATTTTCACTGGGTCAGTATTAAGTCAACATTGACTCAAATGACTAAGGAAAGAAATTGTGCTGTACTTGCAAGTTTTCTGTAAGTTTGAGACTGTTTGTTTTAAAGAAAACCTTATGTTGACGAGTCTCAAATGTCTGTCTCTTGATTGTACCCAAGATCATATAGCTAATTTTAAGGTTGAAATCTTCACCTAGGTGGCTAATTGTTGTCAGACTTAAAATGTAAAACTGAACTTTAGATTATGTACAGCCTTTCAATCCCATTTGTCCCTTCCTCAATGTTCTTACCATTTATCTAGTTGCTTGAATCAAACTCTTAAAATCAGTCCTGACTGCTTTTTAACTCTCAGGGCATCAGCAAATCCTGTTAGTTCTATCTCCAAAATATATCCAGAATCTAGTCGCCTCTTCCCACCTCTCCCAATACCTCTCTATTTCAAGCTACTGGCACCTTTATCTGGTCTTCTAAACTACTTTTCCTTTTTTTCTTTTTTAAAGTTTATTTAAAGAGAGAGAGGGAGAGAGAGAATCCCGGGCAGGCTCCATGCTCAATGTGGAACCTGATGCAGGACTCAATCTCACTACCCTAAGATAATGCCCTGAGCAGAAATGTTTTTAGCCCACTGAGCCACCCCGGTGCCCCCAGATTGATATTTTTAAAGCATGAACTGATCTTGTCACTCCTCTACTCAAAATGGCTTTCCGCCAACATAGAAAGAAATCTAAGTTGTACATACTAAAAGTGGGCCATGGTCTACAAAGGTCCTCTATCATCTTGGCCACTAGCTTACCCCTCCCACTCCCCCAATCTCATCTCCTATCACTTTCCTTTTAATCACTGGCTCCAGTCATACTGGCTTCTCTTCTGTTCTTAGAGCACACCAAGGACTCTGCCACCTCAGGCCATTTGTATCAGCTGACCCTAACATTATAGATTTTCTAACACTTCCTCACAAAGGCCTTTCTTGACTGCCTTATCTAAAATGGCACTTCCTATTCCTTTACAATGTTTTACTTAAATTTTTTTTATTTTTGGGGTGCCTGGGTGGCTCAGTCGGTTGAGTGTCTGACTTTGGCTCAGGTCATGATCTCACTGTTGGTGAGTTCGAGCCTCGCATGGGGCTCTGTGCTGACAGCTCAGAGCCTGCAGCCTGCTTTGGATTCTGTGTCTCCCTCTCTCTCTGCTCCTCCCCTGCTTGCACTCTGTCTCTCTCTCTCTCTCAAAAAAAAAAATTAAAAAATTTAAAAATATAAAATTTTTTTATTTTTTAAGTTTTTATTTTGATCTCAATTGCTTAACATACAATGTTATATTAGTTTCAAGTGTACAATATAGTGACTTAACACAATTTTAGTTTTCTTAATTTCATTTATCAGCACATTATATTATACTACCATTATATTATACTGTCTATTTTTTTTTTACACTGGGGGTGTGTTCTACAAGTACCTACAAGTTATCCTGGACTTCTGTCTCATGTTTATTGTTATATCTAAGCACCTAGAATAGTGCCTTCTACTTAAGAAGTACTCAATAAATATTTGTTTAATGAATGAATGGACATATTTACTATTAAAGTGACCAAATGAAAATGATATAGACATCTTTGACCAATGGGGTGCCTGGGTGGCTCAGTCCCTTAAGCCTTGGGCTCTTGATTTTAGCTCAGGTCATGATTCCTTGGTCATGAGATTGAGTCCCACATTGGGCTGTGCACTAACAGCGTGGAGCCTGCTTGGAATTCTCCCTCTCTCTCTCTCAAAAATAACTAAATAAACATTAAAAAAAAAAGAAAAGAAAAAGAAAGCTTTGGCTGAGAGGGAAGTAGAAGGTTTTGAAGTAATATCCCTCTAAAGGCAGAGTTTTGGGAGTAAGGAAAGGTCATATATTATTCTGATTAGGAAAAAAGGTAATCAAGGAATCATGCCAGGGACACAAATCTACTATGTGCCTATATATTCCCTTTTCTTCTTTCTGTTTATCCATCCAGAAGGAGAGTTTTTGGTGGTGCCTGGGTGGCTCAGTCGGTTAAGTGTCGAACTTCAGCTCAGGTCATGATCTCACGGTTTATGAGTTTGAGCCCTGCATCAGGCTCTGTGCTGACAGCTCAGAGCCTGGAGACTGTTTTGGATTCTGTGTCTCCCTCTCTCTCTGCCCCTCCCCCATTCATGCTCTGTCTCTTGCTCCTTCAAAAATAAATAAACATTTAAAAAAAAAAAGAAGGAAAATTTTTGGATAAGAGAAAGTTAAAATATGTAGAAATGTAATTCAGTACCAAGCTGTGTAATATAGTCAGTCATTGGAATTATTCTACAAACTGAAGTAGGTACACATATATCTCGGAGGGCTTTTGATTTTTAAAGATGTGTTTGACTTTTTGAAACAGTGTTTATTTGTTTTAGTGTTTTTTATGTTTTTTTATTTTTGAGAGAGAGAGAGAGAGAGACAGAGACAGAACACAAGCAGGGTAAGGCCACAGAGGGAGGGAGACACAGAATCCAAAGCAGGTTCCAGGCTCTGAGCTGTCAGCACAGAGCCTGGTATGGGGCTTAAACCCATGAGTGGTGTCATCATGACCTGAGCAGAAGTCAGGCACTCAACGACTGAGCCACCCAGGAGCCCCAAGATGTGTTTGACTTTAAAGAGAGCAGCCAAATATGTATTCCAAAGGATTTTTTTTAACTCTGAGATGAAGAATTCAGGGTTTGTTAAAGGAAGGTTTCTTAGGTCTGAAAGTATTCGTGGTGCAGTGGGGAAGAGGATGTAGGCATTCAAATAAACTATCGGTAAAAGTTACTCAGAAAAATACCAACTTTTACTTTGCATATAAGTGACTACTTTGTGATTATTTTTAAAAATAATTTTTTATTCCTGTTATTCTAATAAAGATTTTATTTTTTAAAGCATAATTTATTGGACAACTGCTGGTTTTCTCTTAGTTAAACATGTCCCGGAAAAGACTGGCTATTTGCATCCTGAAGCTGTAAGAAAGGTAACAGGAAGTTGCATAGAAAATTTGAAAGAAGCATTCCAATACGGCAGGTGGGATTTTTCACAGTGAAGTACCAGACCACCTAGCAGAAATTTCAAAACAAATTTCCACTGGTTAGATGGTTCTTAAAAACCACAAGAGTCACGCAGTGGAAAGTGAGATTGCATTTGTTAAGTGATATTCTTCAGAGAAAGCAATGTTGTACATCCTATACCCCTCTCACTAAAGTAGAGAAGAGGAGAATGCCTGCTCTTTTACCTCTGGCCTAGTGAGTGAGGATTCTTATAGGATTATTCAGAGAACTATGGTGGGAAGGATGGGGAATAAAGGACTGATACCTGACTCCCCCCCTAGGAAAATCTAGGGGGTCAGAAAGTGATGGCTTGGCAGGTTCTTTGTTATTGGAGAGGATATGCCCAATTGCATTGGGACCAGTGAGCTCTCTCAGTATTTCTCAGGACAAATGATGCATAAAGCTTCTCACAGACTAGATGTGGGCCACACAGGAGAGAAAGAGCCAGTCCAGAGATCTTTTTTTTTAAATTAAAGTTTATTTATTTATTTATTTTGAGAGACAGAGCATGAGCAGGAGAAGGGCAGAGAGAAAGGGAGAGAGAGAATCCCAAGCAGGCTCTGCACTGTCAGTGCAGAGCCTGATTCGGGGCGTGAACTCATGATCCGTGAGATCATGAGCTGAGCTGAAATCAAGAGTCAGATGCTTAACCGACTGAACCACCCAGGTGTCCCCAGAGATCCTTTTTGACTCTTACCCAAGAGAATTGCCTGATATGTCAATTGGGCTCTAACAGAATGAACAGTATGTTGTGGATATCCGAAAAAACCTGTGACTAAGGAAGGAGCAGCCCCAAGAGTAATAGAATATGTGCCCAGATGTTGTTGCAGGAGTTAGAGCTTGACTGATCAAGCATAAGTCTCTGAGGAACTCACAGAGGTTCCCACAAGACAAAGAATCAGTTTTAAACATCTGCCAATCCCAGCAAGTACAAAGTCATCTCACTGTAGTTCTAGCCAAAGAAGACCTTTCTGCTCTCTTTTCCCTGTTCCCTCTCTGCACAATAACTCAGGGATTCCATCACAGTAGCTACTGCATAGGGAAGAAAGTAAATAGGAAAAGGAGAAAGGGCTGACCACATTCCTTTTCTCTAAGACTTTCCTTTATAAATGTCAAACTGAGGCTCAATTTTGTGATTTAAAGTGATTATAAGTTAAGGGAGCAGAAAAGTCATGAGACTTGCTGCAATTTTCACCTTGGTGGCAGGGGGGAAGACTTCCCCCCTGAATTCATTTCAAGAGAACAGTTATGTTTTGACTAGATCTCACAAGTCACATTAGCCCAAGGTAACACATACACAGATTTTCCACTGTACAGTTAGTGGAAATATTTCAGAACATGCAGGAACAAGTCTTAGGAGGAAGTACACATCACAAGCCCAAATTTATAAAATAAAAATTTCATAATTTTGGTATTAGTTTCATTCACCAATTACTACAGTAGAATCCTGAAATAAAGGAATGTAGAAAAAAGCTCTATGGAAGAAATAAATGTAAAATTTGAATGAAAAGAATTCAGTTTTCCTAAAGTAGGGAAAAAATGCAGTGTACTTTCAGTGAAATTACCAAACCAAAATGGATTCAAAATACACCTTTTAGGGGTGCCTGGCTGGCTCAGTTGGTAGCGCATGAATACTGCTGACCTTGGGGTTATAAGTTCAAGCCTCATATTGGGTGTAGAGATTACTTAAAAAACAAGTATAAAGTATACCTTTTAGCCATGGTTATTAAGAAAATAATTGTTGGGGCACCTGGCTGGCTCAGCTGGTTGAGCATCTGACTTTGGCTCAGGTCATGATCTCATGGCTTGTGGGTTCAAGTCCTGCTTCGGGCTCTGTGCTGATGCTCGGAGCCTGGAGCCTGCTTTGGATTCTGTGTCTCCCTTGCTCTCTGCCCCTCCCCCGCTCACACTCCATCTCTCTCTGTCAAAAATAAATAAACATTTAAAAAAATAAAACAAGAAAAGAGAACAATTGCTAAAATTCTCATCCAAGTTCTCTGTATCAGCCATCCTTTTAGATATGATAGATCCAAATAAACAACATCAATTTTAAAGGAATTACATTATTATGAAACTACTTTGACTCTCTATTCTAAAATCAAGGGAATCAATTAAGGAGTATGCATGTAAAATAAGGTTTAAGGGTAAGAACACTAGTTAGATCCAACTGCAGTGAATAAGACCAAAAATAACAAATAATAATGCATTATATAGGTTTTCATTCTCTATAAGTTTTGGAAGTTGGCATTTCAGAGGGTTGGACCTTCTACAAAGTCATAAGAGACCTAAATCCTTTTAGTTCATCACCCCTCCATTCCTATGGTATGCTCTTGTATTCTGGTTCAAGATGGTTGCTAGATTTAACCATCGTGTCTATGTTCCAGGTAGCAGGAGGGAGGAAAGAAGAGCCCATTCCTCATCTTTGAAGAAAATGTCTCAGTTCTCTTTGTCAGACAGAATACGTGGCTGCAAGGGAAGTCAGGAATTGTAGTCTTTTAACTCTGCACATTCTAGTCTTGAATAAATTTGGGGTTTTGTTACTAAGGTGGAATGAGAAAATGGATGCTACAGCAAGCACTCAGGAGTCACCAGCATAGAGACTTAAAATATATTTCTTCTAAGAAAAGGGCTAGGTCAAACCTTGATTACTAACAAGTAGAATTACTGATAAAGATCCTTACATGTACTGTACGCATGATTTCCTTTAAATGCTTGCTTTCCCTATGAAGAAAGAAAAACCCAAGAAAACCTACAACTAAAGAAAAACTACAATTAGTAGGAAACTCAGTAACTTGTTATATTATTTAAGCTCTCTGTTTTATTGAGAAGAGAAGCATCTCAATAATTTCTGAAACAAATTTGGGAATGTGTTCATTCATGCTATTACTCATACAATAAACACTGAATGTCTAGGGACCAGGGGAAGAAAAAGACATGATTTTAGTCTTCAAAGATCTAAAATCTAGTGGAGATAGTCATGAAAAAATTTAAATGTATGAAAGTGTTATCGGTGCTGTAAGAAAGTATGTACCAGCTGTTGTGGGAGCACAGAAAAGAAAGATATTAATTCCATAAAAGAGATAGAAGGTTATGTATCCAAAGTAAGGCAGAAAGTGATGTGAAATTAAATGAAAAATTATTATGCAATTTATAATATACCAAAAAGCATAGAAAATAACATAATTTACATCCATTTACAAGCTATCCTGAACTCAGATATTAGGAATATAATCACAGGACATACTTTTTGTTACAAATAATACCCAAACCTGGATTTTGGTATAAAGTTTGAACTTACTAGCATTGATGTATAGAGGTAAAAACATTATAAACCAATGATCTTCCACAAGGGGTTGTGATTGTAATTAAATCAAAGAGTTAAAGAGTAGTAAGAATGTTTCTGAAATTCGAGAAATGCTAGAGAAAGTGTTAGGGATCTTTCAATACATTCTAAAGCAATAGTGTTTATCATTTAATAATTCTCCATTAGTTTTAGGCTAGGTAGACTCTAATAGAACTTAGACATAATTTTTTTTCTTTCAAATTTGAAGCTTATTTTGTCTGTGGCAACAGGAAAAGGGACTAAAAACTGTCTTGGGGGGAGGGGTGGGAGGTGGTAGAGAGGGTGTGGGTTTCTCTTGACTCAGAAGAGCAAAGTGGTAATTTTCCTCCCTTTACCATGAAAGTATTTGTAATTTTTGAAGTTGCTTTTCTGCAAAACATATGTATTTAAGGAATATTTCTGATATGGCCAAAATCTAAATTCTAGGCCTGTGGCAAGTACTTCAAGGGAACTTGGGGTCACTGCCAGAGCTATGTTTGTGTGCCTCTTGTAGGGAATGCATCAGGGAACAAGAAGTCTGCTAAAATGGCTGACACAACATCAACAGAGGCAGGCTCCCCCTTTGACTATGTAGTTTCTTTCCATTATTAAAACATAGAGTTCCTTTTCAATTGTTTCTTCACATTGTTAAAAAAGAAGTTACTTTTTAACCATTTTTCTACATTGTTAAGAAAAAGTAATCCAATCTAGAATGCTAGATAGTAACCTAAAAATTTGAGGAAAATATATATTGCCAACTTCAATATTTTAAAAGCTGGGGGTTGCCTGGGTGGCTCAGTTGGTTGCCGACTTTGGCTCAGGTCATGATCATGGTTCATGAGTTCGAGCCCCACGTCAGGCTCTGTGCTAACAGCTCAGAACTTGGAGCCTGCTTTGGATTCTGTCTCCCTCTCTCTCTGCCCCTCCCCCACTCACACTCTGTCTCTCTCTCTCTCTCTCTCTCTCTCAAAAATAAATAACCATTAAAAAAAATTTTAAAGCAAGACAGGAAATTCCCAGGTTCTAGGAAAGGGAAAACAGAAAACCAGAGCATTAGGGGGAGCTGAAGCCAAGTACATGCTGAAGCCCAATTGGAATAGGGAACATGCTATGAGACTGGAAGACTAAAAGACAATGACCGCTGATACATGCAACAACGTGGATGAATCTCAGAATAAGTACGCCAGGTGAAAGAAGCAACACAAAACAGAATGCATATTGTACAATTCCATGTATAGAAAAGTCTAAAAAATGCAAACTTATCTATAGTGACAGCAGATCAGTGGTTACATGAGGATGGGAGAGAGAGTGGGAGAGAGAAATTACAAAGAGGCCCAAGGGAAGTGTTTTGGGTAATGGATATGTTCACTATTTTGACTCTGGTGATGATTCCATAGGTGTATACGTATCTCAAAACTTGTCAAATTGAATACGCTAAATATGTGTAGAAATATGTGTAGACACATTCAAAAGAATGAAACTGGACCACTTTTTCACATCATACACAAAAATAAACTCAGCATGGATTAAAGACATAACTGTGAGACTTGAAACCATAAAAATCCTAGAAGAGAGCACAGGCATTAATGTCTCTGACATCAGTCACAGCAATGCTTTTCTAGATATGTCTCTTGAGGCAAGGGAAATAAAAGCAAAAATAAACTATTGGGACTACATCAGAATAAAAAGTCTCTGCACAGTGAAGGAAATGATGAACAAACCAAAGGGCAACCTACTGAATGGGAGAAGATATTTGCAAATAACATATCCAATAAAGGGTTAGTATCCAAAATATATAAAGAACTTATACAACCCAAGACACCAAAATCAAGTAATCCAATTTAACAATGGGGAGAAGACATGAGCAGACATTTCTCCAAAGAAGACACACAGATGGCCAAGAGCACATGAAAGGATGCTCAACGACACTCATCATCAGGGAAATGCAAATCAAAACTACAGTGAGATATCACCTCACAACTGTTAGAATGGCCAAAATTAACAACACAGGAAACAACAGTTATTGGTGAGGATGCAGAGAAAGGGAAGCCCTCTTACACTGTTGGTGGGAATGCAAATTAGTGCAGCCACTGGGGAAAAAAGTATGGAGGTTCTTCCAAACGTTTAATGTAGAATTACCCTATGATCCAAGAATTGCACTACTGGGTATTTATTGCCAAAATACAAAAACACTAATTCAAAGGGATACATGTTCCCCTATGTTTATAATGGCATTATTTACAATAGCCAAATTATGGGGGCAGCCCAATAGATGAATGAAAAAAGGTGTGGTATACACATACATTGAAATATTACTCAGCCATAAAAAATAAAATGCTCCTATTTGCAATGACATGGATAGAGCCAGAGAGTATAATGCTAAGCTAAATAAGTCAGTCAGAGAAAGACAAATACCACATGATTTCACTCAGATGCGGAATTTAAGAAACAAAACAAAATGAACAAAGGAAAAAAAGAAAGGCAAACCAAGAGACAGACTCTTGACTATAGAGAACAAACTGATGGTTACCATAGGGAAGGTGTGAAGGGGGATGGGTTAAATACGTGATGGGGATTAAGGAGTGCACTTGTGGTGATGAGCAATGGTGATGTATGGAATTGTTAAATCACTATATTGTGTACCTGAAACTAATATAACACTGTATGTACACTATATTGGAAGGAAATAAATAAATACATAAATAAATTGCAGTCTATCACATGTCATTTATATGTGTCATTTATATCACATGAAGCTGTTAAAAACAAAATCAACAAGCAAGTTCAAGACATCCTTCTTTCTGTTTTTGTTTATGTAATTTATTTGTTGAAGGAATTTGGTGGTTGGCCCTGTAGAGTTTCCCACATTCTGGATTTTCTTGATTGCAAAAAAAAAAAATTCTTATCTTTTAGAACTATGTAATGAAGAATTTATGGGTGAAATCCACATGAGGGGTGGGGAAGAGGAGATTGGGCATATATTGATCATTTTCCAAGCTGAGTAGCACCTGAAGACTGATACTGTTCTCTCTACTTTTTACGTGCTTAAACATTTTTGTAATAAAGAGTTAAAATAAAAGAAGTCCTGAGTCCCCTAAATCTCTTAGAGGTTGAACATAGAGGTCTACGTTTTCTAATAATAAACTCCCAGAGTGATTTTGTTATATGTTAAAGAGAATCACTGGCCTAGATCAAAGTAGAGGACTCTGATGGTGAGATGGATGTTGGATACTTGCCACAAAGTATGGGAAAAACAGTTTCTGGTATGTGTACTTTCTATTTATCAAATTACAAAAATTGTACATTTATTCTTTTTCAGAGAGATTTATGGCTCTGCCTACTTTACTGCTGAGAAAATTTTCTGATCCCTACATATATACTGATTTTGTTCTTTTTAAAAATGTTTATTTCTGAGAGAGAGAGCGAGCAAGCAGGGGAAAGGCAGAGAGAGAGAGAGAGGAGGGAGGGAGGGGGAGAGGGAGAGGGAGAGGGAGAGGGAGAGGGAGAGGGAGAGAGAGAGAGAGAGAGAGAGAGAGAGAGAGAGAGAGAGAAAGAGAATCCTAGGCAGGTGCTGTGCCACGAGCACAGAGCCTGATGCGGAGCTCAAACCCATGACACATATTCATGACCTGAACCAAAATCAAAAGCCGAACACTTAACCGACTGAGCTACCCAGGTGCCCCTAATTTTGTTCCTATTTAATTTTAAAAGTGTGATTTTAATATAGGTTTGCTTTATCATTTGGGCTTAGTATGATTTGCCTGAATTACTCTGAGTTTCAGCCCTACATAAAACTGAAACATAAAAGTTTGTTTTCTGTATCTATAGTCTCCTCTATGACACCTTTGATCTCTCAGATTCTTAGCGTCTCTTTTTTAATCTTCCCACTAGTAAAAAACCACTCAAAAACCATATGATAAACTCATTTATACAAGATTACTGATTAGAGTCATGAAGTCCTCTTCTCAGGGAAAGTAGATTTAAAGAGGGCACAGGATTTAAGTTGTTAAAAAGAAAGTATAGTGATGAATTCTCGGGCATCAAGTAACCTAGTCAGAGAGTTTTGGGGGGTGGTTACCTTCAAGACCCTTTACACTGTTACCAAGCAGGTTGTTACCTATTGATCCATTGAAAATGTATCCTTAGAAGAACTGGATAATGCCTTTTCTTTTGTAACTTGCATGGAAAACTTAACTTTGGCTGCAAGCAATAAAATGCCAGGTTTGAAAATTTTTTAATGTTTATTTATTTTGAGAGAGAGAGAGTGTGTGAGAAGTGGAAGGGCAGAGAGAGAGAAGAGAGAGAATCCCAGGCAGGCTCTGAGCTATTAACAGGGAGCCCTGATGCCTGGCTTGATTTCATGAACCATGAGATCATGACCTGAGCCAAAATCAATAGTCAGATGCTTAACTGAGCCACCCAGGTGCCCCAGATTTGAACTTTTTAAACAGTCCAGAAAGCTTATTGGCCCAGGAAACTTAGTAAATCTGGAAAGGGGTAGGCTTCAAGCTGGGTTTGAGCTTTTCTATTATATGTCGGCTTTATCCTCAGGCTGGCTTCCCTCATGGTAGCAAAGTGGCCACAGTAATTATAGGACTTAGGTTCATCTATCACACTAACCAGAGTAGGAAACAGGGCACTTTCCTTCTCCCAATAAACATGAGATCTGGCCTTTCTTATGATTGGACCACTTTAGATCTGCATTAGTGTCTATCCTTGACAGAGTTAGGTGGAGACCAGATTAGGCTAGTTATGGAATCAATTAGGGCCCACACCTGGAGCTGGAGCGAGAGCTTTTCCCATTCAAATCATTAGCTGCCTCACAATTGCAGAGGGGTAGAAATGCATGCTGGGGAGTCAACCAACAATGCCCAATATAAAAGATATACATTTCCCGCCATTAAATACCATGATTTAAATTCTTCCAGGGGTGCCTGGGTGGCTCAGTCGAGCGTCTGACTTTGGCTCAGGTCATGATCTCAAGGCTCCTGAGTTGGAGCCCTACGTTGAGCTCTATTGGCAGCTCGGAGCCTGGAGCCTGCTTCAGATTCTGTACCTCCCTCTCTCTCTCAGAAATAAACATTAAAAAATTAAAAATAAATAAATTCTTCCATTTTGTTCAATATGTAACTTATTTCTTGGTTTTGATATTATAAAATTTTATATTTTTTAAAAGTTTTTTCTTGGGGCGCCTGGGTGGCGCAGTCGGTTAAGCGTCCGACTTCAGCCAGGTCACGATCTTGCGGTCCGTGAGTTCGAGCCCCGCGTCAGGCTCTGGGCTGATGGCTCAGAGCCTGGAGCCTGTTTCCAATTCTGTGTCTCCCTCTCTCTCTGCCCCTCCCCCATTCATGCTCTGTCTCTCTCTGTCCCAAAAATAAATAAACGTTGAAAAAAAAATTTTAAAAAAAAGTTTTTTCTTAATGTTTATTTATTTTTGAGACAGCACAAGTGAAGTTGGGGCAGAGAGAGGGAGATACAGAATCTGAAGCAGGCTCCAGGCTCCGAGCTGTCAGCTCAGCCTGACATGGGGCTTGAACCCGCGAACCATGAGATCATGACCTGAGCCAAAGTCAGGCACTTAACCAACTGAGCCACCCAGGCACCCCTAAATTTTATCATTTTTTAAAAAGTTTATTTATTTATTTATTTTGAGCGAGAACATGAGTGAGGGAGGAGCAGAGAGAGAAAGAGAATCCCAAGCAGGCTCTGTGCTGTCATGCAGGGCTCTAACTCACGAACCTTGAGATCGTGACCTGAGCTGAAATCAAGAGTCAGATGCTTGACTGAGCCACCCAGGTGCCCAATATTATCAAATTGGGAATTGCAGGCCCACCTGAAAGAAACAGGGTAAGATAAGGTACACCAGGGAATACAGAGACTTTGAGGAGAGAACACATGTCCTGTAGCCAGCCAATTGTCACTATGTAGGTCCGCTGTTTCCAAATCTTTTTTTTAAAAGAGAATGCCTATGAAATCTTCTGGCTTTTAACATTAACTTTGGCTAGTTTAAGTACTGTGCAGGCCGAACAAAACAAAACAAAACCCAACATGTTTGTGCATTAGATCTGGACCTAGGCTACTAGTTTCTGTCATATTATGAGCCATGCTCATAATACCCTCCTCCAAAGTGAGAGCTTTAGCTCTTTCAAGGACTAGGGCTGCTAGCATTTGCTAATGGCAAAGGAAGCCATAGCAGGGAGAGAAGTGAGCAGCACACATTATATGAAGGATGCTGTTATTTATTCTTTGGCATGTACTTAAAATTGTTTTCTTGGTGGTGAGGATGAGTTTACACCGAATCACCCTCACTGTCTCTTATTTAGGTTCTGTTGTGACTTGTCTCTTATCTAGGTTCTCTTATGGCATCTCTTATCTAAGTTCTATTGTGAAGAACAGTTCAGTTTTGCACAATGACCCCTGGTGATCAGAGGTGTAACATGTGGCCATAGGTCAGAGTTTGCCCTTTTTGTCAAAAAGCTTCTGTCCAGTGAGAGGCTGTCAGAAGGTAGAAACTATGTCTTTCATCTGTTGACTTCCTCATGGTCCCCAGTGTAACTTTACGTGTACTTTATTTAGTAGAGGTTTGGTACTTATCAGCTTATTTACTAATAGGTACTTGTTTATTAATAGATACAGATGATTTGAGTTGTTCTAAGCCTAATTTTATTAAATATCAAACTTCCAGCATTTACTGAGTCAGGGCCAGAGCTAGGTAGACTCTTGGAATACAGAGGTTAAAGGACCTTCTGGGAAAGAGCCCAGAAGGGCAGGGGAAACAGAGAATAGTTGTAATACTCTTGATATGTCCTAGTATCTCTAGACATTTAAATCAGGAAAAGTTAAAAAAAAAAAAAAGAGAGAGGGACTTTGGACAAATATCATATGTCTCAGAGCAGTTTTCGGATCTAATTGGGGAAATGAGAGCAGGGGAATTGAAGGGGGACAGAGGGGGGAGTATTTTAAACTAAACAATTCATTCTAGAGCTCAAATCATTGGACATACACTGAAAGCTTGCTGCACCAAAGGCACTTATTCACACAATTGCATTTATGGAGTACTTCCTGTGAGTCAGGCACTCTGCTAGGCATTGTGTAAGATAGAAAAATGAATGAAGCAGGTCCTCAAGGATTCTCTAGAGGGATAAAATATTGCACAGATTTACCTAGATAAGGTTGAATATATGCGGTGCCACAAACCGATAGAAACAAAGTGCTATGGAAATTAGGAAAATTTACAGTTCATTTCTGGCTGCAGGATCTAGGAAGGAGGATACCTACACTTGAAGGCTCAGTACACAATACTTGTAGAAGAGAAAGAGTTGGTTTCTTTTCACTCTACTATGTCTATCTACTCCCAAGAATAAAATGAGGGCCAGTTTTCTACCTATAAGTACACAGCAGGTATTTTCCCTCTTCTATCTCCCGAGTCCCACACGACGAACCAGGAAGGGAGTGCTTCGCAAGCACACAAGACACCTTGAGAAAGGCACAGAAGAGAAACTGGCGAGAAAAAGTTATTGTTTAAGGTGACTTCCCTGAGGATTACTGTGCATTAAGAGTGAAGACACGTAAACCAGGTTCCTGAGCAGGAACACAATCGCCCCAAACTTAGAATTATCTAAGAACTGGCTAAGCACTGGGCAGGGCCGTCACCTACCCTGACCGGGGCCCGGGGAGGCCCCTCAACGCGCTCGAACCGGCTGGCCCCAAGGGCGCGGTTACCTCCCCGGAGGGTTCTAACGCCAGGCGAGGGCCTCCCGCCCTTTTCCGGGTCCCTATTCTTACTACCCAGGTTCTATCAGGTCTTCGCTCCCCCGCCCCCTGCCCAACCTCCGCCAGGCAGGGACGTGTACGCGCGTGCGCGCCGCCCCCGAGGGCAGAGAAGGCGCCTCCGCCCTCAGGAGCGCGCACGCCGCGCCGAGGGGCCCTGACGCGCGCGCTCCCGGCCCGCCTCCTCCTCGGCCCGCCCCCCTCCCTCGCCTCTTCCTGCCGGGCGGTCCCCCTCTCCCCCCCTCTTCGCTCCCTCCGCCTTGCTCCCTCCGCCCTCCCAGGGCTCTGGCGGCCACGGAGTGAACGGGACGGGCCCGGCCGCAGAGCGCGGAGCGGCGGGTGGGACGTGGGCGCCTGGCAGAGTTGTTCCGGCCCTGCCCGCTGAGACGTAAGGAGGTGAGGCGAGGGCGGCCTCCTAGGGGCGGGTTGGCGGCCGGGCGGCAAGGAGCCGCGGGCCGGGCCGGGGGTGTTGGCGCCGGGGCTGAGCCGTGGGAGGGTCGGTGTGGGGGCCGGGCCGAGCACGGGATGCGAGAGGACTGCGGGGAGGAGGGCACCGGGGCTCCGGGACTGTCGGTCGCTTCCTGGACCCCACAGCTCTGCCTGCTGGTCGCTTCTCCCGGCCCGGGCGGAGTCGGGGCGCCCCTCACCTGGGGGCGGGGTGGGGACTTGGGCGCTCGCCCCCAGCTGTGCCCTCCTGACAGTGCCGCCGCCTCCGCCGCTGCGCCTTGCCTGCCGCCTGGCTCGAGGTCCCTGCAGCCCCGCGTCCGGGGGGCGTGTGGTTGGGGTATTTGCTTACCCACACAGGCTTCTGTTCGTGACCGCTTTCGCCCTCGCGCTCCCCCTGCCTCCGCCCGGCACTTTGCTACGCTTTTGCTGTTGATGCTTGTGGTTTTGCAGTCTGGGAGGGGCTGCGTCCTGGGCAGATCTCTACCTGCAAGGAATGCCCCGCTTCAGAGTTGACCTCCTGGCCGCGAAAGTCCTCCGTCCAGGTGTGGGTGCTTAGTGTCCTGATAACTGAGTCAAAGTTTCTGAGACTGGTCTAGTACTTTGCACGGGTCGCCAACGGTGCAGGGCTGGGCAGTGCGTCAGCATGTGGAAAGGGGCTACCAGCCAGCAGAAGGTGGCCGAGTGCTAGAGGACTGGACTGACAGGGTTTGTTTCTGACCCTGGGGCAGTGCGTCCAGGTGCTTGTGTATTCTCCTTGTAGCTCTCACGATTATCTTAGAAAATGTACCAAAACGTAGGTGGTCACTTGCAGAGTTGAGGGTTTCCTGCAAGTGAGGAGAAGAGCCAACCTCATTATGCTAATTAGTGGTAAGGAGAACTTTTGCTTGCTGGAGAGATTTCAGCGGTGACTGGAAACTGATTTCAAGGCCTGCATTTTAGTACTGGAAGGTTTAGGGATTTTTAATACACTTAAATTTTCTTGTACTTGGTGGGAGGTAGGTGGTTGCTTGTTACAGTTCTGAAAACACAATTTCAAGAAAACATTCTGACTTTTCTTATAGCAGTGTTTACATATGGCTTCTGTACTGTAGAATAGCCAATACTATGATGTCAGAAAATAAAAAATGAAGTTTGCTTGTAGTCAAATTGGAAGTGGATTTTGTCCATGGAAAATATTGGTCCACCAGCTGCTAGCACTGGGAAAACTGGCCTATGATTCATTATCTCAAGAAAGAGCCCCATGTGAAACTCACAATGAAATTGCAAAGGAGCAAGACCAGATGAATTTCATCCGTTTGTATTTAAATGCTCACCTGTTTGGTGAGTTAGTTGAGACTGTGAGTTAGACTGGTGTGTATATTAATTCAAAATGTGCTCTGATATTATGTATTAATAAGTCATCTTGGGAGAAGTGGATGTAGTTGGGCAATGCTGATATGAGAACATGTTATGTAGCCTACATTATATTCTAGAAAGCTGGAAACAAGGTAGTAGATCCCAGTACTATTGGGACATGTGGTGAATAAACCACCTAGCATAAAAAGGTGTGACAATACATGTGTGAAGTTGTTGTTGTTGTTTTTTGGCCTGAGTTATTTGATGGGGACTTTAATATACAGTATTATGGTTTTGCTATTCTGAGAGTTTTTGTTCCTTTTGTTCCTGTTTCATGATTTAGATAGTTTTCTTTTCACTCTAGTAGTTATTATACTATTTTTTGAATGAAACAATTTTATAAGGCATATGAAAAAAGTTTTCATGTTTATCAGCTTACCAGCGTAAAATTTGTGACTTGTAAAAAGTTGTAATTAAAAAATTTTTCTTTGCTTTAACCCAGATTTCAACTCAATTCTATATTTATTTGAACTCAGATGATACAGAATTAAAGCTGAAAGTCCTTTTATCCATTCTTAATGGAATAGTTAAGGAATTCTGTTGTGCCAAGCAAAAATATTATGAGTGGGAGACAGCCAAGTTCAAGAGATTAACTTTGAAGACAGTAGTAGCTAACTAGCAAAAATTTCTTGCGTTGAGGGTATAGAACTGGATCTGCGTTCCATCCTACCATTGTCTTGAAGAGGTGTGGGGATGATTATGGCTAGAAAGAGGGTGTTTAGAGAATAAAGTAGAAACTGTAGTCTGTGGGATTCCCAGGCACAGAGCGTTTTTTGTTGTTTTTTTGTTTTTGTTTTTGCTATGTCTCACAAGTTTTAATGAGTTAATGCACATATATAGCTCTTGCTTTGTAGGAATAGGTCAGCCACCGGGTCTGAGTCTGACCAGCAGAAAAAAGCTGTTCCAGCCTCTGGTATTGCAAAAGTAGCTCAGCTTCTTATGAAGATAGTCTTATGAGCATTTGCCATGACTAACAGTGGAGGCAGAGAAAGTACTGACTTGAGCCTGAGTTATGGTAAAACATACATTTTGGAGGAGAGATTTAATACTGTGAACATGGAAGAAGGCCTTTCTTGACTTGTGCCTTTTCAGAGTGGTGAATAATTTTCGCTTTGGTCAGTATTTGAGATTGGGTATAAATACATGAATGTCAGTGAACCCCTAATAAGGAAGAGTTCATGGAATTTAGCAGAACTTGTATCTCAACATTCAACTTTTCATATTTCATTTACTTTCCATATTCACTCATTCAACAGGTAGGATGCCATAATTGAGGATAGCACGTTTGTGCTCATGCTGACTCCTTTTTGTCAGATTTTGGTACTTTTTGGTGTAATTTTTGGGGATTTTCCATGGAAGCTTCTAGGCATATAATTAGTTGATGTGGAGTTAGATTTGGGCTACGATTATTTGAAATTCTGAGCCTTCTTGTTTTCTAAATAGCTTTAAAAATAGAAAACACAATTCTTTATAAACACTCATGAAAAATCTGGTTACAGACTGTGTTGTTGTCTAGAACAGCCAAGAATATATTCAAGAAACTTCCCCTCTCCTTACCTAGTTTAGTAAGCTTAAATAAGAAATAAAGTTTTTTTTTTCAATAAAAGCCTAATTTTCCCAGAGTATCAACTGTTGGATGTGCTGTTTTGTTTTGTTTTTTTTCCCCTCATTGCCTGTTCTAAATTCAACAAGTACATGTCTCTAGTCCATGGCAAAAACTTAATTCTAGTAGGGAATTCTCAGAAATGGGAGGTCTTGTTTGGGGATGCAAGCTTGTGCTGGAGAATTTGGCTGGAAAACATCAGATATAGAAATTAACTTTTTTATAGCACTGTTTTTTTCTGTACCTAGGGTTCTCAGTGGGGTGGGGGCATGGGCACAAATGTCACAATTACTTGGATTTTTTTTTTTCATATTATATATTTTCTCTTCCTCTCCTCCTCTCTCCCCTAACCCTTTGCTAAATGAACCACTGTTACTAGTAGGAGTGTGTTTTGTCCCTAAGGTGTGTGGGGCTGAACAAAGGCTGAGAACCTTGGCCCTTTGCTGATACTTCCTAAGCCAAATTTCCACTCCCTGTAAGTTGCTGTCTGTT
Source organism: Lynx canadensis (assembly GCF_007474595.2). Taxonomy (NCBI): domain Eukaryota; kingdom Metazoa; phylum Chordata; class Mammalia; order Carnivora; family Felidae; genus Lynx; species Lynx canadensis. The sequence continues at coordinate 16,035,163 of NC_044319.2, forward strand.
GATATCAATAGGGATCTCTGTAACTCTCATTTCTGAGGAGAAATACATTTTGGTGGTAAAGAGATTATGTATATAACCAAACTCAGAGTAAGATTTATTGCATTGTGGAGGACACATGGAAGAGACTAGGAGATTGTTCAGCTGAACATTTATGAAACTGTTTTGACTGGAACTTACAATAAGAAACATGTTTTATACCTTAACACTCCCCCACCCACCCCATGTGCCTGTGTACAAAGTTGAAAATTTGGCAAAACTATACTTATCTTTTCAGGACCTTGCTGGAACTGGCTCATTGTACTGGCTTGTAGAAGCAGTGTGGCTTTGTCTTCCTCCCTCGCTCCATGTTCAGTGACATGAGCTTGAAATTGGCCGTGGTGTGAGAGCATGTAGAAGTATATAGTTCAGGGCCTTTTTCTCCGCTTCATATAGCCGGTTTTTAAACATTTTCTGCGCACTACTGCCTACAACACACTTTGATGTTTTCTATTACACTTCATTTATTTAAAAAAATGCTGGGTTTGGACTCCCAAATTGATTTTATAGCCAGCTAATGATAGATAACAGTCTATATTTAAAAACTGGTTTGGTCCACCCTCTCCTCTTTGCAGGTGAACATACCAAAATGTTGAAGTTCAAGGTCAGATGGCTAGTTACTAGTAAAGCCGGGTCTGCAGAATCCTAGTAATCTGGCCTTGTTTCTAGTGGACTTCTCTACTAACCCAAGCCATTTATGTAGCTCAGTTGAAGCGCTTACTATGTGCAAGACATTGGTTAAGCAGTTGGAATAGAGTTTGAATAAGGCATGGACTTTGACCCTAAGGCCTTTATGTTTATGTAGGGATTAGATATGGAAACAAAGCTTCTATAAGGCAGAAAGTAATGTGTGGTAAAGAAATAAAGATAAGGCACTCTAAGAATTTAGAGACAGGAGGGGGCGATTACTTTTGGTTGTAAGGATAAGGGAAGAGGTGACATTTTAACCGTGCTTTGAAGAATAGGTAGGATTTGGACATGTGGAAATAGGACAAATAGTATGTAAAGAAAGGCCTTTCTATACCAGGGGCCAAGGGTGATCAAAGATCAAGAGGGAAAGGACTAAGCAAGAAAGAGCATCAGATGGTGAAGAGCCTTAAATGCCAGTTTTCCTTTCTGCTTTTCAGTTTATCTTTCCTTTTTGACTCTGGAGTCATCTAGTAGTACTTCTTAACATTAGGCTTTATATATATGCCTTGCTCCTGATTAGAATATGACCCAGAGAACACTTGAGTATTCTTACAGTAAAAGCTGAAGGGAAAAATTATTAGTGTTAAGGAAGCAACCTTGTGTTTTCCAATCCTAAAACTATTGGAAAGTAAGGGAAAATATTTTCTTTGTGAGGAGATACTATTATTTTTTGTTTTGCCAGATAGCATCAAATTGGCTGTAGTAGAGGAGGGAGCAGTTTTGAAAGTATTTTCAAAGTGCCTTTAAAATGTGATTTCAGAATGGATGGATCTTAGTTTTTGGAGGCAGATCTGGTTCAGGGAGAAAGGTAGTCTTTACAGATCCATGACTGGGCTGACTAGCTTTCAGAATTTAGGGCATCAAGGCAAAGTATTTTATATGACATCCAGATGTGAGGGATTGATAGATTTTTATTTTTATTTATTTTTTTACTCAAAGAATTTCAGCATTTATGCTATTTGACAGGCTGTATGACTGAGGATGTTTTGAAGTCCTGGATGGACCTTGCCTTGTTCCACAGGTGAATTAGATGGCTAGAAATGAACATAAGTGACAGTAAGGTATGTCTGTTAATCAGATTGACTGGTGATAGCTCTCAAGCTTTTCTGTCTTCAGATGATTTCACACTTTACTGCTTCTAAGTAAGATGATGCACAGTCAATTTGAAGAAGCTTTAGTTCTTTTTGACCTCTCAGTTCTGTAAAGGTAAAAGCCCTTTTAGAGTGTTGCCCAGGTAACAACAAATACACAGACTGGTAGAAGCATGTGGAAAATTTTGGTAATCTTGGTGATGAAGTTGCTACAGTAAATAACTGCTTAGTTGGTAGAAGCTGGGCTACTTCTGGATGGTTGACGAAGAATTTTTAGGATGAGCTTTTGTTCCAGAATAAATATGAATTGTGTCTTTGCCATTCTGTTTTCCTCATTTATTTAAGCTTCTGATACGTAAAGTTTGTCCTGTCATTTCAGAAGGTTTCAGCAGTTTCATATGAACTGCTTCACAGGATAGCACACCCCAAATAGCGTGATAAGAGTTCAGATGCAGCATGCCTCAGATACCTCACACCAGTTGAATGGAGTAGCTAATCGTGTCAGCACAGGGTTGTTTTTTTTTTTTTTTTAATTAATTTTTTTTGAGATGTGTTAGGCTTCACAAATAGAGTTTATATGATATTGATGTCTTTAAGCTGTGTGTTTTCTACAGGTATTCACATATGCAAAAATGTGTATTATGTATGTATACAGACATGCACACACCCACTAATTGTTGGTATTTGTAGTGAGAGTATGGTCTACCTGGCAAATGCCTAAGAACAAGTGGTCATACTCTTTGAAGGCTATCATGTGAAACAGTGACAAATATGACAGTAATGCAAACCCAAAGGGACTTTTTGCATGCCAAATTTCCAGGAAAGGAGCACATTTAAAAAGGCAAGTGTAGGACACATTCATGTATCAGTGAAGGATTTCTCAACTTTTCCTCTACCCCACATATACACCCATATTCTGTCCTATTTTTTAGTAGTAAGCAAAATCGCAAGACTTCAAAATCAGACTTCCACCACAGGGGATGCAAAGAACAAACACTATTTTTAGAAAAACTACAGACCTGTGGTTTTCACTTTTGCAGATTTAAGAGATATATAATACTAGTTTTTGATAAACCATACAGAATATTTATTCTGTGCTTCAAGATGTATTCATTTTGAGGTCCTATGCTAAGAGCATTGAACAAATGCAAATCGCTAGTGGTTAATCAGGAATTTCCTTGAGTAGTTTCTCTGTGTAGTAAATTTATCTTGGTATGGCATTTTAAATAGATATATTTTAATTTAGTGAAAAGTCAACCACTGAGGGGAACCTATATATATATACTGGCAGACAATATGGTTTCTTAGGTTTCTGTTTTTTTCCTTAGGGTGTTTTATAGTATTTTTGTTACTTTGGCTTCTGAGGCCATCAGACCTCATTCATTTATTATTTCCACCAAGCTCTTCCCTCATGAACTGTATTCTTTCATGTTATTTAAAAAAAATTTTTTTTAAACGTTTATTTCTGAGACAGAGAGAGACAGAGCATGAACAGGGGAGGGGCAGAGAGGGAGGGAGACACAGAATCTGAAACAGGCTCCAGGCTCTGAGCTGTCAGCACAGAGCCCGACGCGGGGCTCGAACTCACAGACTGTGAGATCGTGACCTGAGCCGAAGTTGGACGCTTAACCGACTGAGCCACCCAGGCACCCCTTAAAAAATTTTTAAGTTTATTTACTTATTTATTTTGAGAGAGAGAGGGCAAGTGGGAGGTGCAGACACAGACGGGAAGAGAGAATCCCAAGCAGGCTCTGCACTGTCAGCTCTTTGGGGCTTGAATTCATGAGCTGTGAGCTCATGATCTGAGCCAAAGTTGGGACACTTAACCGGCTGAGTTACCCAGGCACCCCCCTGTATTATTTCATTTTAAATCTTTGTCTGATATGTGCCCTACTGTTAAGGAGTGTATGTTTGGACTAATGTTTTGATTTGCCTTTGTCCTAGTCTTTGTGTAAAGATAAATTACTGCCTATCAAGTTGGTACTGAATTTTTTTTTTAAATCTTTATTTATTTTTGGGAGAGAGAGATAGAGTGTGAGCAGGGGGGGAACAGAGAGGGAGGGAGACACAGAATCCAAAGCAGGCTTCAGGCTCTGAGCTGTCAGCACAGAACCTGATGTGGGGCTCGAACTCGTGAACCGTGAGATCATGACCTGAGCCGAAGTTGGACGCTTAACCGACTGAGCCACCCAGGTGCCCCAAGTTGGTACTGAATTGCAATTCAGTTAATGTCTCGTTTCCTCTCTCCATTTTTTCCCTCAGTATTCTAGAATATTATTATTCTTCTTCAAATCCTAGGACTGTCTGTTTACCTATACTAACAAACTATAACATTTTTATGCATGAGTTATGTAACTTAATTTTTCGTGAATGAGTCTAGGCCTCAAGTTTTTTTTTTCTTTTTAATTCTGAAATGCATTTTATATTGTCTACATTGTGAGTAGTTTTGATGGATGAAACAGGTTTCTACAGTTGGTTTCACAAACAATAAAATAGCAGTCTCTACCATTTGAAGATACCAGATACAGTTTTTTAAAAGGTAATTTAACAATAGGTTAGAGAAACCAGTTTGTTTAGCAATTAATGTGATACTTGCCATTTTGCATAAAAATTTCATTGTTTGCATGCTAATCATAGTGAAACTTTATTATATTACACAGAGGAGAATTTACTTTTTAAAATAGAGGGCTTTAGTGATTTTTGCATTTTGGAGAATTTCATTTGGAAGAGGATAATAATAGATTTTAAAAATTTTGGTTGGGCTGGGGTATGAATATGGGCAAAAATAATCATTAAACTGCAAATAGCTAAAATCATTTTTTGATTTTATGGAAGACAAGGTATGTAGAACACATGACCTTAATTCTTGATCTACTGCTATTGTGAAATTCAGAGAGAAAAAGTTATTTACCAAAAAAGTGATTTCTTTATTGAGTAATAATGAACTAACATTGAGGGTTTAATGGATTACTTATATAAGATACTGTGCACTCTCTAGTTAATCTTGACAATAACAGTGTGGGGTAGGAGTTAGTATAATATTATTCCCAGTTTGTGGATGAGGAAATGGTGAAGGTCAGTAACTTGCTTAAAATCATCCTTCTCACAAGTGGATGATTGCTCCTAAATCTGCCTCATTGTGACTCTCAACTAGTATCAATGATTCTTTAAATGGGGGTGATGATACTTATCTTGCCTATTTCATAGGGTGGTTATGAGAAAATAATGAGCCCTGATGTGGGGCTCAAACTCATGAGCGCATGAGGTAATGACTTGAGCTGAAATGAAGAGTCAGATGCTTAACTGACCGAGCCACCCAGGTGCCCCATTTACTTTTGAGGAGCCAAAGAAGTCTTGGAAATAGATAAACACTTAAATTACTTTCTGATTACTAAAATGAACCATAAAATAAGTTGAACAGATGAATATTTGAAAGGCTGTTTGCACAGAAGACCTATTTTGTGTGGGTCCACAGGATCAGTGAATGAAAGATGAAGGAAAAAATATAGGGGTTTATTGAATAACAAGTGGATTGGATGATCTTTAGCAAGTTGAATTTATTCTGCAATGAGGAAGAGTATATTAAATAACATGAGGTAACTTCTAAGACCCTTCCAAGATTAAGAATATATGAGTCCTGTAATGGGTGACTTTTATTCTTCTAACAACTTGAAGTAGCTAGATACAGCCAAGATAACTTTTAGCTTGGATCATCAACAGTCACCATTCTTTAATGTCAATTTTTTGCACTTAGGTTGAGCAGAAGTATGTAGTTGCCTGGGAAAAAATGTAGCTATGCATTTTTGTCTTTTTCCCTCCAAGATAAAAAGGTATTTTTCATGGTGAGGTGGGTAAAAGATTTTAATAGTGTATTGTCACATGCTTGTATTTAATACTTTTCATATTACTTTCCCTTAAATTTAGATTTCCCGAATGTGTATTTGGGAGAAGAAAGGTAATGTTGTCATAGGTATGAAAGGTCATTTTTATTATATGGAATGTTATGGCTTTATGGCCATAAATTCAGTTTCATTCTCTGACATTGTTTTATTCAACAGCATTTATAAGGCAGAGTATGGGTTCTGTGCATAAGAAGCACAGGTAAGAGACTGTTAGTTAAGCCGACAGTCATATTGGAGAAACGTCAAAACAGTGGAGTTTAGCGAGGACGGGGCAGCATAGGATGTGTCTTACAGGAAAGCTTCAGAGTGTTATGTACCCTGGCCTAGGATTTCAGGTAAGGCTGCCTGAAATATCTGAGTTGAGCTGAAAGAAGGCATGAGAGACTTACTTTATTTATTTATTCATTCATTCATTCATTCATTTTTTTAAATGAGAGAGATCTTTTATTTTTTTAAAGTTTATTTATTTAAAGAAAGAGCATGTGCGGTGGAGGGGCAGAGAGAGAGGGAGAGAGAGAATCCCAAGCAGGCTCTTTTCTGTCAGTGTGGAGCCTGATGCAGGGCTTGAACTCACAAATTGTGAGATCATGACCTGAGCCAAAACCAAGAGTCAGTTGCTTAACTGACTGAGCCATTCAGGCGCCCTGAGAGAGACATTTTAGATAGAGGTATGAAGATTTGAAATTGTAACTCTTTACCTATGTAGACCCTGTGTAGGCAGCTCCTCATTTCTCTGAATTTTGCAAAAACCCCAGAGTAGATGTCATTTTTATAATTAATTCTTTATAAATCTTTTTATTTCTCACCGATAACTTATTTTTATGTTAAATATGCTTGTTTCTAAGGTAGCAGATTAGAAGGAGGAATAATTTAGAAGAGGTGAGATGTTGTCGTAAGCATACATACTGATAACAGGACAGTGAGATTGCTGACATGATAGCAGTGCAGAATAGAAAAACTATATACAAAAAAAACGAGTCTAAAAACTGTAGATAGTTGCGCTCTGTCTCTTTCTCTCTCTTAAAAATAAACATTAAAAAAATTAAACAAAAGTAAAGGGGTGCCTGGGTGGCTCAGTCAGTTAAGTGTTCGACTTCGGCTCAGGTCATGATCTCACTGCTCGTGAGTTCAAGCCCTGCATTGGGCTGTGTGCTGACAGCTCAGAGCCTGGAGCTTGCTTCAGATTCTGTGTCTCCCTCTCTTTCTGCCCGTCCCCTGCTTGTGCTCTTTCTCTCTTTCTCTCTTTCAAAAAGAAACAAACATTAAAAAAAAATTTAAAAACTATAGATAGTATAAGGAAAACAGCCTTGCATAACCTAATTAGCTTTAAGGTATCCATTGTATTTCTAATAGTATATAGAGTAATAATCAAAATTTGTCAGGTTCTCACTTACCAAGAGAAGGTTAACTATATGGTCTGTATAGTACATTTATGAAGGCATTAAAGTATTTATCATAGGAAGTTGTTTTATATGGAATATAGTTGAGTGTTGAACAATGTGGTTTTGAGTTGCACAGGTCTACTTATAGCAGATTTTTTACTGTAAGTGTAAATGCTGTAAATGTATTTTCTCTTATGATTTTCCTTCTTTTTTACTTTTAATATTTATTTTATTTTTGAGAGAGAAAGAGTGCAAGTCGGGGAGGGGCAGAGAGAGGAAAGACAGAGGATCCGAAGCTCTGTGCTCTGTGCTAAGTAGTGAGCCTGATGTGGAGCTTGAACTCACGAACCCTGAGATCATGACCTGAGCTGAAGTTGGACTGAGCCACCCAGGCGCGCCCTCCCCACCTCCGCCTTATGATTTTCTTAATAACATTTTCTTTTCTCTAGCTTACTTTATTGTAAAAATACAGTATATAATACATATGACATGTCAAATATGGGTTGATTACATTATCAGTAAGGCTTCTAGTCAACAATAGGCTATTTGTTTTTCATTTTTTTTTTTAATTTTTTTTTCAACGTTTATTTATTTTTGGGACAGAGAGAGACAGAGCATGAACGGGGGAGGGGCAGAGAGAGAGGGAGACACAGAATCGGAAACAGGCTCCAGGCTCTGAGCCATCAGCCCAGAGCCTGACGCCGGGCTCGAACTCACAGACCGCGAGATCGTGACCTGGCTGAAGTCGGACGCTTAACCTACTGCGCCACCCAGGCGCCCCTGTTTTTCATTTTAAACAACTTTCATTTAAAGTTGTCAATTGTTGGGGCACCTGGGTGGCGCAGTTGGTTAAGCGTCCGACTTCGGCTCAGGTCATGATCTCACGGTCCGTGAGTTCGAGCCCCGTGTCGGGCTCTGTGCCAACAGCTCAGATCCTGGAGCCTGCTTCGGATTTTGTGTCTCCCTCTCTCTCTGCCCCTCCCTTGCTCGCTCTCTCTCTCTCTCTCTCAAAATAAATAAACATTAAAAAAAAATTAAAAAAAAGGAAACCAGAGGGTAAACTCTTCAGTTATCAAATTGCTGATCCAGAATGATTGATTTCCAAAGGGCTTTGAATAACCGTGGAGTTTTCTTCTTATATATGACACACAGAGACCTGCAGAGTTTACAAAATACTAGACAAAGTTCAGCAAAGTATTTGCCATGTAACATTGGTTAGAAATGATTTGCTTATAAGGTATCAGAGTTAGGCTTCTTGACCATTTGAGTACCAGGTGTTTTTAAAGAGTGTGGATTAGATCTCTTTTCTCTTCTGGGTGGCTTGTAGTTGTGGTCTTAGCATAGATACCATCATCTGGAAAGCCTTCACTGAAACCGTAGACTAGTATACGTGTTTTCAGAGCATTCTGTTTTCTTCCCTGTTGTGATACTAACACATTGTATTGTAACTTACCTGTTTCTGCATTAGACTATGGTATAGGCTTAAAGAAAAAATTTTTTTAAACGTTTATTTATTTTTGAGAGAAAGAGACAGGGCATGAGCAGGAGAGGGGCAGAGAGACAGAAACACAGAATCCCAAGCAGGCTCCAGACTCTGTCAGCATAGAGCCCCACACTGGTCTCGAACCCACGAACTGTGAGATCATGACCTGAGCTGAAGTTGGATGCTTAACCAACTGAGCCACCCCTCAGTAACACTTTTTAAGTGAATTTGTAAACTATGTTAGAACTGAACTGGGTCTGTCATTAACCTTATTAAATGAAAATCTCTTCAAATGAATAATAACTAGTTTATAAAAATACAACCTTTGAGCTAGATGGCAGCAAATTATTTAGTTTCCAAATTGAATTACCAACCAGAAAAACTTTATCTAGCCCTTGTCAAGATTGTAATTGTTATGATGGCTGTGTGTTTATTTTTTTATTTTTTAACATTTTTATTTATTTTCGAGACAGAGAGAGAGACAGAGCATGAACAGGGGAGGGGCAGAGAGAGAGGGAGACACAGAATCTGAAACAGGCTCCAGGCTCTGAGCGGTCAGCACAGAGCCCGACGCGGGGCTCGAACTCACGGACCGCGATATCATGACCTGAGCCGAAGTCGGATGCTTAACCGACCGAGCCACCCAGGCGCCCCAATGGCTGTGTGTTTAAAGTAGGTGGAAAAGATTGTAGAGTTTCTTTTCCTGGACTTGCTGCTTTCTGACCTTGTTCATTTGTGTTGGTGGTTATGCCTCATATTGCCATCATCTTACTTTATGATGGGATTGTTATTGATCTCTTGGGGAATAAAGGATCCTGAATCTGACAGACTTACTAGCTGTGGAACTTTGGATAAATAACCTTACTTCTGGGTTTATGTATCTGTAAAATGAAAGTAATAATAGCTCATGACTCTATGAAATTTAAGAAATAAAAGAGGTGTATAGAAAGTGTATAGAGTGCCTGGTGTATAGAAAGTGCTCTATACATGATAGGTATTATTGGCTCTGTTACCGAGCCAGAATCCTCAGTATGCCTTACTTTTAGTAACTTTAATTGACAACAGCAAACCAAAAAATAGGGGGAGTGAGGTGCACCTGGATGGCTCAGTTGGTAGAGCATGCAACTCTTGATCTCAGGGTTGTGAGTTTGAACCCCATGTTGGGCATAGAGGTCATTTAAAAAAGAAATGAATGAAGATTAAAAAATAGGGGGAGGGATACGTGGATGATCTGGGGAATGAGAGAAGAAATTTTATCCCAGTGATCTTGACCTCACACAGAAAACATGGATGGGGAGGGCCTGTGGCTTTATGTGAAGGCTTAGGGTAGAACCAGATTGATCAGATGTGGCATAACATTTATATTCTGGCTTAAAATCTCATAAAGCAGATGAGTGGCTTTTTATTTATTAAAAATGCTTATGATACTAAACTACTTACTTTACTAGATAATTATTTTTCATTGAGCTGAGCCCAGTTTATTGAAAGCTTATGGATTGTTGACTTGTTCCTTTGTGATGTTATGTTAAGATAATCCAAGAATGATATATTTTTACCCCCATCTTTTTCTCTTTTAATGCCATAAGCTGTTGAGATCTGTACTGCTGCTACTGCCCCAGTGGCGGGGCGGGGGGCGGGGCTGCCATTTCCTTGTATCTCTTCTGTTTGCAAGGCCCTGTGGTGGTGCTGTGGGGAAATGTATAGAAGTACGAGGCGTAAACCATGTCTTTTAGGAACTTGACTGAGGTGGGGAAAGTAATATATACATGTATTAAAAATAACTGATTTTTAAAAAGATCAGAATTATTGGCTGAAACAACCATCTTATTCTCTGACCCCAATATCCCTAGCATCATTTAAGATCTATAGTTTTGCTGGAAAAAAGTCCTAAGGTGTTATATATGCTGGTGTCAAAAAGTAATGGGAAAGTTGAAAATGGAAGTTTCTGATTAATGTTAATTTTTAAATCTTATTTCAAAATCTTCATTAGAATTATCTTGTCCTAATTCTTTCACTAATATCTTCTAAGGATTTAAAAAATTACCAATAAATCTTAAAATGTGCTTACTTTGTCACCTTCAAATGTGATCATTGAAATGTTGGTTAATTACTCTAAGTAGATGAAGTGAAATCATCATTAAGATATTTTCCTGTGATAATATTTTATCTCGATTTGTGTATCACTTGAAAAACATGTTTGTGCCATATTTATTATTGAATCTTTTTGTAATATCCTTTTTACTTAAATGGTCCATGTTGTGATAAAAAAAAAAAAGAAAAGCATTGCCAGGGTGGCTGGCTGGCTCAGTTGGTGGTGCGTGTGATTCTTGATCTCAGGGTTGTGAGTGTGAGCACCACATTGGGTGTGGGGATTAATTAAAAATAAAATCTTAAAGAAACAAAATGGAAAACATTGGTGCCTCCCCCACCTTTACTCCTTGCTGTACCTCGAGAAATGCTTGGATATAAGAGAATCTCTAATCAGAATGTTCTCTCCTTCTCTTTTTCTGTTCCTGTTTTCTTGTCATTCAGATCTCTGCTTTTAATTTTCTCCAAGCCTTTTCCAAACCACCCAATCTGAAGTGGTCCCTTGATCTAGTCATGCTCTGCCACGTTGTCCTCAAAATACTTATCCCTGTCATAGAAATGTCCTTCCTTCTTTCCTACCTTCCTTCCTTCCCACCCCTTCGTAGCATGTAAGCTTTTTGAGAGCAACGACTTAACTTTTTCCTACTTTTGGTATCTCTCGAGCTTCGAATAAAGCACTCAATAAAATTTTGCTGATTGCAGAATGAAGCAGATATTCTTGCCCTTAACTAACTTTCAGACTTTCTTGAAAGTTGTTTGACTTCATTTTGCCTTGGTTTCTTCCTTTGCAAAATGGGTGGCGGGTGGGGGAGGAAAGATAAATTAGGTTATCTCAAAAATCCCTGACATTTAAAGTCCTCCTCTTAGCTTTTGAGCTTTGAGTTCTGTTCTAATGGTATAGATGAATTTGTGCTGAGTTACTTAATTACTTTCTTACCCTGTCTTCTATTGAAACCAGTCGTGCATATTTATATTTGCAGGATTACTGATAGTATTGGAAAATCAACTCTGATTGCAGAATCAAGTTCCTTCTGGATTATTTAAAGAGATTAGGTCTGCAACATGATTTCTGTTTCTATACTCAAATTAAATAAGATTCTTTGGCATATCCAAGTATTGGGTTGAACTGATCTTTTTGGTATTTAAATCGGGAAATTTGAGTCAATTCAGCTTCTTAATTATTTTTAATCATGAAAGTTATTTACATGAAACTTGAGATAATATATGTATATACAATGAGAGTATATAACAAATGTTTGTACTAATTTCTGGAAGATGAGGATTGAAGAAATAAACTATAGTTTTTTGTTTGGTCCATGTGACTAGAATTTTAGACAGTTGACCCTTTCATTCTTCACTTGGGAAAGCTTTATTATTGTAAAGAACAAAAACATTTTTTGAAATGGGTAAAGGAAATGAGCAGTTGATAGCAGAGGAAATATAAGCAACTGGTGGAAGAATGTTAGATCTTATCAGTAACCAAAGAAAGGCTTATTAAAACAAAATGAAAGGCTATTTTATACCTATTTCAATTTTTTAAAGAACAGTAAAGGCTGTATGGAAGGCTGGTTAGATTTTAGTAAAGTGGGCATATTCAAATATTGCTAGTGAGTTGTAATTTAGCAATATGTATCTAGAATTGTTAGAGTGCTCATAACCTTTTACTAAACCTTTGATTTAGTAATTTCACTTCTGAGAATATTCTAAAGAAATAACTACAGAAAAAGAGGAAAGAGATAAAAAACAGGTGTTTGTAGGAGCACCTGGGTGGCTCAGTCAGTTAAGTATCCAACTTCAGCTCAGGTCATGATCTCAGGTCAGGGTTCGTTGGTTCAAGCCCCACATTGGGCTCTGTGCTGACAGCTCGGATCCTGGAGTGTGCTTTGGATTCTGTCTGTCTGTCTGTCTGTCTCTCTCTGTCTCTCTCTCTCTCTGCCCCTTCCCCACTTGCATTCTCTTTCTCTGTCTCTCTCAAAAATAAACAAACAAACAAAAAACAAAGCAAAAAAAAAAAAAACAAACAAAACACCCCAGGTGTTTGCAGAACATTCAGAGCAGCATTATTTATAATAACAGCATACCGGAAGCAACTTAAAGTCTTCTATTGTAGGAAATTTATCATCCATCTATTCTGAGAACCATTATATAGCATGAAAATAATTACACTGACTGTTAACATAAGGAAATGCCTGTCTTTTAAGGAAGGGCGAGTATAAAATTTAAAGTAATTAAGAAACAGAGAATGCACTAAAATGCTAATTGTGTTAGTGTGATTGGATTATGGGATTTTTTCCCTAAATGTAAGTAAACTTTATAATGAAAAAGTATAAATAAGTCAGAGTTTGTTAGCTGTGATAATCTTGTTAGTATAACTAGGGTTGCCAGATTTAGCAAATAAAAATACATGTGATATTTGGGACATATATGTTGGGACCCTATGCTTCCCAAATCATTGTAACTATTGTTTTTAATTCATGTAACTTTTGTTTTCTAAACTAGCTGGGAGAATTACTCCTATGGGCTAGTTTTATTTCAGGACCAGCTTTTGAGTGATGCTTGAAGGAAATATGGTTCAGTATGTGGAAAAAGTGATTTAAAAATCTTGTTTAACAAAGACATGGTGATATTAGATGTTGTCTGTTTACTGTAGGTAGAATGAATTTGGAGAGAAGTAAGGTTGGAGATAGGGCCATTTAGAAAATGATTACAGTAATCCAGGTAAGTGATCTAGTGTGGAAGTAGTGAAGTTGGAGAGGAATAAGCAGATTTAAGTTTTTGTGAAGTAAGATCAATAAGACTTTGAGATATATTAAATTTAGGGGTTAGAGAAGGAATCATTGGTTTTTGGGCCTCTATCAGGAGAGATTAAAGGAGGAACAGAGTTTTGGGGAAAGAAAATATGAGCTCAAGTTTTGATGTCTATGCAGTAAATATTATAGATATCTATAGGCAATATGACATATGGTTATAAAACTTGAGAGAGATGTTTGAGTTTGAAATGTGCTAATTGAGACTAAGTAGAATAGAAGAGACCCAGAATAGAATTGTGAGGAACTCCTTTTTAGAGATGGAAGAGAAATTTGTTAAAAAAAAAAAAAAAGATTGTTTCTAAAAACTTACATATTTATATATTTTTTCTTCTGTTTATATTTATTCCTGTTTATTTTGTTTATTACATTTCTTTCCTCTATTAGATTAGACAGGACCACGTCTCTTTTGTTTACCTCCCTGTATATAGTACTTGGCACATACTAGGCACTCAACAAATAGTTGAGTGTATAATTAAAGTTTTGTGTATCTTTGTATTCCTTTTGTTCCTCATTTTAATGTCTTTTAGTTGGGAATCATTCTATTGTATGATCAGTTTTTCTCCATAAATCAGTTTCATACAGATAAGTTTTTAACTTTTCATTATAGAAAGTTTCAAATTTATAAGAAAGAGTAGTTTACTTAATATTCATGTAATCATCTACATTGAACAGTTTTTATTTGCCATCTTCATCTCTTTTTTTTTTTGGTAGGTCACTGCAAATTACAGAAGTTGATTTATTTTATACCTAAATATTTAAATGCATCTTAAAAAAATTAACATTTTCTGGGGCACCTGGAGGGCTCAGTCTGTTAAGCGTCCGACTTCAGCTCAGGTCATGATCTCACGGGTTGTGGGTTTGAGCCCCGCTTTGGGCTCTGTGCTGACAGGTCAGAGCCTGGAGCCTGCTTCAGATTCTGTCTCTGTCTCTCTGCTCCTCCCCCACTCACACTCTGTCTCTCTCTCAAATAAACATTAAAAAAAAAAACCATTTTCTTACATAACTATAATCACATTCTCACATTCTCACACCTAACTAACAATTCCTTAGATCATAAAAAGCCAAGCCCGTATCAACATTTTGCTACCTGTACCTGAAATGTCTGTATTAGTTTACTAGGGCTGCTATGACAAAAAACCAACAGACTGGCAGCTTAAACAGCAGAAAATATTTTTCACAGATCTGGAAACTGTAAGTCCAAGATCAAGGTGTTGGCAGATTTTATTTCATCTGAGGACTCTCTCCTTCCTTGGCTTATTGATGACTACCTTCTCTCTGTGTCCTCACATGTTGTTTCCTTTGTGTGTACATCCCTGGTGTCTCTGTGTCTTCCTAGAAGGACACTAGTCAAAATGGATTAGGGCCCACCCTAATCGCCTCATTTTAACTTAATCACCTCTTTAAAGGTCCTACCTCCAAATATAGTCACATTCTGAGGTATTGGGGGTTAGGGCTTCAAGATAGGAGAGAGAGAGAGATGTGGGGCTTGAACCCACCAACTGTGAGATCATGACCTGAGCCAAAGTCGGACACTTAACCGACTGAGCCACCCAGGTGCTCCTAAAAATATGAATTTTTAAGTGTATTTATTTTTGAGAGAGCAAGAGACAGACAGAAACAGAGGAGGAGCAGAGACAGAAGAAGAGAGAGAATCCCAAGCAAGCTCCATGCTGTCAGCGCAGAGCCCCCAATGAGGGGCTCAAACTCGGGAACCGTGAGGTCATGACCTTAGGTGAAATCGAGAGTCAGTTGCTTAGCTGACTGAACCACCCAGGCACCCCTGAAAGTTTGTTTAAATTACAGCATTTTGGGCACCAGTATTTATAGTTGTTGGTGTGTAGATCATAATACATTATATTTGGAGGCACATGTCTGATTGTCCTTGTCTTAGTGATGCTGAGATTGATCACTGGGTAAAGTGATAATCTCTAATTGTTCTGTTATAAAGCTCATTTTTTACCATATAACCAACAAATTATTTGTGGTGTAATATTTTGACTCTAAATTTTATAGTTTTTTTTTTTTTTTTTTTTTTTTTTTTTTAAGTAGGCTCCATGCCCAACATGGGCTTGAATGCATGACCCTGAGGTCAAGAGTCTCAAGTCCACTGACAGAGCATTGGTGTTGTTATGAATAGTGAATATTTGTCTTTTTTTTTTTTTTTTCTTTTAGCATTTGAACTCCTTCCTTGTATTTGGCATATTCTCCCAATTTATGAGTCAGAGCTTTCACTAAAAGCTAAAAATGCTGGATGCTTTATTCCCAGCCCCCCCCCCTTTTTAAAGTTCATTTATTTTGAGAGGGAGGGAGGGAGGGACAGAGAGAGAGGGGGGAGAGTGAGAATCCCAGGCAGGTTTTGCACTGTGCGGAGCCCAATGTGGGGCTTAAACTCATGAACCATGAGTTCATTGTCAGATGCTTAACCCACTGAGCCATCCAGGTGTCCCCCCCTACCCCCCCGCCCCCCCCCCCGCCTTTTCATCTAGGGCATGGATACATACCTAGGTCCCATCAGTCAGATACATGTATACCTAAAATTGGAGGACCTCTTAGGGCTCATAGACTTCATTGAAATGTGATTTTAGTGAGAGGAGGAATTTGTTAATGCTCCCCTTTGTCCTGTGTTTGATGCCAGGGTCTGGGCAGTGTGGAGAAATCTGGAGATGCCTTAATCATTTAACTCTAACTTCAGAGTCTACTGGTTAGGGACTATTCAGGAGGTAAATACTCCACTTGAGATGGAGAAAATTGTATGCACCTTGCTTTGAGAATGACAGAAGTAAAGTACTTTGGAGGATAATTTTAAATTTTATTTCTTTTAGGTTTTACTTAAAATGACGTTTTTGTTTTATTTCAAGGAATGTAAAATTATACCTTCAAATAATTATTTCTCGAAGTTTTCTGCCTTTATTTTAAAATCCTGGGTGGGTAGCACATTGTAATACATTTAAAGTAAAAGTGAAATTCTACTTTCCCCCTATATTGTTTAATAAACACACACATTAAAAAAAAAGAAATGAACTTATAATAGACATAGTATATTTTGAATATCTTACTGTGACAATTCTGTGCCAGCTTAATACCGTGGAACCTATTGAACTATTTTCTTTTTTTTTTTAATTTTTTTTTTTTAACGTTTACTTATTTTTGAGACAGAGAGAGACAAAGCATGAACAGGGGAGGGGCAGAGAGAGAGGGAGACCCAGAATCTGAAATGGGCTCCAGGCTCTGGGCTGTCAGCACAGAGCCCGACTCGGGGCTCGAACTCATGGACCATGAGATCATGACCTGAGCTGAAGTCGGACGCTTAACCGACTGAGCCACCCAGGCGCCCCCAAGAACTATTTTCTTATTAGATATTTAGATTGCCTGCCCCTTCACCCTTCCCCCCCCCAACCCCCCAGGCCCCCGGGGCCAGTTGAAAACAATGCTAATATGCGTGCCTTTGTATTTTCACATATTATTGGGTATTTATTTGGGACAGATTTTTGTGGATGGATCACTGGGTTGTTATGTACATTTTCTTTAAAATTTGGCTTAAAATTAAAAAAAAATTATGATAGAGTTAAATGTTGGCTTCTAGCCTTTTTGGACATTAATGTTTGGACTCATTTGGTAGAGATGAAAGGTGTTCCATTGAACAGTGGAATAGAATATTGTAGGTTGAAACTTCCAAGGACATTCTCAGCGTACTTGAGTTTCAGGTAGAAGATGAAGACACAAAAATTGTTAATCTCACAAAATAAGAGCTAATCCTCACTTTTTCATTTTGATGAAAAATTAAGTAGAAATAATATTTGAAAGATTTGGTGATGTTTTGGTAAGTAGTTATATTATTTTAAAAGCTTTCCAGTGAGAAATGTAATTATAGTCCATGTTTTGATTTAAAAAATAATGTAAGTGATAAAAATTTAAACAGTTCAGAATGTCTGTATCTTCTGCATAGACCTGTGTTCTCATTTCATTCCAACCTGTAGAAGAGCTAGTCAGCTCAGTTATTCAGAAGTTAATTTTCCAGTTTGTCATTTTCCATGTACTTTTTACTTTTATTCTCTATTTTTTAATTTGACCATTTTACTGTTCTAGTATGGACATAGAAAGGGAAAGGGAGGAGAGTGTGATCATGTCATGTCTGGTAGGTGATGGGTTAGTAAAAAAAAAAGTTGATTAAACTAGGGAATCATGAAAAACCTAATGTATACACCTTAAACATGTTAACTTGAAATCTATGTGTACCTTACCAAGATTTTAAATTTATTTTTACTTTATTTTTTAAAGTTCATTTAGTTAGAGAGAGGGAGGGGGAGAGAGAGAGGGAGACAGAGAATCCCAAACAGGCTCTGAGCCTGATGTGAGGTTCGAACTCACAAACCCGTGAGATCATGACCTGAGCCAAAATCAAGAGTCAGACACTTAACCAAGTGAGGCACCCAGGTGCCTCTTTTTATTTTAGAGAGTGAGTGAGCGGATGAGGGGCAGAGGGGGAGAGAGGGACTCTTATGCAAGCTCCATGCTCCATGTGGAGCCTGACAAGGACTCAATCACAGGACCCTGGGATCATGACCTGAGCTGAAATCAAGAGTTGGACACTCAGGTGACTGAACCACCCAGACACTCCCCCCACTTTTTTTTTTTTTTTAATTATTTTCCTTTCCAAGCTTTTGATGTAGGACCAAGGACTTCTGACATTCTAAATCTTGGTTTTTCTTACACACACCTCATCTATAATGCTTTATTTTAGGTTTTTTTGGTGCACTTAGAATAAATCTTTAAGTTTTAACACGTGGGAGCGCCTGGTTGGCTCAGTCTGTTAAGCATCTGACTCTTGTTTTCAGTTCAGGTAATGATCTCACAGTTCGTGGGATTGAGCCCTTGCGTGGGGCTTTGCTAACAGTGTGGAGCCTGCTTGGGATTCTCTGTCTCCCCCCCCCCCCCCCCCCCGGCGTTCCCCTGCTTGTGCACGCACGCTTTCTCTCTCTGTAAGTAAATAAATAAACTTAAAAAAAATCTTTAACATGTGCTACAAAACTACATGTCTCCTTCCCAGTTTCTAAGAAATCTATTCTTTTTCTGGTTTTCTGTGATCAAGTTGTATTGACTTTTCAATATCTGAAACTTAGGGCCTTTCCACATACTGTTCCCATAACCTGGAATGATCTTGTCTCCAGATCTTTGGATGGAGAATCTTCTTTCAAATGCCCAGATTCAGAGACGCATCTTTAAGTAGTCCAAAGTAGGATACCCCACCCCCTGCTAATACAACCTTGTTGTTTTGTTTCATTCTACTTACCATATTTGAGAAGTACATATTTGTGTGTTTGCTTATTTTCTGCCTTCTTCACAAAATTGAAGGCTGCATGAAGACAAAGTCCATATCTGTTAGGTTTACCATGCCTGTGCTTAGAGCAGTGTCTGGCATGAAAGCTAAAATATTTGTGGACCTAATTAATCAAATGTTTATTAGTTGCATACAATGTGTTAGACACTGTGGGAGCATTAATAATATGTATATATAAACATATAAAAAATATAACATTTTTAAGTGGAAATGTGTACATCAAAGTATGTATCTATTCAGTAAAATATAGGACATTTAAATTTTTGAGATGATAATACTAGAACATTCAAATTTTACACTAAAATAGAATCCTTTTTAGAATGTAGGCAGAAATGTTGCTTTTAAAAATAGTTATCCATTTTTGATTGACACCACCTTGAGAATTCTGATCAGATGGAAAGCTTTGCAAAGATATGAAGATTGTAGTCACTATTTTTTAATAATTATAGCTTCCCCCCGCCCCCCAAAGTAATTAAGGTTTTCCTTTTGAGTCTGCATAAAGTAGAGACACTTGCCCTCTGGAGAACCAAATAGGTTTAAAGTGTAGAATTAGAAGTAGAACATAGGTAATTAAAGCTAAACTAATATGCTGTAATTCAGATTTGTTATGTCTTGAGATCTCTTGCCCTTAATGAGATGTGCTGAGATAAACAGAATGGCAGCATCATTTGTAAAGGTTTTCCATTTTAATCACAGTTTTGTTTTTGCATCACCAGAAATTCTCTGATCTGAAAGGACATACTTTATGTAAAGAACTGTGTGTGGTTAGTGTTTTGCTTTTCCTTTATATTAAATCTGAAGGTGGTTTCCTGATTACGGGTAAGTGAATTAGTTTTTCAAATCCCATTATAGTTGTAAAGTGGATTTGGGTTTGGTATTTGTATGGGTTGTCTGATGCAATTAAAATATTAAAAAAATTCTTTTTGTTGTGATCTTGCTAGAAAGAAATTATTATTCTTTGAAATGTTTAAGTTTAACCCATTCATTCATTTATTTAACAAGTGTGATATTGTCAGATGGGGTGCTGTGTTCCTGACACTTTCCTAGGAGCTGGAAATACAAAGTTGAATAAAGGGTACTTGCTGTCCGAGAGGAACTAGTTGTAATTGATGAGATAGACACGTAAATAATTATGTGGTATGATAAATGCTAGAGTAGGAATATAAATTAATGTAAAATTTTGTAGAAGCACTATTGAGGCAGTGGTTGACTCTTTTTGGGGGGGTTGGAGAAAGTTTCTAGGTTTGTTAATCCAGACAAATCTAGTTGTTAGGATTTTACCCCCCCTCCCACATTTGTGTAAAATAGGGCTTTTTAAACTACCTGCAAAGAACTCCAAAGGCAAAGAGAGTAAGACTGCCCCTTGGAAGTTCAGGACATACCTGGGGTAGCTTGAAAATTTCTTAAATTATCTGTTTTATCTTAAGAATTCATATGAAAATTGCATTTATTTGCATACTGATTCTATAAATATAGAAATGTTTTAATTACTAGCAGGAAAAAAAAACACTACTGGCCTATTAATTTTGGAATACTGGAGTGAATGAAGAGTGCTAACGCTGTGTGCCAGTTTTAGCATTCACCTTCATTTTTGTAGTATGTTCCCAGCATGTCTCAGTTTACGCCTTGGGATGCAAGTGTACTGGTTTGAGAAAAAGCAGATTGGTCAGTCAGAATGTGGAACATCACATTCTTCCTCCTTTGCCTCCCACATTCTTGCTGTGTTCTTTCTCCTTGGTTTTATTTTACGACTGCTTGGTATGCCATGATCAGCTTGCTTACTGCCCTACTAGTTTTTATCAGCCAGTGAACAGAGAACAATACTAGAAGATTCTTGGGGCATAACCAAGGAAGTTTCTGGAATAACAGAAAACTGGAGTTAGGAGCACTCAGTACATGAGGAAACCATCAGATTTGGCTCAGCAAAGTAAGTAAAAGTCTAGGAGGGCTCCTATATTAATAAAGGGAAGATGGGCCAGACTGATAAGGCTTGGGGTTAGAATGTGGGGCTAAGTGCACTGGTAGAGTCCAATTTTTGCAACAAAAAAGCTGCTGGTGGTAATTTTTTCAAAGTGGCCAGACCAAATGGTCTGAAAATTTCATAGATTGAAGTAGGTGCATGTTAAAAAATAGATTATCTCTGAAACCATATAGTTAAACATAAAAGTTATGTTACTGACTTACTTTGTAAATGCTAATAGCCTTCCCTGTGGTTCACCTGATGTTGTTAGTATGTTTCATTAATGATAGCTGCTTGATCTCAAACCCCTCTATTTCTCTAACTCTATTGCACATGTCAGTAGGAGATTTAAGAGGGTCTAATTGAGTCACTTTTGCATCTCTCCAGGTTCTTAACTAATTTAGAACGGAAACATAGGCTCCGAATGTGTGACAAAATGAAGTATTGGGCTTTATTATTGGTAAAGGGAGGTTGGAAAAGTGGTGAGGATTCCAGTATTGTACTCTTCCTAGCAAGAAGTGAAAGCCCCACATAGAAGTAGGAGAACAGAAGAATCTATTTTCTTTTCGGTGCAATGAGTCATGACACCTGCCATAGCCACAGTCCCTTCAGATGGAAACTTTAGTCAGGGAACTAGGCAAACATGTTTTACACCATTTAACCGGGTCTCCCCACCTCCTAACCCACCCCACCCGCCCATGCCTACGAGGCTTGAGATGGGCATCTGGCCTATGAGCAGTCATTGTAGGAGACAGATCATTGCAAAGTGGTATTGATTTGGTTGCTTCAAATCTGGACTCTGTATTTTAACTAGGTGTATTAACTAGAACAAATTATTTAATCTTTTGAATGTAGTCCTTCATTTGTAAGGTGGGAATGCAATTAGTTAAGTGATTGTTGTGAATATAAACAAAAAGGTAGCTAAAATGTCCAGCAGTTTCATTCATAGTAAGCATTTAATAAATAATACTATAAAGTGATAACTATTATTTGTGAATTATAGTAATCTCAACAAACTAGACTTAGTTTATTTAAATCTTTAAAAATTACAACTGCCACATAAAACACATAGTATGTGATACTTGTTACATTCCTAAATTGTATTGTTAGTAGAAAACGGGTATCCCTTCAGATTCATATTATTTCTTTGACTTACTCATTTCCTGAAAGCAAGAGGCTATCTTTGTATGCTGATGTACCCTATATTGCAGACTTGGCCATATGAATGTTATCCATATAGGATTTCATTTTCATGTCAGAATGAAATCTCAATAATGTTCTCTATATTTTTGGAGAAGGGTTGCACATGGATCAACTGTGCATTAGTTAATATTCTTTGAGGGTCGTAAGTGTCATTTGAAATAGCTTTAGTTTATTACTATTTTGAAAAAGAGGTGTTATATAAGGTGTTATATAAGTGTGTATAGCAAAACCCAGAAAAGTAATTGACTTGCCTTAAAATTTATGTGAATGTTTTGCACATAATTATTAGTACATATTTCTAGAGTGGTTTCTTGCTGTACATTCTTTTAATTGGATGAGTTAAGGGAGATCCTAAGACATAAAGATTTAAATATGTGTAACATGGTAGATAAATAATCCCTTTATAGAATGAAGTAAGGTTAAAACATAAGTTTAGTTGTATATAGCCTGTTTGATGCTAGAAATTGTAACAAGAGCTAGGATTCCTGGTACTAAATTGTATTGTTCTTTGGGGACAGAATTCTGGAACTCTTCTTGAACCAGTTACTATTTACTGATTTGGTTTTAAAAATGTACTTGAAATGCTTTAAAACACGGTTTTGCTGAGTTTTCTAAGTTGTTTGCATTAGGCCTGTCTCTTCTTCCCTCCCTCGTTTTTCTCTTTCCCCTCTCTTTATCTGTCACTAGTTAAGACATTTTATTTAAAAAAAATTATTTTGCAGAAGTTAGCTCTGCCTTATGAAGTATGCTAATCTAAAATTTGAGCTTTGAAGGGTAGAAAATACCTCATAGTGGAACTGAGCTGAAAGGACAGTAGTTCCTGTAGGGGATCTCGATCCATAACTGGTTAGAAACCAGAAAGTGAGGAGATACGAACTAGAAGTTAGTATTTAGACTGCTGGAAAATGCCTTTAACTGTAGTTAAGTGGAGATATTTTCATAGAACCCAGACTTGGTCCATTATGATGCCCTTGGATGTCCTCATTGTCCTGACAGCCTCACTTTCTGACCGCTCCTTTTCTTATTTTTAGGGCACATAGGAATCTTCTACAATGTGTATAAGTACATCTTTTTGTGACCTGGGATTTGGGATACTGTTGTACTCTTGTGAAGCAAGAAGGATATTGAGAATTCCGTGCCCCCCCCCCCCCCCCCCCCCAAGTACAATGTATAGTTACTGGGTAGCTGTATCTAAAACAGATTAGAATATACTTCGGATTGTAGTACTTGAGTTTTATTTCAGGATATGTCAAATATGAATTTCATTTCTGTGTTTCTCCCAAGTGTTTATTTTCATCATTTTTTTTGATAGGACACATTGAAATATGTTCTTTACTCACAGAAGTTTGACATATTTTGACAAAACTATGACAAATTGTAAAAGGCTTCATCTTTTCTTTTTTAAACTTTTTTTTTGTTTTTAATGTTTATTCATTTTTGAGAGAGAGAGAGAAAGAGAGAGAGAGAGACAGCGCGAGCCAGGAAGGGGCGGAGAGAGAGGGAGACACAGAGTCTGAAGCAAGCTCCAAGCTTTGAGCTGTCAGCACAGAGCCTGAAGTTGGGTGTGAACCCATGAACCAGGAGATCATGACCTGAGCCAAAGTCAGACACTTAACTGATTGGGCCACCCAGGTGCCCCTCATTTTTAAATTTTTTCTCCTACTAATGGCTTGTCATAACATCAGGTGTAATTGGAGTGTGCTGGGACTATATGAAAGGCCAATAATATTTAGCATATTAGGTACAAATGACTTAAATGACATACATAAATAAAGAAGTCAGAATTGAAGGTAGAGATTGGCTCTGACAGGAGGGAGGAAAATTATTTGCTAATATTTGAAAAAAAGTGAAGTTCAGATGTGGAGTTAATTACTCTGGTTTCTGTGCTGATTTTCTTGGAAATAATTTTCCATTTGTAAGACTTGATTTAAAGATGGTAATTTTGATGTAAAATATTTGAGTTTTTATCTGAATTCCTTTGTTCAGAAGCAGGAGAGAATTTCTGCCTCATTTTTGCCCTTAGGAAGAAAATACAACAAATAACATTTAGCTGTGTGTTAAGATAAGCTGGAAAGTTGAAGTGGAAAAAGAAAACTCTTTGACTTCTTACTTTGTGCTTGGGTTTTGGTTATAATTGGTAAATTCCCAAGTGTAAACTTTGGGAATCAAGAAGGGATTGCTTGTATAAAGTAGCGTTACTATGTTTATGGCTATGTATTTAATATCTGGGCCTATTCATACCCATTTAGAACAGTCAGTTTTTTATTTTGTATTTATAACTAATGCTCTGTTTTTTATGGTAGAAATACTTATTTTACTGTCATCTCAGCTGTAACTTAAGTAGATTAAAATAAAATACCTTTGGTTAAGTAATATAGGCATGTGAAAATGTCTTGGGAAAACCAGAATTTATCTTCCTATGTTGGAAGATAAGTCTCATGTTGGGGCATCTCTACCAGTTTTTTTTAGCTTATTAATTGATAGGATTAGACTGAACATGTTGGCATACTTCTTATATTTGAAGTTTAGTTTTAACTCTGGCTTTAAAATGTAACAGTAGTTGGGGCACCTGGGTGGCGCAGTCGGTTAAGCGTCCGACTTTAGCCAGGTCACGATCTCGAGGTCCGTGAGTTCGAGCCCCACGTCAGGCTCTGGGCTGATGGCTCGGAGCCTGGAGCCTGTTTCTGATTCTGTGTCTCCCTCTCTCTCTGCCCCTCCCCCGTTCATGCTCTGTCTCTCTCTGTCCCAAAAATAAATAAACGTTGAAAAAAAAAAATTTAAAAAATGTAACAGTAGTTAGACTTGTGAGCCAGTGAAGTCACTTTACTCACTTCTATGTTAATCTCAGTTAACAAGTTAATTAACATATATAAAGCTCTTGGCAGAGCAAATGACAAAAAGCAAAATAGTAAATGCTAGTAATAACTACCAGCTTCTGACTATGTTTACTAAAGGGAAAGCAGAGTTAATCATGCAAGATTAGCACATGATGATTAAGGAAGATTATACGATTGGTAAAATTGTGGCAGTATAAATTTCTATTTTTGAGCTTTTATGGACTCCATTTGTCTTCTGGGTCTAGGCTTTTTTTAATGTTTACTTATTTGGCGGGGGGGGGGGGGAGAGAGAGCACAAGCACAGTTGGGAGAGGGGCAGGGCAGAGAAAAGGAGAATCCCAAGCAGGCCCCTGAGGGGCTCAAACTTAGGAACCATGAGAGCAAGCCTGAGCTGAAATCAGGAGTTGGATGCCTAACTGATTGAGCCACGCAGGTGGCCCAAGTTGCTGAATTTTTAAAAATCTCGAGTTTTGTTTCCTTGTTCTTAGAGGGATTATATGAGAAAGAAAAGTATGTAGCACAGTGTCTGCTACGTGACAAGCTTAATGAGTGGTTGTAAGTGTGTGTGGTGAAGTATATGGCCTCTCTGGTCAGGCTGCCACGTTAGTTTTGGGACTTTGGATAAGTCATTTAGTATTTGTTGTTTCTTCATTTATAAAAATGGATTAATATTAGATCTGCCATATATTGTGAGGGCAATTGAGATGGAAAGTAAAGTGCATAGTACACAATAAGCACTCAGTTAACAGTAGGTATTACTACTGTATGCATTTTCTTTTAAGAGGCATTATTCCATAGTGGAAAAAGCAGGATTTTTGGAGTCTTGTTGAGTTGCTTCTGAGTTTTGTCTCAGCTATATACTAACACTGTGACCTTGGGCAAATTACTTAACTATTCTTTTCCTGTTTTCATATCTCTAAAATGAGGATAATAGCTACCTTGTAGAGTTTTTAGAAGTATTATAAATACATAGATACTCAGTAAATGGTAATTATTATTGGCACGATACCTGTTATTCAGGTCAATAGTATTTTCTTGGCAATGTGAGCCAGCTAGCTAGATTTTTTTCCATGACACTGATGGCTGTCTGAATTGAGGACTTAGTCTACAGTCAAGTCAATTATGCTCTTTCTATGAAAATAAAACTTATAATAACAGCTTAACATTTACTTAATAATATTTCCTTTTATTTAATCTATTTTTAAAATGTTTTTTTATTTATTTATTGAGTGAGAGAGAGAGGAAAGAGGGAGACAGAGGATCCTAAACAGGCTCTGTGCTGACAGCAGAGAGCCCGATGTGGAGCTCCAACTCACGAGCTGTGAGATCATGACCTGAGCTGGAGTCAGACCCTTAACCGACTGAGCCACCCAGGAATCCCCTATAATATTTTCATGTGAAATGCAAATTAATTTATATTAGGGTATACTTTTTTTCTATTGTCTTATTGATTTTTGCAGAACAAAGGCAAATGCAATGTCTATTTGGGTTTGAGACAAGGAGATGCTATTCTCACTTCCCCTGGATGCTTCCTATCCTCTGTATCCTGGAAGAGAGAAATCCTCACATGGGACTGTTTCTAGGATGTAAAGGCTTTATAGAGAAGTGACAGTCATCTGCCTATTTGGGGTAGACAGCTTAGAACTTATCTTGCCTAGAAAACAGAGAACTCCTGATCAAAAGTGTTAGGTGAATGTTGTTACATTCTTTATTGTATGACGAAAGCTGTCAGTGGGACCAGGCAACTCAGTTTCCAGCCCAGGTCTGCAAAGGCATAAGCAGTTTTCCCATGGGAGGATCCAGCTGTTAGAATTTACTGAACACCAGTGACCACTCTGAAAAGAACAGATAATCAGCCACTCTGAACTGAAACTACAACAGGCTTTCACAAATTTGCGGATGTAGAGACTGTTTATGGAGGATGTTACCAAAGGGTCTCCGTGTCCAGATACTCAAATCCCATGGCTTATTAGGGTGACAGTGTATATACCTGGATCCCCCCGCACCCCCCTCCCACTTTTTGTTTTGAGGAAAGAAATCTTGGAACATACAGAAACTACAGCTTAATAATAGATTCTTGGTAAACACAAAACTTGTGATGAATAAGTCATTTTATATATAATTTTCCTTATCTTTTTGGAAGGTTTTGCATGTAAATGTCAGTTACATGGATTTTTTTTTTTTTTCTGAGATCTAATTCACATACCATAAAATTCTCCATTTTAAAGTATACAGTTGGGTGGTTTTTAGTATGTTCACAAGATTGTATACCACTAATTCCAGGTAGAGTATACATTTTTAAGAAAGGCATATCTTTTACCACATTTAGATGAACTTACCTCTGATTTTCTTTTCTGCTTTAAGAAACCCTATTTTGTCAGGGGCCCCTGGGTGGCTCAGTTGGTTAAGCATCTGACTTTTGGCTCAGGTCATGACCTCATGGTTCATGGGTTCAAGGCTCTGTGCTGACAGCTTGGAGCCTGGAGCCTGCTTCGGATTCTGTGTCTCCTTCTCTCTCTATGCCTCCCATGCTCACGCTCTGTCTCTGTCTCTCAAAAGTAACTAAATGTAAAAAAAGAAAAAAAGAAACCCTATTTTTGTCTTTGGGCTTATCTCTGCCTTTTATTAAGTCATTTGGAGTGTTGGCTGTAGTCTCGGTTTAGAGTGCTTGGTGGAGCCAATGGGTTTTCGCAGTAGTCACTGGTTGGTACTCAGTAAACTCCCAACACCTGGATTTTCTTTTTTTTTTTAAATTTAATAAAAAAAAGTTTAGAGAGAGAACACGAGCAGGGGAGAGGGGCAAAGGGAGAGAGAGAGAGAGAGAGAGAGAGAGAGAGAGAGAGAGAGAATGAATCTTAAGCAGGCTCCACACTCAGCTCAGAGCCTGACTTGGGGCTTAATCTCCTGACCTGAGGTGAAAATCAAGAGACACTCAACTGACTGAGCCGCCCAGGCACCCTTATCTCTCTCTTTTTTAGAAGTTTATTTCTTTATTTAAGTAGTTTCTACCCCCAGTGTGGGGCTCAGATTTCACAACCCTGAGATCAATAGTGACCTGCTTTTCCGACTGAGCCAGCCAGGCACCCCAGCTTGAGGGAGAACTTTCACCAGTTTCAAGAAGTCCTCAAACACCTATCTCTGCACTAATTTCGTTTTTATTCTATTTCAGAATAAGAGAAGATAGAAAATAATATCATTTTGGATGACTTTGCCATAAGGCTGAATGATGGTTATTCTTTGACAGTGGAGTGTTTGTTTGATAACTTAATTATTCACTTCTTCCTCCTGCATGAATAATTAAGTTTTACCATAAAAGTTATTTTTTTTAGACCAGATAAAGATGTTTTTCCTTAGCAACTCATGATACTGTCATGCATGCATTTTTGTAAATTGCTATAGTTCTCTTAAATAATTCCCTTCATTTTTAGAGAAGCTTTATTTACCATTCCATCTGAACATTTTCTTTTTTTTAATATTTTTATTATTTTTGAGACACAGAGAGACAGGGCGTGAGCAGGGGAGGGGCAGAGAGAGAGGGAGACACAGAATCCCAAGCAGGCTCCAGGCTCTGAGCTGTTAGCACAGAGCCTAATGCGGGGCTCGAACTCACCAACCGTGAGATCATGACCTGGGCCGAAGTCGGACACTTACCCAACTGAGCCACCCAGGCGCCACCCATCTGAACATTTTCAGTGAGATTTGTACAGGGCATTATAATTTTCCAACACATTTACTTTCCTTGGGCAATGAAAATATGTTTGTTTTTACATCTGAGAGAGATCAACAATAGTTACAGAATTTAGCTTTGTCTATTTTGTCTACCCTATTATATCTCAAAATTAAAAAAAATAAAAAAAATGTTTTTTTTTTTTTGAGAGAGGGGGAGTGAGTGAGTGGGGGAGGGGCAGAGAGAGAGGGAGACACAGAATCCAAAGCAGGTTCCAGGCTCTGAGCTGTCAGCACAGAGCCTAATGTGGGGCTGGAACCCACGAACCTGAGGTCATGACCTGAACTGAAGTCGGAACCTTAACTGAATGTGCCATCCAGGCACACCTACCCTATTATATGTCTTAATAGCAGGTTCTCTGAAAAACAATTTAGGTGTTATATTCCAGTTTACTGTTATTTTTGACTTAAAGTAAAATGTAATTCTCATTAACTGCAAAGCATATCTCCTCAAGTTCTTTAACTTTAATGAAGTCAAAACTTTTTTTCCTTCCCTTCCCTCCCCTCCCCTCCCCTCCCCTCCCCTTTCCTTTCCTGTTTCAAGAACAATTCTTTACCCTTTCTCTGACACCTGCAATCTCTTATAGACCTTATATCTCTATGCCATATTGTCCAGAGGGAGGACAGCTTCTCTCTCCTACTGCATTCTCTTTGTGGGTTTAATCTGATGAGACAGTTTAGTTCTTAAATTCTTTCCTGTACTGTTCAAAGGAAAATGCCATGTTAATTGGCTTAAAGCTCCTTTTGGAACAAAGTGTTACAGTAAAAGGTATTAAGTTAATTGGCTTAGATTCAGTTAGAGGCCTGCCCCCTCTCTTCCTCCTGCATCCTTATCCCCACCACCAGATGCTCTGGGGCTGCTGTACAACTGAGGGAGAGAGAGAATGGAAACTAGAAAATACATAATATGGATGTTGGTCATTTGTATTTTTATGTTCTTTAGTTCATTTCTATTGGAGTACTCATCTTTTTTTTTTTCTTTCCGTAACAACTTGTTATAATACCATTTGTCATGTTCCAAACTTTTGCCTTTATTTATCTTACTAAATTTTTTTTAATGTTTATTTATTTTTGAGAGAGGGGAGCAGACAGAGGGAGACAGAGGTTCTGAAACAGGCTCCACACTGACAGCAGAGAGCCCAATGAAAGGCTCGAACTCAAAAATTGTGAGATCATGACTTGAGTGAGTCATCACTGAGCCACCTAGACAACCCAACCCAAACTCTAGCCTTTAAATGTTGCTCTTATTATATAATATGCAGAAGTCTTAAAATTTTATGAAGTTACATTTATCAGTCTTTTTATTCATGATTTCTTCCTTTGCATTATGCTTATTTCTTTCCTACCCTGATAACAGAAATAGTTGTAGTTTTTTTCTTAGTCATTTAACAAAAAATCAAAATCCTTTTGATGTTTGTTTTGAGTTTGGTTTCTGGTAGGTGTCACTTTGAATTTTTTCCCTAATAGCCATTTGTCCCACCACCTTCTTATTGAATAATCCCTCCTTTCAGTAATGTTTTGAATGAACCTGTCCTTTCACAAATGCTTTGTAATTTGCCACTTTTATTGGATACCAAAATCTCATGCTGGGAAGCTCTTGAATTCTCTATTCTGTTTCTTTGATTTGCCTGCAATTTCTTATATCACTCTTAAGTAATTTCAATTAATCTTTCTATCTGGTGATTATACCTTCTTTCCCTTTCCCCATATTTTCTTGATTGTTTTCCCCCATGTTTTCTTCCAGATGTTGACACTACTTTATATGTGTTTACTGAGTACATGATATATGTCAATTTTTTTTACATGTGTTAGCATGTTCAGTCCTCATAACAAGCCAATGATGTTGGTGTTATGTCACAATTTTACAGATGAAGAAATTGAGATACAGATGGGTTTAATACTTAGTTTAAGAGCACATTAAAGCTGAGGAACTAGGAATCAAGCGCTGGTAGTCTGACTATAGAGCTCATGTCCTTAACCACTATCCCAAAGGTTACATCATTGTGTGAATTTTCAAGTAACTTTTTTTTTTTTTTTTTAAGTAATCTCTATACCCAACGTGGGGCTGAAATCAAGAGTTGCATGCTCTACTGACTGAGCCAGGCAGGCACTCCCACAAGAACTGCTTTTTAAAGTTTTGATGGAATTAGATTGAACCTGTAAATCATCTGGCATCTTTACAATATAGTTATATAATAGTCTGTTTTCTGAATTCTGCTATCCTGGAAACTTATATGTATCTGTGTTTATTGGAGATGTTAAGTACTTAGGTAGAATTTACTAGTATTTTTTGTAAGTACTCTCTGTATAAGAAGTTTATTCTTACTGGCTTTCTGAATGGGTTCCTCTCACCCTCTTTTTGGTGTAATGAGATACTACTGGCCTAAAAGAAAGCTATTGAATTTGTGTATTTTGTATCTGGCAGGCTTGCTTAAAAATAAAAACACATGGGGCGCCTTGATGGCTCAGTCGGTTAAGAGGCTGACTTTGGCTCAGGTCATGATCTCACGGTGGGTGAGTTCAATCCCTGAGTCGGGCTGTGTGCTGACAGCTTGAAGCCTGAACTCTGCTTCAAATTCTGTCTCCCGATTCTGGGAAGATGGCGGCGTAGGAGGACGCTGGGCTCACCGCGCGTCCGGCTGATCACTTAGATTCCACCTACACCTGCCTAAATAACCCAGAAAACCGCCAGAGGATTAGCAGAACGGAGTCATCGGACCCAAGTGCAGACGAGAGGCCCACGGAAGAGGGTAGGAAGGGCGGCGAGGCGGTGCGCGCTCCACGGACTGGCGGGAGGGAGCCGGGGCGGAGGGGCGGCTCGTCAGCCAAGCAGAGCCTCCGAGTGCGGCTTGCAAAAGCGGAGGGGCCTGACGGACTGTGTTCCGACAGCAAGCGCGACTTAGCGTCTGGGAGGTCATAAGTTAACAGCTCTGCTCGGAAAGCGGGAAGGCTGGAGGACAAAGGGAGGGTGAGCTGCGGAGCCCCCGGACGACAGAGCTCAGTTTGGCGGGGAACAAAGGCGCTCGCCAGCGCCATCTCCCCCGCCCATCCCCCAGCCAAAATCCCAAAGGGAACCGGTTCCGGCCAGGGAAATTGCTCGCTCCGCGCAAACACCCAACTCTGTGCTTCTGCGGAGCCAAACCTCCAGCAGCGGATCTGACTCCCTCCGGCTGCCACAGGGCCCCTCCTGAAGTGGATCACCTAAGGAGAAGCGAGCTGAGCCTGCCCCCCCTGCCACCGTGCACCTTGCCTTCCCACCCCAGCTAATACGCCAGATCCCCAGCATCACAAGCCTGGCAGTGTGCAAGTAGCCCAGACGGGCCACGCCACCCCACAGCGAATCCCGCCCCTAGGAGAGGGGAAGAGAAGGCACACACCAGTCTGACTGTGGCCCCAGCGGTGGGCTGGGGGCAGACATCAGGACTGACTGCGGCCCCGCCCACCAACTCCAGTTATACACCACAGCACAGGGGAAGTGCCCTACAGGCCCTCACCACACCAGGGACTATCCAAAATGACCAAGCGGAAGAATTCCCCTCAGAAGAATCTCCAGGAAATAACAACAGCTAATGAGCTGATCAAAAAGGATTTAAATAATATAACAGAAAGTGAATTTAGAATAATAGTCATAAAATTAATCGCTGGGCTGGAAAACAGCATACAGGACAGCAGAGAATCTCTTGCTACAGAGATCAAGGGACTAAGGAACAGTCACGAGGAGCTGAAAAACGCTTTAAATGAAATGCAAAACAAAATGCAAACCACCACGGCTCGGATGGAAGAGGCAGAGGAGAGAATAGGTGAACTAGAAGATAAAGTTATGGAAAAAGAGGAAGCTGAGAAAAAGAGAGATAAAAAAATCCAGGAGTATGAGGGGAAAATTAGAGAACTAAGTGATACACTAAAAAGAAATAATATACGCATAATTGGTATCCCAGAGGAGGAAGAGAGAGGGAAAGGTGCTGAAGGGGTACTTGAAGAAATAATAGCTGAGAACTTCCCTGAACTGGGGAAGGAAAAAGGCATTGAAATCCAAGAGGCACAGAGAACTCCCTTCAGACGTAACTTGAATCGATCTTCTGCACGACATATCATAGTGAAACTGGCAAAATACAAGGATAAAGAGAAAATTCTGAAAGCAGCAAGGGGTAAACGTGCCCTCACATATAAAGGGAGACCTATAAGACTCGTGACTGATCTCTCTTTTGAAACTTGGCAGGCCAGAAAGAATTGGCACGAGATTTTCAGTGTGCTAGACAGAAAAAATATGCAGCCGAGAATCCTTTATCCAGCAAGTCTGTCATTTAGAATAGAAGGAGAGATAAAGGTCTTCCCAAACAAACAAAAACTGAAGGAATTTGTCACCACTAAACCAGCCCTACAAGAGATCCTAAGGGGGACCCTGTGAGACAAAGTACCAGAGACATCACTACAAGCATAAAACATACAGACATCACAATGACTCTAAACCCGTATCTTTCTATAAAACACTGAATGTAAATGGATTAAATGCACCAACCAAAAGACATAGGGTATCAGAATGGATAAAAAAACAAGACCCATGTATTTGCTGTCTACAAGAGACTCATTTTAGACCTGAGGACACCTTTAGATTCAGAGTGAGGGGATGGAGAACTATTTATCATGCTACTGGAAGCCAAAAGAAAGCTGGAGTAGCCATACTTATATCAGACAAACTAGACTTTAAATTAAAGGCTGTAACAAGAGATGAAGAAGGACATTATATAATAGTTACAGGGTCTATCCAGCAGGAAGAGCTAACAATTATAAATGTCTATGCACCGAATACCGGAGCCCCCAAATATATAAAACAATTACTTATAAACATAAGCAACCTTATTGATAAGAATGTGGTAATTGCTGGGGACTTTAACACCCCACTTACAGAAATGGATAGATCATCTAGACACATGGTCAATAAAGAAACAAGGGCCCTGAATGAGACACTGGATCAGATGGACTTGACAGATATATTTAGAACTCTGCATCCCAAAGCAACAGAATATACTTTCTTCTCGAGTGCACATGGAACATTCTCCAAGATAGATCATATACTGGGTCACAAAACAGCCCTTCATAAGTTTACAAGAATTGAAATTATACCATGCATACTTTCAGACCACAATGCTATGAAGCTTGAAATCAACCACAGGAAAAAGTCTGGAAAACCTCCAAAAGCGTGGAGGTTAAAGAACACCCTACTAACGAATGAGTGGGTCAACCAGGCAATTAGAGAAGAAATAAAAAAATATATGGAAACAAACGAAAATGAAAATACAACAATCCAAACGCTTTGGGACGCAGCGAAGGCAGTCCTGAGAGGAAAATACATTGCAATCCAGGCCTATCTCAAGAAACAAGAAAAATCCCAAATACAAAATCTAACAGCACACCTAAAGGAAATAGAAGCAGAACAGCAAAGGCAGCCTAAACCCAGCAGAAGAAGAGAAATAATAAAGATCAGAGCAGAAATAAACAATACAGAATCTAAAAAAACTGTAGAGCAGATCAACGAAACCAAGAGTTGGTTTTTTGAAAAAATAAACAAAATTGACAAACCTCTAGCCAGGCTTCTCAAAAAGAAAAGGGAGATGACCCAAATAGATAAAATCATGAATGAAAATGGAATGATTACAACCAATCCCTCAGAGATACAAACAATTATCAGGGAATACTATGAAAAATTATATGCCAACAAATTGGACAACCTGGAAGAAATGGACACATTCCTGAACACCCACACTCTTCCAAAACTCAATCAGGAGGAAATAGAAAGCTTGAACAGACCCATAACCAGCGAAGAAATTGAATCGGTTATCAAAAATCTCCCAACAAATAAGAGTCCAGGACCAGATGGCTTCCCAGGGGAATTCTACCAGACGTTTAAAGCAGAGATAATACCTATCCTTCTCAAGCTATTCCAAGAAATAGAAAGGGAAGGAAAACTTCCAGACTCATTCTATGAAGCCAGTATTACTTTGATTCCTAAACCAGACAGAGACCCAGTAAAAAAAGAGAACTACAGGCCAATATCCCTGATGAATATGGATGCAAAAATTCTCAATAAGATACTAGCAAATCGAATTCAACAGCATATAAAAAGAATTATTCACCATGATCAAGTGGGATTCATTCCTGGGATGCAGGGCTGGTTCAACATTCGCAAATCAATCAACGTGATACATCACATTAACAAAAAAAAAGAGAAGAACCATATGATCCTGTCCATCGATGCAGAAAAGGCCTTTGACAAAATCCAGCACCCTTTCTTAATAAAAACCCTTGAGAAAGTCGGCATAGAAGGAACATACTTAAACATCATAAAAGCCATTTATGAAAAGCCCACAGCTAACATCATCCTCAATGGGGAAAAACTGAGAGCTTTTTCCCTGAGATCAGGAACACGACAGGGATGCCCACTCTCACCGCTGTTGTTTAACATAGTGCTGGAAGTTCTAGCATCAGCAATCAGACAACAAAAGGAAATCAAAGGCATCAAAATTGGCAAAGATGAAGTCAAGCTTTCGCTTTTTGCAGATGACATGATATTATACATGGAAAATCCGATAGACTCCACCAAAAGTCTGCTAGAACTGATACATGAATTCAGCAAAGTTGCAGGATACAAAATCAATGTACAGAAATCAGTTGCATTCTTATACACTAACAATGAAGCAACAGAAAGACAAATAAAGAAACTGATCCCATTCACAATTGCACCAAGAAGCATAAAATACCTAGGAATAAATCTAACCAAAGATGTAAAGGATCTGTATGCTGAAAACTATAGAAAGCTTATGAAGGTAATTGAAGAAGATTTAAAGAAATGGCAAGACATTCCCTGCTCATGGATTGGAAAAATAAATATTGTCAAAATGTCAATACTACCCAAAGCTATCTACACATTCAATGCAATCCCAATCAAAATTGCACCAGCATTCTTCTCGAAACTAGAACAAGCAATCCTAAAATTCATATGGAACCACAAAAGGCCCCGAATAGCCAAAGGAATTTTGAAGAAGAAGACCAAAGCAGGAGGCATCACAATCCCAGACTTTAGCCTCTACTACAAAGCTGTCATCATCAAGACAGCATGGTATTGGCACAAAAACAGACACAGAGACCAATGGAATAGAATAGAAACCCCAGAACTAGACCCACAAACGTATGGCCAACTCATCTTTGACAAAGCAGGAAAGAACATCCAATGGAAAAAAGACAGCCTCTTTAACAAATGGTGCTGGGAGAACTGGACAGCAACATGCAGAAGGTTGAAACTAGACCACTTTCTCACACCATTTACAAAAATAAACTCAAAATGGATAAAGGACCTAAATGTGAGACAGGAAACCATCAAAACCTTAGAGGAGAAAGCAGGAAAAGACCTCTCTGACCTCAGCCGTAGCAATCTCTTACTCGACACATCCCCAAAGGCAAGGGAATTAAAAGCAAAAGTGAATTACTGGGACCTTATGAAGATAAAAAGCTTCTGCACAGCAAAGGAAACAACCAACAAAACTAAAAGGCAACCAACGGAATGGGAAAAGATATTTGCAAATGACATATTGGACAAAGGGCTAGTATCTAAAATCTATAAAGAGCTCACCAAACTCCACACCCGAAAAACAAATAACCCAGTGAAGAAATGGGCAGAAAACATGAATAGACACTTCTCTAAAGAAGACATCCAGATGGCCAACAGGCACATGAAAAGATGTTCAGCGTCGCTCCTTATCAGGGAAATACAAATCAAAACCACACCCAGGTATAACCTCACGCCAGTCAGAGTGGCCAAAATGAGCAAATCAGGAGACTATAGATGCTGGAGAGGATGTGGAGAAACGGGAACCCTCTTGCACTGTTGGTGGGAATGCAAATTGGTGCAGCCGCTCTGGAAAGCAGTGTGGAGGTTCCTCAGAAAATTAAAAATAGACCTACCCTATGACCCAGCAATAGCACTGCTAGGAATTTACCCAAGGGATACAGGAGTACTGATGCATAGGGGCACTTGTACCCCAATGTTCATAGCAGCACTGTCAACAATAGCCAAATTATGGAAAGAGCCTAAATGTCCATCAACTGATGAATGGATAAAGAAATTGTGGTTTATATACACAATGGAGTACTACCAGGCAATGAGAAAAAATGAAATATGGCCTTTTGTAGCAACGTGGATGGAACTGGAGAGTGTTATGCTAAGTGAAATAAGCCATACAGAGAAAGACAGATACCATATGGTTTCACTCTTATGTGGATCCTGAGAAACTTATCAGGAACCCATGGGGGAGGGGAAGGAAAAAAAAAAAAAAAAAAAGGACGTTAGAGTGGGAGAGAGCCAAAGCATAAGAGACTGTTAAAAACTGAGAACAAACTGAGGGTTGATGGGGGGTGGGAGGGAGGGGAGGGTGGGTGATGGGTATTGAGGAGGGCACCTTTTGGGATGAGCACTGGGTGTTGTATGGAAACCAATTTGTCAATAAATTTCATATATAAAAAAAATAAAATATTCAAGATCAAAAACAAAAAAAAAACAAATTCTGTCTCCCTCTGTCTCTGCCCCTCTCCTGCTCACCCTCTGTCTCTCTTTTTCAAAATAAACATTAATATGAATAAATAAAAACAATACTGATCATCTATTTTCATAGAGAATATATTTCAGAAAATGTTTAAAAAAATAAATCTCTAATCTGATAGATTTATGTGTGTGTGTGGGGGGGATGGATGTATTCTATTTATAGGTAGCTAAGAAAATGTGAAAACTCTAGATAATAGTTAGATACTGCTTTTAGGTTGGTTGAGATTCTTTCCAGGGATTCACGGTCCCTGGGGAGGGAGGCCCAGTTACTTACTTCACGGTCCCTGGGGAGGGAGGCCCAGTTACTTACTGTACTGTTGGCCAGGAAGCTTTTGCATGGGATTACACCCCTGTCCATGGTAGCGGTGAAGATAGGCATTTTACTTGATGGGCATTGCTGCAGAGGAGATCTGGCCTTTTTCCTCAGGGGCTGATGATGTTATCACAGAAGAGCAGGAAATAATTTTTGTCCTGTGGATGTAAATTGCTGCCTTTGGCATGAGAAAGGCAGAGAGTGTCATTATATAAAGTACAAAACTATCAAATGCGTGAAAGTAGAGAACATTTGTGATAATAACAACCAGCACTGTTTTGTGTACTTCATGTGCTCTAAGAACTGTTATTTTTCTGAAATCTTTTATTAGTTGGAATAGATTTTCAGTTGATGCTTTCAGATTGTGATAGTTTATATAATAATATTACTATAAAGGTATACTGGAACAAAACCAGAAATATTTTGACATGTAGTATTCTCATTTTTACATTTTAAACAGTCTATGATTGTAGCTTTGAAGTCCCTATTGTCCTGAGTATTTAGTGCTTTTTAATTTCATTCAGTACATATTTATATAGTGTTTACCATGCGTCAGACATTCTTTTAGGTGTTGGGGAAGCATCAGTGCACCAGACAGATCATCTGTTTTAGTCAGGGTTGGGGAATGTTTGTCAATAAATGAGCAATTAGGATTCCCTCTACTTGACATAAACTCTTACTGATACTCAGTTTTACTGTATTTTTGTCAGAGAAGTATCCTAAACTATCTCTACTCTAACAATTTGAGTGTGTGTGTGTATGTGGTGTGTGAGAAAATGAATCTTTATGTTTGGCCAGAATGATAGTGTTTACGTACATATCTATTAATGAACCATACCAATTAAACTTCATGTCTGTATCCTCATTTCTTAGAAGACACTTGATTTGTTAACAGCTAATTGTCTTCTGCTTGAATTGTCTGTCAGCTTTTCATTGTATTTTGAACAGTTTTTGCTCTGTGGATTTGATATTACACTATTTGGTGTATATAGGCTTTTGACTAAGAGATTTTTCAGTGTGACTTGTACTGCTTATCAATATAAAAATACCTCATTTGTCCTGTTTAATGCTTGTAGGCCAAATTATACTCTGATATTGAATCTGCCTATCTCAGTATCTTTTTTATTTTAATTTACCTGATATGATTTGTCCTTTTCCCCCCAGCTTTCCATGTTCTTTTAAGTATGTCTCTTTGAAGTATATGTTAGCTTGAATCACATGAAATTACCATTTCTGTAGGTCAAAAAAAGTCATGTATTGGTGATTTCATATGGTCCAACCATGGTTAGCCACCAGCTTTTTTTTTTTTTTTTTTTTTTAGTACTCATCATATTTTGACCCCATTTAAGAATCTTTTTAAAAAAATTAAATTTTTTTTTAATTTTAGAGAGAGAGTGCAATCAGGGGAGAGGGGAAGAGGGAGAAAGAGAATGAGAATGTTAAGTGGGCTTCATGCCCAGCATGGAGCCTGATGTGGGGCTCCATCCCATGACCATGGATGGGATCATGACCTGAGCTGAAATCAAGAGTTGGACATTCAACTGATTGAGCCACATAGGTGCCCCAAGAATCGTATTTTATTTATTTATCAACGTTGATTCATATTAAAAAAAATTTTTTTTTAACATTTATTCACTTTTGAGAGACAGAGCATGGGCGGGGAAGGGGCAGAGAGAAGGAGACACTGAATCTGAAACAGGCTCCAGGCTCTGAGCTGTCAGCACAGAGCCCGACGCGAGGCTGTGAGATCATGACCTGAGCTGAAGTCAGACTCTCAACCGACTGAGCCACCCAGGTGCCCCTGTTTATTCATCTTTTGAGAGACAGAGACAGAGCATGAGTGAGGCGGGGGGAGGGCAGAGAGAGAGAGGGAGACACAGAATCCGAAGCAGGCTCCGGGCTCCGAGCTGTCAGCGCAGAGCCCAATGCGGGGCTTGAGCCCATGAACCGTGAGATCATGACCTGAGCTGAAGTCAGCCTCTCAACCAGCTGAGCCACCCAGTTGCCCCAAATCTCTTACTTTTTTTAATTCTTTAAATTTTTAAAAATGTTTTTATTTTTGAGAGAGAGAGAGAGAGTGTGTGTGTGAGTTAGTGAGTGGGTTAGAGGCAGAGAGAGAAGGGGACAGAGGAACTGAAGTGGGCCTGATGCGGGGCTCAAACTCATAAACTGTGAGATCGTGACCTGAGCCATAGTTGGCCACTTAACCAACTGAGCCACCCAGGTACCTCTCAGGAATCTTTTAATAGGTAGATAATATAGATACCAACAATAAGTAGCATTCATTAAGTTCTTAAATGTATTGTTTGTTCTAAGCACGTTACTTATGCTAGCTCGTTTTATATTTACAACAGTTCTGCGGGGGGGGGGGGTAACATGATCCTCCCTATTTTATAGCTTAAAAAAAATTAAGACATGGAGAGATTAAGTAATTTGCTCAAAGTCATAAAACTTGTCAGGGTAGAGGTTGTGATTCAAAACCAGTTATTCTCAGCTGTCAACGCTGACCACCTTGGCTTTGGCACCTATTAAGTTGAACTCTGAGCATTCAATTGGTAGTAACCATTTTGTTCTCCCAGATGTGATGGTGATGGTGGTGAATAAATCTGCATGAACAGGCTTCAGTTAATTATAAATGCCTGGTTCTTTCAGTAAGATTATACATCTCAGGGACTGATTCTAGGAAATTGACCTGTTTGTTGGTTCTGTGCTGTTCCGGGGGAAAAGTGCTGAGATTGTTATCACTTACCTAGCAGCTGGAGGGAGGCATGCACTAGATAGTCTTTTGAATAGTCAGGAAAGGCTAGAAAGTTATAAAAACAATAAGCAATGTGAAGAGAGAGCAGATTAGAGGTTGCTGGGGATAAGGAGGAATGGGGAGCGACTGCAAGTGGGTAAAGAGTTTCTTTTTGGAGTGATAAAAATGTTTTGAAATTAGACTGTGGTGATAGTTGTACAACCTTGTGAATGTACTAAAACCCACTGAATTATTTTTATTAAAAAATTTTTTTTAATGTTTATTTTTGAGAGAGAGTGCACGTGTGTGCACACACATGCACACGAGTTGGTGGGGGGTGGAGAGAGAGGGGGACAGAGGATCCCAAGCAGGCTCTGCACTGACAGCAGTGAGCCCGATGTGGGATTCAAACTCAGGAACCATGAGATCGTGAATGGAACCAGTCTGATACTTAATTGACTGAACCACCCAGGTGCCCCTCACTGAATTGTTTTTAGAAAGAAGAAAAAGAAAAGAGCAATGTGAGCTTTTTGGCAAATGCTGCAGCACTTTGGGTGGGGACTGAAGGCCAGGGGAGCTTGCCCCTCTTATGGGGAGGATGTATCTGACTTACTACTTTATTTTTAAAAATAAGCTTTATGTTTTAGAGCAGTTTTAGGCTCACAGCAAAAGTGAGCGGAAGACACAGATTTTTGTATATACCCTCTGCCTTCACACATGCGTAACCTCCATTATCAACATTTCTCATAGGATGGTACATTTGTTAGAATGGATGAATCTGCATTGTTACCGCTCAAAGTCCATAGTTTACATTAGGGTTCACTTTTCCTATGAATTTGGACAAATATATAATGACATATATCAACTATTTTAGTGTCATACAGAGTGTTTTCATTGCCCTAAAAATCCTCTTTTTTGTTCTTTGCTTCCTCAGCTCTTGTCAACCATTGATCTTTTTACTGTCTACATAATTTTGTCTTTTCTAGAATGTTATATAGTTGGACTCCTACAGTGTGCAGCTTTTTCACACTGGCTTATTTCACTTAGTAATGTACATGTAAGTTTCCTACATGTCTTTTCATGACTTGATAGTTTATTTCTTTTCAGCTCTGAATAATGTTTCATTGTCTGGATGTACTACAGTTTATCCATTTGCCTACTGAAGGGCTGTAGGACAGAAGGACTTTGTTGCTTCCAGGGTTTGGTAATTATCAGTAAGGCTGCTCTGAATATCCATGTGTGGGTTTTTGTGTGGACATTATCATATTTTCATTACCTTTTGGTAAATACCAAGGAGTGCTGGATTGTATGGTCAGAGTATGTTTGATTTTGTAAGAAACTGCCAAACTGTTCTCCACAGCGGATGTCCACTTTTCATTCCCTCCAGTAATGAATGGGAATTCCTGTCACTCCGTATTCTTACCAGCATCTGGTCTTGTTACTGTTCAGGATTTCAGCCCTTGTAATAGGTATGTAGTGGGATTTCATTGTTTTAATTTGCATTTTCCTGATGACATATGGAGCTTCATCTTATTTCATGGGCTTCGTTTTCATACGATTATTTGCCATGTTTGTATCTTTGATGAGGTAGGTGTCTGTTAAGATCTTTGTCCATTTTAAAAATCAGGTTATTTTCTTACTGAGTTTTGAGAGTTGTTTATTTTGGATCAGTTTTCTTTGTCAGATATCACTATTGCAAATATTTTCTCTTAGTTTGTGGCTTGTCTTTTCACTCTCTTGACAGTATCTTTGCAGAGTGGAAAATTTTAATTTTAATGAAGTCCATCTTATCAGTTTCTTTAATGGCTCATGCCTTTAGTGTTGTATCTTAAAGTCATCACCAGTGCAAAAGTCATCTAGATTTGCTTCTGCGTTATCTTTTATAAGTTTTATAGTTTTGATTTTACATTTACGTCTGTGATCTATTTTGAGTAATTTTTAAAAAATGTTTATTTTTGAGAGAGAGAGAGAGAGAGAGAATGAGAGAGAGAATGAGAGGGGGAGGGGCAAACAGAGAGGGAGACACAGAACCTGAAGCAGGCTCCAGGCTCTGAGCTGTCAGCACAGAGCCCCACTCGGGGCTCAAACTCAGGAGCTGTGAGATCATGACCTGAGCTGAAGTTGGATGCTCAACTGACTAAGCCACCCAGGTGCTCTAATTTTGAGTCAATTTTTGGGAAAGGAGTAAGGTCTGTGTCTGTATTCCTTATATTCTGGCATGGATGTCCAGTGTTTCTGTACCAATTGTTAAAAAGGCTGTCTTTTCTCCATTGTATTGCTTTTGCTCCTTTGTCAAAGATTGTCTGACTATATATGTATGAGTCTATTTCTGTGCTCTCTATTTTGTTCTGTTCATCTATTTATCTGTTCTTTTGCCAATAACACACTATCTTCATTACTTTCTCTTTATAGTAAGTCAGGTAGTGTCAGTCCCCAGATTTTGTTCTTCAGTATTGTATCAATTATTCTGGGTCTTTTGCCTCTTTCTGTAAACTTTAGAATTAGTTTTCGACGTCCACAGGGCATCTTTTTGGGATTTGGATTGGGATTGCATTGAATCTATAGATCAAGTTGGGAGGGACTGACAGCAATATTGAGTCTTCCTATACACAAACATGGAATATCTTTCCGTTTCTTTAGTTCTTCTTTGATATCTTACATCATAGTTTCCTAGCTTTTCCTCATATACGTCTTGTATATAATTTTTTAGATTTATACCCAAATATATAATTTCTGGGGTGCTATTGTAAATGGTATTGTGTTTTTAATTTCACTTGTTCATTGCTGGCATATAGGAAAGTGATTGATTTTTATGTTAACCCTGTAGCCTGCCACTTTGCTGTAATTGCTTGTTCTAGTAATTTTTTGGTCAGTTCTTTCAGATTTTCTACATAAACAATTATGTCATCTATGAACATATTCTTTATCAAGTTGAGGAAGTTCCCTTAATTCCTAGTGTACTAAGAGTTTTTATTATGAGAGTGTTAGATTTTGTGAAATGCTTTTCTCCATCTACTGATATAATCATGTGATTTGTCTTT
Source organism: Lynx canadensis (assembly GCF_007474595.2). Classification (NCBI taxonomy): domain Eukaryota; kingdom Metazoa; phylum Chordata; class Mammalia; order Carnivora; family Felidae; genus Lynx; species Lynx canadensis. The sequence goes on from NC_044319.2 coordinate 16,078,396, forward strand.
TGTAGCCAGTTGATGTGATTTTTGATTGTTGGATCAGTTTTGCATACCAGTTTTTGCAACTGTCACCCAGAAAACATCTCCAGATTGCCTGGTCTGGTGGCCAGCAGGGCTTATCCTTGTGGTCCCACAAGACTGTCTATATTTATGTACTTGAAAACCTGCTGCCTGAGGGTCTGGCTTCTAATCAACCTGAATCTAGGTGCTGACTAATATTCCCTCCTGCTCCCCATTCTGGGACACAGACAGGTCTCAGCATATCCTCAACAACTGGGAGCTATTAAAAATAAAATAGGCTGAGGTACCTGGGTGGCTCAGTTGGTTAAGTGTCTGACTCTTGGTTTCAGCGTAGGTCATGATCTCAGGGTTTGTGAGTTCCAGCCCCCCATTGGGCTTGGTGCTGACAGCATGGAGTCTGGGATTCTTTTTCTCCCACTCTCTGCCCCTCCCCTGCTTGTGTGTGCCCTCTCTTTCCCTAAATAAATAAATAAATAAATAAATAAATAAATAAATAAAGTGCATACCCTCTCTCACCCCAAACAAACAAACAAACTAAAAGAAAAATAGGCTGCTTGGACAATCACAAAGGTTCAAGAGACAACCAGTATGATTGAATGATAAGGTTCATCTCTTACATGAGACCACTCTTTCAAGAGTGGGAGAGGTGGCAGTTTTATCTAAAACAGGAATAAACATAGAAAGTCAAACAATGAGGAAAAAGAGGAGTAGGTTCCAAATGAATAAGATAAAACCTCAGAAAAATGGCTTAATGAAACGGAGATAAATAATTTACATGATAAAGAGTTCAAAGTAATGATCATAAAGATGCTTACTGAACTTAGGAGAAGAATGGTGAACACAGTAAGAACTTAAAGAGTTAGAAAATATAAAGAACTACCAAATAAAGTCACAGAACTGAAGAATACAATAACTGGTCTGCAAAATATAATGGAGGAGTTCAACAGCAGGCTAGATGAAGCAGGAGAAAGGATCAGTGAACTCAAAGATAGGGTAGTGGAACTCATTCAATCAGAGCAGGAAAATGAAAAGAGAATGAAAAAAAGTGAAGCTAGCTTAAGGGACCTATGGGACAACATCAGGTGGTCTAACATTCATATTATAGGGGTCCCAGAAGGAGAAGAGAGAGAAATGGGCAGACTTATTTGAAGAAATGGTGGCTGAAAACTTTCCTAACCTAGAGAAGGCAATGGACAATTAGATCAGGAAGTCTAGAAAGTTCCAGAAAAGATGAACCTAGAGAGACCCACACCAAGACACATGATATAATAAAATGTCAAAAGTTAAAGAGAGAATCTTAAAAGCAGCAACAGGAAAACAACTTGTTACATACAGAGGAACTCCTATAAGATTATCATATTTTTTTAGCAAAAACTTTGCAGGCTTGAAGGGAGAGGCATGATATATTCAAAGTGCTGAAGGAAAGAAACTTCCACCTGGCAAAGTTATTCAGAATTGAAGGATATGAGATAAAGAGTTTTCCAGACAAAAGTAAAGGAGTTCATCATCACTAACTCAGCCTTACAAGAAATGTTAAAGGAACTTCTTTAAGCTGAAGACGAAGTTCCCAAGGTTGTAACAAGAAAACATATAAAAGTATAAATCTCACTGGTAAACATATAGTAAGGTAGTTGACTAATCACTGACAAAGTTAGTTTGAAGGTTAAATGACAAAAGTAGTAAAAATAACTATAACTACAATAATTAGTTAAGGGCTATACAAGATAAGATGTAAAAGGTGCCACCAAAAACATAAAAGGCAGCATATAGGAGGATAAAATATAGAGCTTTAGAATGCATTCAAACTTAAATTGTTATCAACTTAAAATAGATTGTTACAGGTTGTTATATGTAAGCCTCATGGTAACCACAAAGCAAAAATATATAGTGGATACACAGAAGATAATGAGAAGGGAATCTAAGCATACCACTAAAAAAACCCTCATCAAATCACAAAGGGAAAGAGCAAGAGAAGAGAGGAATTACAAAGCCTTCAGAAAACAATAAAATGACAGTAAGTACAGATCTACCAGTAATTACTTTAAATGTAAATGGACTAATTTTCCAATCAAAAAGCATAGGGTGCTGAATGGATTAAAAAAAAAAAGATCCATTTATATGCTGCCTACAAGAGACTCACTGCAGATGTGAGGACACAAACACACTGAAAGTGAGGGATTGAAAAAGATGTTCCATGCAAATGGAAACCTCTCAGACTTGCCCACACCGAGCCTCAATTACAGTTTAAGTTTTCCTACCTCAGCACTGATTCCCATGGAAGTTTCTGCTCCAGTGGGTTATGATTCTCTATATTTACCTGACAGTCTGTTCAGTTTTGGGGGCAGCAGTTTGTCTTGTCACTTCACCTGTCTTTTGGAGCTAAGAACAGTTGTTGATTTTTTAATTTGTATAGCTTTTTACTGGTTATTAGCATGAAGTGGCTATTTCTGAGCTTCTTAATATGTGGAACTGGAAACCAGAAATCCAGCTTTATTTTTGTGTTCTTACATTTAAGGAAATTTGTGGTTTTTTGCCTCTGTTTGTTGATTGTTTTTGGTCACGATTAGTATAGTGCAGAATCCTTTCACTTTCATGTGACAGGCTTTTGGTTTTCCTTTCACATCCATCTGGCTTTATGTTCTTAAAATTTTATGTGTTTTTGCTGTTGCCTTATTTCTGCTATCTCTTTTTGTGTGAGTAGATTATGGTTCTTAATTCTTTATCCAAGTAATAGAGAAGATGATACACGGTTTCTTTTTATTCTACTACTGGTTATATATGTGTTCTGTGAAAACATTTGCAACAAACTGTTTCTTTAATTTTCAATATGGAGATTCAAGATATAGTTGATTTTCTTTATTTGTGGTAGTTATGTTCTTACACAGCTACTACAAACACTGAATTAGCAAATACTAAAGTAGTTCCTAGGGGACATGTACAATTAGGTTCCTGTGAGCTTCTAATCACAACGTTTTTATCAACTGATGAACACATTACCTTGTTTTATGTACAGTTCTGTTTAAAGCGATCTTCTTTAATATATGTTTAATATGTAGATTTAACTCATGGCTGAAGGAAGCTTATCTAATGCAGTTTTTTCATATGTCACATCATCATGTTCTTGTGCTTAGGAACACCAGACAGCCCTTCAGCACTATAGTTGGGGACATTTGAAATAGTAAAATGTAAAAACATGACAATAAATAGACTGTGAAAAGGACACTTGTTTAGAGTTTGAGAGCTGAAACAAGAAGGCAGAGCATTGCCTTGTTCACCTTCAGCTGGAAGCATGTGTATTGGGCGACTCAAATTTTTTTGCCACATTGTGCATGTCTGCAAATAACTTCTAAAATGCTGTAAATATTGATTTTGGGATTACAGGTAAGTTTTAGTAAGTGAATTTACAAATACAAAATCTGTGAATAGTAAGGATCAACCATATCTGTTAACTCTGAAGGTAAAAAATCTTATGTATGTAAATGTATATCTATTTTTGTCTTTCTTGTTAGGGTTTTGTTGATAACTCTGTTATTTTGACCCAAAGTGTTATTTTTCAGTGTGTAAAATCAGTTTTTTCAGGAATTTTTTACATTTAATGTTTTATGACTCATCAACAGTAGTTGTTAGTCTTAGTACTGTGTAATCGATTTTATTCACTCTTTGTTCTTTGTAGACTAGCTTCCATGTCTTTTTAAATTTTGTTTCTTGTTAGCCTGAAATATATAGTTGGGTAATTATCTTCATGGAGAGTTTATCATATGAGTGTTCTCTTTTCTGAATTTTTGTCCAGTTGAGAAGCAGTTGGTTTTGTATGTGTATAGGTATGGGGTTCTTGGGTTTTGATCTTTCTGTTTCACTCTGAAAATTTAAGGATTGCTTCATTATAATTTGTGTTGTACTTTCCCAGAGGAAAGGGTTACGTCTGAGATTAATAGAAGTCTGTTCTCCCTGGTCCTCCTCATTCTCCTCCCCTCTTCTCCTTTTCGTAGATAGTTCTTTATCACTCCTTGTTTTTCTGTAGGATTTCTAAAAAACATTTTTACTAGGCTGTATCTAGGTTTTAGCATGTTTTAATTATTTTTTCCTTGTGTACTCAAAATCTTTAGATGTCCCATTTCAGGTTTTCCTTCAATTAGAAACATTAGAAACATTTCATGTATATACATATAGATACGTACATACACACACACATATGAAACGGAACATGCTTTATTTAGCAAAAACTGGTGAGTGTGTATGTGGGAAGGCATGGCAGTAGTGTGCAGGGGCTGAAGGTGAGAGGGTCAGGGTGCATAGCATGGCTGAGATGTGACTCAGGGTAGAGGAGCTAGAGATCAGAAGACTGAGTTGGGCATTCTCTGGTAACTTATCACCTGGTCTTCTAAAGGCTATCTGAGGCTCAAGAGCCCCTGGGGTTTCTAGAGGCCTGACCAGTAAGAAGGGACTTCAGGGACAGTCTGAACAGCAGGCAGCCTTCACAGTGGTCCACAGCTCCAGGTTGGCCTCCAAGGTGGGGATGTCCAGGGTGGAGAAAGATCCAGAACCTGAAGCATCACATCCTTGGCTCCATCATTCAAAGGTGAGAAATACCAGCAGCAGAGCCCAAGAGAGTGTCTGAGTTTCTTGGTTAGGTTATCAGATTAGAAATATACTCCCTCCCGTCCAAAAGTGTGCGCGCACGCGTGCGCACACACAGATAAAAACAACCACAAGCTGTCTGGATCACTATCTTGATGGCTCCAGCTCAGGGGATTAGGCTCTATTGTCAAGGGAGTCCCCACTACCCTACTGGAACTAGACATAATTCTTAATGGGGTATTTGGAGGGACCCCAAGAGGTGACATGTGTGGCAGACACCAAGTATCGGGCCATATAATGGTATCCACTGTCCCCCTCCCCCCCGCCCCCAGAGGGGCAGGTGTGGCACAGTAGCCCCTCGCTCAGCAACAAGAGGCAAAGAGTTGCTCTACCTAGAAGGAGGAGGCCCCCAGCTCCGGCTTTTGGGCCTTGAGCACCCATGGGTTATTGAAGTCCCGGATGATGGTGTGGGCTGTCCAGCAGATGGGGATCAGGGTCAGGACTTCTGAGATGACAAAGATGATCCCAGAGAAAAGCATCAGACAGGCCTTGGACTCCTTGTCTTCCATGCAGGTGGTACCCTTGGCTCTAGTGAGGTGGACCAACGGACCAAGGAGAGTCAACAGGAGGGTGATGACGCAAAGGGCGCAGACAGTCTGCAGGTCCTGGGGCAGCATTAGCAGTGGGTTGTACACTTTGTACTTCATCTGGCCTGTGCTCTGCACCATGCAGGACATCCACGGCCCCTCCCATGCCACCTGGGCCACCATGGTGATGTTACTGATGAAGGCAGTCACCATCCACAAGGGACAGGGCACAGAATGCAGGAGCATTCATCCAGCCAAGCAGGGTTAGGATGATCTGCAGGGTCTGCAGACCACCGGAAGCCACAGCAAGTTTAAAGTTGAGAGGAGCTGCAAAGGAGCCCACAGGGATTTGTAGGAGCCGCCGATATTGTATATTTTAGAGAGACATTGTATAGTGGTTAAGACTATAAACTGAGGAGCCAGATTGCTTGGTTTCCAATTCCTGCCATGATACTAGTGTCTTTGGGCAAGGTTCTTAACATTTTGTGCCCTAGTTTATACATCTGTAAAATGGAGATAATAACAGACTTACTTTAAGATAGAATTAAAAGAGTTTATGTAAAGTGCTAAGAATAGTAACTGGTATAGTTAGGAATTGTTTTTATTATAGGCTTTATTACTATTCTCTCTTCAGCTTCCTCCCCCCGCCCCGGAATTGTTATTTTTTTAAATTTATGATTGCCTCTTTGGGATCTGATCTCATATTTCTCTTACCTCAGTGTTTGTATTTCTTAATTTTTTTGTCGAATCTAGGATAAACATTTGATTTTTTTGTCTTGTTTCTTTACTAATTTGTTCTGGTGGAATATCTAATCCAGACCTGGTGTGGTTTTGCCTTTGTTAATCATTTTATTTTGTCTCTGTGCAATTTCTCCTAATCTTCCTTCTTCATAACTTCCTGCTCTAGTTTCATGTATATAATTTTGTTTTGAGCATCAGTTAGAAATTTTATAAACATGTTTTCCTGTATCTTATAGTAAATCTATTTCTGAAGAAATTTGGTTTATTTAGTCAAGTGTCCATAATTTGAATTGTAGTATCTTTTTGGATGTGAAGTTTTTTTCTTCTTCATTTTTATAGTGGAAAATCTATGTTAGCCCAATATGGGTCATAACATAAGATAGAATTTGAGATGTATTATAAGAGATGGATCAAACTAAATCGTTAAATAAGTTGAAGGTAAGTGATACTGCTAAGACTCCTGTAATAACTGAGCCAGGGTTCATAGTGTCATAAAAACAATAAATGATAGTCACTAATATGTATTCAACTTTTTTTTTTAAAGTACCAGGAAGTATGCTCAGTGCTTTTACATGCATAATATCATTTAATTTTACCCCAACAACTCTTAGGTGGATTATTGTTTTTGCTGTTTTAAACTTGATGAAGTTGAAGGTTAGAGAGATTTACTTAATTAAGGTCATACAATTTGTAAATGGTGGAGGCAGGATTAAACTCAGTTGTGTGTATGCTGACTCTATTGGTTGAGGGCTTAACAGGTTTTAAGGCCTTAATTGTCAATATTTATTAGGGCTTGAACTCTTATAAGTAGGTTTAGTCCCAAACTCAGACACTGCCCCATCTCACCCGTGGTGGATGGTGGGAGTTGTGTTTAGATTCCTCTTGGTGAAAGAATTCCTCAATGCTCCATTTAATATACTTTGAAAAACCATGGAATTTGTTCACTTCTAAATTTGGGTTATTCATAAATAACTCCTCTGATGCACACAGGTAATCCTTCTCATTGCTGTACTACTTTATTACTTGTTTCTTAAGCAGAACACAGTACTGCTGATGTCTTGCTTTTAAAAAAATCTGTTGTGGTCTATATAGATATTCTTGGAGTTCTGGGCATATGGTTGGCACCTTTTCCTGGAGAGCAGAGAACCACAGTTTGTATGAATGTATTTTCTGTTTTTTTTTTTTTTTTTTTTAACAATTTTAAGATGGTTTTATTAATTTAAATTTTGAGAGAGACATGGTACGATTGGGAGAGGGGCAGAGAGAGAGGAAGACACAGAATCTGAAGCAGGCTCCAGGCTCTGAGCTGTCAGCACAGAGCCCGACGTGGGAATCCAGCCCACAAGCTGTGAGATCATGATCTGAGCTAAAGTTGGACATTTAACTGACTGAGCCACCCCAGGCTCCCCTATATGAATGTATTTTCATTGTTTGCCGTATTCCCTGTCACTTAATAATTGTTAGTTGAATGAGTACTGTATAAATTAAATTAGATAAGGAGATTCCAATAGTGTAAGTCCTTCAGGATGGGCATATTTAATGCGGTTGAATATGCATATCACAATCAGCTAGGATCTTTTTTCACAATACAGATTTTTTTTTTTTTTTTAAGTTTATTTACTTAGAACAAGCTCGGGAGGGGCAGAGAGAGAGAGAAAGAGAGAATCCCAAGCAGGGTCTACCCTGCCAGCATGGAGCCCAATGCGGGGTTCAAACTCACAATCTGTGAGGTCATGACCTGAGCTGAAATCTAGAATTGGATGTTTGAGCAGGCACTGCTTCACAATGCAGATTCTTATTATGACTAGTCCTTTTTCCTTTTCCTATCCATGATATTTGGGATTCAGGAAAAGAATGGTTCTAAGTGGTCGAGTATATTTGGAGACTGTAAAATGATTGAATGTTTGTTGTTTGTTTTTTTTTTTTTTTTAACGTAGGCTCCATGTCCAGCACAGAGCCCAACGTAGGGTTTGAACTCACGACTCTGATAATAGACCTGAACTGATGCTTCACTGAGCCACCCAGGTGCTCCATTTGAATATTTCTTTTCTTCTTGTTTTAAAGTTTATTTGAGACGGAGAAAACATGAGTGGGGTCAGGGGGGAGAGAGGGAGAGAGAATTCCAAGCAGGATCTGTGCTGACACAGCTCAGAGCCTGACATGGGGCTCGAACTCATGAACATGATCTGAGCTGAAATTAAGAGTCAAATGCTTATTAACTAACTGAGCCATCCAGGTGCCCCTGAATAGTTCATGATGAATAATTGCTGCTTTTTTTGTTTTTGATATTTAGGTGTTCGTGCTGTAATGATTAAAATGTGTATACGGTTTAGATCTTGTTTATAATAACTTTTAAGGGTTTCATGAAGTAATAACACATTATTGTCTAGTTCATTATGGAGTTATTTACTGTATTAAACCAGTCCTATAATGACTTTGCAGATTGTGATATTACTTTTGTCTTTTAGAACAGGAGAGACATAAATAATCCCTAGGTTGAAGGACTTGACTTAACGAGAGCAAATTTACGATAGGTGAATTTTTAACTCTTTGAAATGTGGTATAGTATTTTGGTTAATTAAGGTGATTGTTTAGGTTACATGAAAACAAATCTTTATAAAATGAAAATATTTGTAGTAATTAAAAAGGAATGAGATTATTTTGATCAGCAACAGGGTGCATTGTACTGTACTGGGAATTAATGGCATAAAAATATCTCTGGTACCTATTTCAGTTTGTTTTTATTAAGAATTTGAGATTTTCTGGCAAATAAGAGTAGAGGCAAGAGAAAAATCAAACTAAAATAGGTACTTGACATGTTTTTATATAAGCTCTTATGTAGGTGGTAGCTAAAAATCTGGTATTCCTAGAATGTGAAACACATATATCACATCTTACTCTCTGGCACATTAGCAGGATAAGCTGGCATAAATAACAGCTTCTTTTCCTGATGGGAAAATTTTATGCCTTTTTGTACTTTTAGTCCATTAGATTTTTATCTCTACTTGAATGTGAATTTAAAGAAACCCAAACATTTATCTGTACACAAGCTAGATGGGTGGCTCTAAAAAAATTGTTTTGATTGTATAACCCCATAGGCTAATATCATTGGACTAGAGCAGACTTAATTAGCTGGGGAGATTGTTGAAACTGGTTCTAGAGGTGATAGAAATTATGTTTTGAAGGATTCAAGTTTTGTATGTCTAGTTTATACTACCTTAGCATTTCTAAGATTTGAGTTATCTATGCCTTAAAAATTTTTTTATTTACTTGACCTTTTCTGGGATTGAGATAGTGTTTGTTTCTTGCTGTATTTGTTTTCTAGTCAAATTGGTTCTTTATATTTTTATTACTATTCCTTCTAATTATGTTTCAGTGTTATTTGGTACATAAAATTTCAGCCACATTTTCTTGTCCCTTTTGATTATATTTTGCGTTTATATGAATGACCTTTGTAGAATAAAGTATGGTGCCTTTTATCTTGTTGAAAGATGAAAAGCCTTTTGAGGTGGTCCCCTTTCTGTTCCAGTCATTCAAATCTGAGATCACTGTGCTATCACATTGCAGGCCATTTTTCCTTGACACTGAAGGAGGGCCTCACTTCAGTGAGGTTGGTCAACCACTTCAGTTGGTCATTTTCTTTTGTTTTAATTTGCTGTTGTCATTATGGAAGTTTCTAAGAACTGTTCTTTAATTTTGACATGTACTTTATTTTTTTCATCATATATTTGGGTGTCACGTGCTAGATGCTAAAGGAAATATAGGCTTTGTTTTTGTGGGTTTTTTTTTTAAACTTTCCATACTATTATTTATTTTTTTCTTCTATTTTGGCATATTTTAAGCATATAAAATACAAATTTCAAGCATAAAAAATTAGGGCGAATGATATAATATATAATCCTGTAACCTCTTATCAACTTTAGCAGTTATCAAATGATGACCAATCTAGTTTCCTCTGTGCCCACCCAGATTTTATGAAGCAAATCTCAGACATCATGTTAATTTGTAAATATTCACTATGCGTTTCCGGAAGACAAGGATTCTCTCATAACAATACCACCATTTTCATACTCTCAGAAATATTAACAATCATTTCTTAATATCATTGATTTGTCACTGTTCTCATTTTCCTTGCATAGATGGGAAATTTGGTGTGGAGGTCTCTAACATTTTAGTTTACTGTCTTATTTATTTTTTATTTTTTAAATATATATTTTTAATGTTTATTTTTGAGAGAGAGAGAGACAGACAGACAGAGACAGACAGACACACGGCGAGAGCGAGAGTGAGCCTCTGAAGCAGGCTCCAGGCTCTGAACTGTCAGCATAGAGCCTGTCCTGGGGCTTGAACTCAGGGACTGTGAGATGATGACCTGAGCTGAAGTTGGAAGCCTAACTGAAGTTGGATGCCTACCTGACTGAGCCACCCAGGTGCCCCTACTGTTTTTTTTTAAAAGTTACCTTAGGGGCACTTGGGTGACTCACTTGGTTAAGCATCTGACTCTTGATTTTGGCTCAAGTCAAGCTCTCTTGGTTGGTGAGATGGAGCCCCATCCACATCTGGCTCTGAACTGACAGTGTGGAGCCTGCTTGGAATTCTCTCTCTCTGTTCTTCCCCAACTCGTGTGCACTTGTGTGCACTCTCTCTTCCAAAATAAATAATCTTTTTTTTTCTTTTTAAGGTTAATTTATTTTTGAGTGAGGGAGTGTGAGCGGGGGCGGGACAGAGGATACAAAAATGGACTCCGTGTTGACAGCAGTGAGCCTGATGGGAAGCTCGAACTCACGAACTCTGAGATTGTGACCTGAGCTGAAGTCGGGTGCTTAACCGACCGAGCCACCCACATACCCTTAAAATAAATAAATAAACTTAAAAAAAGTTACCTCATTATATCTTAAACCTGTGGAAATTCTATATAATGACAAGTGTATGCTGGTTATTTACCCAGTGAAAGAAACTGTCAATGCTGTTATCATCCTTTAGAGGTAAAGTTCTGATCAGGCTGTGGGGTATTAGATGGCTCTTTGGGTTTTAGGAACTTTGAATTTACTCACCTTGGGTAATCTAATTCATTTATTCTGCAAATATTTTTCTGTCTGCTATATGCCAGACATTCTTCTAGGTGAATAAAACAAATATCCTTGCCTTTGAAGATGCTACATCCTAGTGGGAGAAACGGACAGTAAACAGTAAATATAATACAAAAGTAAATCAGATTGTATGTTAGAAAATAAGTGTTCTGGGAAAGAAAGAGTAAGCAGATCAGGATAAATGGGGGTTGGAAATTGGTGGTGGGGAAGCAGTATGAGATAAGACAATCAGGGCAGGTCTTTCAAGAGGATGAAATTTGAGTAAAGATGTGAACAGGGAAGTAAACATGTTAGATATCTGGTCGAAGAGTGTTCTGTTTTGCAACAGCCAGAGCAAGCATGTCAAGTGGTTTAAGAGAAAGCAAGGAGCTTGTTTTAGATGGAATTGAGACTACAGGGGGGAGAATTGTAGGAGATAAGTCACAAAGGTAAGGTAAGATGGGGTGGGGGAAGTGGTGAGGAGGGGTGACTTTATGGTGCAGACATGTAATGGCCTTGAAGGTCACTTGGCTTTTATTATGAATAGGATGGGGAAGCCATTGGAGAGTTTTGATCAGGGGACTGGAAAGAACTAAATTAGAAGGACCATTCTGGTTGCTTTTGAAAGTTGACCATAGGGGAGCAAGTAAAGAAGCAGAGAGAGTAGTTTTGAAGGCTTTTAGAATAATATAGGTAAGAGATGATGGTAGGTGGGGCTGGGGCTTGGTGGTGGCAGTAATAGTGGTGAGAAATGGATGATTTCTGGATGTAATTTGGAGGTAGAACCAAAGTAATTTGCAGATGTTGTAGATGTAAGGTGAGGGAGTGGAGTGAGAGAGAGTTAGTTTGAGGAAGGAGGAAAAGAGAACAAGAGGAGTAGCATGACTGATAATTTTGTCCAGAGTAACTAGAAGGGTAGAGTTGCCATCAACTGAAATGAGAAAATCTGCAGGAGGGTGGTGTGGAGTGAGGATAGGTGGGTTAGGGGAAAGGTTGGAAGTATGGTTTCTGAGTATGTTGAGTTTGAAATGTCTCTTAGGTATCCATTTGGAGGAGACTACTATGTAACTATGCTTGCCAAATAACGTGTTGAACATCAGCAACAACAGTGAATGCTTGTTAAAAAATTAAGTGGAAGAATCTAGTTAATGGAGTGGCATTAGAACCTGGGGCTCTAATACTCCTATCTCTGCCCTCAGTGTGCAGCAAGTGTACTGTGGCTTGTGATCCAAGATTCAAAGGCGTGACAACTGCCAAGATGGACATCAACATGCACATTCAACAACATGAGAAACTGTCAGATACTGGATTTCTGAGGACTTATTTTTTTTTTTTATCACACCTTGCCTATTTAACACCTCAGAACACATTTAAAAACATCTGCTAGTAGGTGGGATAGTCAATAGAAATGGTTATGGAGTCATTGAATAACTTGTTCTTCTAAGTATATAAAGTATCTTCGGGTTTTGTTTGCCTCGTGAGAGTGCAAATTTGTAAAGTAGAAAAATCTAGTACTAGAACAGTTTTTACTTTGAATTATTTTTCCAATGAACAGGGACTTAGTTTATAGTTTATAGTTTCAATTTAGCAAGGACCCTCTTCCCTTTTGCTTTTGTAGATGCATGACGTTATATAGTAGAAACTCTTATGAAATGTTAGGTACATGTCAAAATATTTCCTAAATATTAAACTTCTTCAGATTATTCTGTGCCTTTGTGTTTGTTTTATTTGTGCAACACAATTTGGAAGTCCTTTTTTTAGGATTTCAAAACTTTTTTTCATACTACTTAACTTTCCTCATAAGCACCCCATTGAATCATTTTACTGAAAAGATTAGAAAGTAGTCTGAAGTATAGTACCTCTTCTTTGTTATAAATTTACCAAATCAAGGAAAAAAATGCCTCTTCTTGAAACCTAGTTAACTTGAGGGATTTTTCAAGAACTCTAATTCTTTCATGTGGCTCACTAATTCTTGCAGAACTAGACAGAGATAAATGCATAAAACATACAAACGTTCACACTGTATGCCAAGAAGCATTTGGATTTTATGTATTAAATTTCTTCTGAGGGTTAAAAGGTGTTAAGTCAGGCATATCTCAGAAACATTCAGTGTTATACTAAACCCAGAGGGCTCTGTGCTTCAAAGACAGAGATCAGATCTTTGTCTGTAGACTTAATAGGAAAAGAAAAACAATTAAAAAATATCACTTGACTTCTTTTCTTTAGTTGTGTTGGTGCAATGACTGAGGTGTCCTTCACTGCTGATCTTGTGTGGATCAAATCTCTTAGTCTTTCTCTTAACTGTAGGAACCAGGTCTGGTTGCCAAGTTCACGAAGTTTTGGTTGCTACCTTGATTCTCTCTGCTATACCCAACAAATTGGTAATTAGCATTTCCTCTGTTAGTGCCAGTTATTGTGGCGAAACACAGTAAACATGAATTCACTTCTTTTTCCTCTTAATTCTGCTTGGTGTTATATTTTGGTATACTTTGATAGACTGTGTTATGTGAGAGCAGAAGAGACAATTGATTGGAATCAAATGTTTGTAATAGTGTAATAATTACCAGTCTTTGGAAAGGTAATATGCTAGTAAATAGATTTCTCAGTTGAGGATTTCTACGTTTTGTTTCAGGCTCTGTAACTTGTTAGATTATTTAATTTCTCTGTGCTGTAGCTTTTTAAAGAAATATTTGTTCTTCAAATATTCAGAAGATAAATGATGTGTAGAAGCTAGAGCTTAGAGATCTTGGAGATTAACTAGTCTAATACCTTATTTTCAGATAAAACAAGTGTGTTCATAGAAGTGAGATGCCTTTTCTCATGGATACATTGGGCCAGAAAGAACTGTGACATGTGCTTTATGCAGTATCATACAAGATACCAAGTGTTAGATGGTGACCCACATATCACAAAACTTCGGTTTTATTATATCAAGGGGGGATATAACTATACAGTGAATACTTTAGTGATGAACTCTTCTGTCTTGTGATGATTTTTCCCCCCCTTGACCATATGCCTGTATCTGCTGGGCACAAAACTGATTATTAGTCTTAAGCCAAGTTTATGGGACTCTGAATTGTACAGACCTTGGTTTTCCAGGAAGTAAGTGACTATATAATTTTATCAACCTTACTCTTGAATAGATGGCATATATAATAATGGCAGAAAAACCAAGAGAAAAATATAAAGTCAAATGCCATTAAAAATTTTGAGTATATTTTCAAAATATTTTTTGCTGGAGAGGATGTGGAGAAACGGGAACCCTCTTGCACTGTTGGTGGGAATGCAAATTGGTGCAGCCGCTCTGGAAAGCAGTGTGGAGGTTCCTCAGAAAATTAAAAATAGACCTACCCTATGACCCAGCAATAGCACTGCTAGGAATTTATCCAAGGGATGCAGGAGTACTGATGCATAGGGGCACTTGTACCCCAATGTTTATAGCAGCACTCTCAACAATAGCCAAATTATGGAAAGAGCCTAAATGTCCATCAGCTGATGAATGGATAAAGAAATTGTGGTTTATATACACAATGGAGTACTACCAGGCAATGAGAAAGAATGAAATATGGCCTTTTGTAGCAACGTGGATGGAACTGGAGAGTGTGATGCTAAGTGAAATAAGCCATACAGAGAAAGACAGATACCATATGGTTTCACTCTTATGTGGATCCTAAGAAACTTAACAGAAACCCATGGGGAAAGGGAAGGAAAAAAAAAAAAAAAAAAAAAAGGTTAGAGTGGGAGAGAGCCAAAACATAAGAGACTGTTAAAAACTGAGAACAAACTGAGGGTTGATGGGGGGTGGGAGGGAGGGGAGGGTGGGTGATGGGTATTGAGGAGGGCACCTTTTGGGATGAACACTGGGTGTTGTATGGAAACCAATTTGACAATAAATTTCATATATTAAAAAAAAAAGAAAAAATGTAAAACAAAACAAAAAAAAATATTTTTCATTTAGGGGCACCTGGGTGGCTCAGTCGGTTAAGCATCTGACTCTTGGTTTCAGCTCAGGTCATGATCTCATGGTTCGTGAGTTTGAGCCCTGTGCCGGGCTCTGCACTGACTGTGCAGAGCCTTCTTGGGATTCTTAACTTTTCCCTCTCTCTCTACCCCTCCCCCACTCATATTTGTGTTCTCTCTCTCTCTCTTTCTCAAAAATAAGTAAATAAACTTAAAAAAAAAATTGGGTGCCCAGGTGGCTCAGTTGGTTAAGCATCCAACTTCAGGGCAGGTCAAGATCTTGTGGGCTGTGAGTTCAAGTCCCATGTTGGGCTCTGTGCTGACAGCTCAACACCTGGATCCTGCTTCAGATTCCATGTCTCCCTCTATCTGCCCCTCCTCTGCTCTCTTTGTCTCTTAAAATAAATAAACTTAAAAAAACATTTTTTAAGGGGGTACCTGGGTGGCTCAGTTGGTTGGGCATCCGACTTTGGCTCAGGTCATGATCCAGTGGTTTGTGGGTTCAGGCCCCACATTGGGCTCTGTGCTGAGGGCTCAGAGCCTTGAGCCTGCTTCGGATTCTGTCTCCTTCTCTCTCTGTCCTTCCCCAGCTTGCACTCTTCCAACTAAGCCAACCAGACACCCCTTTAAGTGAAGGCATTTAAAAACAGGTCAATGAATTAGTCAACCATTGCTGTGGCAATGCTACATAACAATGCTGAAATGTTTGCTGGCTTACAAAACAAATATTTAGGTTTTTAACTCATGGGACTGTGGGTCTGGAGGGAGACTCTACCTCTTTCTGTGTATTGGATTCGGGTCTTTTTCACAAGTTGCATTTTGAGTCTTTTGGCTTCTTGGTCCACTATCATCATCATCATCATCTTCCTTTTTTTTTTTTTTTTTATTAAAAAAAACTTTTTTTTAAAGTTTATTTTGAGAGAGAGAGAGCACAGTCGGGGGGGGGGGCAGAGACAGAGGAAGAGAGAGAATCCCAAGCAGGCTGTGTGCCGCCAGCACAGAGCCCGATGTGGGGCTCGAGCCCACGAAACTGTGAGATCATGACCTGAGTCAAAATCAGGAGTCAGATGCCCAGTTGACTGAGCCACCCAGGTGCCCCTCTATTGCCTTTTAAACCATCCTTTGTAAGTACCACTTGTCTTCTTCTTTTCCTCTGGTAATTATTTCAAGTAAGTCATTTCTCCCCTTTTTTTATTTCATCAGATCAAGTATACTGTTTATCTGGGGAATTGTCAACTTTTTATATACTATCTTCATTCACCTAGATTTTTGTCCTTATATTTACTATATGAAACTTATTAAAATATATCTTTTATGTCTTTTTGCTTGCATATAATTATATTAGGACTTATTAGGTTTCATGTGACAGAAACTCAACTTAAACTAACTTATGGGGCACCTGGGTGGCTCAGTTGGTGAAGTTTCTGACTTCGGCTCAGGCCATGATCTCACAGTTTGTGAGTTCAAGCCCCGTGTTGGGCTCTGTGCTGACATCTCGGAGCCTGGAGCCTGCTTTGGATTCTGTGTCTCCTTCTCTCTCTGTCCTTCTTTGACTTATGCTCTGTCTCTCTCAAAAATAAATAAACAAACAAAAAAAAAATTTAACTTATGCAGGGGTGCCTGGGTGGCTCAGTTGGTTAAGCGCCGACTTCAGCTCAGGTCTAGATCTCTTGGTTTGTGAGTTTGAGCCCTGTGTCAGGCTCTGTGCTGACAGCTCAGAGCCTGGAGCCTGCTTCAGATTCTGTGTCTTCCCCTCTCTCTGCCACTCCCCGACTCACACTCTGTCTCTCAAAAATGAATAAATATTTTAAAAAAATTTATTAAACTAACTTATGGAAAAATAATTTATTGAAAGGGATATTTCATAGAATTAAAAAATAGTGGATTTACCAAGACTGAGGTTTGGAACAGATAGAGCTATACCTCAGGATTGTCTCAAACAAAATGGTAGGGACTCGACTAAGACTCTCCTGCTTGGCTGGCTTTAGGATATACTTATCTCTTTCATTGCATATTGACCTTCTTCATATGGGGGAAAACATGGCTACCAACAATTCTTAGTTTATCTAAGAATAACTGTCATGATGAAGTCTTTGGTCACCAGTCCAAAAATCTTAGGAATTGGGTTAATTGGTCTAAGTAGTTTGGATTCAGTGCCCATCTTTGGAACTGTTTGGCCATGGTGTTGAGGTTTCTATAAAAACCATGAGATTTGAACAGAGGGAAGGCTTATTTTCAGAAAAAAAGGTCTTGAGATTATTGCTGGACAAAAAAAAATAGGTATCCACTAAAGTAATGTGAATTACTAAGGCCCTTTTGTGCCCCTTTGTGCAGGAGTATACTTGCATACATCTATTCATGTTGGTGTGGCTCTTGCCTGAGAACTGGAATAGTGGATGGACTGTTTAGTAAATAGGAACTATGGTAGGTTTTTTTTTTTTTTCCCCTCAAGACTGGATGGTTTTTTTTTTTAAAGCACAGAATAATTATAGTTGGTAAATGTTGTTCCAGATTATTCATGTCTGTTTTCTTATTGTAAATTAAGACTATTTCCTGTTTCCAGTGTTGTAACAGGCCTACTATAGTCATTTGAATTCTCATGCCTAATAGAACTTGCAGCTTATCTTGTCCAATTTTGACTCACACTCATATATTCAGGGTTCTATTTTAGTTCAAGAGCTACTTGAAAATGAATAGGTGCAAACACATAATCTAAAAGCAAGAAGCTGGCTAACCACATTTGGCACGAAAGAAATTGGACCATGTGCACCACGATTTTATACTTTTGAATGTGTTCAGTTATTTTGGGAAGAAGATAGCTTCCAGTTAGACTCTGCTAAATGTTGCTACACTGTTTCTAGTGTATATGTGAAAATTGTAGTTTTAGGCATCCAAGTGAGGTGTTAATTTAAAATATATTGCTCATTTCACAAAAATGATGTGGACTTAAAGTGAGAATTAAAAGCCATTTCACTGGGTAGAATTGGTAGAATTGCTATCGGTGTGGGGATAAGCGTGTATTTAAGTGATTCAGTCAATCAAAAATATTTATTGAACTCCTTTGAGAAGGGAAAAAGGGGATGAATAGAAAAAAACATACATCAGATTTTCTGTAGGACTGAGAAGTTTCGTGTCCCTTATTCTCTTGTACCTTTAAAATGCCTAAAGAATAGGGGCGCCTGGGTGGCGCAGTCGGTTAAGCGTCCGACTTCAGCCAGGTCACGATCTCGCGGTCCGGGAGTTCGAGCCCCGCGTCGGGCTCTGGGCTGATGGCTCAGAGCCTGGAGCCTGTTTCCGATTCTGTGTCTCCCTCTCTCTCTGCCCCTCCCCCGTTCATGCTCTGTCTCTCTCTGTCCCAAAAATAAATAAATGTTGAAAAAAAAATTAAAAAAAAAATAAAAATAAAATGCCTAAAGAATAAAAATGTGTATGCCAACACTGTAGTTCCCAGTATTTTTTTTTTTTTTTAATATCTGAAGAGACATAACAATTTTTTGGGTCAGATTTTACAGTCTAACTTTTGGATTATAATAGGGTAGCCTTTTAACCAAATGCCTTTAAAAGTCATTTTGCTTTTGTGCACTGTTCTGTTTTACATGCTGAGTTGAAATGGATGTATTAGTCTTGAGTTCATAGAACAGTGAGCTCCGTATTATTTAAAAGACCCCTGCAAGTTTTCCAGCTGCTCTTTCTTTTGACTGGAAGAAATAATAGTAGATTGCCGTAAAGAGAAAGTAACATTAGCATATTAGCATATTGCTTCATAGTAGTAGATTTAATAAATTATGTTTTGAATTGACTTGTGAAATGGAATTCTTCAGCACATCACATGGAATGAGAATCTTAAGATTAAGTGACTTTAGAATTCATTCAGTCCAACTTCCTATCTGATGCGGGAGTCCATTCTGCTACATCCAAGATAATTGACTTGTTTATTAAGCAGATATTTTTTGAGCCCATGTTATCTGTGCTGGCACTGTGCTGGGGTTGTGTTGGTGGGTAAAATAAAGATAGACGTGGTCCCTGCATGTCCCCTAACAACTTGTAGTTGAGTGCTCAGTTGGTCATTCAGTCTTAGCAGGTAGGGAAAAATTGACATGTTGACAACATTGAGCTTCTAATCCATGAACATTGAGTATCTCTTCATTTATTTAGATCTTTTAAATTTCTTTCATCAGTGTTTTATAGATTTATTACTTATAGATCTTATATGTATCTTATTAAGTTTATACCTAAGTATTTCATCTTTTTGTGATATGGTAAATGGTACTGCTTTTTTAAAACTTCAGTTCCAATTGTTCATTGTATGTAGGGAAGAAATCGACATTTGTTTACCTTGTATCCTGTGACCTTCCTATACTTATTAGTTGTAGGAAGTTGTTTTTGTTTTTGTAGATTCTTTGGGATTTTCTACATAGATAATTATGTAATCTGTGAATAGAGACTGTTTCATTCTTCCTTTACGATCTCTATACTTTTATTTATTATGGTGTTGAATCAGAGTGGTGAGAGAGGGCATCCTTGTGTTCTTCCAAGTCTTAAGGGGAAAGTGCCCAGTTTCATAATTAAGTATGTTAGCTGTAGGTTTTTTGTAGATACTCTTAATCAAGTTGAGGAAGTTTCATCAATCGCTAGGTTGCTGAGAGTTTTTATTTTGATCATGAATGAGTGTTGGATTTTGTCAAATGCATTTTGTGTGTAACTGACATGATCATGATTTTTCTTTAGCTTATTTTGATATGTTTTATTACATTGATTAATTTTTGAATGTTGTCAGTCTTACCTTGGGTGTAATTCTTTTTGCATATTGTTGAATATAATTTTGTAATATTTTGTGGGGCATAGAGAGAGGGTGACACAGAATCCGAAGCAGGCTTCAGGCTCTGAGTTGTCAGCACAGAGCCTGATGCCAGGCTTGAACTCAAGAACTGTGAGGTTATGACCTGAGCTGAAGTTGGACACTTAACCCACTGAGCCATCCAGGTGCTCCTGAAATATTTTAAAGTGTTGGCTTTGCATTCTCAGATTTTTGTATTTGTGTGCAAGTGTGCAAATTTAGTAAACATCTGCATTGAGGTTCAAAGAAATGGAAATGTTCAACCAAATAAAGTAGCATTGGGCAAACTTCTAAAAGTATTCTTAAGGCCCTTGGAGGCAGGGTTTTATGCTTGTAATGAGAGCTGACTTAATTCTGAGGAACATGAGAAATTCTGGGCTGTGTTTTGAAGAGATCACAAAATTACTTTTGGTAAACTAATAGTTTTCTTGTTAGCCTGGCAGAATATCTAACATTTTCTTGGGCTAAAGAAAACCTCTTAAAAATGGACATCTTATTTGAATTGTATAGCCATTAGTATTCATTAACATGCTGATTTATTTATTTATTAAAAAATTTTTTTGGGGCGCCTGGGTGGCGCAGTCGGTTAAGCGTCCGACTTCAGCCAGGTCACGATCTCACGGTCCGTGGGTTCGAGCCCCGCGTCGGGCTCTGGGCTGATGGCTCAGAGCCTGGAGCCTATTTCCGATTCTGTGTCTCCCTCTCTCTCTGCCCCTCCCCCGTTCATGCTCTATCTCTCTCTGTCCCAAAAATAAATAAACGTTGAAAAAAAAAATTAAAAAAAAAAATTTTTTAAATGTTTTATTTTTGAGAGAGAGGGAGAGAGAGAGCGCGAGCATTAGTGGGGGAGGGGCAGAGAGAGAAGGAGACACAGAATCCAAAGCAGGCTCCAGGTTCTGATCTGTCAGCACAGAGCCTGACATGGGGTTTGAACTTGCAGACTGTGAGATCATGATCAGAGCCGAAGTCAGCTGCTTAGCTCACTGAGCCACCCAGGCGCCCTTAGCATGCTGATTTAGAGTTAATGGCCAGGGTAGCTATTTATCACTTACACAAGAAGAAATTTTTTTTTTTTTTTTTTTTTTTTTGAGAGAGAGAGCGCACGCGTGCACGTTAGTAGGGTAAAGGGGCAGAGGTAGAGAATCTCAAGCAGGCTCCATGCTCACCATGGAGCCCAGCATGGGGCCAGATCCCACCACCCTGGGATCATGACCTAAGCTGACTGAAATTGAGAGTCGGACACTCAACTGAGTGAGCCACCCAGATGCCCCAAAGAAGAATGTCTTGGGAGAAGACATAACTTTTGATGGAGAGAGGAGAGGTGTGGAGAAGGTTCATTGTGTATGTAGTGACAGATACCAACCCTCAGTCTCTAGGAATAGGTGAGGAAACTTCAAGAGACAGTATAATGTAGTGGTTCAGAGCATGTACTTTGAAGTCTGAATACCTGGTTTGAATCTTGGCTCTGCATTTGTTTTTTTGTGAGAACTTTAGCCTGATTGGTGCTTTTAACAACAAATTGTTCGACGCATTTGTTGAATATCTACTATGTACTAGCTGCTACACTAGGCATATGATATTCTCAGGTAAATGAAAGAGTTGGAATTAGGGTTTATTTAGATAGCCTTAGCATCAGGGGGTGGCTTCAGGGTTCCCCGCCTTCTTTTCTATATCTCATCTTATCCTGCTCTCACCCATGCTCACTGTGATCTAGCTATTATGGCCTCCTTTCTCATAAGCCTTTTCTCATATCTGGGCTTTTTTTATTTGTTGTTTCTTCTACTTGAAGTTCTTTTCCCCTAGTTCTTTCCATGGCTCACTCATTCTTACTAAGCCCAAACGTCAACTGGGTCCATATTGCCTCCTGTCTTCTCATTACCTTTCATAGTATATATTCCAGTACGTGATCTTGATTTATTTTTTTCTATGTTCTCTCTTCCATAAGAATGTTAGCTCTAGGAAGACTGGAACTAAATTGGTCTTACTCATCATTTAGTCTCCAGGTCCCATGATTGTTTCTAGTGCATCATAGAGACTCATTAAATATTTGTTGAATGGATGAATGAAAGCTGATACCTTAGGAGTCAGCCATATGAAAGGAGGCAAGAGCTAAGACCCTATAGTGTAAAAGAACTTTCGGTAATTAAAGAGCTGTAATGGTAAAGTGACAGAGGGAAAGGTGTGTTGGGCTTTGTAAGTCCTGGCATAATTTGGATTTTATTTGAATTTTAGTGAAAAGATTAAAAAAATTTGCTTTTAAGTTTATTCATTTTGTGAGAGGGTTAGAGACAGCGTGAGTGGGGGTGGGGCAGAGAGAGAGGGAGGGAGAGAATCCCAAGCAGGCTCTGCGCTGCCAGTGCAGAGCCCAATGTGAGGCTGGAACCCATGAGACCGAGAGATCATGACCTGAGTGGAAACCAGGCTTAACTGACTGGGCCACCTAGGCGCCTCAGTGAAAACATTTTAGAGTAGAGTTCTAATGTAATCTAATTTATTTTCTGAAAGATTTCTTTGGCATCTCTGTGAAGAATAGATTAGGGGAAGAGAGGACTGGAAGTAGGACTTGGGTTAGGAGACTTTTTTAGTAGATGAGAACATTGCCTGGATTAGGTTGATAAAAATGTCCATGAAGAAATGGGATAGATGTGGGATTTATTTTGGAAGTGGGGCTAACATGACATGTTTATGGGAGGAATGAAGAAGTAGAAATGAATTAAGAATGATATCCAAATTACTTATTTGAGCAACTTGATAGAAAGTGGTGTTATTAACTGAAATGGGAAATCTGAATGAGAAATTTGGAGGAGACGTTAGGAATTACATTTGGGTCACATTTAAGATATTGATAAGAATTCCACATGGAAATATAAAGTAGAAAGTTGGGGGGCGCTTGGGTGGGTCAGTCGGTTAAGCATCTGACTTTGGCTCAGGTCATGATCTCACAGTTTGTGAGTTCAAGCCCCACGTCCGGCTCTGTGCTGACAGCTCAGAGCCTGGAGCCTGCTTCAGATTCTGTTTCTCTCTCTCTCTCTGCCCCTTCCTTGCTTATTCATTCTCATTCTCTCTCTCATTCTCTCTCTCTCTCTCTCAAAAAAAAAAAAAAAAAGTTGGATTCCAAATGAAGACTTTAGAGGACATTTGGGTTGAGAGAGAAATTTGGGAGACTATTACATATAGATGGTATTTAAATACATGGCAATGAGAGATACTGCTTAGAGAGATGTGTGTGGCAAGGAGTCACAAGTTCAGAACTTGAACTTGGGGGAATTTCCAGCATTTAGATGTTAAGTTGAGGAGTGGCAACTTGGGCTTGAAGAAGGATTGGCCACAGAAAGAATATCTGGAATGTGTAGCGTCTTGGTAATCAAAGATTCTTAGGGCAGCCTGGAAGGGCAAAGACGTGGCCTCTAACACATACTGTTTTCAGAAACATTTACTTGCAAAATGAAAAATCTTTAGAGGACAGAAAAATGTGCTTGAAGGATTTAACATTTAAAAGGAAGGATATTCACATGTCCAACAGAATGAAATGATGTCTAGCTAATTACACTATCCTAGAATAGTTACTCTTTATTTTAAAGTTACTGGGAATTTTGAGTTTCGATGAAGATGGAAGTAATTATTAAAGTGTAACTGGAAGCTGAGAGTAAATCTTTTTTTTTTTTTTGCCAAGAATAATGGTGTTAGTGTCACCTAAAGGCAAAATGAGATATTGCAGCCATATTTATGTGGGGCAGAGAACAGAATAACTTAATTGGAATGAGAAAAAGAACAATTCTGGGTAATTTTAAGGCATGCATCAGCAGACTTAGAGAGTCCTGTGTTCTTTTCCCCCAGTTTACTTGTTCTTCCCCTCTATCACATTACCCCTTTGGTCACTGAGCAGATTAATATACCGTTCTCTTTTGTCTTTTACATTTCAGCTCAGATATTTCCCTGAGTTCTTTCCTACCACCTTACTTAAAGTTGTCCCTATGCTTTTTGTAGCTAGTCATTGTTACAATAACATATTTTATCTTCTTCATAGCCTTTAGAGTGATTTGGAATTACATTTGCTTACTTGCTTGATTTCTTACTAGATGTAAGCTCCAGGAGAGCAGGCAACTTGTCTGCCTTAGTCACTCCTATAACCCTAATGCTGAGTACTGTGTTTGTTATGTAGCACACAGGTTCAGTTAAATTAGCAGTGTGAATATTTGAACTTCTGGAAGTAATAGACAT
Source organism: Lynx canadensis (assembly GCF_007474595.2). Classification (NCBI taxonomy): domain Eukaryota; kingdom Metazoa; phylum Chordata; class Mammalia; order Carnivora; family Felidae; genus Lynx; species Lynx canadensis. The sequence goes on from NC_044319.2 coordinate 16,102,404, forward strand.
TGTTGAGTTTCTGTGGTGTACAGATCTATCCAGAAAGCAGAATTACACTGTATTTACACTGTCACATGAATGAAATGTGAAAGCCTTGGTCTTTTCCTCACCCCCTTGTGCTGATAAGTGGTAGTGTGTCTGGAAAAGAAAAGATACATGGTTTAGTGTATTGAATTCTTTTTTTTTTTTTAATTTTTCTTTATTTTTGGGAGAGCGCAAGTGGGGGAGGGGCAGAGAGAGGGGGACCAAGGATCTGAAGTGGGCTCTGTACTGGCAGGCTGATAGCAGCAAGCCGAGCCCATACAGGCTTGATATCACAATTGTGAAATCATGACCTGAGCTGAAGTCAGATGTTCAACTGACTGAGCCACCCAGGTGCCCCTGGGTGTTGAATTCTTATTAATTACTAAACTTACGTGACACAAAGATATTTTAAGGTACAATAATTTTAGGAGATACGTTTTTGTAAACATTTGGATTTAATTATAAAGTAATTTCAGTGACTTTGTGTATCAATTTGGTTTCTAGTATCATGCTTAATTATTTCCTCTATTAAAAAAGAACAAAAATAGTATTTCTAGGAGAAATGAATCAAGCAGTGGTAAATCTGTTTAGTTGAGATATGGGCGGGTTTGTGTTGTTTTTCAGGGCACAATATGGTTCTTTTAGTCTGGGAATTCAGGGTGAAGGGAGTACATTTGCATTATGTGGCCCAGTCCAAGAAGGTAGCCTCCCTAGTTTTGAGATAATTATCTAGCCAACAGAATTCTTTTTCATGTGAACCATTTTTAAAGGCTGAGTATTGATCATGTTCTTATTCATGCTGTTTTTTTTTTGTTTTGTTTTTTTGTTTTTAAATCTCTGTAGTTTTGACCAGGTGGATGTGGGAAGAGAAGTTTGTAGAATTGAAATGGAGGTCAGAGCTTCATTACAGAAGGTTAGTGGGTCATCAGATTCTGTGGCTACACTGAACAGTGAAGAATTTGTTTTGGTTTCTCAGCATGCAGATGATACGTCTACAAAAGATGATGAAAAACCTGAACTGAAGGTATTTCTTTCTTTCTTGCTTTTATTTACAGATGATACTATTTTAAATTATTATTTTTTTAATGAGGTGAGACTAATCTTGAGAGATGTGTAAAATACGAAGGTTTTTCTCAAATACTGACCTTGAATAACGTCAGTCTTTGATTTATGCAGAAGCTAATTATTTGGTTTGTGTATTTTTAAAGTTTTTTGCTTTTGGTTCTTTATTTTTTAATTTGTAATTTTAGGAAGAAGGAATAGAAGGGAAAATAGAAAGAAAAGGATAATTGGGGAATTTGCCTTAAATTTATGTAAGACTTAACCATTATCTGGATATTTTTGTCTCTCTTGCTGCTGGATTTTTAAAGTTAATTACATAGTTATGTTTTATTTGTACTTAAGAAACAACTGTATGGTTTTTATGTTTTAAATCAGCTGGTAGCATTCTAGTATGTGATTGAATAGGTGGCTTGTCTGAATTAAAAAAAAATTAATGTTTATTTTTGAGAGAGAGTGAGAGTGGGGGAGGGGACAGAGAGAGAGGGAGACAGGATCTGAAACTCGGGGCTGACAGGAGGGAGCCCGATGAGGGGTTTGAGATCATGACCTGAGCTGAAGTTGGATGCTTAACTGACTGAGCGACCCAAGTGCCCCTTGCCTGACTATTTTTAAAGTATATGTCTTACATTTTTAGCAATTGAGTTTTTATTTGAATATGATCCATTTTCAAATTTTTGTTGTCTTTCCTAACTCAAAGAAAAAGAATCAAACAAACCCATATACATGCATGAGAATTGCATAAACACCCTCTAGAAACAGGAGTAGAGAAATTAGTCTGATATGCTACATATTGTTTGACTTTTATTTAGTATTAACTATGGCATCAAAAGTATATATGAATCTAATAAAATTTTATAGAAATTATAGTATTAAATACCCATTTTACATTATGTTGAGTATATATAGTTTTATAAGTGTATTAGAATAGTGGTTTTATTTAAATTTAAGTAATAAGTATTTAAGTAAATGGCTTTAAATGTATTTAAATATTTGCATTGAAAAATAAGTATCTGCATTTTAGTTAGTGTGTTTAATTTAAGACCTTTATTAGGCTTTTGATCTCACCTGCTTTTAAGAGAAGGATGAGTCAACTTAAATGTAAAAAAATTACCAAGCAAGCAAAATTCGTAAAGAAATCACAAATACGTTTATGCTATGATAACAAGAAATATGGCCTTTTGAATAATAGTCACAGTAGACAGTGTCCACTTAAACTTACCTGTTTTTCCCTTTAAAACACATAAATTTAAGATTACCTGGTTTTTAGAATGTGTTCTTAAGGAAAAGAAGAAAAAGAAAGAAAAATCTCTGTAAATTAGATCTTAGATCAGATACAGTTAGGTACAAGTGTATAAATTCTTGGTATTCAGTAACTTAGATTTAAATTTAAAATTTAGATTGTTTTAATTTCTTCTAGAAACAAAATATTAGAACTAGAAATAAAAGATTAGAAACCGTGAAAAGTCCAGAACCATAATATGATTGAAACAGAATCATCTTGCTTTGTCTATAGATTGTTTCTAATGGTGATGAACAATTGGAAAAAGCCATGGAAGAGATTCTGAGAGATTCTGAGAAAGGGCAAAGCAGTCCTCTTGCTGATTGTCAGAGTTCCAGTGAGAGTTCAGACCATTCATTTGGAGATGTTTCAGCCAGCCAAACAAATAAGCCATCTCTTCAGTTAATTTTGGATCCATCGAATACAGGTACTGCATTGAACTTTTAGACATCATAAAAGAAATGGGATAAAGTGATCCTGAAAATTTTAAGATGAAAATTAAAAAAAATCCTATTAGCTTTGTTTTCTAAGATCAGGGCCACCAAGTTTTTGGTTCTGCTTAAGAGTTCCCACTTTGGTTCTTAATGGTTTTTTTTTGTTTCTCTACCTGTAAAATCAATGTCAATGTTATTTGAGAACAGGCACTATGTCTGAGTCTTCATTTTACTCCTAGTACTTGGCACATAGTAGGCACTCAGTAAATATTTGGGTATCAGGAAATAGTGTAATGGGCACAGTGTTTCATATAATGTGCCTTTTTACTCAGTTTGGTTATTTAAAATTATCATTTGTGAAAATTCTAAGTAAAATAGCATATCAATTACATCAGTGTATTTGATAAGTGTATTGGGGTGCATGTGCTTCTTTGAGTCAGCATTTTGTATCCTTTGGATAAATACCTAGTAGTGCGATTAAGCAATAGCCAAATTATGGAAGCACCCCAAATGCCCATCGAGTGATGAATGGATAAAGAAGATGTGGTGTATATACATAATGGAATACTATTAGGTGATGTAAAAGAATGAAATCTTGCCATTTGCAACAACATGGATGGAACTAGAGTATATTATGGTAAGTGAAATGTGTCAGAGAAAGATAAGTATCATATGATTTTACTCGTGGAATTTGAGAGACACAATACGTGAACATAGGGAAAGGGAAGGAAAAATAAGATAAAAACAGAGACAGAGGCAAACGTAAGAGACTCTCAAATACAGAGAACAAAATGAGGGTTGCTGTAAAGGAAGTGAGTACGGGGATGAGTGAATGGGTGAGGGGCATGAAGGAGGGCACTTTTTGGGATGAGCACTGGGTGTCATGTGTAAGAGATGAATCACAGAGTTCTACCCCTGGAGCCAAGACTATACTGTATGTTAACTAACTTGAATTTAAATAAAAAAAAATACACCTTGATAAAAATATAAATGCATCCATGATTGAGTAGGATTTGTAGTAGAAATATCAGCTTATAATGCAAAATGGTTTTGGGTACAAGAAAAGCCGAACAAAAACCAAAGCCACTTTCTATAGCTGGTTTAAATACTAGAGGCTCTGATTGTGGTTTTTTTGTAAACTTCTCAGCTTTTATCATCTCTTTTGTCACCTTTCTCTCCAACTGGCTTCCTTTATGGTCATAAAGTAGTTAGCAGAAATTGGTAAGTAAGGCCAGGCAATTTGTTGATGGCTGGTGGCAGAGACAAAGGCTCTCTTCTTTACCTATTGAACAAAAGTTGTGAGTTTCACTCAGTTGAACCATTTTATAGTAGTTAGGGAATCACATGAACTAATAGGCCTTGGTTACATTCAAATCCCTCAATAAGTCACACTGACAGTCAAGATGAGATTATCTTGATTGGCTTAGAACCAGTGATCCATTTCTGAATGTTGGTGTGGTGTAAGTATAGATACAGGCCAGAGTGGTACACAGTGTGGCTGTGATGGCCCTAAATTACATTGTACACAAAATTTATTCCTAGTGAATCAAATATTGAAATGTGAAAAATAAACCTATAAGAAGAAAATATTGGAGACTATTTGTGATTGGGTAGGAAAAGCCATGTCATAAAATATAGTTTTATTTTAATACACAAAAACCTAAATCTTCTGAAAGAGAATGGTACCATAATAAATGGTTTTTTTTTTTTTTTTGCTTTGACCTGCATTAACTAAATTGTTAGATAACACATTTTAACACTAAAAAAGAAAGATACTCATATATCATAATCATGGGGTTTCCTCCAAATGGACCATTAATGTTAGGCACCCCAAATTGCAAGTTTTTGTGTTTTTTTTTTTTTTAACCTGTCCCACTGATACATCCTCAACCATTTTATATAATACATACAGCTTAATGACAGGGTAGGAGAAGATATTTATAATGTGTTGGGGGTCTTTAATAAAACCCTCTGATTTGGTGACTCACTATGAATACTTCTAGGTCTCAACATATAGTCATACAGCTAGAAGTAAGAACAAGAGAATTTAAGGTAAACATTTATGTATTTTAATTAAAAATGTAGGATTGGAAATAAACCTTAAAAAGCATTAATTTTTATTCTTGATGAAGGGAACATGAAAGATGATATTACTTATTATGCTTTGCTTTGCTTTACCTTTTGAATTTCTTAAGTCTCTCTACCCCTTCCAAAAAACCTAAAGCATACTGATATCACATTTATATAATTATTTTTTGGTTAATATATTAATCAAAAGGAAGGAATACCTTTTATCTGCTAATGTAGCTCTGATGGGTTGTTGGAATTTTAATTATTCTTTACAGTGGCTTATGATTCTTAGTTCTGAGGATATTTGATAGGGACCATGTATTGTGTGCTCTTTTTGTGTTCTCAACACCCCTCACACTAAATATATTTTTAGAAAGATCTCAGTGGATAAGAAGAAATTTCCTTTGCTTTACAAGTAGGTTTTTAGTATTCTTTTCTAGTTACATATTTTTAGTTTTATTTTCAATAAAGAGACATGTTATGCTCTGAATGTTCTTCTCCTCAGAATCCGTGTTGAAATTCTAACCCTCAAAGCGATGATATTAGGAGGTAGGGAAGTGATTAGGGTCATGAGAGTGGAACCCTCATGATTGGGCTTAGTGCCCTTATGAAAGAGACCCCAGAAAGCTAGCTTGTCCCTTCCTCCTCTGCGGACACAGTGAAAAGATGCTGTCTGTGACCCAGAAAGTGGACTCCCACCAGATGCCAAGTCTGCCAGTACCTTGATCCTGGTCCTCCTGGCATTTAGAACTGTGAGAAGTAAATGTCTACTGTTTATAAACCACCCAGTCTGTGGTATTTTGTTATAGCAGCCTGAACAGACTAAGATGAGACATTTCAGCTGCCTTTTCCTAGCTGCAGTCAACACAGTTTTTGCTTACAGAATTACTGTGGTTGGTTTAAAATGACACATAACTTCAGTGGCAAGGAACTGTATCTAGAAAGTATCTAGATTTAAATGGCCTAGAGTGAATATTAAAGGTATGTTGTTTTTCAGTTATAAAACCAGATAGATGAAAGCTTTTGTTTCAATATCATGATAACTTGTTGGTTTTTGTCATGTGATGATCTTATATACTGGCTGCTTGGATGCAAATCTAATAGGAAATTTTTGCTAGTTAAAATTTTTTTTAATGTTTTATTTTTGAGAGAGGGGGAGAGAGAGCGCGAGCATGAGTGGGGGAGGGGCAGAGAGAGAGGGAGACAAAGAATCTGAAGCAGGCTCCAGGTTCTGAGCTCTCAGCACAGAGCCTGATGTGGGGCTGAACCCATGAACGGTGTGATCATGATCTGTGCGAAGTTGGCTGCTTAAACCAACTGACCACCCAGGTGCCCCAACAGGTCTAGGTTTTAATGATATACCACTACTTGTATACTGTGAAGATCTTCCATTTCTTTTCTTGCAGACTTTATGCTTTTGTTGTCATTCATTTTGCTTGCACATGTTATAAATTCTACAAAATGCTAATTTTTACACCCCCCCCTCTTTTTTTTTTTTTTTTTTTTTAACACAAGGGAGGCTTACTGAATACATCTCAAGGGAGCAGCAGGCAGGACAGTGAAGGGGAGGGTATCTAATTTTTACTTTGAATAATCTGTTATATTTTAAAGAAGTTAAAAAGCAAAGAAGTCTTGCCCTCATGTTTTTAACTTCTGAGGCTCTTCAGTTTTCCTCTAGGATCATTATTCTTTATCCCAAGGAACTTCTTTAATATTTTTTTCTTCTGTAATTTAGAATCTGCTGTTATAGCCACCCAGGGAATATTTCATTTCAGATCTTGCATTTTTTAGCTTTAGAATTCCTTTTGGTCTTTTGTCTTTCATTTTTCTGTCTATTTTGTTAGGTATTTTTCTTTACATCCTGTATCATATTTATAATAGTTATTTAAAGGCCTTGTCTGCTTATTTTGTCTTTTTTTGGGGTCAATTTCTGTACTGTTTTTCTCTACTTGGGGTTTACACAGTTATATGAATCTGAATTATACAGATTAGTACAATATTTTTTTTCAGAAAGCTTTTTGTCCCTTTTTTTGTTTTTTGTTTTTTGGGTTTTTTTTTGGTATGACTCCAACTATATGTAAGTTAGACCATATGAACTACTTTATCTGTCATGTTCATCAGTTACTGGAATATGATTTAATCATAGGATCTTGCAAATAATTGTTTCATGAGTGCTTGCTAAATTAACAAAAAATTCACAGAATAATAAGTCTAGTAAACATACTAGCATCCAGCTTTAACATGTGTTTGTGTTTTTTTTAATTTATCCCTTTTGAAATATAGCACATTGAACTGATTCAAAAGAGGGAAAAACATGTTTCAGTGATTGAAGAACATGGTAGATGAAATAAATCATTTTGAATGGCTTTAGTTTCTCAGTAGAAGAAAAGTAGGCAATGAGGTTGCATGTTTCAGTATGATATTTGGGAGCTGGAGTGGGGAGGTTGGGAATGGCTTTTGTGAATTATTTATTAAAGTCCTATAGGTGGAATTGTGGTAATGAGGATTTGAGCATGGTGCAAAGATCTAGTTTGGGTGAGACAGGCATGCTTAATTTTGTGTAAAATGGATGTGGGTAATGGGAAAAAGTAGAGACTAGCTGAATATGGGTTTTAGGTGTGGATGGAAAGAGTGGCAGTTTAATAGTTTAAGAGATTTAAGAGGGAGTTTAATAGTGTCTGATACATGCAGACGGATACTCTGACCACAGTTGGGCCTTTGCTGCAAGCTGTGCTTAGAATTAAAGAGAACGACTTTATCTTATTTACTTTTTTTAAGAAACTCATCAATGGGGAGGGGAGAATTGAGGGAAGCAATCATAGGATCATTATTTTGATGAAGCAGTTTCCATTGGAATACTTGCATAGTTCATAGAAGCCAGCAAGCTAGGAAGGGTTAAACATGGGGCTTGCTTTGTTATTGGTATGAGATGTGTCCTCATAATATTGTTTACCTTTGCTTTGGAAGTTAGGCTTCTTAATAAATTGGGTGCCATGCAGGACCATTACAGCCAAGACAAACTTATAACTGATTTTAGCTTCATTTAATCCTCATTAATTTTAGGCTACTTCACACTGCCTTTAGTGTAGTTTTTTTTTTCTTTCTTGTTCTATATCATTTGAACTCTGCTTTTGATTTTTTAAAATAAAAATTTTAAATTTCTTTCTTTTTCTCTAAAAAAAGTTGTAGCTAAGTAAGTTAATACTTTGAGAGACTTGAAAGTACAAAAATTCCATAACTCTGATTTCAGATGTAGGATAAACATCAAAAGAAGTGAAAACACAGACCTAAATTTTGTTAGCAGTTTTTCATTTGTTTTTGGGCAGTAGGTGAAATTATACTGTGAAGTTTTTCATTAACCTTTTGAGTGTGTGTGTGTGTGTGTGTGTGTGTGTGTGTGTGTGTGTTTTCTTCAGAAATTTCTACACCCAGACCATCTTCTCTAAGTGGATTACCTGAAGAAGATAGTGTTTTATTTAACAAACTGACCTACTTGGGATGTATGAAGGTTTCTTCCCCACGTAATGAAGTGGAGGCTTTACGGGCAATGGCAACTATGAAATCTTCGAGTCAGCACCCCTTTCCTGTTACTCTTTATGTGCCAAATGTTCCAGAAGGTTCTGTGAGGTAAGCTCTAGTCTTTTTTAAATTCCCCTAGACATGCATGAAATTTTTTGTGTGGTAGTGATGATGTTAACGTCATAAATCAGGCCTAGGCCTTACTGTGAATTTACTTTTACTCTGCAGACATGAAAAGTAAATATGTTTAGGATTACACCATGTTGCTTATTTACAAGAGGCTTTTACAAAATTATGCTTAGAGTATTATGAATGGAAATAGAACTTTAAAAATACCTATAATTTGTGTTTCTTTATCCAGAAGGAGTGTAAAAACCTGCCTTCGTCTTGTCATGTAACCGTGGTTCAAAAATCACAGAGTTTTTGTGAAGCTGCATATCTTACACTTTTTACATCAGACTAGGAAGAAGCAAAATGGCTTTTTCTCTTATGCTTAAGTAGGAATAAGAATTAAATATAAATCAGATAATGTTGTTCTACACTCAGTGGCCTCCAGTCACACTTGTGATTATATTCAAAATCCTTACCATGTCTGGCCACTGATAAACTACTGCTTTGACCTGGTTTTTTACCTCTCTCATCTCTCCTTACCTCCTTTCTCTTTTGCTTTCTCACTATGTTCACTCACTACATTCTGGTCATGGTAGCTTCTTTGTTCTTTCTCAAACACTGTCATGATTCCTACCTCAGGACCTTTGCATATTCTCTTTCCTTTGCCTAAACAATCTTTTCTTGGTTTCCCAGTGGCTTTTTTTTTTTAAACTTCTTTACAGTTTCATCTCAAACATCTTATCAAAAGAAGCCGCCTTTGATTGGATTATGTAACTATTCGTCTTTTCCCCCTTATTGGGCCTTTTTTTTTTTTTTTTTTCCCCCTTCATAGCACTTTCTCTGACTTGGTATTGTACATACATTTGTTTCTTGGTTTATCATCTAACTTCCTCACTGGAATATAAGGTCCATACAAGGAGATTACTTGTATTTTTCTCTGCTTTAACTTTGGTGTCTTGAGCAGTATCTGGTTCATAGCAGGTTTTCAGGAAATGTTTGCTGAATAAACAAATAAAATGAAAGTCTTAGGAATTAGGTTGAATGTATCATGAACCTGTAATATTCTCAGAAATCCAGTTTAATCTTTTTTCAAACTCTTCCTGAAATATCTCATTCTTTAAGGTTTAGAATGTGAAAAAGTGAAGGGGCGCCTGGGTGGTTCAGTTGGTTGAGTGTCCGACTTCGGCTCAGGTCATGATCTCACGGTCCATGAGTTCGAGCCCCATGTCGGGCTCTGTGCTGTCAGTTCAGAGCCTGGAGCTTGCTTCGGATTCTGTGTCTCCCTCTCTCTCCCCCTCCCCCACTCACACTCTGTCAATCTCTGCCTGTCAAAAATGAATAAATGTTAAAAAAAAATAAAATAAAAGAAATACACAAATGGTTGCAATTAACAACAAAAACAAATTTTTAGAAGTCAGTATTATAATTTGGACATTAGCTTTAAGACATACACTATGCAGAACAAACAGAAAATTGAATCATTAAGGAAATGAAAAGGAAAAGAGGGGTGCCTGGGGGCTCAGTTGATCAAGCGTCCGACTCTTGGTTTCAGCTCAGGTCAGGATCGCGCGGGTTCGTGAGTTTGAGTCCTGCACTGGGCTCTGCACTGACAGTGCAGAGCCTGCTTGGGATTCTCTCCCTCTTTCTCTGCCTCTCCCCCACTCATGCTCTGTCTCTCTCTATCCAAAAATGAATAAACGTTAAACAAAAAAATTAAATGCATAGGGGCACTTGTACCCTAATGTTTATAGCAGCACTCTCAACAATAGCCAAATTATGGAAAGAGCCTAAATGTCCATCAACTGATGAATGGATAAAGAAATTGTGGTTTATATATACAATGGAATACTATGTAGCAACGAGAAAGAATGAAATGTGGCCTTTTGTAGCAACGTGGATGGAACTGGAGAGTGTTATGCTAAGTGAAATAAGTCATACAGAGAAAGACAGATACCGTATGTTTTCACTCTTATGTGGATCCTGAGAAACTTAACAGAAGACCATGGGGGAGGGGAAGGAAAAAAAAAGGGAGAGAGCCAAACCATAACAGACTCTTAAAAACTGAGAATAAACTGAGGGTTGATGGGGGTGGAAGGGAGCAGGGGGGATGGGTGATGGGCATTGAGGAGGGCACCTGTTGGGATGAGCACTGGGTGTTGTATGGAAACCAGTTTGACAGTAAATTTCATATCAAAATAAATAAATAAATAAATAAATAAATAAATAAATAAATAAATAAAAGAAAAAAATAAAAAATAAAAATTATTTCTTTAATTTCTGTTGTTTTAATTAAATGATCCCTTTAAACTGGGACATGTTCACAGAAGGAAACAGATCAAAGAGAAATAAAATTCAGGTAGAACAAAAAAAAATTAAAATAGTAAAAAGAATGAAAAAGTGTTAGCTTAGTTCTAAGTACTAAAATAATAGCAATATAAATTTATAATGTTTGGTAAAAATGCTTTGAATTTTTCAGGAAAGGGTTTTGTAGATATATTATTTGTATGATATATCTTAGAAAATGGCAGACTGCCTTTTAAAGTTATATTTTTATTTTTCAAAGTGCCAAACACACCTTGACAAAAGACTTAGTGTTTTGACTTGCCTCTCTCTTCCTATTGGGTACCCCTTGGTTTCACAATTGGGGAGATTTTGATGTGGTCTTGAGATTTTAGATCAATCTAGGGCTAAGGGTTTATATAGGGAAAGTCAGAATTATTTGCTTCTAAATCCCACAAACTGCTTTTACTTTCTTAAATTCTTTTATTAAGTTCAACTTTGTAATCACTCTGACCTTTTATGCTTTGGGGCAAGAGGGGTCTTGGTCTAGCAATGATGTAGGTGTTGGATAAACTTACTGTTGTAAATAGAAACTTTGTAGGTCTGGTCTGTGCTATTGTGTAGTAGCATTCTTTTTGACATAGAAACCATTTGGGGATGGCTAGAAAAGGCTAGCATTTGGGGATGAGTGACGGATTTGATCAGGCAGTATATATTGGCTTTGGGAGTAAATGAGTTGGATCACAGAAAATATAGAAATGAAGTAATTGTCAAAAAAAGGTGAGGAATTTGTGTATGTGCATGTATATACATAGATACATATAGCAAAATATGGTATTTGTTTTAACCAGTTTATTTAAAATATTTTATTTAAATTATTATTATATTTTATAACCAGGTTATTTTTATGATTTTAAGATGATTATGTTATTAGTATAGTAAAACTGCTTGCCTTTGCTTTGTTCTTTGCTATTTAATATGTTATCTTATTTTTCGTCACTGTTCTGTAGAATTATAGACCAATCCAGCAATGTGGAGATAGCTTCTTTTCCAATCTACAAGGTGTTATTCTGTGCACGTGGACATGATGGGACAACAGAGAGCAATTGTGTTGCATTTACAGAGAGTTCCCATGGTTCAGAAGAATTTCAGATACATGTTTTCTCCTGTGAAATTAAAGAGGCAGTAAGTATAATATATTGTAGCAATTTGCTATCAAGATGAATTAGGGTAATATTTTTGAACCCTACTCTCACTGTCCTATAAGTTAGTATGTATCACCATATACTCTATTATGTAAATTTGGAGTAGATTTCTAAAGAGAACATTAGTATTTGTAATGGCATAGGGGCGCCTGGGTGGCTCTGTTGGTTAAGCATCCGACTCTTGATTTGGGCTCAGGTCATGATCTCATGGTTCATCAGTTCGAGCCCCGCATCAGGCTCCACGCTGACAGTGTGGAGCCTGCTTGGGACTCTCTCTCTCAACACCTCTTTGCTCCTCCCCTGCTCTCTCTCTATCTTAAAATAAGTAAACATTAAAAAAAAATTGTAATGGCTGAGAACTCAATACGGAAAGCTTAACCTGATAACTGTGTATTAAAGTGGTGTTGTATGTGGGACACACTCAATTTAACAGATGTAACAGAAAAATCCTGCTTGGTGAGCTCTCCTCCTACCCTACTATGGTACTAATTGCTCAGACCTAGAAGGGCCTCTTTTATTATTTTTCCCAAGTCGATTGGTCCATGTGAATTTCTAAACATGTTTCCTCTGCCGGGACTGATAGTTGTATATTGCTTTCACTTAGATATTGGATTAAGGTTGTTTCGTAGATCTGTGTGGTTTTCACTGGTGATTATTTGTTATGTTAATTTACTCAGAGGATGGCTTTTGCTCTGTGGAACTGGCCTAATTAAAAATACAAATCTCTCATACAGCAGGAATATCAACCTGTAGTTCTTTGAAGATACTAGTTAACTTTCCTTTAGTAATTATTAACTGGTGGTTTATTCTGAGACTGGAGAAGTAGTTCAGAATCAAATGGTTGTCAAATACATGGAGAAATTGCCTTCTTTTCTGTATTTGTTGGATTCTCCCCAAATTAAAAATAGGTTGCACTTAAAAAAATTCCAGTATAGTTAACATACAGTGTTATATAAGTTTCAGGTGTAATTAGGTTGTACTTTTAGAACTTTACTGCTTACAACCATTTTAAAGGCATTGATAAATGGGTTTGGATGGGCAAATCTCAGCTGTGTTTGTTTTTGGAAATAAAAATTGTCAGCAGGAAATGCTAAAAGCAGCTACCCTATTTTCTGTTTGCCATGAAACATAAATAAACCATTGTATTAATGGGACTTCTGAGAGTTTATTTCTGACCACAACATGGCAGAGGTGTATTTCTGTGTGTTTGATACTAATCATGAGGAATATCTCAGTTCTCTTTTTAAATACATTTTATTTACACTAAAATGAACATGCATAGACACATAATTTAGATTGTAGCCATACAAGTTCTGTGCCAGAACCCATGGCCTGTATAAGAAATTCCAAGTTTGTTTTTTAAAAAGTATTTCTGAATCTGTTTCATGCCCACATTTCTGTATTTATGTGTATACTGACTGCTTGGTCAAAGGTGTGATAGAGTGAGTGAGTACAGGTGTGCCTGGCACTTAGGAGGCAGGGAACATAAATATGTTGACAGAATATGAATGTGTTTGTGAAGGAAGGGGCCTATTTCTAACCTTACAACTCCACTAGAGGAGTGGTGGGGAAGCAGTGGGCAGAGTCCTGGCATTTCATCCTGGCGGCATTTAACACACCTGTGTGATTTCTGGGTGATTGGCACTCAACAGCGAGGAAATGAACTTGGAAGACTTGGAGAACCTGTTGCTTGGAGAGTTGGAAACACTGCTGCAGAAGGAAATTGAAAGGGACCTGGCTTGCAAGCATTTTTCATAATTGTGACGGTATGAAACTCTTTTTGGATTGTGGCATCTTGTTTATGGGTGGGGGAACAGTGTGTCATTTTTGAGAGCTTTAACAGTGGATAAGCAGCGGACAAAGCTGTGGGGAATTCTCAACCCGACCATTTTGGATATGGTATTAAATAATATTAATTGAGAGGGTATTTGGTACATTGCAGATTGTGGGAAAGTGATGTCCACGTATTATTTAATTTTTTTTTAAGAGTACATTTTTGCAAGTGTTCCATTATGAGACATTGGTGGTAAAATTCATTCTCTGAAGGAGAAATACATGACAGTTGTCATTAAACTTTATTATGAGAACTATTGCTAAATGAAAACTAACCCAGAATAAATGTGGAGGTTATGCAAGGAACTGTGCTAATAAGCCTTTTCTTGATACTCTAAAATCTCCATGATATAGATAGTATTTATTTTGACTAGTGGTCTTGTGCTCCTCTTTGTCTGGAACAGTTCTAGTTTATGTCTGTTGTCCAGGTATGTTATTAATAGCACTCCATCTTATTCTCAGAAGACTTCTGGTTTGATTAATGAATTGTAGGGTTACCGCTTATTTATCTCAAGGCTAAGAGAACAGACAACAGAGCTGGGTTTTAAATGGAAGTCTCTGACCCTGAAATACCCATATTATTTTCAGTGACAACTTTCCTGTTGCTTAAATATTGTAAAAAGCAAGTGTGGATTTTTCTTTTCATTATGCTTTATAAAGGTATCTGTTGCTCATATAGCTCACGTTCCAGCCACCTTTGAGTTTTACCCATGCCTTTTACAGAAGATGTCCAACATCTTCCTCTTTCCCTTCAAAAATAATTACCTATTTTAATGAATCTCAGGTCTTTAGTTGCATTTACTCATCTGGTTATCTGGTTCCCAGGTTTCGTGTTCTGTGGTGAAGGCACAACTTCAGCCCTTACTTTTTGGGACCTTGTTAATGGGCACAAACAGTTGGCAAAGATAGTTCAGGAAAAGTGACAGATATTCTTATTGGCTAAATATGTGCCATGCAGCAGTGTCACTAACTTGCTTGTTTTCCATGGTTTGCAGAATCCTGGATGAGATCTGAAGTGGTTTGTCAGTTAAAGGCAAGAAGACGACATCTTCTCAAGCAGGAGTAGTGACATGGCTGCCACTACCAACTGTCCCTGTGATGCTCTTATTTCGCTGTAAAATCCCATAAGCAGCAGGCACCGATAGTGTTAGGGGGAATCCAGTGAAGGTCACAGCTCTGTTGGACCTGTGACATAAGGATTAGGTGTTCCCGCAGGAGGGGTAGGTTACATTTGACTCGATGACCCTGGATATTCGTCTGTACCACTCTGCTGGAGTGCATCTTGATAACCTGTGGCAAAAGAGTTGGGGAATCTGACCAGAGATATATTGATGCCACTGATTTTGTGTAGGGAAAATGATGTGCTATGTTTCTGCTTAAGAATTACAGACAAAACAAAATATCTGAAAACATAGTGGAAAAAAGCCAGGGAGGCACATATCCTTGTTGCATCTTTATGGATACATTGTATAAAACTTTAAAATATATTTTTAAAAGGCTTAGTTGACTCTCTTTAAGAATTTATTATGTCATTCTCACAATTTTTCTCAAAGCATATTTGATGTTTGTATGTTTTAAAATACTTAACACTAACTATTACTAGCAATTCTCAGTGTTACATTTAGAAGCATGGTTATTATCTGGCATTAAAGGCATTTAGAGGTATTTCATGGTAAATACGAAGGGTATGATTGGGAAAATCTTCATTCTTTTTTTTTTTTTTTCCTAAGCTTTCTCAGGATTTTACTTTTTTAATTTTATTTTTAAAAGTTTATTTTTGAGTGGGGGAGGGTCACAGAGAGAGGGGAGAGAGAGAATCACAAGCAGGCTCCTAACTGCTAGCACAGAGCCTGATGTGGGGCTGGAACTCACAAAACTGTGAGACCATGACCTGAGCTGAAACCACCAGTTGGATGCTCAACCAGATGAGCCACCTAGGCACCCCAGGATCTTCATTCATAATGCATTTAAAAAATATATTTGCTTATTTAAGTAATCTCTACACCCAGTGTGGGGCTTGAACTCATGACCCTGAGACCGAGAGTTGCATGCTTTCCTGACTGAGCCAGCCAGGTGCCCCTGCACTGTTTTTTGTTGTGGGAGGGTGGGGGCGTGGTTGCTCAAATGCCACTCTATTAAGGAAACCTTATTCCATGTATGGGAAATTATTTCTAAACATGTATTTATTGAGATGGCATTTTAGCAAAATGCCTTAATTTGGAAATTAATCCTGAAATTGTTACTAGTGTTTTCCATTAATAAATTTCTATACTTTTTTAAAAAGTTTCTTGTTTGATATGCTTCTTATTTTAGCTCCTTTCAGTGAGTAATATATTTGAATAATTTCTTTTTAAAAATTTAACACATTTCTCTCAGGGTGTCTTATAGAATGATTTTTCTTACATCTATTTCTTGGGTGAACATTTTCTTAACATATGGTATTTTTGACAGAGTCTGCTCTCTTTCCCCAATGTTAATGAAAAGGCTTTATCTTGGAAAAAGTGGCTGTGTGATTTAAGTAAATACCTTTTTGTTTAATAGCAATTTTTTTGGAGTATTCACATGTAATACATATTTGAGAATTTGGAAAACACTGAAATGAAGAAGAAAATAGAAGTTACTCAAAATTCCACCAGAGTTGAGATTTTGGCGTATCTCCTTTCCACATCCACATGTGCTCTCCTCCCACCTCTTCATAGAAATCAGCAACCACAGCAGACCCTTTTGTGTTTAATTAGTACTTTCTGTGGGTATAGCCTTCTGGGAAAAAAATTATACTGTATTATTTGTCAATAAGCCATTGCCTCCTGCAAAGAATACACTTATTCTAGATTATTTGTGTGTATGTTAAATAGTGTGACATGTATAGAAATGTTTGCCATGGTGTATGTTGTTAGTATTCTTCTTTTGTTCATTTTTGAGAGAGAGCATGAGCAAGGGAGGGGCAGAGAGAGAGAGGGAGACACAGAATCTGAAGCAGGCTGACAGCTCAGAGCCTGACATGGGGCTCGAACCCACAAACTATTAGATCATTACCTGAACCGAAGTTGGATGCTTAACCAACTGAGCCACCCAAGTGCCCCTTTAATATTCTTTTCATGATGTTATTGGTTACTCAGTTTGTCTCAATAACTGTAGATCTTGATAACCATTGTTCCTGAAGATACTGCACCTCACCAGTCCTTGGATCACCATTCCAGCTTATTCACAGACTCTAGAATTCACAAATGATTTTAACCTTGTTGTTGGAAGTAGCAGCTTGTAAGACACGGACAAGATGTAATGTGGTTTGATCGCTGTCAGTGTACTGCTATGTCCTTCTCCAAAAAGAGAAAAGTGTAGTCTTATTTTTTCCTCTCATAATTCTCTAGTACGTTGGCTCAGTCCCATATATTTAATAACCTTTTTTTTAAGTTTATTTATTTATTTTGAGAGAGAGAGTATGGCAGAGAGAGAGAGAGAGAGAGAGAGAGAGAGAGAGAGAATCCCTACAGGCTGTGCAATATCAGTGTGGAGCTTGATGCGGGGTTCAGACTCATGAACCATGAGATCATGACCTGAGCAGAGATCAAGAGTCAGATGCTTAACTGACTGAACCACCCAGGCACCTCTTAATAACCTTTTTAAAGAGAAATTCTGAGCTTTGCCATCTACTTGAGAATTTGCCAAGTTCCCTTGACATTTTTGGTGCGGCCAAAGATTAAGACATGAAATAGAAGGAGATATGAGAGAGGAGAAAGAAGAATAAATATGGTTGGGATTTGACTCAACTGATGTATCAATAATTATCTATAGGCATTCCCCTATATTTACATATAATGCTTTCTTAAAAATATGCTGAAGTTGAATGTGTAAAAAGTAAACAATAGACTTCACATTTTATTTGAGGTTAGGATGTGGGGAGTACTCAACTAAAAGTAGTTTAAAGTTTCTGTTTATACTTTGCCTTGAGACATATTCTTCAGTGACTTATTTCTAGGGTGTTGTTTGATTCTGTTTTCTTTAACACTTAAGTTATTGAGCTAAATCAAGTAAGTATCCACTTGAGGCTAAATATTTCTGCTTTTGGCTTACCTAATGATTCCTTCTCACCCACCCTAAGCACATTCAACTTACACGCGCTGGACTGTAAGCACCATGTTCACTGCCATATTCTCCAGCACCTAGAATAATACAAAGTCTACAGAGGGCACCCCCAAAATATTTATTGAACGAATGTGTGAATTCATCATCTTAATTGTATAAAATTTGAGGCCTACAGTTCTTATTTATATCAGTCCTTTGTTTTGTTGTTTTTACTCATTTACGTAAAATTATAATGGGATAACATACTAAGATATTTAAATATTTTTGTTAAGTACTGTGGTACAAACGTGATACTACTGCTGGATGTGAACTTTAAAAGTGTGGAAGTCAGTTAATTTAAGAAACTTAATTTGGCAATGGAAAGGCAGTTTAGGATGTAACTATTGGTTCATAGGTCTAAGTGTGGCAATTGGAAGTTTGAGAACCACTTATTTTTGAGTGTGATAGACTGTATGAGAAAAGGTAGAATACATGGATACAACAAAAATAGAAAAATGAGGAAAGACCCCATACTTCTAAGAAATGCTGTTGGTGGAAGTGCTCTCATTTCAAGCAAATAACAAAATATTAAGAGTTTTAAGCTAACACAATTCAGTGAATAATTTGAATTCCCTTTATCTAAAGGGAAGGATTTGTTCATGTTTGGAGAAGTCTCTTGTATCTCTCAGTGTGAGGTTATGACCTTTGTTAAACTCTTCTTCATCGTGGTTTCATTGTTCAACCTATGGTGGCCTGAGAGATTTGGAAGTTCTTTTGTGCTTCAAGTTTACAATTTTGAGATGGTGTGATGCTACTTTTGGAACCAAGGAAGAGAATAGCTTCTGAAAGTGTGGGATTTAGAGGACTTCTCCACTTTAGGGAAAGAGTATAAGCCATTGACATATATTTTTTATAGTATTCACCAAGGTGGCTTAATGCTAATAAAAGAAATCATTTCAACTGGGAATCCTGCAATGCATTTATAACACAGCATCACTGTGATAACACTCGAAACTCTTTTAATCATGTTACCATGTTTACTTATTGCTAAAACCAGTATTTATTTCATTTTTAAAATATTTTTTTTAATGTTTATTTTTGAGAGAGAGGGCAAGAGTGGGGGGGAAGGAGCAGAGAGAGAATGAGACATAGAATCTGAAGCAGACCAGGCTCTGAGCTGTCAGCCCAGAGCCCGATGCAGAGCTCAAACTCACGAACCATGAGATCATGACCTGAGTCAAAGTTGGACGTTTAACTGACTGAGCCACCCAGGAACGCCAGTATTTACTTCATTTTGTGCTTCAGTGTCTAGCCCACTGAAGCCAAGGGAAGTGAGAAGAGAAATTGCACTTAGAGAACTTAGACTAAAACCTTGTTTGTGTGTGTTCTTTGGGAATATTTAGATGCCAGCACCATTCTTAGGATTACCTTAGGATTCATTTGTTGCAATATAGTATATTTTGAGGCCTAGAAACATCTATAAATAAATAGAGCTCCTTTTGTGAACTTCAGTTAATTAAACATCTTTATTACCAGGTTTAAATGCTAAAGTTGAAGAAACAAACTATATTTGTAAATTAAATGTTATATATTACGTATACTATATAAACATATAAATACAAGCTTATGTAAATATAAGCAAACTATATAAAATGTTTTGTATTATATATAATACATGTAAACATTTGCATATATGTGTATATGTATATGCTTAGACTATATCTGCTAAAGTAAATTGTGACCATGGAAAGGAATAGATTCAAAAATTAGGAGAGAGGGGTATCAAAATGCAGTTAAAGCTTTTGCCTAATGGTATCTCCATTTTTATTCTTTTAGGTAAGCAGAATTTTATATAGTTTCTGTACAGCATTCAAACGTTCTTCCAGACAAGTGTCTGATGTTAAAGACTCAGTTATTCCTACCCCTGACAGTGACGTGTTTACCTTCAGTGTCTCCTTGGAGGTAAAAGAAGATGATGGAAAAGGAAACTTTAGGTGAGGTTATTTGGGAAGAATAAAAGTTGGTATTGTGCCTGAAATATAGTATTGGCTAACATAAAGCTTCCAGAGGCTATACAATGTTGGTATAAAGCTTTAAAATGATAAAAAGAAATATTTGGCAGGTGAATGAATGTTTTATTATTCTCATGCTTTCAGATACTTTATGTAAAATATTTTCTCCATATTTATGAATAATGATATTATAGAAAATTGTAGTAAAATAATAAAAAGAATAAAAAACTAAACTTTTGTCAACCACAATCACTTTTAATACTTGATTTATTCCCTTTGTTTATTTCTAAGGGGTATTTTTATACAGTTGTATATACACAGGTTTTTTTTCTTTTAACTTTATTATGTAAGAATTTTTCCATTAAAATGTTCTTAATTAAAATCATTTTTAATAGTACCAATAATATATTGGGTGGTTTGATCATCATTTAACCATTTTCTTCTATTGTATATTTAGAATGCTTTTCTCCTGTTCACAAATAGACAGGTGATAGGATATAGTTATGCTCTTTAACAGCCACTTATGTGCCTTTAATTCTTTAAAAAAAATTTTTTTTTAACGTTTATTTATTTTTGAGACAGAGAGAGACAGAGCATGAACAGGGGAGGGGCAGAGAGAGAGGGAGACACAGAATCTGAAACAGGCTCCAGGCTCTGAGCTGTCAGCACAGAGCCCGACGCGGGGCTCGAACTCACGGACCGTGAGATCATGACCTGAGCCGAAGTCGGACGCTTGACCGACCAAGCCACCCAGGCGCCCCTATGTGCCTTTAATTCTAATAAGAATTGTTAGGTAGAGTTTTTTGTCTTTTTTTTTTTAATAGATATAGAAATTGAGTCTTAGATAAATTGCTCAAGGTATTTTTTCTTTTCAGATAAGATCATGTATCTATATCTGTCTCCCCCCCCCCCCACCGTGTGTGTGTGTGTGTGTGTGTGTGTGTGTGTGTGTGTGTATTTAAGTTCAAGTTAGTTAACATACACTGTAGTATTGGTTTCAGGAGTAGAATTCAGTGATTCATCTCTTACATATAACACCCAGTGCTCATCCCAACAAGTGCCCTCCTTAATGCCAATCACCCATTTAGCCCATTCCCTCCCCCCCCCCCCCCCCCCCGCCCCCAGCAACCCTCAGTTTGTTCTCTATAGTTAGAGAGTCTCTTTTGGTTTGTCTCTGTTTTTGTCTTATTTTTCCTTCCCATCACCCATCTAGCCCATCCCTCACCCAACTCCCTCCATCAACCCTCAGTCTGTTCTCTATCCTTAAGGCTCTTATAGTTTGCTTCCCTCTCTCTCTTTTTGCCCTTCCCATATGTTCATCTGTTTTGTTTCTTAAATTCCACATATGAGTGAAATCGTGATATTTAAGATAATCTATATTTTAGACACTTAGATTGTCTTAATGAATTCTTAAGAATAGTCAGTCTGGTATAGATGCTGGAGAGGATATGGAGAAATGGGAGCCCTCTTGCACTGTCGGTGGGAATGCACACTGGTGCAGCCACTCTGGAAAACCGTGTGGAGGTTCCTCAAAAAATTAAAAATAGAACTACCCTACGACCTAGCAGTGCTACTGCTAGGAGTTTACCCAAGGGATACAGGAGTGCTGATGCATAGGGGCACATGTACCCCAATGTTTATAGCAGCACTTTGAACAATAGCCAAATTATGGAAAGAGGCTAAATTTCCATCAACTGATGAATGGATAAAGAAGATGTGGTTTATATATACAATGGAATACTACTTGTCAACGTTTATTTATTTTTGGGACAGAGAGAGACAGAGCATGAATGGGGGAGGGGCAGAGAGAGAGGGAGACACAGAATGGGAAACAGGCTCCAGGCTCTGAGCCATCAGCCCAGAGCCCGACGCGGGGCTCGAACTCACGGACCGCGAGATCGTGACCTGGCTGAAGTCGGACGCCCAACCGACTGCGCCACCCAGGCGCCCCAAGGAATACTACTTGTCAATGAGAAAGAATGGAATCTGGCCATTTGCAGCAATGTGGATGGAACTGGAGGGTATTATGCTAAGTGAAATAAGTTAGGCAGAGAAAGACATCATATGTTTTCACTCATATGTGGATCCTGAGAAACTTAACAGAATACCATGGGGGAGGAGAAGGGGAAAAAAAAGAAAGTTATAGAGAGGGAGGGAGGCAAACCATAAGAGACTCTTAAATACTGAGAACAAATTGAGGGTTGGTGGGGGGTGGGGGAGAGGGGAAAGTGTGTGATGGGCATTGAGGAGGGCACCTTTTGGGATGAGCACTGGGTATTGTATGGAAACTAATATATATATATAGATATAGATATCTATGTCTATATCTATATATCTATATCTATAGAATAGTCAGTATGGCTGAGGCTAGAATTTAAGTTGCCCCTGATCCATAGCTCTTTTTCCATCTCTTATTTATATTTACTTGAGTTTGTAGGTTACAGTTATCTCAAATTGTAGATGTTTTAAAGTAAGCTCTTCTCACTTTGTTTGCCTTGGGTTTCAGTGTGTTAAAGGCTCTTACAACCACACAACCAGCTGAACCAGAATAGTGAGTCTTAAAAAATAATTAAATAAGCTATATTCCTAAATTTGTTAAATTTAGAAACTAAAGTTGAAATGATGTCATTTAAAGAATCTTGGATTTTAACCTTTGTTAAGTAAAATATAAGGCTCTTATAAATCCAATTTAGAAATTAATTAGTGACTTTGTTTTGCTGACTATAACATTGGTAGTTAGCTACTTGGGCAAGATGAGTTTAGCACACCTTAAGAATAAGGGTGCTGGAATTCTAAACTTGCAGTAGATTATTTTATTGTGGTGTTGTACTGATAATTTCTGTTCTTTTTGCATATTTCAGTCCTGTGCCTAAGGATAGAGAGAAATTTTATTTCAAGTTAAAACAAGGAATAGAGAAGAAGGTGGTAATTACAGTGCAGCAACTTTCTAACAAAGAATTAGCTATTGAAAGGTAAGCAGCTTGCTCCTAAATGCTACCAAAAACTTGTATTGACATTGCTGTTGTGTTTCAAGAGACATACTGTTGAATCTCTCAGCTTTATTACTTGCTGTGTCTTTTTACCATACTTGAGTTTCTCCATGTAAAAATGAGAATGAGAGTCATAATGCTTTACCCACTTCAATAAGTTAAATGTAACTGGTTTATTGAAAGTCTCAGTTGATGGGAGTGCCTGGGTGGCTCAGTTGGTTAAGCTTCCGACTTTGGCTCGGGTCATGATCTCATGGTTTATGGATTTGAGCCCTGCATCGGGCTCTCTGCTGTCAGCTGAGAGCCTGCTTCAGATCCTCTGTCAACCTCTCTCTCTGCTCTTTCCCCTTTCTCATTCTCTCTCTCTCAAAATAAATAAACATTTAAAAGATGGTTAAAATGGTAAATTAAAAAAAAATCGCAGTTGATGGGGGAAATAAACATGATTCCCCCCACCCCCCACCCCGTGCCAGTAATAACTACTTCGGCTCTGTTTGGTCATATCCCTTTTTCCTGCTGTCCCTTATTTACATGTAGGACAAATACCTTAAATTCTCAATCATCTCTGATAATTAAAAAGTACATTTAGTTATTGGACTTTCAGGGGCTTAAGAAAAATAGATACATATCTTTTAAATATATAAATATACATACAGACACACACATATACACACACAAATGTGTGTGTGTGCATTTACATATTTTATGTATATATTTGAACATGTAAAAACAAAACAAAATCTTGTAGGACAAAAGGTCCTATAAACAAAGAATAACAAATGATAGTTGTAGAAAAAGTATTTGTACTATAGATGACAGATGAAGGCTAATGTCTGTAATATACATAAATTTCTTAATTTGTAAAAAAAAAAAAAAAACAATAAAAAGCAAGAATCAACAAATCACAGGAAAGCTATTCACATGGCTAACAAACATATGTATGTAAAGATGTCCCAATTCATGAATAGAGAGGGAAATGTAATTAAGGTAGCAGTAAGATACCACATTGGCAAAAAGAACACGTCAGGCTGGTGGGAATATGGGGGAAGGGGTAAAGTGTGTATATATCCCCTTTTTGAGAAACAACCTGGCAACATCTATAAAAGTAAACAAAACAAAACCCAAATCTATAGTTGCATGCATCAGTCTCCATTCTAGGGAATCTATTCCATTAAAAATAAAAGTACCACTGTCGAAGGACATATTTCTGAGGGTGTTTATTACAGCCCTTTTTATGGTGATAAAAAGCCAGAAACAAAAACAAATGCCTATTCACTTGGTTTCTAGAAGTGGGAGCAATTGGTGACAGTCATAAGAGAAAGAAAAGCCTCTTCATCAAGATTGCCGTAGACTCTGACTCCTCCCTCCCCATCTGTAGACTAGGATGAAGGCGGGAGCCAGTTGAGGTGCTGGCTGATGGGATCATGGTCACCGCTGTCCCTCTCAAGCGTAGGAGAAGGTGTCTGGCCCCCAATTATCTGCAGCTTTCTTTAGAATGTCAGGAATTTAGCTGTGCTTTGTTCCCATCTTTGGGTTTAACTGCTGGTATCCAGATAACAGGAAAAGTTCTGCTGTATAATTCTCTCTTATAGTTGTCATCTTTTTTCCTTTTTTAGTGGTAATAAAAAAATAATTTTGAGTCATACAAGTTCATGAAACATAGCTAAAGATTAAAGGTATTATTGACTTTGAATATTTTAGTCCTAAAAGAATGATGATGAGAATGTGTTGTTAACAGTAGCTCTAGCAATGTTTGAATCTTTTTATTTGGAAGTATGCAATTTCAAACTTCTCGAATAGTTAAAAAAAATGGTACAGAGAACATCTGTGTACTCTGCTTAGAATCATCTCTTGGTAACATTTTGCCCCATTTGCTCTGCACCCACTTTCTCAATCTCTCTCCTCTCTGTCTCTCAATCTTTCCCTACCTACCTACCTACCTACCTACAGACAGACCCACATTATTGTTTTTCTGAACAATTTTATTCCTATATAATTCCTTAGGAAATGAGTATTTCCTAAAAATAAGGATACGGATATCTATTATATAAGCACATTATTTGTAGCAACTTCTATAAATTTAGCATTCCTAGAATACTTTTTTAAATTTAGCATTCGTACAATACTTATTTATATATTTTAGAGAGGGGGGAGGGGGAGGGAGAGAACACAAGTAGGGGAGGGCCAGACAGAGAGGGAGAGTGAGAAATCCAGAGCAGGCTCCACACTGACATCGTGGAGCCCTATGTGGGGCTTGAACTCACTGTGAAACCATGACCTGAGCTGAAACCGAGAGTCAGACGCTTAACTGACTGAGCCATCCAGGTGCCCCATATACAATGCTTTGTCTTTAACCTACCATTTGTCTCCAGTTTTGTCACTTATCTCAGTAGCGTCCTTTTTTCCTCCAGCTCAGGATTTACACTAGGGTCAGATATTGCATTTAGTTGCCATATGTCTTTGGCTTTCATTAATGTGGTAATATTTCCACAGCCTTTCTGTGTTGCTTATGACATGGAATTTTTGAAGAATACATCCATTTTCCCACTTTTTAATGTAACATTACTAATTTGGGGTTTATCTAATACTACCTTGTGATTAGATCCAGATTACTTCTTGCTCCATAGGTGATATTGTCTCCTTCATAGTGGATTGCATTTGGAGGTGCCTGATAACTATCTGTCCCTCCCTGGTGATGTTAATTTTGGTTGCGAAAATGTGATTGTGAAAATATCTGATTTCTCCACTGTAATTCCCCTTTTTCTCCCCCCTTGCAACAAATAAGCAGTCTGTAGGGAGATGAATGAAAATATCCTGCTTCTCATAAACATTTTCTTAAGTTAACATTCATTCAAATTCTTGTCTGATCTTATCTTTACTGTGAGGAATGCAAAATTAGAACTTTCAATCTCCTGCACCTTCTTGGTAGTTTAGCAGTCAGCCCTAGGCATTCTAATGTAAGCCAAAGATCTCCCTTCTCTTCCACTTATTTATCTGTTTATTATTGGTATAGACTCTTGAATTTCTCTCCTCCTCCCCTGCAGTGCTTTATAATTCACTAATTATCTTGGTGATCATTGTCCAGAATTTGCCACTGGGAGTCCCTTCACACCCTATGTCTTTACCTTTCCGGCGTAACAAAAGGCAGCTTTCCAGTTAATAAGTTTGTACTAACACAGACAAAGAAGTATTAGGTGTTGAGTAATTTAACTCTTAATAATCATTATTAAAAATCTTGGAGTTTTATGGTGAAATGGTATGTTCTGTCTCTGCTATAGAGGCCTGTGCCCTGCTTGTTGTGTTAGGCAGTCCTTCCTTTTCCCAATGAGAAACTCTCAAGTTTGGTCAACTTGAGTATATAAACATTGATGATTATAGGTAAAATAGTTGAATGCCTGCTTATAATGTTTTCTTCATTAGCTTAATTAAACATTTACACATGCTTTCTAAATATATTATGCAAAATAATAACTTAGAAATGGGGCATTTTGCCCACTCTCCTATTCGTAAAACAATTTCATTCAGACTGAATAATCTTCAACATCGATTTCTTCATCATCATGCTTTTTGAGTAATTTTAAGGGATTTTTACAGAGCACATTATCTCAAGTTCTGCTTAAGTTGTTTGAGATAAGCCCTTTTTTTGATCAGTGTATATTGCTCTCATTAGATATTTGGGGTGCTTGGGTGCATCAGTCGGTTAAGCATCTGACTCTTGATTTCAGCTCAGGTCATGGTCTCACAGTTTGTGGGATCAAGCCCCATGTCAAGCTCCATTCTGGCAGTGTGGAACCTGTTTGCGATTCTTTCTCCCTCTTTCTGTGTTCCCCCCCCACTTGAGCTCTCTCTCAAAATGAATAAACATTAAAAAAAAAAAAAAAGAAATTTTACCTAAGCCACAAGTGCCCGTTTGTATAGAATTAGGAATTAAAAACAAAACAAAACAACTCATTCCATATATAACCACTTACTATATTGGTTTTATTTTAATATAGTTAATCTTGATGGTATTATCTAACAACTCTGGGTTCATATATCTGGCATTAATTACTAAACCCATGTTAAGTTTCTTTACTTCTTTTCTTTTCTTTTCTTTTCTTTTCTTTTCTTTTCTTTTCTTTTTTCTCTTCTCTTCTCTTCTCTTCTCTTCTCTTCTCTTCTCTTCTCTTTTCTTTTCTTTTCTTTTCTTTTACCACGTTTTGTCAGATGACCTCTATAAATACCCAAACTAAAATTGACTGAGATTGCTTTAGGCTAATGGTTCTTCAAACAATACTTTGTTCAGCATAACACACAGAATTTCCTGTGATATTGGAAATTTTGTTACTACTTGGATTTGTATTTTTTGGAAAAAGAAACTTGCCTTTTATTAGATTATATGTAGCATTTCATGTGTTTAAATTATAAAATGTAAATGGTGGAATTTAAGGTAATCCACCAGGTGGCAGTCTTGTCAAGAGGATTAACACCTCTGAATCTTAAACATGGTCTTAAACAAAGTTTGTCATATAAAGACATTGATGTGAAAAAAATCAGATTACATCATTTTGGCTTATCTTCTGAAAGAGAAAATGATGTATTGTTTTTAAAAACAACTTCTCATTGTGTGAAATTTCCAACATATGTGAAAGTACAAAGAGTAATATATTGAACCTCAGTGTACCCATCACCTACACCAGATGCTAATTTTCAAGATTTGGGCTTTTTTTTTTTTTTTAATATTTTTATTCTGAAAGAGTCCATTTATCTGTGTATTCAAGGGTTCAAGCCTTCTTCCTTTGTAGATATTAAACAAATTATACTGAGATTATCTTTCTTGACTTCTTTGAAGGCAAATACTATGTCCTTTATTTCAGAATCTCCAACATCTAGCACATTGCTAGCAACACAGAACTTTGTAGTTAGCTACTTAATCCTTACTTAGCACTTGCTGTGCTGGGCATGGTTCTCGGTGTCATTGATGAGGTGTAGCTACTATTATCTTCACTGTACATTTGAGGAAACTGAGGCACAGAACGGTTCAATAACCTGCCCAGGTAATACAATTAATATTTGAATTAAGTCTGTCTGATATCAGAATAAAGAACTTGTTGAAAAAAATGAATAAAAGGTATATAAAAATTCTATACAGTATCGACCAAACTCATTGTTACATTGAGGGACACTGCACCTGATAGAATCCTACCTTGTTTAGAGAAGATGTGAAAACTGCTTTCATATCTTGAAAATTTCTAATATTCTTTTGCTTTTTTTCCATGACCCATGTTACATTTTACATATTGAGCTTTATTTAGGAACTGTACATGAGAGAGAAAATAATAACAGACAACAATCATTGAGCACTTACTACGAGATGGCCATGGTACAATTATCATAATGACGTGTGAGGAAGGTTTTATAATTATTACCACATTTTTGCAGATGATGAAACAGGTTTCAAGAGGTTAAGTAACCTTGGTCACTTGGCCAGAAACTGGTAGAACCAGGGTTTAAACCAAAGCCAGCTGGTTCCTGAGTGTGTACTCTAAAAGACTAAAGGCTGTACCCAACTAAATCTTGATTGTACACTAAGCTGAAAATTAAACCAGTTAGAAAATAAATGAACTGGTATTCTTTGTTGTATTTCTAGCAGAATTGGAAAATGAGAATAGAGATGTGGGGGTGTCCAAGTGATTACTCAGTGACTTCAAACTCAGGGGCACCGTGTCCTGGGAGAAAAGCTGATTGATTTGTAGAAGAGAAAACCAACAATAACAACTGAAGGGAGGAAGCAAGATGATTGCCCTCTGAGATGTGTGAGAAGAGCAAGACTGAAACCCAATTATTGCAAGCCCCCAGTTGTAAATGTTAAAGTGTGCAGATTTGACCAGGCCGTGCTCTTCTGGTGTTTCCAGAGTAGAAATGGCAATCATCTCTATGCCCGACCAGCTGAAATTTCTGTGGTTTTTGGTATTACCACAAGTAGAAATACTGCAAAAAAAATTTCTTGCAAAGTACTGAATTGATACGGATTTTAAAAGCTTTATCTCGTGTTTAAGATACACTGTTACTAGCACTATTACATAGCACCTACCTCGATGCTTTGAATAGGTGGTTGGTTACGTGTCATACTCGAGAAGTGAGGGGGAAGTGTTTCAGTTTTTGTTGTGTTAATTTTCTGACTGGTTGATTTTTGCCAAGTATTCTTATTTTGTAATAAAATTCAGGGCAGTAATACAATATACGCTTACAAAATGGATCTCCATAAAATTCCCTAACAAGAAGTGGAATTCTAATGATGTTAATTTCAGGCCTTGTGGAAGGTTAGTTGGGAAGAGATTTTTGGCTTCAGGGTTTATATCTTTCGAATCACTCTGTTCCCAGGGATCTGCCCTGATGCTTTGCTGTGTGAATCAAAATGAAATATGGATATAGCAAGTAAAGGATGATTATTAGGTTTGTTATGAACATATAACTCTGTTTGTACTGAGTAACGTAGACCACACTGCTAGAAAGAAAGGATTTGCATGAGTCACTTTGATCCTAATATTGGAGAATACATCCGTTACACATACATTAAAAAATACATAACACATCATTAACAGAAGGTAGTTTGATCATTTGTGGAGTAATTCAGAGATGTGCTTGTTTCGGTTGTATATCCTTCTTCACTTCTTAACTTGTGCTTGCTGGCTTGCAGCAAAAACCATATAATGAGACACTGAAGTGTTAAGTACCATACGGCATAGCGTGAGTGATTGAGAGGTACCTTTCCTTGTGTTATTTTCTTGAGGAAAAGATTTCCAAGTTAAGGAGTATTAAAAAAACTAAACAAGACAAAACAAAACCAACCACCTGGGGCTCTTTTCTTCTTTCAGCACAATTTTCTAATATGATTTGATAATCACTAATGTAGGGGAATGGTAGAACTTCCAACTGTTTATTACATTTGGGCTGATCTAATTTCACATTTGATCATTCTGACGGTCTTTTGCTGGGTTTACCTAGAACTTATTTTTACCTTCATTCTAGCAAGTTACAATTTTATTTAGAAAGAAGCTCAAGTCACTGACTTTAGGTTGCGTAGATGTTAGTTTGATTTCCATCTCTTATTCTTTTATAGAAATTAGTGTACCTATGAAACCTGTCAACAAAATCAAGATATTTTAAGATTTTATTAAAAGGTTTTAAGATTTCATTTTTTAAGTAATCTCTACTCCCAGTGTGGGGCTTGAACTTATAACCCTGAGATAAGAGTTGTACACTCCACTGACTGAGCCAGTCAGACACCCTAAGACCTTTAGATGTTGTAATAATTTTTCTTGGAGGACATCATTCTCCTCCATCCTGAAATGAGAGAAAATTAGTGGGGTGACCCAAAGTCTGCATAATATTTTAAAAAGATGTTCTATGAACATTTGTTCTCTTTTGGTTTTCTTTTAAGGCAGTCGAAAGATAACTTTCTTTTTCCTTAGGAGAATAAGGTATATTTATACAAAAAATCTTTCAGTGTTCTCTGATTTATTTCAAGGGACAATTGGTAAAGAACTATTGGCATTGCCAGTAGAACATTGGAAGCTTCTGTCTCGCAGTCTTTGGACTGGAACTTGTAATTAGGACAGAATTTTCAGTATCTTCCATTGCTGGCATGCAGTAGAGGGAAGTGTCACTATAGAAGTATGTATATAATGCTATTACTTTTTCAGCATTGTATTTTAAGAGTTTTTTTTTTAAAATATTAGCGTGAAAACATATTCCATAGCATGTTTTTATAAGTTGAACTGTTCTAGATGTCTTGGAATTCATCTTTAAATGAATTTTAAAATTAGAGATAATTACAGACTCACAGGAAGTTACAGTTATAGTACAGAGAGGCTCCATATACACTTCCTCCAGTTTCCCCCAATGGTAACATCATACATAATTATAGTGCAGTATACAAATTAGAAAATTTACATTGGTAAAGTAAATTTTATAGAGTCTATAGATCTCTATCGGAGGGAGCATTTTTTGAATCCTTTTGTAAATCATACTGTTCTTTTATAACATAATAATTTCTTAATTATTTTTCTAGTGGTGAGAGATTTTTAATTAGTTTTCTTTAACTTAAGGTGAGCATTCAAGGTAATTATGGACAGAGGGGCTCCCAGGTCCTGCTGAGGAGAGTTCCAGGTTGCTCAAATGTGTGTTTTTTTTAAAATTGAAATATATTTGACGTTATGTAAATTTAGCGTGTATAATATGTTGGTTTGATGTATTTATATTGTAATATTATTGCCTTTGTAGTAATAGCACCTCTGTCACCTCACGTAATTGTTATTTCTTTTTCATAAGATCTAGTCTCTTAGCAAGTTTGATTATAATACAATATTATTGTCTATACTCATGTATTGTACATTAGATCTCTAGGACTTATTTACTGCTAGTTGCAAGTTTGTGTCCTTAAACAACATCTCTCCTATTCCCCCACTTCCCAGCCCTGGTAACCACCTTTTAACTCCCTGTTTTCGTGAGTGTGGTTCTTTTAGATTCCACATGTAAGTGATATCCTGCAGTATTTCTCTGTCTGACTTATGTTAGTTAACACAGTTTGCTCAAGTTCCCTGTTGTTGAAAATGGCAGGATTTCTTTTTTTCTCATGGAAGAATAATATTCCATTGTACCTATATATACCACATCTTCTTTATCCATTCATCCACTGATGAGCTTTTAGGTTTTTTCCATATTTTGGCTATTGTGAATAATGTTGCAGTAAACTTGGGAGTGCATGTATCTCTTTTATATCCTATTTTCATTTTTTTATATCCTATTTTCATTTCCATTGGGTATATACTCAGAAATAGGATTGCTAGATCATATGGTAGATCTATTTGTAATTTTTTGAGGAGCATCCATATTTTTCCATAGTGGTTAAACCAAGTTACATTCTCAGCTTACATTAGAAAATGCTTTTTTAAAAAATGTATTGATATAAGAATTTTTTGGTGCTAACATGAGTATTAAGTAATCAGGAGAAGTGAGTATTTTAACTATATCCTATGCCAGTTACCAATTTATTGCCTCTTGGTTCCAGATCTACCCTCTTACCTTATCTACTTATGTATTTCTTCTTTGCGCAAGCACAATATTAAATTGAGCCAGTAGAGGGTGCTAGAGAGACATTGCAAAAGAAGGGTCTTCTCTTATGGTTCTGGTGCGATGTGGTGGTTGTTTCTTGCTCTAGCTGTAGGTTCTGGGATGTCCCGTGGTGCTGTGCTCCAGCTGTGCAGCCAGTGCATGCACTCCCTCCTCGAGCTCATAGTCCTAGTCCTGGTTCAGCAAGATCTTCCTGTGGACCTCCAGACACAGACACTGTGGACTTCGGGCCCTACACCATTCTGCCAGTGAGCTGGCTCCAGGAGTTCTGATTTCCTTTATTTTTACTTGCCTACCTGCACCCAGTGGGCTGTGTCCTGCTTGCTTGTGGTCCAGCTTTGCCTGGGAAGTCTAGCAAACTTTGCCATCTACTGTGCTACAGTCCTACCTTTTGTAGTAAGCTGTTAGAATACCAGCTTTAGGGAGAGGATCCTCCTTCCAGGTTTGCTCTTTCTTGGTGTTCTCTCCCTCAGCCTTAGGGTATTCTTTAGAATTCTCTTTATAGTTACTCTCCTATTATAGTTAATAATTCCTTATAGTAAACTTTCCCTGTTCAAATTACTGTATTTTCTTTCCTAATTGGATTTCAATTGACTAATTTAATTAGTACCTAATAAAATCAACCAGTCCCATAAAGTTTCAAATACATTTCTGGGGACTGGGAAGAAAGTGGTTATTTTAGATATTTTTTTTTTTTTGGTGTCATAATAGTAATAATGACAAGACTTAAAAACTAATGATTTCTACCCTATGTCCATTTCCACCCCGAGTGTTTAATGCACAGTTTTTTTCATACAAAAGAAGTCCTATAAAGTAAATTATCCTTTGGGTTAAATTTCTTAGTGTGTGGGGGAGGAAGCATGTTATTTTGCAGGGTGTCTTGGTATTCTTCCTAAAGCCTTATTCAGTTTGACTCCTCTGTATGATGTTTTTTGGTGGGGAGGGGCAAGGAGAGGTGTTAAGTATCTCTAGATATAATTATTTTACATTACTAGTAAGCATTATTTAAGTACTAATATTTTGTCCTTTATAATGGCAGTTCAGTTTTTTTTTTTTTTAAGATCTTTGGTTCATTTGAAGAGGGAGGAAGAACTACATAAAATGTTATTTTTGTATAGGAGAACATTAGGCAATTAACAAAAGTTAAATAAGTTACATGTGAAATTTTGTATTTGTGCTTTATTGATTTGGTCTTTTCTAACTGTTTTAATAAGTTTACTCACCTTTTTTATTCTCACATTTTCTTTCTTTTTCTTTCTTTCTTTTTCTTTCTTTCTTTCCTTTTCTTTCTTTCTTTCTTTCTTTCTTTCTTTCTTTCTTTCTTTCTTTCTTTCTTTCTTCTCTCTTTCTCTGTCTTTCCCCTTCCTTCCTTCCTTCCTTCCTTCCTTCCTTCCTTCCTTCCTTCCTTCCTTCCTTCCTTCCTGTGTGTATGTGCACAGCAGGCAGGGTAGGGGCATAGGGAGAGCAAGAGAGGGAATCTTAAGCAGGCTGGCAGGCTGCCTGCCCAGTGCAGGGCTTGATTATGTGAGGCTCTGCCTTACAACTATGAGATCATGACCTGAGCCAAAATCAAGAGTCAGACACTTAACCAATTGAGCCACCCAGGCGCCCCACCTCATGTTCTTTTTCTAATTGTTACATGTTTTCTTTAAAGTTTATTATATATTTTGGCAAGTTATTTCATTATTCCACTATACTGTAGAAGATTGTTATTTTTTTCATAACTGATCAAAACTTTATATAGCTTGATTCAAGGTTTTTATTTATTTTTTTAAAGTTTATTTATTTTGAGAGAGAGTTCAATAAGGGGGGGGGGCACAGAGAAAGAGGGAGAGAGAGACTCCCAAGCAGGCTCCATGCTGTTGGTGCAGAGCCCAATGTAGGGCCTGATCTCACCAACTGTGAGATCATGACCCGAGCTGAAATCAAGAGTCAGGCACTTAACTGACTGAGCCACTCAGGAACCCCTAGTCAGAGAGAGAGAGAGAGGGAGAGGGAGAGGGAGAGAGAGAGAGAGGGAGGGCGAGCGAGCAGGGGAGAGGAGCAGAGGGAGAGAATCTTTTTTTTTTTTTAATTTTTTAAAAATGTTTATTTTTGAGACAGAGAGAGACAGAGCATGAATGGGGGAGGGGCAGAGAGAGAGGGAGACACAGAATCGGAAGCAGGCTCCAGGCTCTGAGCCATCAACCCAGAGCCTGACGCGGGGCTCGAACTCACGAACCGCGAGATCGTGACCTGAGCTGAAGTCGGACGCTCAACTGACTGAGCCACCCAGGCGCCCCAGAGGGAAAGAATCTTAAGCAGGCTCCACTCTCAGCACGGAGCCTGATGTAGGGGCTTGATCCCATGACCCTGGGATCATGACCTGAGCCAAAATCAAGAGTTGGATGCTCAACTGAGACACCGAGGTGCTCAAGTCTTTTAAATGGAATTGAACTCCTGAGGAATCTATATTATTTTACACACAGATGGCATTGTGTGTAAACTTTATATTAAAGTTCTCTTAAAATGTAAATATCAAGATAGGGCTGTATAGAAGAGAGTTAACAAAGTAGGGCCGAAACTGCTATTCCTAAAGGTCTGTTTGTAGGGTTTGTTCTTCTTCTTTTTTTTAGTGTTTGTTTATTTTTGAGAGAGAGAGAGAGAGAGAGAAAGAGAGAGAGAGAGGGAGGGAGAGAAAGAGAAAAAAGAACGTGAGCTGGGAGAAGGGGTGGGAGACACAGAATCTGAAGCAGGTTCCAGGCTCTGAGCTCTCAGTGCAGAGCCCAGTGTGAGACTCAAACTCGTGAACTGCAAGATCATGACCTGAGCTGAAGTTGGACTCTCAACCAATTGAGCCACCCAGGCACGCCCTGTAGGGTTGGTTCTGGAATGGCATCTGGAAACTTGGATTTCGGAGAGGTTCCCACCATTCCCAGAACTGTGCCTAAACTGTACAGCGTGATTTATGCTGAACACTTGCTCTCCTTCTGGAATCTGGAATTTTGTTATGTCCTAGGCAGAGGATGCTTGTATGACCAGCCCTCAGTAAAAACCTTGGATACTGAGTCTCTCACTTGCCCTGGTAAACAACTTTTCATACGTCTCATCTCATTGCTGGAGGAATTAAATGCATCCTCTGTGACTCCACAGGACGAGGACTCTGAACTTTACCCCTTGTGCCTTTTCCCTGTGCTGATTTTGCTTTGTATCTGTTCATTCTAATAAATCATAGCCATAAATGCAACTATGTGCTGAGTCCTGTGAGTCCTCCTAGCAAATCTTCGAACCTAGAGTGGTCTTGGGGACTCCAACACAAGAGCATTTTGCTATAAGTAGGTTTTCATGCAGGGACCACATCTAAGATTATTATTTCCTTTCTTGGGGATGTATGTATGTGTAGCTTTTATTGATTGTAGAAAATAAGCTTTTGCCTAATTGAAAGTCTCTTTATTGAAGATATAGGACAGCTTTTTCAGACCTTGTCTTTTAGGGAGCAGTAGCATTTGTGAGATGAGGTTATGAGCTAATGCATAGTATATATGTTTTTGGGTTTACAATTTCACAAATTCGTTAACTGAGAGTGTCTTTGGATACCCAGCAGTAGTTACCTTTCCTCGATGCACTTCAAGTAAAAACTCCTCCACACTCATATAGTCTGTTCTCATTCCTATCCCCCATCAATAATAGGAAAGGGATGCCCAGAATTCCATGTTCCTCTGGTAGTACTGCCCCTTCCTTGACTCGTGCACCCTGGTTGTCCCAAACTGGAGTAAAGCAGGGTATTCCAGAGCTCTGCATGCTCTTGCCACTGTTCTTCTTCCTACCCTCAACCTTTAGCCTCACTGAATTTTGTTTCTGTTTTGGCTGTTTCAGGCCTTGTAAGACATCCAAGACTCTTGGGTTTTCCATCAATACTCAAATCCTGATCCCCACATGACTCTGTATATCCTGTCTTCTGACTCCTGTTGTCCATGTTTACCCAGCTTTTGGGACATTCCATTTTACACTCTGGAACTCATAGTCCATCATAAGCACAGTTTCTTTAATCTTCAACCTGATTCTGAATGTTGCCTTCACTTTATATAAACTGGGCTTGCCCTGAGTCTACTGCTTCTCAAGTGATGACTGTTTTCTCTCCTCCCCTGCCTTTGTACCTTGGCCTGGAGATGTGTGAGTATCCTTTGAATGTCCTTGCTTCTTCCAGACTGTTTTCCTCTTCCCTCCTTAGAAACTCACAGCTTCAAATTTGATGCTCTCAGACTTTCCCATCTGCTAGCCTCTATTGTTGCAGTTATCTACACATCCTTGGGATTCCCATCATTCTTTGAAGATTTTAGCTCCTGGCTCACTGTCATTCTCCAATCATTAGGCTTTTCCTAAGTTATAGCAGTTTCACTATCTATATAGATGGTTTTTCTAATAACCTAGCTTCTTAGTTTTTTTGATCTCATTCTCTCCAAAGACCTTTCTTCCTCCCTACTTCAGCCACCTGCTTCAAGGGTCATAGTCTGGAATTTGTCATTACCATTGACTGTACTCCCTTCATAATCTTAGTATCAAGTATCCTACTGTCTGATCAGTACTTCTTATCTGTCTAATTCATTCTCATTTTCTCAATTCCATTAATTATTTGATCTCACTGAGACTAATAATCTATGGTCCTATCATGTTTTACTGTCCCTCACCCACTCACTTCATGATTTTACTTTTTTACTTGTCTCCATCCCAACTTAGATTCCATTATCTACCTTTATAAATTATTCCTTTATATACTCCCACAACTCCCTTGCTCTCTTTTCCGTCTTTCTATTCCTCTGGCATATTCCCATCTCTGGTTAATTCTAGCTTTCTCCTTTGCACCAACACTTGTTATAACTGAATGCAGCTGGGAAAATAAACATATAACCATGCTGATTGGCTTTACTTCAAATTCATGACCACAACCTCAGGTATACTTTTGTGTTGTTAGCATCCCTATTTCATTTTACTAGACAACCTATTTCATGTCTCTCCTAGGCTATTTCACATCTTCTGTTTAAAAGTGCATCATGTCTTCTACATGTTTACTCTCAGCCAATTATCTCTTCTTGTTTAAGATAATAGAAACAATAATAGAACTTTAGATATTCCTATCACCGTGTCTGCCAATTTATCTCATCTGTACCATATAGTCTGCCTTTTCTCTTATTACTTTGGATGAAATGTGCATGCTCTTATGGCAAGCTTTCTTCTTGTATAGATTGTATTCTATGTCTCCTTCTTGATGACATTATTTTAGCTGTCTTTCCTCTACCGCACTTGCTTCTTAGTTACCTCATCCAATTGCTTTAAATATATGACTTCAAATATAATCTATAAATGAATGACTTCTAAATTTTTAATCTCAAACCTGAGGTCTCTTCTGAATTCCAAATTTATATAAATATAGGTCCACAACTTTAGGATCTTCATTTGGCATTCGTTTGTTTGTTTATAGCAGCTTTATTCGTAATTGCCAAAAGTTGGAAGCACCCAAGATGACTTTTAGTATGTGAATGAATAAACAAAGTACATGGAGGCAGTGGAATATTCAGCACTAAAAACAGGTGGCCTATCAAGCTGTGAAAAGAAGGGACCTTCAATGCATATTGCTATGAAAGAAGTCCATCTGAAAAGGCTACTGTGACGCCAAACGTATGACATTCTAGAAAAGGCAAACCTATGGAGACAGTAAAAAGATCAGTAGTCAGGATTTGGAAGGAAGGGAATATTGAGTAGATGCAACATGAAAATTTAAGAGCAGTGAAACTGTTTTGAAACTATCATGGTGGATATAGGCGGTCATTATATACTTGTCAAAGCCCAGAGACTGTACGACACGAAAAGTGAACCCTGTCATGAACTATGGGCTTTGGGTGATCAGGATAAGCCAATGTAGGTTCAACAAATGTACCACACTGGTGCAGGATGTTGATAGTAGAGGAAGGGGTTGGGGCAGTATTTCAGAACCCTGTACTTTCCGCCCAATTTTTCTGAAACCTAAAACTACTTAAAAAAGAAATCTAGTAATTAAAACAAAACTAAATTATATTCTGTGTAACTAAATATTTAAAGTAGCAGTAGCAGTCACTTCTTGGCAAACCTGAAGTACAGAGTCCGGACATTTATATCTGTACTCAAGGCATCAGCAACACTGAGAATGGCTAGGACACAGCACAGCAATCACTGGGGTGGAAGTCTGCGTATCTGTGGGCTCTCCACCACTTACTCTATATTAAGCTATGGCCATCTGAAGGGAATGGTGTTGGTGTGTTCAAAGCAGGTCACTTCTCCCTCCCCACTGCAATGAATTGTTTCATCATTTTCTTATTTCTCTTAGCACATTCAGTGCGTAACATGTTATCTTTTGGGCCTAGGGATGGGAAAGTGCAGGTGGGTAATGGGAAGAGGGAGGTCATCCTTTTGGGAGCATCAGGCCCGGGCCTGACCTTCATGGAGCTGCAGGCAAAGCCAACATTCTGTGTCTGACAAGAGAGTTCTGCCATGGACCACACACCACTAGACACCAGAGGCTTGCAGCACAAAGATCTCAACAGAAGCAGGAATGGATTATGAATTCACAGCCTTAGATCGTTTGGCTCTTTGCAGTGGTTCTTGACTGTGCTGCCAACATGCCTTCCTGTGCTGAAGTTATCACTTCAACTGTATTAATTTCTTCCTCTTTCTCACTTTTCTTACAACTTTTCCAAATCCTTCATCTCTTGGCCACCATCTTGCATTTCCTCAGACATGACTTCAGTTTGGCCTTTGGTGATGTTTAGGAATATTCTGGTTTCTTTCAGAGTAAGCATGTTTCTGGAGCCTCACATAAACCTGTATTTTCCGGCCATCGGTACTCAAATTGTTGGCACCAGTTTTGCAGATTGTCCCAAGCCACTTTATCAACTGAAGGCAAATTGGTTGGCAAGGGAAGGATTGGTGTATTACAACAACCATTTTTGGGGAAAATCTTGAATTGTTCATTCATTTGAGGATGATGAACTTTGTCTCAAGTGTCTTCAGGCTGACTTATGAAGTTGAAAAAACACTTAGTTCCATTTGATGTTCTTCATCAGGCTCCTCATTAACTGGAACCAATGTGAGAACCACATTTTCTTCCTCTAATGTTGCCTCAGAGAAATTCTTGTTGTTTTCATAATTTGCGACTTTTCTAGGAACGTTCAGAGGAAGGCAAAGCCAGTAATGTTAGGATATCTTCTGCTCACTCCTTTTCACCTCTTCATTTAGCATTTTAAGGTTATTTGTTCAAAACTCAAACTCTTGATTCCCAACCCTGTTCCAAACCTGTTCCTCCCATAGTCTCCCCTGTCTTACCAATTTGTAACTTGATCCTTCCATTGACTCAGGGTGAAAAACTTGGAGTCAGATCTTTCTTCCTGTACACCTAATTCCTCAGTAAATCATATCAGTTCTACTGCCAACTATATAAAGAAAGATAAAACTTCAGATGGAAGAGATAAAACAAAAATGTATCAATAGACATGGAAGAAAGTGTAGATGAAATAAAGAGTAGAAGAAAAAAAGGAAGTGAAATTAATAGCTGGGAAAAAAAAAGGGAGTCCAGATGGAATCACTATTATTCTTTATATATATAATATATATATTATATATATAAAATATATTTTATGCTTATATATATTATGCATTTTATATTATATATATTTAAATGTTTATATATATACATATTTAAATGTGTGTGTGTGTGAGAGAGAGAGAGAGAGAGAGAGAGAGAGAGAGAGAGAGAGAGAGGACTTGAGGTGGGCTCTGTGCTGACAGAAGAGAACCCAGTTTAGGGCTTGAACTCATGAACTGTGAGACCATGACCTGAGCCAAATTCAGATGCTTAACCACTTAACCAACTGAGACACCCAGGTGTGTCCCTGGAATCACTTATTATTCTTATTCAGTAAAATTTGCTGAAGTTGTGTATGTTTTACATTTTCTCATATAATTGATTTTATAATTTTTTGCTGATCTTTGTCTCTACCTACATTTGATTTACCTTTGTGTAGGAGAAAACAAGCCCTTGTTAACCAGTAGTAGCTAGGGGGAATAATTTTATTTTTTGCCATGCTTTGTGAGGTTTTTGAATTGTGTTTACAGGTATATTCAGGTACATTCAATTATAAAAATACTTGCAGTTTTGCTTTTATTTTTATTCCTATATCTGGTATATGCAAAAGCCTAAATAATGTATCATTATCCAGATTTCTTGTATTATTCCTACTGAATAGTAAAGCAAAATAATTGATTTACTAAATGTTTTTAGCAGTGATCAGGCCAAGTGTTAGATTTTGAAATTTATTGGTTTGTTTTAATAATTTTTTAATTTTATATTTTCTGACTATAGCTAAGTTCTCTTTTTATATTTGAAAGGTGTTGTATAAGTATTTATATTTGAAAATGGTTCTGCATTTCAAATTTCAGTCCATTATAATGTGGGAGTTACTGCCCCTGGATGGTATGTTTGGAGGTTGTTGTATGTTCTTGAAGTTTACTGGTTGATAATTTAAAAAAGAGAAGAAAAAGACCTAAAAATATTACCTCTTCTTTAATAGCCTCTTTGTAGATTAAATTCTGTGTACTGATAGCAAATCTAAAGCAATCCTAAGCATCTATTTTAAATTATTTTTTTCCTAGTAATTAGTCCTAGTGTTCCAGGTAATCTTAGGGAGAAAGTAAAAATTTCCTACCTGAAGATTGGAAAGAAAAGAACAGCCAGTGTTTTAAACCTGTTTTGCTTACAAGTATAAAACTTAATGGAGAGACTTCTTCCTGTGACTGATGGCATTGAAGCTAGTAAAGTTCTTAAGATCACAACTGTGGAGTCTTTGATCTGGATTTGGATCCTGGCTCTACAATGACCTTGGCCAAGTTATTTAACTTGTCTGTGCTTCAGTTTCTAATGTGTAAGTTGTGAATAATACCTCTTAAGAATTTGGAGAGGAAAAAATTGGGTAATACCTGAAGTATTCGGAATAGTCCCTGACTCAGAATAAATGCTTAATAAATGCTTTTTGTTGTTACTGTTGGTGGTATTATCACTAGTACCACAATCATGATCGCTGAGACTGTTTTTTTTTTTTTTAATTTTTTTTCAACGTTTATTTATTTTTGGGACAGAGAGAGACAGGGCATGAACGGGGGAGGGGCAGAGAGAGAGGGAGACACAGAATCGGAAACAGGCTCCAGGCTCCGAGCCATCAGCCCAGAGCCTGACGCGGGGCTCGAACTCACGGACCGCGAGATCGTGACCTGGCTGAAGTCGGACGCTTAACCGACTGCGCCACCCAGGCGCCCCTACTGAGACTGTTTTGAGTGATAAGTGGAAATCAGAGTAGCCTGCAGAATCAGAGTAGACTGCTACATAAGAAGACAAAGCTGTGGCTAGATTTTTTAGAACTTATGTGTATAGACAAGGAGGCATTATTTTACAGTTATGATAATGCACAAATTTATGTTACTTTGGTTTAGTTAAATAACACCAGTCCTATAGCCACGTGGTTCAAATTTTTGTCACCATGGTATATTAATTTTGAGTAATTGTAGAAAGTGAAAACTTTGCTGTTAACTCTTCAGTGCACTGTCACTACATAAGTACAGGATCAGTGACCAGGCACATCACTTCATTCACATTCTGTTGATAGTGGTCACAGCGTATCTGTTGCTTAGTTAACTCTCAGACCACAGAGTGTGTTGTTGTGTTGCTCCTTACCACTCAGTGGGAAACCTCCCGAACATTTCACAAAAATGGATAATTGAAAGAGTTGGCCAACAAAGATCAAAGTGCAGGAAAGAAATGGAAAGTGGTAATGTGGAAAGTGAAATGTCATGCAATCTTAGAAGATTTGGAAATGGTGACAGCAGAACGAGAACAGGACGAGACCTAAGCCCTGTGTGAAGCTGTGGTATGAGCCGTTCTGAAAAAGTCTGACGGACTCTGATGGACTCCATCATCTTTAAGTTCAGTAGGAATAGAAAGGTGCTTATGGTTGAAATGAAGCATTTACTTCTACTTTGGATGAAGACTGCAACAAGAACTAAAATTCTAGTTAGTTTTGCTAGCGTTTAAGCCAACATTTTGAAGTTAGTTGCCACATTGAATGGGAACGATAATTACAGGACTGGAGATGATGCAGTTTCTTAGCTAAGTTTTGGAAGAAATATGGTAGAAGCATGCTGTTAAAAACATTCATGCATCATGACAGGAAGCAGCAGTGAATAGTATGCATGTGGCATGGCAGAACCTTTAGTGCCCTGTACAAATAACTCTGTGGGATTTGAACAGGACGTAGATGGAATTAGAAAGGAATAGGACCACGGGAATGTTGACATTGCCACTATTCAGTGGAATCTAGATAGGCAGGCAGAGGATTAATCTAGCAGCATAAATAAAGTGGTTGTGATGAAAAGGATGAATGTCGCAGAGGAGGTGATGCCAGCAAAAGCTTCACATTAAAGGAGCCCTCAGAGACCTTTCATAACATTAAAAGTGCAAAGGAGAAAATATTGGAAGCTGATTCAGACTTAGAAAGGAACGTGAATTCCTCAAAGAAAAGATGCTTACCCCATGCCGTGAATTGTATGAGAGGAAAGCAAGCACTGTTCAAGCTAGTCTTAATAATTGTTTCCAAAGAAGCAAAACACCTTAATTGTCAGCGTTTCTAAGCGCTTTAAGTTACAAGGGGCTAAATAAGCTTCACTTTTTTTTCTCCATTTCTTTATATACTTAAAACTGACAGTAAAGAGTTTTTTAAAGTTTTGACAAAACAACAAAAAAGTTGTTTGCAAAACAATCATAATTTTTCCCATTGATTGTAACATCGCTTTGTACAGTTTTGGCTTGTGTGGTTATTTTAATGGTTCCCCGTACTGTGCGCAGTGAGGAATACCTGTGTATCTATCTCTACTTGATCCCTTTAGTCAGGGAAAAGCAATCCCAACATTTTTCACCTGGAAGACTTTTCCAACTGTCTTTTTTTTTTTTTTTTTTAACTTCTTTAGTGTGAGACTGGGATTCCAGTTTTTTCAGAATTTAGCTTGTAGTGTGTTTGTATATTCTGAAAAGAAATCTAATTGACTTACAGCTTTTCTTTGTATTTCTGTTTACCTCCTTCTGACATACTGTCACTTTTCATTTTAACAACGAAAGTTCAGTTAAGAGACAGTGTTCCTTGACTGGTGTTGGTAGATGTTTGCCTCCTTTCCTTTTCCTTTCTTCCCTTCTTAATTTATATCGGTGGTCTTCTAGCAGCATAAATGGAGGTAAATAGAATCCTAATCATTTGATGGACTAAAAGCAAAAGTAAAAAAATTCAGTTTCCTGTTGCAGGACATTAACATACCATCTTTGTTTTTCTCACTTTTTTCCATTTCTGAAGTCTAAAGCAGTGCTAGATATGCTGAGTTTTGGTGATTGTATGGATGCTAACTTGCTGTTAAAAGCTCTGTTTTGAGTAAAAACTCATAGGTATTATGGAAGGCTAAACTTTCTTTTTTTTTAAGGTTTTTTTTTTTTTGTTGTTTTGTTTTGTTTTTTTTTTGAGAGAGAGAGACAGACAGACAGCATGAGTGGGGGAGGAACAGAGAGAGAGAGGGAGACCCAGAATCTGAAGCAGCCTCCAGGGTTTGAATTGTCAGCACAGAGCCCGATGGGGTGCTCAAACTCACAAACCGCAAGATTGTGACCTGAACCAAAGTTGATGCTTAACTGATTGAGCTACCCAGGCACCCCAGACTTTCTCTTCTTAATAGTGGCAATTGTAATAATAATTTATAATTGGCAACTGCTTTATAGTTTACAGTGTATTTTCACCATGAGGTTTTTCATCTTTACATTAACAGTGAGCCTGTAAGCGATAACATTTGTATTTCAGAAATGTCGAAAGTGAGATGTTGCAGTGTATAACTTGTCCTGGGTCACATAAGGGATTTATAATCTTTTCTGATAGGCTAGGGAGATGACAGAGTTCAATGTATAGAAGACCAGCAGTTTTGGATCATAGATATGGACTTGCATCCCAGTCCTTTAACGTAATAGCTTTGTTCTGACAAATCACTTCAACCTTCCTGAAAACAAGCTTTGTCATTTTTCATATGCAGATTGTCTTGAAATGTAAAATGCAGTAATATAGTAATGTCTGACTTAAGGTTGGCTTGGGCTCAGTTGGTTAAGCGTCTGTCTCTTGGTTTCGGCTCAGTCATGATCTCACAGTTTTGTGAATTCGAGCCCTGTCTTGGGCTCTGTGCTGGCAGCACGGAGCCTGCTTGGGATTCTTTTTCCCCTCTCTTTCTACCCCTTCCCTTCTTGCGCTGTTGCTGTCTCTGTCTCTGTCTCTCTAAAAATAAATAAACTTAAGAAAAAGTTAAGTATCTGTTACAATTAATGTAATAATATAATATCTCATTCTAAGGAGGTTTGATTGCAAGTTTTGGTCAGGTCAGCCTATTTACTATATTATAAATAATGTTGGATATGCCTCATCTGTGCTTTATACAGCAGTCCTAGAACTTACCATATCAGGTTGTAATTCCCTGTTTACTTGTATTTTCCTCCTCCAGTAGACTGTGAACTGCTTGAGAAAACAGGTGTGATGGCAATTTTCTACATTATTTATAGAGTTAACAAGGAAAGGTTGAATGCTTTGACCTCCCCAATGAAACACTTAATATCTGCATTAGGTGTTTGTGGTACTAATAATATCTA
Source organism: Lynx canadensis (assembly GCF_007474595.2). Taxonomy (NCBI): domain Eukaryota; kingdom Metazoa; phylum Chordata; class Mammalia; order Carnivora; family Felidae; genus Lynx; species Lynx canadensis. Next base: position 16,147,120 of record NC_044319.2, read on the forward strand.
TCTAATTACTGACACATTATTCCTAATAGACCTCGCTTGTCTCTGTAGGAAGCCTGATGTGCTTTAATGAAATATAATTTTGGAAATGACTAATACAGCTTGATGGAGAAAAATTGTGCAGTCTTCGTGTTGGAAGAACTTACTTAGAGTTCATATATTATACCTCTCCCATTTTCTAGAAGAGGAAGCAGAGGCTCAAGGGAGTTAGGTGCTTTCTCTAAGGTCACACTACTGGTTGGTGGCAGGATTTTTTGTTTATAACCCAGGAAAAGAGCAGCACGTCAAAGATCATCAAAGTAAAGTGAGAGCTGTTGCCATTTAAGGAAAACCTAAACTTCCAAGGCTCTTTTTGCAGTAGAATTTAACATAAGAATATTAAGAAAATATAAAATTGTACCAATTTTACCATTCACCTGCAAGTGCCTGGCAAAAAAAAAAAATGATGAAAAACTTTAAGTTTTCAAAAGAACAAAAAGGGATGCATACTAGATTGTTAACATTGGCTCTTAAGGGGGCTGACGTTAGAGAAAGGATAAATTATATTTTCTTTATATATTCTGGTATCCATTAATTTTTTACAATAAGTATATGATAGTTTTTAATTCAAAAACCCTATAATATACAAATCTTTTCTTAAAAAAGCCGTGAGAGATGCAAGCCAAAGCAAAGCATATGGTATTGTGAGAGAAGTCTTCTGACCTCATTGACCTGACTTCTTAGTTGAGGGGACCAAATTTTATATTTGAAAAAAAATTCACTCTTTTATTGTTGCTTAGCAAGTATTTAAGCAATAGTATAAGAAATAGTACAGTAAATTACATAATTAACATTTAATTTGTACAGTGTATATTATAGGAATTAATAGGGAGATTTTTCATTGTATAGTAATTATATTAAAATTATGAATATTAAAGTATTTTTTAGTAGATTCCATTTTGTTCAGTGGTACAGTAATATGTTTGAACTTTATCTTTGTCATGTACTTGATTGATTTTGGATGCCAAAAGAGAACCATGAACATGGTATCCTCAAGTACTCACAGGAAGTATATATTGTTTTACCACTTACTAGACTCATGATTGGGATAAGACTTATCTTGTTCATGGAAGAAAAAGCTGTGGTATTAGAAAGGTAAACTTTCAGAAAATAAAAAGGATCAGATTAAGTATTGATTTGTCAGCTGCCAGTATTTTGAAATGAAAAAAATCTTAACATATTTATTTACATTCTTTATCTCTGTATGAAATGTTCCATAGCATATTTAAAAATTTTGGAGAGCTGCAATACAAACCCTCTAGTAAGTGTGGCTGTGCGTTGTTGGCAGAGGGATACTGAAGACAGATCACATTGCCTCTAGATTTATAAGACCTATTTAATAGGGAAAAGAATTTGAGTAAATTGTTAAATTTCTCTAGACTCTACTTTTCTTACCTAAAAGCAGAAATAATAATAGTCTAACAAAAATAAAAACGTTAGATTTTAGCTGAATTTTAGAGCTTATGAAAATCCTTCACAAATAAAGTGGTAGTATTGATGCGATTCCTAAAGCTTCTCTAGCATCAGGAAACACAGAACAAAGTAAATAGTTAATCGTATATAGTATGTTGGATAATATCGTCACTAATATACTAATACATTTAGTAATGACCTTCATATAACTTTTTTTTCAAACTTAAGGTATAATAAATATTAACAGGCTACTCAGTGAAAGTGACTGTTGAAGGCCAGGGTAATTGTTTCTGTTAATCTGGCTTGATACAAAGAGAGAGCACAGTCTTATTTTTTTTTAATCTCCTTTTTCATTTAATTGGGTTGGTTGATTTTGATCTGTATGTTTAAAATAACTCCAAGGCAAATAAAGTCTATTTCTACCTAGAAATTAATTCATATCTCACTATGTTTTGTTTCAGTCAGTAATTTGTGGCCATTTTCTCACAGTTTCTGATCATTGGTAATATTTTACATGTAGAAATAAAGATCTGGGAATTTAGATAACTTATTTCTATGTGATTTTATTATGTACCTTAATGAATTCTTTTTTTGTGGTGTTTCTTTAAAAAAACCTAAAGCTACTTGTAAATACAGAGCTCAGATTGTGTAGTTATTATAAAAAGGCTTTTTGCTCACTGGGCTTCTATATATTCTTGATACCTTATTTGTCCTTTTTTTTCCCCCCCAATATTTTCAGATGTTTTGGAATGTTATTAAGCCCAGGTCGAAACGTGAAGAACAGTGACATGCATTTACTGGATATGGTAATGATAATCTTAAGCACATTAACCAAGTATAGATGATAGTTATTTTATATTTTAGAAGTATTTTCTATTTAAAGATTTTGTCATATTGTCAAAATTGTTTCTAACTTTCAGCTGTGTGGTAGTACTAATTAGATTTGGAAACCCAAACTTAAAATTACTTAATGAGGGAGAGATTTAGGAAAATTTCCACCAAAAAATCATATGCTAAATGAAAGCAAATAAAAGGATAGTTTATGACAATGTCCATCTATTCATCTATTTAGGTTTTTAGGAAGATAATCTTTTCTTTGAGCCAAAAATAACAAGTACATGATTATAACAGGCATGCTTAGAGTGAATATGGTGCCTTTCATTTATTTTAATGCACTATTATTATTTGAGGACTGTGATGAATGCTTTTGTTTTCTTTAAAGCACTTCCATTTTTGAATTTATACTCCTTGGTAACCTGTCCTTAGCAAAGTATATTTACCGTAGTTGTATTTGTTTAAGGAATGTTCTTGAAGGTTAATATATATTCTCAAGTTGATGTTTGATGTGAAAATAGTATACTATCTTTTAAACAAAAATATTGTACTTAATGAAAACATTTACTTTGTGATTTAGAAATGTAGGAAATAGAGTATTAGGTATAAAGTAGTTAAGTATAAAGTGACTGAGATTTTTTACACTTACTGATAGATAACAAGAACTACGTGTTTTCATCTTTTCAGCTGAGTTTTACAGATGTGAATTAAATATCAATTATGTCAACTTTTTAGAGTTATTCCCTGGTAATGTCACATTGATTTTCTAGTGGCCCTACAATGGTTCGTTGAACCTTTTTTTGAATACATAATTGTGTGGCAAGCATTGTGTGGAGTCTGGGCTTATAGCTATGGTAAAACATAGCTCTTACCATGTGTGGGTTCACAGATTTGTGATGGAAGCAGATTCTTAAGTGTGTAATTACAGCAGTGGGTTAAGTGCTCTTCTAGATTGGTACAGTGAGCCACAGAAATACAGAAGAAGCATTGCACAGATAGGTAAGGTAAGAACAAACCAGTTCCACTGAATGTGAAAACAAGTCAGCTTTCTTCCATCGCTCTTTACAACCTACCAGTAATACAAGTGGTTTTACCTAAGGCAAGTCATAGCATTTTGGAGTCCTGAAAATTCCATAAGGAGGTAGTTTAGGAACATGTAATACAAGTTCCTAGGTGTTAGTTAGTCATGGTCTTTTGGAGTTTAAAAGATTAAGGTGAATCACTGGCAGAGAAACCTAAATGCAGATTATAGAATTACAGACTGGCATTGAACTTCCTGGTCTTGAGTGTCTTTGGCAGAGCAGTCCTCCACTTTGAAGAGTCCATGTTGAAATCAAAGGGTTCGTCAGCATTGAAGCTTCTGTACAACAAATAGTTGGTAAAATTGGGAGGGTTTGTGTTTGCAGTTATCAGTAGTTGTGATTTATTACTGATCTTTGTGCTATCTTACTACATGGTTATTGAGCTTTGACTAGACCACATCTCATAAAATGGAACTTATTACCTTATAATGGAAACCATGGGACAGTTCTGATTATTACGAAGTCAATTCTTTGTAATCACCAGAAGTCCTATCCCTTATAAGTTAGCCTAATTAGCCTTAGTTCTTCCCTCTAGAACAAGATGTTATATTCTTCTATGACTCGTTTAATTATGTGAACACTTTGAAAACAAATTTAACTTTCTTGCACTTTTTTTCTGACAGACTTTGGAAAATCCTACAATTGTATTTAGTTTCACAATTTGTGAGAATTTACTTTTTATCTTGAACAATATTTAAGAATGCTAACTTTTCTTCCCTGTGAATATTTTCTAATGAGCAAGATGAATTGAGACATTTTGTAAGTTTATAAATTTAGTTTAGTATAAGATCTACATGAAAGAGAAAGTCATATTAATAGGTGAAAATATATTTTAGTCAAATGTCCGTATTACTTACACATATATATTATATAAACAAAATCATGTATAAATAAAATTTGGTTTTTTGGGGATACAAATAACAGAGACTCCATTGTCTTCCAGTAGTGAGAATATTTTTGGTGAAGATCCTTATACTGTAGGAATAAGGAAATGAGAATTTTTGATCCACAGCCATTGATACAGTTGGTGAGGAAAGTTTTTCCTTTACCCTTCAAGGTTCTTTTGGCTAGTCTAAGAATTAAACTGACATGAGACAGATTAACAGGAGAGAATTAAATTTAATTCCATATGTGTTGGGGCTTCATAAGAATATGGTGCCTACAGGTAGTCAGGCAATGAGGTTTATATGCCATTCTGAGCTAAGGAGAAGGGGTAGAAGTTGGGGACCTCAAAGGGAAAGAAGACAGTCCATAGGAAGATGAAAAAAAGTAAATGTTTGGCAAACAAATGTTTGCTAGACCACTCAGAAACAATGGGACATAGGAATTTTAACAGACTTTGCTAAGTTCCTCCCTATTTCACCTGCTTTATTTTATACTGTAGTTATCTATGGTCACTATAAGGGGGAGGTCAGAGGTTCTTTCCCAGTCTTTTGTTTTTTAAAATAATCAGACTAAAAATAGCCTACATGCCAAAGAGATACATTTTGAGGTGCCAAATTTTACTCCCCTATAGTACCTAGGAAAAGCATAACTGCAAAGTACCAAGAAAAGCTGAAAACTCAGTAGAGCCTGGTTTCTTGGAACTGGAATGTAATTTAAAAGTCCTAGAAATGCCTCGGAAAGCTTGTGGAGCTTTACAATTAACCATTTATTGACACTGGGCCAGTAGCTGGACTCATAGTTACAAATTCATTTGTATTTTAATCCAGTATGCTTATAATCTTTGTGTAGAACAGCAAAAATAAAATTTTCATGAAACCGTTCTTACCCCTTCCTTAGGTGTATGAGGAACTCTATTTTTCTTCTACTTGATTAAAATGTCTGGTCATAAGCCACTAAATTGATTTGATGATCCACAGATGAGTCACAAATTGCTGTTTGGAAAACATTAGCCTCTCAGCTCCCGAGGGTCAGGATCATTTTGTTTTCCTTGCTGGATACTTAATAGGCATAGACCATGGCTTATAGTAGGCTCATATTTGCTTAACAAGTGGATAGATTAACACAAACTTACATTTTTTACTTTTTCTGTGTGTTATTTCTTTCCAGTACCGTGTGTCTGCTTTACCCTACTGTTTGCCTACTTGACCTCATAGCTTCAGCTTGCTCATGACTTGACAGTTCATTTGTGGCTTACTGTGTTCTCCGGCCTCTGTGTTATGCCCTTTCTGCTATGTTCCCATTGTAAACTGCCACATTCTGTCTGTATTTCCTAGTTTATTTTCCTAAGAGGAGAGCACCTAGGGTTCCTGCCTTTTCTAGTTTGGGCAGAGACTTAGGTTGTCCGGATGTCCCTTACCTGCTGTCCCTGATTTTGTCAGCTCTGCTTGTGGTGGAGACAGAAGAGTTAGGAAGAACTCTTCAACAAAGACAGTTGAAGAAGCATCTTTTTTTTTTTTTTAATTAAAATATTTTTTAAAATGTTTGTCTTTTTTTTTTTTTTTTTTGAGAGAGGGAGAGTGAGAGAGAGAAAGCCAGGGAGGGGCATAGAGAGAGGGACAGAGAAATCCCAAGCAGGCTCAGCACTGTCAGCTCAGAACCCGATGTGGGGCCTGAACTCTTGAACCGTGAGATCATGACCTGAGCCAAAGCCAAGAGTCAGACGCTTAACTGACTGAGCCACCCAGGCGCTCCAAGAAGCATCTTTATAAGAGGCTGGGAGCAAGCCGGTCTGTGTGATAGAAAGGTCTAGTTCAATAACAAAAATGCAGTACTTGATGAGGAGAAACTGTTATTGAGGGCTTTTGATGTAAGACAGTATTATTGTGGTGGTGTATTATGAGAACTACAAAGACATAAAAATACAGATGTTTGAGTTAGGCTATTTTGGTTATAAGAAACAGAGATCCACTTAGAACACCTTGAAGATAGAAGAGGTTATTGATCTTCATGAAATTGTACCTAAACACTACAAAGTGGTTTTTGCTATTTGGACTGTTCCTGTCTGCCTCACGTCCCCCCATGGGCTTGCTCTTTCTTTGAGTCTCTTTTTTTTTGCTCCTTCTCTTTTTTTCACTGCTGCCCTTGCTCCCGGAGATCTGGTGCTCTGCCCCCCTGTCTTTCTATACCTCCTTCCCTCCCCTCCCCCTTTCTGTTTCCTTCTTTCTGTCTCCTCTTTCTCCTTCTCTTCCCCTTTCCCTCCTTGCCTTCATCTCTCCCTCCCTGCACCTTCTCTGCCCCTTTTCTTTCTGCTCCTCACTCTTCCTCCTTCCTTCCCTGTCTCCCAGTATCTGCCTTTGTATTTTGACTGCATGATCATTTTTAATGGTTTTTTGTTTTTCTCCGTTTCTCTCCTACCACTTAACAGTTTCCTAATACTCTACTCTTCTTTATGTGTTCTTTCCTACTTTTTAATTTCTGTTATCACTTCATTTTTTATGTGGCCTGTCAGTGCCTGGCTTCTTATTAAAACCTTTCAGCTCCACTGCTGACTGCCTACTTTTCTTGGTGTTTGTTAATTGAAAGAAATAATTTGATTGGGCTCACTCATCTTTTTGGAGTCAAGCATGGCACAAGCTCTTGTTCAGAAATGGATTGGGTTTTTTGGGGGGTCAGATGCCCATTCTTGTTTTGAATGGGGATCTAATGAGAAGGTAGAGAGGATAGGCACAGGGAGGGAGAGAGGAACGGGTGGGGGGACAGAGAGAAAATGAATATGAATATATGAAAGTGTTGAAGGTGCTGAGTGAATTTCCTTAATGTGGCCTTGAGTGTACTTCATCTCCGGAATGCAGGGTCCCTGCACTCAAGCTGTACAGTTCGATTAGTGAAATACCACCAATACATTAGGAAAATAAACACAATAATTACCAAATGACAAATAATTTTATAGGGATTCAGAGAAGCTTCTGTGTGGGGGTAAAATTGGAAAAACAGTATTTATCTTTGTTTTAGTCTGATACTTCTAGCACTCTCTATTCATAATATGAGGAAATGGGCACAGGAAATTTAAAGTTCTGTAGATAATACACTTTTGCATATGCACATACTTGTATGCTGTGTGCTGTTCTCCCGTGGGGACACCTCTAACCTCCCCTCCCCTGCACATGTACATACATGCACGCAACTGTATATGATCCTGCTTTCATGATAGGAGTTGCCGGCTTCTTCAGTGAGGGTCAGGAGTGGGCTTAGTAGGAGCCTGAAAGAGTGGAGGAGATGAAGAAGGGGAGGAGTGAAGGGAAGGAGGGAGCAAGTATAAGAGTGAATGGGAGATAATCAACTTGGGTGTTGATTACCTCTATTAGCCTCCTAACATTGGTTACTGATCGTAAGCCAGTATACAAGTATCTGACATAGATAATAGAAAAGTATGAACTTTCAGAAGTGTTAATTGTGATAAAGTAAATTAATATTTTAAGAATATATTATAAATTAGAACACTGGAAGAAAAATACCGCTTTTCTGTTGACTTACTATTAATTCAATTTAAATATCTTCAGTGAGATGTACACTATAGTTTTAATAGAAACTGTGGATATCCTTGTATGTAGGTATATGAAATTATGACCAGAAGTCTAAGATAACTATAACTTCACTCCAATACTATGTTTTTGTGAGTCAGTGTATGAAGGTACAGCTCCTTCTATCCAAGAGGTACGTGTCTGTAAATAGAAACTCTGAAGAAAGCCTTAGAATTTAATAATGAAAGAAATGCTTTTGTAGGGTGGCAAATAATACAGAAAAAAATCCATTTATAAATCCAAATTTTATTAAATTTGATTGCTTAAAGTAAGATATGTTTATAATTTAAAATGGTGATTTTCCTGATGCATGTATTCTCAGTAATTTCTGTCTGAATTTTTATAGGAATCCATGGGAAAGAGCTATGATGGAAGAGCTTATGTTATTACCGGCATTTGGAACCCCAATGTGCCAATATTTCTGGCACTTAATGAAGAAACCCCAAAAGGTAACTTTTCTCAAATTATTCATTATTATTTGCTTTAAATTTTATATTATGGTCAATGTTGTTTTGCTGTGTTTTTAAAAATTCTGGAGCTTATTTAAAATGAAGTTATTTAGATTTCAAAGTCTTTATTTTTTATTTTTAAATGTTTGTTTATTTATTTTGAGAGACAGCATGAGCAAGGGAGGGACAGAGAAAGAGTGAGAGACAATCCCAAGCAGGCTCTTTGTTGTCAGTGCAGAGCCTGATGTGGGGCTCAATCCCACAAATGGTGAGATTGTGACCTGAGCTGAAATCAAGAGTTGGATGCTTAACCAGCTGAACCAACCAGGCGCCCCATAAATTTTGCAGGTTTTTAAAAATACTTTATGCATTATGGGGAAAACCTCCACTTTCAAAAGAATCTTCCTCAAAGATAGTGAATTAGTTTTATTAGATTATGTAGAAAATATTTGGGGTTTGTGCTTTATATGTTACTATAGAGTTATTTTATTTTGAAGCAGAGTATGGAAGAGTATGGAAGAAATAGGGAAAGCAAATTCTGGAATTTTGCGTATCTTTGGTAACTGTTCTCTGTTTTCCTTATAGATTACTTATATTTTTTATTTTTAAATTATTTTTCCAGTCTTTTGACCTTTGGGATCTTAGTAATGTGTATTCAGGATTTCATTTGTGGTAAACGCTTTTTTCTGTGTTGTTTACCTTTTCATTTTGTTAGACATGTCTAGTGTTAAACGATAAGTTTATGAGTGGTAAATAGTACATCTGTCATTCTTCCCATTGTGTTTATTTTTATTCCTACTTTATCCAGATATCTGTTAATTGTCTGTGTTTTTTACCCCTCTGCCATCTGTCCTTAAACTAAAATTTAAATTTTTACCTCATGAGTTACAACTAATGTTATAAGTTACACTAAATGCTTTACTGTGATTCAACCAATAATTTGTATTGAGAAAATAACGGATCCATTGGCTTGATCTTTTGTCTTATATTCGTTTCTTTATATCCACAGTAGATTTTTGGTTAAAACAGGAACATTAATGAATACTAATATAGAAATATATTAATGAAGAGCATTACATGGTAATTATTCTCAAATTTCTTTAGCAAGAATATTTACCAGTTGCATGAATTGCATGCATTTGATCACACATCAAGCTATTTCAAAATGAGGGCTAAAAAGAAAAATAATAATGATTATAGAGCCTTTCATGTATGAGGAATAAATAATTTTTACACCCACAGTTTGTAAATTCTGCCTACAGGCTTGTAAAGACCAGCCTGTAAACTTCTGTCTTATAATCATTCAGAAAGTAAACATGAAAATGAGAAAAATAAGCCAGTTGATAATTTTGAAGAATAAAATATAAGAACTTCAAATAGTGAGTTATAACAGCAATTTTTATCTGTTTCTAATGTAACACATAATTCAGTTTGATTTTGTTCTTTAATATATCTTTGGTCTTCTATCAGAAGATAATATATTTTAAAGTTTATTTGTTCTATTAAAATAAATTTAATACTATATTACAGTAATATTCTTATCCAAAAGATAATGTATTTTAAATTTAAAATTATTTCATATGCCATAAAAAACACTGACTTGATTTCTAAAATATCCAAATGATGTCCCTGAGATTATAACTTACTCAAAGGATTCATGAATAAAACTTTGACTTCTTACAGAAGAAGTTGAAACTCTGGAGATGAAATGTCTTACATCTTTTCACTGTACCACCAAGCTGTGTTTTCTATTCTGTTTTGTGTTATTGTCTCTTACACTTTGATAGTACTCTCCTTGGACTTTAAGGTCTGCTAAGTCAAGTACAGTGTCTAGTGAATCCTCATTTCTCTTGAATTTGCAGGTAGAATGCTTGCATTACGTAAGAATGTAATGAATTTTTTGTTGAATTTGACATTAATAGAAGTGTAGTTGACGTGCATAAATGTTGTATAATGTTTTTTAAAAACACTATTGAAGGTTTCTTTTAATGGGCTTAGTTATTTGAGCTTCGAGAACTAAAAATGCTGGACAAAATAAAATTTAAAAATATTTAAGAAGTGGCAAAGAAATGACAATATGGAATAGCCAAACCCAGACTGAAAAACCCAATAAGAGGAGCCTGGCTGGCTTAGCTGGTAGAGTGCATAACTTTTAACCTCAGGATTGTGAGTTCAAGCCCCCACACTGGGCATGGGGCCTACTTAAAAAAAAGAAAAGGAAAAAAAGAAAACCAATGAATCTCAAGTAGGGTAAATAAAACAAAATAAAATCCGTATTTCAGCCTATTGTGAAACTAAAGGAAACCATTAGACACTAGCCTACAAGATTCTGGATCTAAATGAAAAAAGGCTATGGTGGTTCAGTTAGTTAAGAGTCCCACTCTTGATTTCTGCTCAGTCAAGATTTCATGATTTGTGAGATTGAGCCCCAGTTTGTGAGATCGAGCCAGGCATTGGGCTCTGCACTTCCTCTCTCCCTCTCTCTTTGCCCCTCTTCTGTTCATTCTCTCTCAAAATAAAGAAACACACTTAAAAAAACATTAAAAAACTTAAAAAATATATAAGTCTGTGGCCAAGTAAGCATTTTAATTTTTTTTTGAGGTTTTATTTATGTACTTGAGAGAGACAGAGAGAGACAGCACAAGTTGGGAAGGGGCAGAGAGAGAGAGTGAGAGAAAGAATCCCAAGCAAGCTCTGAGCTACCAGTGCAGAGCCTGACGTGGGGTTTGAACTCATGAAACTGTGAGATCATGAACTGAGCTGAAACCTGGAGTTGGATGCTGAACTGACCGAGCCACCCAGGTGCCTCGGCCAAGTAAACATTTTAAATAATAACTGAAATTGTGACTGATAGCACTATATTATTGCCTAAAATTACTTGCCAAGACTCTGATATAGATATATAACTGTACAGAAGAACCTTAATCAGTGTTTTTCCTGAACATACAGTGAGAGGACAATGAGGGTACTGACAGACCTTAAAGCATATACAACATTGCATAAGCATTTTCCTGTACAAAGTTAGCATCGTGAAGGTTGAACATCTCTTTTGATTTGACAGTCCTCATGCATCTCATCAAAGTGAATAGTTTCTTGTATCTCTTTTTATAAGATGAAAGGGCAAATTCTTGTGATTTTCCAGAGTTTTTTGGGGAAATTTGAAAGATAGTTTTTGTGTAAAAGAAAATTACATCTTATCTGAAAATTTTATCTTATTTTTTATATTAAAGACCTGATTTGTGGAAGGAAAAAGTAAGGTTGTGAGAGATTTTGACCATTGGTTTAGATAGGATCATGAGTATTGAGAAGCATACTTGGAAAACGTGTTTGTTTACCCATTTAATCAAAGAGACAGTACAACATTTAAAATTAAACATAGATGGTAACATGATTGGAAAGGACCTTAGTTTTTTCATAAGTGGGGAACCTTTGTTTTCTTAAATAGTCAAGGAATGATAAAGACAGCATAATGTATGTACGGAAAATTTCTACTGCAGATAAGCGGGTGTACATGACTGTGGCAGTGGATATGGTAGTCACAGAGGTGGTGGAGCCTGTCCGCTTTCTCCTGGAGACTGTCGTACGGGTGTACCCTCCAAATGAGCGATTTTGGTATTTCAGCAGAAAGACTTTCACAGAGACGTTCTTCATGAGGTTGAAACAGGTAGGACCTTTTGTTCTTTTCATATAATACCCTATATTTTTTTCTAGTATTTTAACACCAAGATAATTTTGTAAGTAGTGATAAAAAGCAATAAAATTATTAGTGTAATCAAGTGATGTTTATTGTCAACCAATAGAATATTTGAAAAAGCTACATCTAGGTAATGTAAGTTAAAAGAAAAAAAGGGATAGTATAATAATTATGCACTTTATTCACTAGAAACCTGTAATGTGTACGTGTGAAGTATCCACATACTTAATTGAAATACTGATTTTATATATAAAACAACATCCTTTTATAGATAGTTTTTTAAAACCAAAAAACCAGAACACAGAAATGGCATATCTTTATAAAGTTATAATGAAAACATTTCCAAGTAATACCTATTATTGTCATTATTATTTCTACCAATATATATATGAATATATATGAATCAGTAAGATTATAAAATTACTTTAATAGTAAAATTAGCAAAAGTGGGGTTTCTTTGACATCCCTATATTAGGCAGTGTTAGGTAAAATACATAATTTTTGTTTTGTAGTGAAGGAAGGAGGTATCAATGAAAAATAGTTTGAATTCTAAGGGTCTGTTTTGTGAAATGAGGGTAAAATGCTCTATTTAAATCATGGAAATCCTTTATTTATTATTTAGTACTACCACTTCCCAAATTTAATAATGTTTTTGCTGCTTCATAGACTATACTATGTGAAATGTAATGTGGTAAAAACAAGTGTCAGCATAGCGAACAAATAAAGAAGCCACTTAGCTGTTTGTTTATATATATATATATATATATATATATATATATATATATATATATGGCTCAGCTAGGTACTTTGAAATGATTGTGTTTTCTTTGTTTTTCATAAAATTACTAGAACAATGGTCTGACACAACTTTTATTACTATTTAGACCATTTCCTGTCTTTGTAGCATATTCTAGTGAAGATTATATGAACAGTATTCAAAATATTAGTCTCCTGAGTATCTTTTCATATTTTATTATGATATATTTTCCTCCCTCTCTCCCCTTATGTTTGATTTTTTTGGTAGCTTAATTGTTCTCTCAAGAATTCACTTGTTATTTTGAGCCAGAGGATTATTCAGAGTTGTGTAAGAGTAAATAAAGGAGCTATGTAGAAAGTGGTCATTGTTCTTCCAGTGACAGTTAATAAATTATATGAATTCTTCCTTTCTGAGACCTGATAAAAAGTTAGCTTTTTCTTGGGGCGCCTGGGTGGCTTACTCGGTTAAGCGTCCGACTCTTGACTTCAGCTCAGGTCATGATATCATGGTTCGTGAGTTCCAGCCCCGTGTCAGGCTCTTTGCTGACAGTGTGGAGACTGTTTGGGATTCTTTCTCTCTCTGCCTCTCTGCTGCTCGTGCTCACTCTCTCTCTCTCTTTCTTTCAAAATAAATAAATAAACTTGAAAAAAAAGTTAGCTTTTTCCCATATATGTGTGTTGATGTATATACGTATATGGCATGATAAATGAGAGTACTGTGATTTATATATTTACGTAAATTTTAAGGATATATATTAGAGTAAATTTTTATTATTAAATGTTATTTTCATATTTTAAAAATTACTGATGAGTGATTGAGTAGCAAGTAATTAAGCATTAAAAATACTGCACAAGGTTATTTCATGTGAATTAAGATTAAATTAGATTTACTTATAATCAGCTCTACTAAATGTGAGACTGATTTATTTTTTATGTTTATTTTTTATTCTTATATTGTGAACAATTTTATGCCCAAATAGTAGAAAATGTAGATTAAATGGACAAAATCCTCAAAAACACAATTTACCAAAATGATGGACATAGGACTAAATAGAAAATCTGAATTGTTGTATATATAAAATATGGTGAATATGCAATCAGAATTTTTCCCGCAAAGTGAACTCAGTATGAAAACTTTCACTGGTGAATGCCTCCAAAGCCTGTGCACTTGGGAAATGTACACACACACAGACATGCGTACACATGAACATGAGAACACACACACATGCACGTATACATACACAGGCTACACCAAACTACACAGGCCTTCCCCTGAGAATAGACAAAGAAGGAGTACACCGCCCCCAAGGAACCCACCCCCCACGAAGACATTTTCAAGTTTTTATTAAATTCCAGTGAGTTAACATACAGTGTAATTATTAGCTTCAGGTGTACGATGTAGCGATTCAATACTCCATATTACACCTGGTGCTCATCACAAGTGTGCTGTGAAACTGGTTTAAATGAATATCAAATATGATGAAGATGATTCGTAACTTTAGTGGCATAATCCATGTTCCAGGAAAAGCCGTGGGAAGCTATGGAGACTGAAGGCATACCTGCCCTGGGCAGAAATAAGGAAAATGAAAAAAATTGAAATCTAGGGAAGTTCAGTGAAGTACTAAAATTTATGTAGATAATTATTGCAAAGGCTGAGACTATAACTCCTTACTGTAAGTCACACTATGTTGCTCTAAGGCCAGGCTACTTTCTTTCTTTCAGTATTTCAGAGACTGAGTCGGTTTGTGGCCACTGATAGTAATTTTGAGATGTTGGTCTAGACTAAACAGCGTTGGTAGAAAGAAGGAATTAGGTGTGCATTGAATGCAGTTCATGGTTACCTTGGAAACTCTGGGTCCAGGCCATTCCTAATATCAAGGATTCAGAGGAGAATGGGTTAGTTTTAGTTTGAGTGATTTGGATTTAGGCACTTAGAATCCTTCTGGGATTACTGGGTTTACTGAATAAACCCAGAACTGGTCCTCTACTCAAACAGGATTAGAACAGATTTCTGGGGGATAATAACATATTGGTTGGGATTCCCTATCCCCAAATTCTTTTTTTCTTGTTAGTTTTCCTGCTCTCAAATATAGCAGGAGTTTATTTGTATGCTGAGGAATGTAGGAAAATATGACTTACACTAATTAGTGTCCATTTGGGGCCAAATGGCATTTTCATTTCATTCATTTTCCACTCACAGGGAGTGAAAAGAACATGTAAGAAGGGGACTGAATCAAGAGGGTCTGGGAAAGTTTCTCAGAGAGAGCCTTGTGACCTGAGTCCTGACAGAGGAGTAGAATTTAATTACAGTATGTGCAAATGCCTAGAGGGCTGGAAAGACTAGGGAGCACAGAAGAGGGGAAGACAGTAGGTGATGAGAGGAAGCTAGGTCCCTGATCACGTGAGAATTTGTAGTCCATGGTAAGGGTTTTTTCTACATCAGCTTTATTGAAGTATAATTAGCACACAGTACAACGCACCCATTTTATGAGTTTGGGCAAATTTATACACTTGAATAGCCACCATTAAAATTAACATAGGCAATGTTTCTATTACTCTTAAAAATTCCATTTTGCTATCCCAGCCATTCCTCCCCAGGCTCAGCAGTAATCTGTTTCTGTCATTATAGATTAGAGTTGGTTTTTCTAGCATTTCATACAACTGAAATTGCACACTATGAACTCTTTTGTGTAAGGCTTCTTTCATATAACAGTGTTTTTGAGAGTTATCCATGTTGTGTGTGTCAGTAATTCATTCCTTTTTATTATGAAATGATAGACTTTTGTAAGAATATACCCCAGTTTGTTTATCCATTTATCTGTTTGGAATTTTAGTTGTTTCTAGTTTTTGGCTAGTATGGTTAAAGCTGCCGTGTGCATGTCTTTGTGTGGACATAGGTTTTCATTTATCTTGGATAGATACGTAGAAGTGGAATAAGAATACGTAGAAGATACATAAATGAATCTTCATTTTAAATGCTCAAATTTTTTTGCCCACTATTTGTCTTCCTGCATTGCAAGAGTTCTTTATGTATTCTAAATATGTCTTTTGTCACATACACTTACTCCAAATATTTCCCCCTAACAATGGCTTGCATTTTTATTTTCTCAACAGTGCCTGTTGAAGAGCTGAATTTTTAATTTTGGTGGCTATATTTATCAAAAATTTTTTCTTAAATTTTTATTTGTACTATTTGACCATTGATTCCTGGACTCTATATTCTATGCCATTGATGTTTAGGTCTGTTTTTGTACCAATAAATACCACACAGTCTTGAGCACTACAGCTTTTTAGTAAATTTTAAAGTCTGGTGTTGTAAGATTTCTGACGTTTTTCAAAGTTGTTTTGTCTGTTTCAGGTATTTTGCATTTTTATCTGAATTTTAGCATTAGTCTGTCAGTTTGTTGAAAAATGCCCTGATTTAAAAAAAAAATCTTTTTTTAAATCTTTATTTATGTTTGAGAGAGAGACAGAGCACGAGTGGGGGAGGAACAGAGAGAGGGAGACACAGAATCCAAAGCAGGCTTCAGACTCCAGCCTGTCAGCACAGAGACCAATGCGAGGCTCGAACTCACAAACCATGAGATCATGACTTGAGCCGAAGTTGGACGCTTAACCGACTGAGCCACCCAGGCACCCCTGCCCTGATTTTGATTGAGATTGCCTTATATCTGTATATCACTTTGGAAAGACTTACTATCTTAACAATATTAGGTCTTCCCCATATCTGAAAAGCTAACGTCACCCTCAATGGGGAAAAACTGAGAGCCTTTCCCCTTAGGTCAGAAACAAGGTAAGAATGCCCACTCTCATCACTTGTATTCAACATAGTACTAGAAGTCCTAGCCGTAGAAGTCAGACAACAAAAAGAAATGAAAGGCTTCCAAATTGGTAGGGAAGAAGTAAAATTTTTGCTATTTGCAGATGGCATGATACTGTACATAAAAAACACGAAAGATTCAACCAAAAACTGATAAGACCAAAACATTAATTCAGTAAAGTCACAGGATACAAAATCAGTGTATACAAATCTGTTGTATTTCCATATGCCAGCAATGAAGCAGCAGAAAGAGAAATTGAGAAAACAGTCTAATTTACAATTATACCAAAAATAATAAGATATTTAGGAATAAACCTAACCAAAGAGGTGGAATACCTGTATTCTGCAAACTCTAAGACATTCAAGAAAGAAATTGAAGATGACACAGGAAATGGAAAGACATTCCATGCTCATGGATTGGAAGAATATTGTTCACTTGTCTATACTGCCCAAAACAGTCTGCAAATTTAATGCAACCCCAATCACAATACCACCAGCATTTTTCATAGAACTAGAACAAATAATCCTAAAATTTGTATGGAAACACAAAAGACCCCAGATAGCCAAAGCAACCTTGAAAAAGAAAAGCAAAGCTGGAGGCATCACAATCCCAGACTTGAAAATATGTTACAAAGCTGTAGTGATCAAAACAGTATGGAACTGACACAAAAATCAACCAATAGATCAATGGAACAGAATAGAAAACCCAGAAATAAACCCACAATTACATGATCAGTTAATCTTTGACAAAGCAGAACATCCAATGAGAAAAAGACAGTTTCTTTAACAAATGGTGTTGGGAAAACTGGACATCTACCTGCAAGAGAATGAAACTGGACCACTTGCTTGCACCATACAAAAAAATAAATTCAAAATGAATTAAAGACCTAAAATGTGAGATCTGGAACCATAAAAATCCTAGAAGAGAACACATGCAGTAATTTCTCTGATATTGACTGTAGCACCTTTTTTATGGATAGGTCCCAAGGCACGGGAAACAAAAGCAAAAATAAACCACTGGGACTTCGTCAAAATAAAAATCTTCTGCACAGCAAAGGAAATAATCAGTGAAACTAAAAGGCCACCAATGGAATGGAAGAAGATATTTGCAAATGATGTATCTGATAAAAGGTTACTATCCAAAATATATAAAGAACTGATACAACTCTACACCAAAAAAACACATAATCCAAATAAAAAATGGGCAGAAGACCTTTGTAGCAACGTGGATGGAACTGGAGAGTGTAATGCTAAGTGAAATAAGCCATACAGAGAAAGACAGATACCATATGGTTTCACTCTTATGTGGATCCTGAGAAACTTAACAGAAACCCATGGGGGAGGGGAAGGAAAAAAAAAAAAAAAGAGGTTAGAGTGGGAGAGAGCCAAAGCATAAGAGACTGTTAAAAACTGAGAACAAACTGAGGGTTGATGGGGGGTGGGAGGGAGGGGAGGGTGGGTGATGGGTATTGAGGAGGGCACCTTTTGGGATGAGCACTGGGTGTTGTATGGAAACTAATTTGTCAATAAATTTCATAAAAAAAAAAAAATATCCCAAAAAAAAAAAAATGGGCAGAAGACATGAACAGACATTTCTCCAAAGAAGACATACAGATGATCATCATACCCATAAAAGATGCTCATCATCACTTATTATCAGTGAAATGCAAATCCACATTACAATGAGCTCTCACTTCCCACCTGTCAGAATGGCTAAGATCAACAACATAAGAAATAGGTGTTGACAAGGATGTGGAGAAAAAAACCCTTTTGCGCTATTGGTGGGAGTGCAATCTGGTGCAGCCACTGAGGAAAACAGTATGGAGGTTCCTCAAAAAATTAGAAATAGAACTATCCTATGACCCAGCAATTGTACTAATAGGAATTTATCCAAAGGATACAAAAATGCTGATTTGAAGGGGCAGATGCACCCCGGTGTTTATAGTAGCATTATTTGCAATACCAAGATACGGAAGCAGCTCAAGTGTCCATCAGTTAATGAATGGATGAAGAAGAGGTCACCTCAAAGGAATATTATTCAGCTGTAAAAAGAATGAAATCTTGCCACATGGATGAAGCTAGAGAGTATATAATGCTAAGTGAAATAAGTCAGTCACCATTATAATTTCACTCATATGTGGGAATTTAAGAAACAAATGAGCAAAGAGAAAGAAGATAAACCAAGAAACAGACTCTTAACTCTAGAGAACAAACTGATGGTTACCAGAGGGGACATGTGTGGGGGTATAGGTGAAATAGGTGTTAGGGATTAAGGAGTGCAGTTGTCATGATGAGCTCAAGCTGATTGAAAATAAAAACTTAAAAAAAAAGAAACTAATATCAAGCATTCCAATCAATATACATGGCATATCACGTAGAGTATAGCTTTTCTTTAATTTCTCTGAGCAATGTTGTCAGTTTTAGTAGATGGGTTTTACTCATATTTTGTTCCATTTACCTCCAGATATTTAATATTTTTATGTGACTAAAAGATGTATTTTGGGTTTTTTTGTATATTGTTTTTTAATTAAAAAAATTTTTTTTAATGTTTGTTTATATTTGAGAGAGGAGACAGAGCACGAGCAAGGGAGGGGCAGAGAGAGGGAGACACAGAATCTGAAGCAGGCTCCAGACTCTGAGCTGTCAGGACAGAGCCTGATGCAGGGCTCGAACTCATAAACCATGAGATCATGACCTGAGCCGAAGTCGGCGCTTGACTGATAGAGCCACCCAGGTGCCCCATTGTTTTTTAATTTTAATTTTTAATTTAATTTAATTTAATATTTTATTTTATTTTACTTTTATTTTATTTATTTATTTATTTTTTTCAATATATGGAGTTTATTGTCAAATTGGTTTCCATACAACACCCAGTGCTCATCCCAAAACCTTTTATTATATTATATTATTATATTATCCCGCCTCAATATCCAATACCCACCGTCCCCTACCTCCCACCCCCCATCAACCCTCAGTTCTCAGTTTTTAACAGTCTCTTATGCTTTGGCTCTCTCCCACTCTAACCTTTTTTTTTTTTTTCCTTCCCCTCCCCCATGGGTTTCTGTTAAGTTTCTCAGGATCCACATAAGAGTGAAACCATATGGTATCTGTCTTTCTATGTATGGCTTATTTCACTTAGCATAACACTCTCCAGTTCCATCCACGTTGCTACAAAGGGCCATATTTCATTCTTTCTCATTGCCACATAGTACTCCATTGTGTATATAAACCACAATTTCTTTATCCATTCATCAGTTGATGGACATTTAGGTTCTTTCCATAATTTGGCTATTGTTGAGAGTGCTGCTATAAACATTGGGGTCCAAGTGCCCCTATGCATCAGTACTCCTGTATCCCTTGGGTAAATTCCTAGCAGTGCTATTGCTGGGTCATAGGGTAGGTCTATTTTTAATTTTCTGAGGAACCTCCACACTGCTTTCCAGAGCGGCTGCACCAATTTGCATTCCCACCAACAGTGCAAGAGGGTTCCCGTTTCTCCACATCCTCTCCAGCATCTATAGTCTCCTGATTTGTTCATTTTGGCCACTCTGACTGGCGTGAGGTGATATCTGAGTGTGGTTTTGATTTGTATTTCCCTGATGAGGAATGATGTTGAACATCTTTTCATGTGCCTGTTGGCCATCCGGATGTCTTCTTTAGAGAAGTGTCTATTCATGTTTTCTGCCCATTTCTTCACTGGATTATTTGTTTTTCGGGTGTGGAGTTTGGTGAGCTCTTTATAGATTTTGGATACTAGCCCTTTGTCTGATATGTCATTTGCAAATATCTTTTCCCATTCCGTTGGTTGCCTTTTAGTTTTGTTGGTTGTTTCCTTTGCTGTGCGGAAGCTTTTTGTCTTCATAAGGTCCCAGTAGTTCATTTTTGCTTTAATTCCCTTGCCTTTGGGGATGTGTCGAGTAAGAAATTGCTACGGCTGAGGTCAGAGAGGTCTTTTCCTGCTTTCTCCTCTAGGGTTTTTATGTTTCCTGTCTCACATTCAGGTCCTTTATCCATTTTGAGTTTATTTTTGTGAATGGTGTGAGAAAGTGGTCTAGTTTCATCCTTCTGCATGTTGCTGTCCAGTTCTCCCAGCACCATTTGTTAAAGAGACTGTCTTTTTTCCATTGGATATTCTTTCCTGCGTTGTCCATACGTTTGGCCATACGTTTGGCCATACGTTTGTGGGTCTGGTTCTGGGGTTTCTATTCTATTCCATTGGTCTATGTGTCTGTTTTTGTGCCAATACCATGCCGTCTTGATGGTTACAGCTTTGTAGTAGAGGCTAAAGTCTGGGATTGTGATGCCTCCCGCTTTGGTCTTCTTCTTCAAAATTACTTTGGCTATCCGGGGCCTTTTGTGGTTCCATATGAATTTTAGGATTGCTTGTTCTAGTTTCGAGAAGAATGCTGGTGCAATTTTGATTGGGATTGCATTGAATGTGTAGATAGCTTTGGGTAGTATTGACATTTTGACAATATTTACTCTTCCAATCCATGAGCACGGAATGTCTTGCCATCTCTTTATATCTTCTTCAGTTTCCTTCATAAGCTTTCTATAGTTTTCAGCATACAGATCTTTTACATCTTTGGTTAGATTTATTCCTAGGTATTTTATGCTTCTTGGTGCAATTGTGAATGGGGTCAGTTTCTTTATTTGTCTTTCTGTTGCTTCATTATTAGTGTATAAGAATGCAACTGATTTCTGTACATTGATTTTGTACCCTGCAACTTTGCTGAATTCATGTATCAGTTCTAGCAGACTTCTGGTGGAGTCTATCGGATTTTCCATGTATAATATCATGTCATCTGCAAAAAGTGAAAGCTTAACTTCATCTTTGCCAATTTTGATGCCTTTGATTTCCTTTTGTTGTCTGATTGCTGATGCTAGCACTTCCAACACTATGTTAAACAAAAGCGGGGAGAGTGGGCATCCCTGTCGTGTTCCTGATCTCAGGGAAAAAGTTCTCAGTTTCTTCCCCATTGAGGATGATGTTAGCTGTGGGCTTTTATGATAAATGGCTTTTATGATGTTTAAGTATGTTCCTTCTATGCCGACTTTCTCAAGGGTTTTTATTAAGAAAGGGTGCTGAATTTTGTCAAAGGCCTTTTCTGCATCGATGGACAGGATCATATGGTTCTTATCTTTTCTTTTATTAATGTGATGTATCACATTGATTTGCGAATGTTGAACCAG
Organism: Lynx canadensis; assembly: GCF_007474595.2. Classification (NCBI taxonomy): domain Eukaryota; kingdom Metazoa; phylum Chordata; class Mammalia; order Carnivora; family Felidae; genus Lynx; species Lynx canadensis. Next base: position 16,168,863 of record NC_044319.2, read on the forward strand.
CCCTGCATCCCAGGAATGAATCCCACTTGATCATGGTGAATAATTCTTTTTGTATGCTGTTGAATTTGATTTGCTAGTATCTTATTGAGAATTTTTGCATCCATATTCATCAGGGATATTGGCCTGTAGTTCTCTTTTTTTTACTGGGTCTCTGTCTGGTTTAGGAATCAAAGTAATACTGGCTTCATAGAATGAGTCTGGAAGTTTTCCTTCCCTTTCTATTTTTTGGAACAGCTTGAGAAGGATAGGTATTATCTCTGCTTTAAATGTCTGCTAGAAATCGCCAGGGAAGCCACCTGGACCAGGACTCTTATTTATTGGGAGATTTTTGACAACTGATTCAATTTCTTCACTGGTATGGGTCTGTTTTCTATTTCTTCCTGTTTGAGTTTTGGAAGTGTGTGGGTGTTTAGGAATTTGTCCATTTCTTCCAGGTTGTCCAATTTGTTGGCATATAATTTTTCATAGTATTCCCTGATAATTGCTTATATCTCTGAGGGATTGGTTGTAATGATTCCATTTTCATTCATGATTTTATCTATTTGGGTTATCTCCCTTTTCTTTTTGAGAAGCCTGGCTAGAGGTTTGTCAATTTTGTTCATTTTTTCAAAAAACCAACTCTTGGTTTCATTGATCTGCTCTACAGTTTTTTTAGATTCTATTTTGTTTATTTGTGCTCTTATCTTTATTATTTCTCTTCTTCTGCTGGGTTTGGGGTGTCTTTGCTGTTCTGCTTCTGTTTCCTTTAGGTGTGCTGTTAGATTTTATATTTGGGATTTTTCTTGTTTCTTGAGATAGGCCTGGATTGCAATGTATTTTCCTCTCAGGACTGCCTTCACTGCATCCCAAAGCGTTTGGATTGTTGTATTTTCATTTTCATTTGTTTCCATATATTTTTTAATTTCTTCTCTAATTGCCTGGTTGACCCATTCATTCTTCAGTAGGGTGTTCTTTCACCTCCATGCTTTTTGAGGTTTTCCAGACTTTTTCCTGTGATTGATTTCAAGCTTCATAGCATTGTGGTCTGAAAGTATGCATGGTATGATCTCAATTCTTGTATACTTATGAAGGGCTGTTTTGTGACCCAGTATGTGATCTATCTTGGAGAATGTTCCATGTGCACTCGAGAAGAAAGTATATTCTGTTGCTTTGGTATGCAGAGTTCTAAATATATCTGTCAAGTCCATCTGATCCAATGTATCATTCAGGGCCTTTGTTTCTTTATTGACCGTGTGTCTAGATGATCTATGCATTTCTGTAAGTGGAGTGTTAAAGTCCCCTGCAATTACCACATTCTTATCAATAAGGTTGCTTATGTTTATGAGTAATTGTTTTATATATTTGGGGACTCCTGTATTCGGTGCATAGACATTTATAATTGTTAGCTCTTCCTGATGGATAGACCCTGTGATTATTATATAATGCCCTTCTTCATCTCTTGTTACAGCCTTTAATTTAAAGTCTAGTTTGTCTGATATAAGTATGGCTACTCCAGCTTTCTTTTGACCTCCAGTGGCATGATAAATAGTACTCCATCCCCTCACTCTCAATCTGAAGGTGTCCTCAGGTCTAAAATGAGTCTCTTGTAGGCAGCAAATAGATGGGTCTTGTTTTTTTTTATTCATTCTGATACCCTGTGTCTTTTGGTTGGTGCATTTAGTCCATTTACATTCAGTGTTATTATAGAAAGACATGGGCTTAGAGTCATTGTGATGTCTGTAGGTTTCATGCTTGTAGCGATGTCTCTGGTACTTTGTCTCACGGGATCCCCCTTAGGATCTCTTGTAGGGCTGGTTTAGTGGTGATTAATTCCTTCAGTTTTTGTTTGTTTGGGAAGACCTTTATCTCTCCTTCTGTTCTAAATGACAGACTTGCTGGATAAAGGATTCTCGGCTGCATATTTTTTCTGTTCATCACACGGAAGATCTCCTGCCATTCCTTTCTGGTCTGCCAAGTTTCAGTAGATAGATCCATCACTTGTCTTATTGGTCTCCCTTTATATGTTAGAGTACGTTTATCCCTAGCTGCTTTCAGTATTTTCTCTTTATCCTTGTATTTTGCCAGTTTCACTATGATATGTCGTGCAGAAGATCGATTCAAGTTCTGTCTGAAGGGAGTTCTCTGTGCCTCTTGGATTTCAGTGCCTTTTTCCTTCCCCAGATCCGGGAAGTTCTCAGCTATTATTTCTTCAAGTACACCTTCAGCACCTTTCCCTCTCTCTTCCTCCTCTGGAATACCAATTATGCGTAGATTATTTCTCTTTAGTGCGTCACTTAGTTCTCTAATTTTCCCCTCATACTCCTGGATTTTTTATCTCTCTTTTTCTCAGCTTCCTCTTTTTCCATAATTTTATCTTCTAGTTCACCTATTCTCTCCTCTGCCTCTTCAATCCAAGCCGTAGTTGTCTCCATTTTATTTTGCAGTTCATTGATAGCATTTTTTAGCTCCTCCTGGCTGTTCCTTAGTCCCTTGATCTCTGTAGCAAGAGATTCTCTGCTGTCCTCTATACTGTTTTGGAGCCCAGCGATTAATTTTATGACTATTATTCTAAATTCACTTTCTGTTATATTGTTTAAATCATTTTTGGTCAGTTCGTTAGCTGTTGTTATTTCCTGGAGATTCTTTTGAGGGGAATTCTTCCATTTGGTCATTTTGGATAGTCCCTGGAGTGGTGCAGGACTGCTGGGCACTTCCCCTGTGCTGTCTTGAATAACTTGTGTTGGTGGGCGGGGCCGCAGTCAGACCTGATGTCTGCCCCCAGCCCACCGCTGGGGCCGCAGTCAGACTGGTGTGTGCCTTCTCTTCCCCTCTCCTAGGGGCGGGAATCACTGTGGGGTGGCGTGGCCCGTCTGGGTTACTCGCACACTGCCAGGCTTGTTGTGCTGGGTGGGGATCTGGCGTATTAGCTGGGGTGGATCGGCAACTTGCACAGGGGCAGGAGGGGCAGGCTCAGCTCGCTTTTCCTTTGGAGGTCTGCTTCGGGAGGGGCCCTGTGGCACCGGGAGGGAGTCAGACCTGCCGGAGGGATGGATCCGCAGAAGCACAGCTTTGGGTGTCTGTGCGGTGCAAGCAAGTTCCCTGGCAGGAACCGGTTCCCTTTGGGATTTTGGCTGGGTGATGGGCGAGGGAGATGGCGCTGGCGAGCGCCTTTGTTCCCCACCAAGCTGAGCTCTGTCGTCCGGGGCTCAACAACTGTCCCTCCTGTTTTCCTGCAGCCCTCCCATTCTCCGAGCAGAGCTGTTAGCTTCTAACCTTCCAGATGTTAAGTTCCGCTCGCTGTCAGAACACACTCCGTCCGGCCCCTCTGCTTCTGCCAGCCAGACTCGGGGGCTCTGCTTGGCCAGCGGGCCGCCCCTCCGCCCCGGCTCCCTCCCGCCAGTCCGTGGAGCGCGCACCGCCTCTCCGCCCTTCCTACCCTCTTCCGTGGGCCTCTCGTCTGCGCTTGGCTCCGGAGACTCCGTTCTGCTAGTCTTCTGGCAGTTTTCTGGGTTATTTAGGCAGGTGTAGGTGGAATCTAAGTGATCAGCAGGATGCGCGGTGAGCCCAGAGTCCTCCTACGCCGCCATCTTCCCAGCAACCTGCTTTTTAATTTTTAAATTTAAATCCAAGTTAGTTACCATATAGTGTAATCATGATTTCAGGAATAGAATTTCGTGATTCATCACTCACGTGTAGCACCCAGTGCTTATCCCAACAAGTGTCCTCTTTAATACCCCTTGCCCATTTAGCCCATCTCCCCACCCAAGACTATGCCAGGAACTGTCAGTTTATTTAAGAGTCTCTTATGGTTTGTCTCCCTGTCAGTTTTTATTTTATTTTGCTTCCCTTCCCTTATGTTCATCTGTTTTGTATCTTAAATTCCACATTTGAGTGAAATCATATGATATTTGTTTTTCTCTGGCTTATTTCACTTATCATAATACACTCTAGTTCCATCCATGTTGTTGCATATGGAAAGATTTCATTCTTTTTGATCGCTGAATAATACTCCATTGTATACATATACCACATCTTCTTTATCCATTTTTCAGTCGATGGACATTTGGGCTCTTTCCATACTTTGGCTATTGTCGATAGTGCTGCTGTAAACATTGGGGTGCATGTGCCCCATCAAATCAGCACTCCTGTATCCTTTGGATAAATACCTAGTAGTACAATTGCTGGGTCATAGGGTAGTTCTATTTCTAATTTTTTGAGGAACCTCCATACTCTTTTTTAGAGTGGCTATACCAGTTTGCATTCCCACCAGCAGTGCAAAAGGGTTCCTCTTTCTCTGCATCTTCGCCAACTTCTGTTGAGTTGTAACTTTTAGCCATTTAGACCGGTGTGAGGTTGTATATCATTGTGGTTTTGATTTGTATTTCCCTAATGATGAGTGACTTTGACCATCTTTTCATGTGTCTGTTAGCTAGCCATCTGGATGTCTTCTTTGGAGAAGTGTCTATTCATGTCTTTTGCCCATTTCTTCACTGGATTATATGTTTTTTGGGTGTTGGGTTTGGTAAGTTCTTTATAAATTTTGGATAGTAGCCCTTTATCTGATATGTCATTTGCAAATATTTTCTCCCATTTTGTCGGTTGCCTTATAGTTTTGCTGACTGTTTCCTTTGCTGTGCAGAAGCTATTTATCTTGATGAGGTCCCAATAGTTTCCCTTGCCTCCGGAGACATGTCATGTAAGAAGTTGCTACAGCCGAGGTCAAAGAGTTTGTTGCCTGTTTTCTCCTCTAGGATTTTGATGGCTTTCTGTCTTACATTTAGGTCTTTCATCCGTTTTGAGTTTATTTTTGTGTCTGGGTGTAAGAAAGTGGTCCAGGTTCATTCTTAAGTGTGTCATTGTCCAGTTTTCTGAACACCATTTGCTGAAGAGACTGGTTTTTTTTTTTTTCACTGAATATTCTTTCCTGCTTTGTCAAAGATTGGCCATACATTTGTGGGTCCATTTCTGGCCTCTCTGTTCTGTTCCATTGATCTATGTGTCTTTTTTTTTGTGCTAGTACCCTACTGACTTGATGATTACAGCTTTGAAATACAGCTTAAAGCCTGGAATTGTGATGCCTCCAGCATATGGTTTTCTTTTTCAGTATTACTTTGGTTATTCAGCATCTTTTCTGGTTCCATACAAATTTAAAGATTGTTTGTTCTAGCTCTGTGAAGAATACTGGTGTTATTTTGATAGGGGTTGAATGCACCATTGAATCTACATTCAATCTGCATTGAGTATGTAGATTTCTTTGGGTAGTATTGACATTTTATCAATATTTCTTTTTCCAATCCATGACCATGGAGTGTTTTTCCTTTTTTTTCTTTTTTTGCCTTTTTCAGTTTCTTTCATAAGCTTTCTGCAGTTTTCAGTGTATAGATTTTTCACCTCTTTGGTTAGATTTATTCCTAGGTATTTTATGGTTCTTGATGCAGTTGTAAATGGAATCATTTTCTTGATTTTCTGTTTCTTCATTATTGATGCATAGGAATGCAACTGATTTATGTGCATTGATTTTATATCCTGTGACTTTGCTGAATTTATGGATTAGTTTTTTGGTGGAATCTTTGTGTTTTCCATATAGAGTATCACGTCATCTGTGAAGAGTGAAATTTGACTTCCTTCTTGCTGATTTGGATGACTTTTAATTCATTTTGTTGTCTGATTGCTGAGGCTAGGACTTCCAACACTGTGCTAAATAACCGTGGGGAGAGTGGACATCCGAGTCATGTTCCTGACTTTAGGGATAAAAGTCTCAGTTTTTCCCCATTGAGGATGATATTAGTAGTGGGTCTTTTATATATGGCATTTATGATCTTGAGGTATGATCATTTTATCCTTACTTTCTTGAGGTTTGTTATCAAGAAAGGATGCTTTATTTTGTCAAATGCTTTTTTCTGCATTTATTGAGAGGATCATGTGGTTCTTATCCTTTCTTTTATTAATGTGATGTATCACATTGATTGATTTGTGAGCCAGCCCTGCATCCTAGGAATAAACCCCACTTGATTGTGGTGAATAATTCTTTTAACATATTGCTGGATCTGGTTTGTTGGTATCTTGTTGAGAATTTTTGCATCCATGTTCATCAGGGAAATTGGTCTGTAGTAGTTCTCCTTTTTAGTGGGGTCTTTGTCTGGTTTTGGAGTCAAGATAATATCCTCATAGAGTTTGGAAGTTTTCCTTTCATTTCTATTTTTTGGAAAAGCTTCAAAAGAATAGGTGTTAACTCTTCTTTAAATGTTTGGTAGAATTCCCCTGGAAAGCCATCTGGCCCTGGACTCTTGTTTGTTGGGAGGTTTTTTCCCTCCTAACGTTTATTCATTTATTATTTCTGAGAGAGAGAGAGAGAGAGAGAGAGAGAGAGAGAGAGAGAGAGGAAAGAGAGGAAAGAGAGGAAAGAGAAGAGAAAGAGAATGAAGAGAGAGAGGAGGGGAGGGGAGGGGAGACTCTGTCAGCATAGAGCTCAACACGGGACTCAAACTCACGAACTGTGAGATCATGACCTGAGCCAAAGTTGGACGCTTAACCGAGTGAGTCACCCAGGTATCCCATTGGGAGATATTGGATTACTGATTCAATTTCTTTACTGTTATGGGTCTGTACAAATTTTCTATTTTTTCCTGTTTCAGTTTTGGTAGTCTATATGTTTCTAGGAATTTGTCCATTTCTTCCAGATTGCCCAATTTGTTGTTGGCATATAAGTGCTCATAATAGTCTCTTATTATTGTTTGCATTGGTGTTGGTTATGATCTCTCCTCTTTCATTCATGTATTTATTTGGGTCCTTTCCTTTTTCTTTTTAAGCAATCTGGCTAGGAGTTTATCAATTCTGTTAATTTTTTCAAAGAACCTGTCCTGGTTTCACTGATCTGTTATACTGTTTTTTGAGTTCAGTATCATTGATTTCTGCTTTAATATTTATTATTTCCCTTCTATTGATTTTGGGCTTTCTTTGCTGTTCTTTTTCCAGCTCTTTTAGGTGTAAGGTTAGGTTGTGTATTTGAGACCTTTCTTCCTTCTTTAGGAAGGCCTGGATTGCTATATACTTTCCTCTTACGACCGCCTTTACTGCATTCCAGAGGTTTTGGGCTATGGTGGTATCATTTTCATTGGCTTCCATATACTTTTTAGTTTCTATTTTAATTTCTTGGTTAACCATTCATTCCTTTAATCTCCAAGTATTCATGGTCTTAACCAATTTTTTTCTTGTGATTGATTTCGAGTTTCATAGCATTGTGGTCTGAAAACATGCAGTGTATGATCTCAGTCTTTTTGTACTTGTTCAGGGCTGATTTGTGTCCCAGCATGTGATCTGTTCTGGAGAATGTTCCATGTGCACTGAAGAAGAATGTGTATTCTGCTTTAGGATGAAATGGTCTGAATATATCTGTTAAGTCTATCCAGCCCAGTGTGTCATTTAAAGCCATTGTTTCCTTGTTGAGTTTCTGCTTATATGATCTGTCCATTGTTGTAAGTGGGATGTTGAAGTCCCCTACTATTATGATATTATTATCAATAAGTTTTTTTTATGTTTGTGATTAATTGATTTATATATATTTGGGTTCTTCTACTTTGGGGGCATAAATATTTACAATTGTTACATCATCTTGGTGGATAGACTGCTTAATTATGACATGATGTCCTTCTTCATCTCTTGTTACATTCTTTATTTTAAAATCTAGTTTGTCTCATATGAGTGTGGCTACTCCAGCTTTCTTTTGATGACCATTAGCATGATAGATGGTTCTCCATCCTTTTAATTTCAATCTTCAGGTATCTTTAGCTCTAAAATGGGACTCTTGTAAGCAGCATATAGATGGGTCTTGTTTTTCTTATCCATTTTGATGCCCTGTGTTTTTTGATTGGAGTGTTTACCCATGGGCATTTAGAGTGAGTACTGAAAGATAAGAATTTAGTGCCATTTAGTGCCTGTAGAGTTGGAGTTTCTGTGATATTCTCTGGCCCTTTCTAGTCTTTGTTGTTTTTGGCCTTTTTTGTTTTGTTTCATCTTTTCTCCACTCAAAGAGTCCCCCTTAGGGTTGCCTGGGTGGCTCAGTTGGTTGAGCGTCTGAGTTCGGCTCAGGTCATGATCTTGCATGCGGAGTTTGAGCCCCGCATCAGGCTCTGTGCTGACAGCTTGGAGCCTGGAGCTTGCTTTGGGTTCTGTGCCTCCCTCTCTCTCTGCCCCTCCTCCGCTCACACTCTTTTTCTCTCTCTCTCAAAAATAAACATCAAAAAAAAAAAAAAGTCCCCCTTAAAATTTCTCGCAGGGCTGGTTTAATGGTCACGAACTTCTTTAGTTTTTGTTTGGGAAACTCTTTATCTCTCCCTCCATTTTGAATGACAGCCTTTCTGGATAAAGAATTCTTGGCTGCATATTTTTCTGATTTAGCACATTGAAAATATCCTGCCACTCCTTTCTGGCCTGCCAAGTTTCTATGGATAGGTCTGCTGGCAACCTGATCTTTCTTCCCTTACAGGTTAAGGGCTTTTTTTCCCTTGTTGCTTTCATAATTCTTTACTTGTCTGTGTATTTTGTGAATTTGACTATGATATGTCTTGGTTACGGCTGGTTTTTATTGAATCTAATGGGAGTTCTCTGTGCTTTTTGGATTTTGATGTCTGCGTCCTTCCCAGATTAGGAGAGTCTCATGATGTAATTTGGTCACATAAAACCTTCTGACCCTTTTTTTTCTCTGTCTTCTGGGATTCATATGATTCAGATGTTAGTTCTTAATAAGTCACTGAGTTCTCTAAGTCTTGTATTGTGCCCTTTTTCCTTTGTTTCCCTCGTTTTTTTCTGCTTCATTATTCATAATTTTGTCTTCTATATCACTGATTCACTGCTTTGTCTGTTCTTTCCATCGTGGCTTTCATTTGAGATTGCATCTTGGTTATAGCATTTTTAATTTTGTTCTGACTAGATTTTACTTCTTTTATCTCCACAGGAAGGGATTCTGTGCTTTTTCTCAGTCCCAGCTAGTATTCTTATTATTGTGGCTCTAAATTCTAGTTCAGACATCTTCCTTACATCTGTGTTCATTAAGCCCCTGGCTGTCACTTCTTCCTGTTCTTTCTTTTGGGGTGAATTCCTTTGTTTTGTTATTTTGGAGGAAGAAGAAAATTAATAAAATAAAATAAAAATTAAAAAATTAAAAACAAAACAAAAAATCAAACAAAGGATACTAAATCCTAGGTGTGTTTTGGTCTGCTTGTTGAAAGAAGCTTGATGGTGTACCTGCCAAATTTTGTGTCTCAAGTTATGCAGATTGTTGTGTTAATCCTGAGGTCTATTTTCCCCAGGTGTTTCAAATGGTTTGGTGTTGATCTAGCTATGTTTCAGGGATAAGACAAGCTCAGGGTCTCCATGCTGCTCTACCATCTTAACTCCTTGCAAAAGATGTATTTTGTAAAATTTAAAGTTTTGATTGTTCATTGCTAGAATATTAACATTTGCTTTTTGTATATTGAACTTATTCCCTACAAACTTGCTAAGTTTATTAGTTTTATAAATCCCTGAATGTTTTTCATATATACAATAATGCCATCAGTGTATAAAGATAGTTTGTACCTTTTTTTTTCCAATTTGAATGCTTTGGTTTCTTTTTCTTGCCATGAATATGTTGAATTTTATTAAATACTTTTTATGCGTATACATATTCAAGTTGTTCCTTCCTCCTCCCCATTATGTTGAATGACACTGATTTTTCAAATGTTAAACTAAGTTTGCATTCTTTAGGATAAGCCCCACTTATCCTAATACCATGATGGTATTATTTTTATATATTAGGATAATATTCTTTTTATATATAAGCTAGATTTGAATTAGTAATGCTTTGTTAAAGATTTTTATGTCCATTTTTCATGAGGAATATTGGTCTCTAGTTTTATTGTAATGTCTTGTCAGATTTTAGTATTAGTGTAATATTTTCATCAAATGAATTCAAATTTTTTTCTTTTATTTGCTTGAAGAATTCAAGATTATACTATTTCTTCCTTGAATGTTAGATAGAATTCACCAGTGAAACCATATGGATTTACTTTATGGGAATTCTGTTAGTTTATGAATTTAATTTCTTTATTAGATACTGTGTTTTCTGTTTATGATTATTTTTTATTTCTTCTTGAGTCATTATTGATTTGTGTCTTTCAAGAAATTTTCAGTTTAATCAAAGATATTTAATTTATTGGTTAAAATATTGTCTTATTTTCTTTTTAATGTCTTTAGGATTTGTAGGTTCAGCTTTTATTTCTGATATTAGTAATTTTTGTATTTTCTCTCTTTTTCTATTTTTTTTTTCATATTAGCCTAGCTGGAGGTTTATTAGTTTTATTGACCTTTTTTCTTCTAAAGGATTAGATTTTGATTCATTGATTTCCCTGTTGTTTTCTGTTGATTCCTTTTGTTTTCTTTGTTATTGCCTTTTTTTCCCCCTCTTACTTTGGATTTAAATTGTTTTTCTTTTTTAGTTTCTTCATGTGAAGATTAGATCACTGATTTAAAAAATTTTTTTCCTGAGGTGCCTGGGTAGCTCAGTCAGTTAAGTATCTAGCTCTTGGTTTTGGCTTGGTCTTGATCTCATAGTTTGTGAATGTGAGCACTGGGTCGGGCTCTGTACTGACAGCACAGAGCCTGCTTGAGATTATCTTATCTTTCCCTGTCTCTTTTCTCCTCCACCTCTTGCTCTCTCTGGCTCTCTCTCAAAAAAAAAAAAAAAAAAAAAAAAAAAAAAAAGTTTTTTTCCTGATGCCTTTTCACTTTTTAAAGTTATAACTTCCCCTCTAACTGCTGCTTCAGCTGTTCCCATAAGACTTGATTCTTTGTGTATTCATTTGACTTGAAATATTTTTCAACATCCTGTATTATTTCTTTTGTGATGTATGGGTTGGTTTAGAAGTGCGTTGTTTATTTTTCAAATTTTTGTGATTTTTCCAGTTATCTTTCTGTTACTGATTTCTAATTTGTGTCATTTTGATCAGAGAACATAGCCTGTGTGATTTGAATCCTTTTAAATTGTTAAGACTAACTTTTTGACTTTGTTTTGGTAAATGTTCCAAGACTACTTGTGAAGAATGTGTATTCTGCATTTAAGTGCAGTATTCTATAAATGTCAAGTGCTATGATAGTGGTTTTCTGAGATCTCTACTCAGTTCTCCATTTGTTCAATTATATCTCTCCATGTTGGGAGTAACAACTTCTATATATTAGTATAAGCAGTAGTGGCGATAACAGTTATTCTAAGCATTTTATAAGGATTAACCTATGTAATCTCATTACAACCATTAAAGATATAGGTGCCATTATTGTCCTCATTTTTCAGATAAGCATTTAGGCACAGGAAGGTTATTAGTTGCCAGATCAGGAATTAAACCTGAGACGTTTGGTCCTAAAACTCATCCTTGTGAAATGTTAATGAGAAAGGGAAAATATTATAGTCATAACACTAAAATTGGGATTTTTTTTCCTGAAAACTTGTCTGTATGAGTGCTGATCATTTTTGTTATATTTCATTTCAACTCATCATCTTTACTTGCATCATCTTTGTTGACATCACTAACTACATTAAATATTATACGTGAAGAGTTTAGCAAGAATATTTAAGAACTCCTAACATTTGAGAAATTGTTAGTGAACTTTACCCCTCTAAGAGAACAGGCTCGGGACACCTGGTTGGCTCAGTTGATTGAGCGTCCTACTCTTGATGTCGGTTCAGGCTGTGATCTTGCAGTAGTGAGATCAAGCCCCATGTCAGGCTTGGCACTGAGTGTGGAACCTGCTTGAGACTCCCTCCCTCCCTCCGTCTCTCTCTCTCTCCCACTCCCCCCCCATACCCAACTTGCATACTGTCTCTCAAATAGTTTTAAAGAAAGAAAATAGGCTCGTAGCTGCTGAAATGCAGTGATATATGATGCTGATGTGGGAGGAACCCTCTGCTTATTTGGAATTATTTGGAAATGCCCAAAAGGTTCCTGCTCCAAAAGCCTTTCTAATACTAATGAGAATCTGGTATTTTACTATTAGATACTGATTCCACTGCTTTAAAGCTTTGCTACCTGTTAAAATGCCAGTATCCCCAGGAAATAGACCTTAATAACTTTTACCAGTCATATTGTATTCATTATTGATGAGTTTAATAAGACTCTTTCCTTAGGCTAGATTTTTTTAGAGGACAAGATTAAGACATCCAAGAGGGCATTCCTGCTTGATGTGAAGTATTAGTAAATTGAGGAGAGAGGGCCAAAAGGCCTGTCTAGCTTATTTTATAGTTTTTCTGAGACGCCAGTACTCACTTTAGAAATGATTTTCAGGGGCGCCTGGGTGGCTCAGTTGGTTAAGCGGCCGACTTTGGCTCAGGTCATGATCTCGCGGTCCGTGAGTTCTAGCCCCATGTCAGGCTCTGTGCTGACAGCTCAGAGCCTGGAGCCTGCTTCGGATTCTGTGTCTCCCTCTCTATGACCTCCCCTGTTCATGCTCTGTCTCTCCCTGTCTCAAAAATAAACGTTAAAAAAAAATAAAAAAAAAAAAGAAATGATTTTCAGTGGTTAGTTTATTAAACATTTATTTAGTGCTACAATGTGATAGGCATTATGGTAGGTGTTGGGGATACATGAATGGATAATATATGTTCCCTGTGTTTAAGGAGCAAGAATGTAGTGGTAAAAATATTATACCACAAGGTAATACATGCAACAGTAGAAGTATATGCAAAGTGCAGAAGTTGTGCTCAGTAATCACACTTACTACATTGGATTGAACTCAGTCTTCCTGGGGTTGTATCTTACCTTACCATTTTCTAGACGTTTAACCTTAGGCAAGATACTCTTTATGTCTGAAATGTGGAGTTTTATTATACCACCTCACAGAGTTGTTAAAAGAAAACTCTGTTTCCTTTACTCTGATTCACACCACTTCGCTTTTAACACCGGAAGGATGGGTGTTTTCCCACATCAATCAGTTGTCCAACTCTATGGACACCAGCTGGGTGTCCTGCAATTCAGTTATGACATTACCTGGAGTTGACACAGACCTCGCAGGTTAAGGTCTTCAGTCCCATAAGGCTGAGTCCCTCTACCCCAAGCTTTAGATACCAGTTGTAAGTCCACTTTGATACATTTGCTTTTTTTTTTTAATTTTATTTTTTAATTTACATCCAAATTAGTTAGCATATAGTATAACAATGATTTCCAGAGTAGATTCCCTAATGCCACCTGCCCATTTAGCCCATCCCCCCTCCCACAATCCCTCCAGTAACCCTCTGTTAGTTTGTCTCTTATGTTTTGTCCCCCTCCCTGTTTTTATGTTATTTTTGCTTCCCTTCCCTTACGTTCATCTCTTCTGTGTCTTAAAGTCCTCATATGAGTGAAATCATATAATGTTTGTCTTTCTCTGACTAATTTCTCTTAGCATAATACCCTGTAGTTCCATCCATGTAGTTGCAAATGGCAACTTTTATTATTTTTATCTTTTTTATTGCCGAGTAATACTCCATTGTGTATATATACCACCTCTTCTTTATCCATTCATCCATTGATGGATATTTGGGCTCTTTTTGTACTTTGGCTATTGTTGATAGTGCTGCTATAAACATTGGGTGCATGTGACACATTTGCTTTTAACCTCAGATTTAATAATTTGCTAGAATGGCTGACAACTCAAGAAAGCAGTTTACTTACATTATTAGTTTATTATAAAAGGATGTAACACAGGAACAGCCAGGTGGAAGAGATGGACAGGGCAAGGTGTGAGGGAAGGGTTGTGGATTGTGGAATTTCCATGTCCTCTCCAGGCTTGTCACCCTCCCCACTCCCATGTGTTCACCAATCCAGAAGCTTTCTGAATCCCTTTATTTAGGGTTTTTTATGGAAGCATCATTATGTAGGCATGATTGATTAAATCATTGACCATTAGTGATTAACTCGCTGCCCAGCCCCTTTCTCCTCCTTGGAGGTTGGGGAGAGGGTCTGAAAGTTATGGCCCTCTAATCACACTGTTGACTCCCCTGGCATGCAAGCCCTTTCCTCCCCCTAGTCTTCAGGGGCTTTCCAAAAGTCACCTCATTGACATGAACTCCACTGTGGCTGAAAGGGACATGTTAGCAACAACAAAATATGCTCCTTTTACCTTTATTTCTCTGGAGCTAATACAGAAACTTGGACAAGACCTAAATATCATAAAAGATATTTCTTCCACCTTTATAGCTGTGGAGCATATTCAAGAGCCAGGATGAAGACCGAAAAACATATGTATCTTACTATTTATCACAATATCACACTTGTTTTGATGAATAAATTAGAGTTCATGTAAGGTCCTTAGAACAGTGCTTGTCACCTGGTAATTCAATAAATATTACTCTTATTATTAATGCTAATTGACTATTGTTTTGTTTTTTTTTTCTATCTAGTCTGTATTCTCTTTGGGCAGAGTCCTTTGTATCTTCAGCCTAAAATGAATGAATGAATGAATGAATGACCAGTAAAAAAAGGTCAGACTTCTGAAGTAAGACAAAGCAGAGAACGAGATTTCATTTGGAGAAAATAGTTGAATAAATTCATAAAATTCTGATGCAAGATAATATGCTTAGTATCTTTAGAAAAATTAGATATTGCTGAAGCATCAGTGGACATGGTGGTAATTACTCTGAATAGGTATGTCATTACCATGTTTAGAAATTTAGAGACTTTGCTCAGGTTGGAAAGATTTTAAAAGCTGTGAATGACACTAGATTTATAACTGAGGAAGGTCACTCTGACAGCAGTGAAAAGAATGTTGATACTGGAGTCAGAAAATATATGAAGTGAGTGGACTGTTATGGCCCGGGTAAGAAATAATGATTGCCTAAAGATAGGCAGTGGCAGTGGGGATAGTAGAACAGAAAATTAGAGGGGCGCCTGGGTGGCTCAGTTGGTTGAGCGTCCGACTTCGGCTCAGGTCACGATCTCGCGGTCCGTGAGTTCGAGCCCCGCGTAGGGCTCTGGGCTGATGGCTCAGAGCCTGGAGCCTGCTTCCGATTCTGTGTCTCCCTCTCTCTCTGCCCCTCCCCCGTTCATGCTCTGTCTCTCTCTGTCTCAAAAATAAATAAAACGTTAAAAAAAATTAAAAAAAAATTAGAGGGGCATTAACAAAGTAAAAACAGTAAGATTTGGTGTTTGATTTGATGTGAGGTTGATGGAAAACGAGGATGCTAGGATTACTTCCAAGTGACTGGGTGATTGTTGATCTTCTTGACTGAGATAGAGTTCCAGGGAGAAAAGTTATGAGACTTGTGAGGAAAGCCAGTGGAGTTTCAGATATGCTGATTTTGATGTTCCTGTGGGGCTCCCAGGTTCGTAGGCAGTTGGATATTTGTATCCTAACCTTGGGAAGTAAAGATTTTAAAAGCGGTTAATACTTGGGAACTGTAAATAGGAGTAGGTGAAATAACAGAGAACCCAAGTGTTGAATGAGGAGTGGAGGCCTTGGGAAATAGAGCACAGTTGAAAGATTGGTAGAACAGGATTGAGCCAAATAAATCTAGAAGGATAAGCACAGATCTAGGGATGAACTCACAAGAGCATGAGACCAGGAAAGGCAAGAAGGAAATATTTTCTGGGAGGAAAGAATGACTGCAGCATCAGTTAGCACAGGGAGGTTAACTAGGAAGTTGATTCCTAAATAAGAGACATGATCTTAGACTGTAGCCTTGGACAGTTTCAGAGGAGTAGTGGGGCAGAAGTCAGACTGCAATTGATTGAGGGTTGACTGGGAGACAAAAGAGATGCTGGGTATAGATCCCAAGTATTAGAATACATTTTACTTTATCTTATACGGTTGACCCTTGAACAATGTGGGGTTAGAGGTGCTGACCCATTATGCGATGAAATTCCATGTATAACTTTTGGCTCCCTCAAAACTTAACTATCAATAGCCTACTGTTGACCAGAAGCCAGTCGGTTAACATGTATTTTGTGTTATATGTATTATACGCTGTATTTTTACAATAAAGTATGCTAGAGAAAAGAAAACAAAGTCAACAAGGGTCAACAATATATAAAATTAGACTTTTAAGAAAATTAAATCTCTATTTTTTCTGGGTTTGGAAGCTAAACCCTTAGTGATACTGGTGAATAAGCACCACATCAAAGTATGGGGTCAAGTGTTGAACACCTTTTATTGGCAACATTTAGAAGGATGACATAGTAGATAATTTAAAAGTAGAAATGGCATAGTTAAGCAATTGGAATTAAACAGTTTGGAAGCTAAACCCTTAGTGATACTTGGTGAATGAATACCACATCAAAATATGGAGTTGAGTGTTGAACACCTTTTAGTGCCAACATTTAGAAGAATGACATAGTAGATAATTTAAAAGCAGAAATAGTAACTGGCAACTAGTAGATAAAGAAGTTTTGGAAATCTAATGTACATCATAGTGATTGTAGTCAACAATACTGTATTACAAACTTTAAAGTTGCTCAGAAACTAGATCTTTTCTTCTCACCACAAAAATGAAATAATTATGTGACATGATAGAGGTGTTTGCTAATGCTACGATGGTAATCATACTGCAGTAATAAATGCAGTACCTTATCAATATATTTACCTTATACAA